>NC_133156.1:236430629-237031462 GCF_040802235.1 Manis javanica | reverse complement strand
AGCTGGGGCACTAGAGCCCCTGCAAAATTCCTGCACCGCAGCAAAAGAGGGCAGTCATACACCCCAAGAGTCTGCTCACTGCTTAACTCCCCTGATTCTTTTCTCACTCTTCCTGCCTGTAAGGGGTCAATTAGACATTCATAGACATTCTACCAGCACAGACTTGATTCTGCATCTCAAGTTTATGCCTGGTTTTTGGGTCACAACTTTTAAGATCTTAACAACCTTCTTTAAAGAAAGGTTGAGGCAGAGGTGTGAGAAAGGCCAAAATCCTTACAGCATCCTAAAGGACACACACTTCCACACACGAATCACACTGCAAAAATGATCAGTTTAGTCAAGTTTGGGGGAAGTCTGAAGGTAATTTAATGGCAATTATTTCCCTTTGCCAAAGCACCCAGAGGCTACAATGATGAAAATAAAAATTAATTCTGAGATTACCTATTTTAGAGATAATGATGTCTGCATAAGTGACTAGATGACATTTCCATATATTTAGACACATTAACTGATCCTGTTAATGACATATTTGGGGCTCGTGAAAATACACCTCTGGTTTATCCCAAACTTGACCCATGATATTTACTTTCTGAAATGAAGACATGCGGTTAACATGTCACTGTGAGACACTTTCCATCCTCTTCAAAATATCTGCCAAAAGTATTTATTTTCCAATGCATTTTCTGGTGCAATGGATGTGCACCCACGCACTCACAAAAGCCGATGGTCACTTTTTCAAATAATTAACACTTTCGCTTGTGCTCCCCAGGAGAATGCTGGGGCCCATCGACTGTGTTTGGCAGGGAGTTGTCTAGATTTGCAGTTGAGCCTTCCGTTCATAAGATGTGAACGTCAAAGCCTCCTGATTGTCAGATAGCTGCTGAGCTGTGTCTTCAGACACCCAAAGGAAAGAAAGGTTCAGAGACAGAGCATGGAAACTACACGTGTTTCCATGTGCTTTGATATGTTGTCATTGCTATATATGCATACACACCTGATATTTAAAACAATCTAAGAAAATAAGGGATCCGTACAGCACACCATTTCTGGTTTTCCTCCTAGTTTTATTGAAATACAATTCACATATAACATTGTGTTAGTTTCAGGTGTACAACATAATGATATGGTGTGTGTATATATACGGAAATGATCTTCCCAAGAAGTCTAGTTAAAATCCATAAATAGCTACATTTTTTCTTGTAATTAAAAATTTTAAGATTTACTACTTAGCAACTTTCAAATACGCTATACACTATTGTTAACTATAGGCACCATGCTGTACATTATACCTGCAGAACTTATTTAACTATAAGTTTTGTACCTTTTTGATGACCTTCACCCATTTCTCTGCTCCCCTCATCCCCAGCCTCTGGCAACCACTCGTCACTTATCTCTTTCTACAAGCTTGGTTTTCTTAGACTTCATATGTAACTGAGATCATACAGTATTTGTCTTTCTCTGTCTAACTTATTTCACATTTCCTAATGCCCTCAAAGTCCATCCATGTTGCTGCAAATGGCAGGATTTCCTTCCTTTATATGGTTGAATAATACTCCATTGTATGTGTGAGATAGATATATAAAAATTGTGTGTAAATATATATATATATATATATATAATATTTTATTTATCATTCATCTGTTAATGGAAAATTGGGTGGTTTCCACATCTTGAGTGTTGTAAATAATCCTGCAGTGAACATGGGGGGGCGCAGGTATCTTTTCAAGAGAGTGGTTTTGTTTCCTTTGGCTAAACGTCCAGAACTGGGATTGCTGGATCAGACGGTAGTTCTGTTTTTAACATTTTGCGGACCCTCCATGCTGTTCTCCCTGGCGGCTGCCCAGCTCACATCCCCACCGTCGGTGCACAGGCTTCCTTTGTTCCACGTCCTCGCCACCCCTTGTTGTCTCCCTGGATTTCTGGTGACAGTCGCGCTGCAGCCGTGAGCTGGTATGTCAGTGTGGTTCCGATCTGCGATGCCCTGACGATCCGTGACGTTGAGCGCCTTGCTGTATACGGTTGGCCGGCTGTATGTCTTCTTTGGAAAAATGACTACTCAGATACTCTGCCCATTTTTTAATCGGATTGCTTCCTTTGCTATTGAGTTGCATTAGTTCTTTACATATTTTAGATATTAAGCCTTTATCAGATATGATTTGCAAATACTGTCTCCCATTCCATAGGTTGCATTTTCATTTTTTGATGGTTTACCATTTTTTTTTGAAAATAAGTAAACATAACTTTCCACATTCCTTATTAATTTTACATTTTAAAAATGCAGGGAGGTAGTCTGTCTTATAAGATTTCCTACCATTAACAATATATGTAATAGTAAATATATATAATACCCAATTATAAAAAAAAATGAGTTTTTTAAATGTAAACTCAAGTTTTCAGACTGAATGAGAGCAGCTACGCATCATTTAATGTCCTGCACCTCAGACCCCACAGGTCATTCCTTTACCCTCAATTAGAAACAGCCGCCATCCTACCTAATGGAGGCCTCAATTTATATTCTATACAATTCACTGGATAATTTTCACATTTCCCTTTTACTCTAAAATCACCAATTTATTAACTATCCATGGAGGGTGTGAACAAAGTATGGGGCTTTAAGTAGACGGCTCTACGTAGGAGGTCTTGCCCTCTGCCTATTAGCTGTGTGACCATTTCTCTGTCTCTCAAATGAGGCCAATGATACTTTTTCCGTTCTGTTCTTAAAGACGAGGCGAAATGATGAATGTGATGTGCGGCAAGAACTAACAGCATAGTGTTTGTACTTGCTCGCATCATGGAGACATCGCCTAGTACACATGGAGCTCTACAGACAACGCAGGCTCAGGCTCGGTGGGTCTCACGGATCCCGAGCTGCTCGTGGCTGTTCCGCGGTGAGTCAGCTTCATTCTGCTGCCTGCTGCCCGGCTCCACCAGGACTGCCTGTGCAGTCGCAGCCACATGCTCCCTGGCTTCCGAGCCACAGGTGTGGGACCCGAGCTCCCCGATTGCTTCTTCCTCCATAACAGCCCCTTCGCACTGTCCTGAGTTTCGCCCCGAGGGCTTCGGCAGCAGCTCCAGGGCTGCTCTGATCCTAAACCGTGTAAGAAAGTTCTCTCTACTGGGCTTCCGTCAAATGAGGCATTTTGTAGAACAGACACACATTATGTATATATAGGAAGGAATCTATTATTTTTATTGGTTTTACAGAACCACCACCACATGTATTCATTTTCTATGCTACATAGCAAATTACCAAACAATCAGTGGATTAGAACGACACACATTTATTAACTTACTGTCACTGTGGTCAGGAGCTCAGGTACAGCTCAGTAAGGTCCTTTGCTCTATGCGGGGTCTGACGAGGCTATGCTCCAGGTGTGGTCTGGGCTGCAGTCTTGTGAGAAGTTCAAGGACAGAAAGCTCTCGCTCTGAGGCCCCTCAGAATTCTTCCCTGTTGGAAGAATTCATCTCCTTTGACTCTAGGCTTTCTCACGTTGGCTGTTGGCCTTTGGCTGAGCTCGCCTCCGCCTTAGGGCCTCTGGCAGTCACTGCCACGTGGCTCTCCACTGGCCCCACCACACGGTAGCTCCCTTCCCCAAGCCGGCCAGGGACAACGGTCTCTCTTCTGGGTGCAGCAGGCTCTGACAGGATCTCTGGGAAGTGTATTTGTGCATTCTTCTACTTTAAAAATGTCTTTTAATTTTTATTACAGTAAATTATCAGTAGATATACCCCAAATAAGCAAATGCTCTATGGGTTTCTGAATAATGTTTGAGCGTGTGAAAGGGTCCTGAGGCCAGCAATTTGGAGAATGCAGCTCTGGAGAGATTTGGGAGGATTTCTGAGCAAGCAGAGGAACCTGGACCCCAAGAGGTACACACTCACTCAGAGCCTGAGAGCACTTTTGTCTCCAGCTCTGTACAGAACCCACTAGAACTCTGCAGAAATGTGAGTTTACAGAGGATCAGAACAGCCACATTGGTGAGGGCCTAACACTTTGACAGGCTGTAGCAAACACAATTATTGAGAAAATGGAAAGGAAGGCAGAGGAGGACCATAGAGGAAGAAGATGTAAGTGTAAGCATTATTAATATGTAACCCTGCCTCACTGTGAAGTCAGAGATGATGCTGATCCCCAGCCTGGGAGTATAATTCACTGTGTGGTCTAGAGCCGGCACTCTTATTTAAGACCCATAGTCTATCTGCCTCAGCTATTTCAAATGACCCTAAACTAGGGGGGAAGTTTAGGAAAAAAGGCTCTAAGTTTGATGCTCCTCGGAGGTCCCCGTACCAAGCTTTCAGGGAACGTAGATGGGAGGGTGCAGTCATTTATCTTCTTCTGGGGCACAGCTCATGTGTCATCAATAACACAAAATATATTCAATCTCCCCAGAATGCCTTCAGTTCATGATGTTTATGCATCAATGGGCTAAGGATCAGAGATGACACTTTTTAAGGCCGGCCAGCCTATGGTGGAAAAGGCACGCATGTACTTTCCTTCGGGAGAAAAGTCTGGAAATATATACTGAGAATCTTTCAAAAGACCTAGAATTCAAAGAAACAATCCTAACCAAGTAGGGATTCTGATTTTTATGTCTAGGAGTGATCGCCACAACAATTATTTACATGATAAACCTACACGGTGCTTAATACCTCTGAGCTTCAATGTTTCAACTGAAAATGAGGAATAATAACCCAGTTCATGTATAAATTATATATGTACTTGTAACAAAGCCTAGCATACAGTGGGCATTCGATCCTAATGGTTTTTACCAGCTTTGTTGTTCTAGCAAAATTCCAACAGCAACTTCATGCTGCCAAGCACCACCTGATCTGATGGGGCACCCACAGCTCCCAGGCAGAGCAAATGCCAGCCAAATATTGACAGTTTTGAAATTTAGGCAATGGAAAGAGTATGTGCACCAAAAAAATTCACTTACTGAGACTATCCCTTTGAGATGGTAGATAATTGAGGAATAATATTTGATCACATTCATAATGCCTGATTTTCGATTGCAAATACATGTGGTAAAATAATTTCAGTGGATAGCATGTGTTCCAGTGCAAGAAGTGAAAAGATGAAGACGATATACAAGTGATTTATATTTATATGCATAACAGATACATGTAGACACAACATATACGGAATAGAGAGAATGAAGAAATGAGGAAACTGTTCACATTATCAAAGAATTCAGGAAAGAAGCAGATTCACCATAAGAGTCCTAATATCCCATCAGATTTCAGAATTAAAATGTAATTAACTGAACTTTTAAAAGTACATTTTACAGTATCTCAGGGGCGTATATCTTATCAGGAGGTACACGTGGAAAAGAATTTATGTATATTTACATTTAAAAATCACAGTTATTACTGCCTAGTGATCTCCCAACACAAATTCTGAAATGTCAGCCCAGAGGTGTCTCAAAGAATGTGACCACAGACAGAGTATCTCAGGGCAGGAACCTGTGTTTTAGTTCACTGGATGATTTAACAACTTAAAAAATTAGGCAGGAACATTTTTAAAGTGCTTAAAAGACCTCAACACAACAGTGGCTCAGAAAAACTGGACAAATCTGAATGTAGTAATTTTAAGACCATGTCCATTTGCAAAAGAATTCACTACGAATCTCGTTTGAAGCAAAAAAGTTTAAATAGAAGAAAAGAAACAAGAAACCTAACATTAAAAGTATTTTAAATAAAACAACTATCTCCCTGGAAATAATCATTTGATTGGATTTTCTTAAATTTTCAAACCTCATGGGACCCTCATGCCATGTCTGCCCAAGTCCTGTGTGTCAGTTCACAAGAATCATTGCCAGTACATCCGCCTGCCAGTACAGAGGTGGGCAAAACAACCTGCTAGTTACAGCAACATCTTTTTGACCTTTTCCTTTCCACAGACTGTGTGTCTTCTAGAAAATCTGCATTAACAAAGAGGAACTTTCCATTGCTGAAAGAATGCCATCTGAACTGCACTGGAACTTTGATCCCAGATCTCAAACCGTCAAAGCTCAGCCCCACTCGTGTAAATGGCAGAACCACAGCTGTAAAGAACTGATTCCTTCCCTTACAGTCAACTTAGTGCTTTCATTCTTTCCAGCTTTGTCTCAGACTCTCCTATGAATCAATTTTCCCTGCCGTTCAGTAACAAGGTGAGGTAAGCCACTCCTTTTCCAAATGACAGAGATCTAGGAAAGCCAAGGTTGAGAGGAAGCAAGACGACTCGAAAGTAAGTGTGGAGGCAAACACTCCCTGCCCCCAGCTTTGGCCCACCAGTACACGCACACTCACAGCATTTCGCCTTTGTAGATTCTGAACAAGTTGCATGAGCCAGTATCTCACAAACATCTGCCTTCATTATAATTATATTTCTATTTCAGCTGCACTAAGCTATTTACAGATGAGCCTGTTCATAAAGAGCTTTATAATTAAGCAAACAGAAATATCTTTTTATAGGATGCAGATCTAGGAGTGATAATCACACACAAAATACACAGCAACAGTTGCAAATAGAGTGTTTAACGCTAGTTATATAGTTAGTGATGTGCTCAATAAAGCTTGACATGTCTTTGTTCCCAAATACAAGAAAATACGGTCTTTGCTACACAGCAGTGTAAACTGTCTTCTCCCATTTTTTTTTTTTAAGCAAAAGGCATATTTTTCAGGGTGGGTTCCTAAAGTGTGTGTGTATGTATGTATTTAATATAACAACAGGGTTACAAAACACACACGTAGTCTCTGGTTTAGTAGGGTTTGAAATTGCCTGGCATTTGGAGAGAGAGCACAGATTCTAAATATAAGCAACAATGCATAGAGGCACAGTGTGGCAGATTAAATTAGTGGATAGTAGGTATTACAGGATGATACCATACAAGTAGCTGCCAGACAAAAAGAAACATAAAATACTAATCACAGCAGTAAAAGACATCTCTTGTGTTCCAGTCGGGACACCGATCTTTGCTTGTGTACGTTTCAGTAACTCTCAGTACACCCCAACCCCCTACTTTGAAGCTGCTATTGAATGGAAATGTTTGCTTTATCATTCTGCAGACATTTTTGGCTATCCATAATCATGCAATCCCAATGACATTGGACAGAAAATATAGCCACTGTTTGCTAAGACTCAACCATGGCATAGAAATGTTCACATATATCATACAACACTATGTCCTAAAAGATGTCTGTCCAGCTGATACCTGCTCCTGAGATGCACACTTCTGTGCGTACTGCTTTAGAAAATGATTTCTCCCTCTCTCTCTCTCTCTCTCTCTCACACACACACACATACTCAAATACATCTTAAAATAGCAATTCCCTTTGACCTACTAATTTCAATTGTATGAATAATATATGAAGAAAAAAATCCAAAAAGTATTAAATAACTTTTATTGATGTTTATGATTTGTTCACTATTGTTATAAAATAAAAATGAGTTGTTCTCAAATGTCCAATTATAGGGGAATGGTGAAATAATTTATATCACATACACGCAATGGAATGTCTTCCAGCCATTATGTATTAATTTTCTAAAAATTTATAATGATTTGAGAAAATGTTTACTATATAATGTTAAGGGACCAAAACAGGGCACGTTACACAATATAATCTCAACTATGTTCAAATGAAAGTGCAAAAAAATGGGAGGAAATACATCAAGATGTTAACAGTGGGTAGATTAGGGAGGTGGGCTACAGATGAATTTTATTTTATTCTTTTAATTAAGTGATTTCCCAAATTTTATATAACAAGGTTTTACTAATTTCAGGTTCAATAAAGGCTATTTTAAAATATAGGACCAATCTCAATAGTATAGCAGTAAAATTGTTTAGCTATGTTTTAGAAGGCTTGCATCATCTTTTCAGTCAACTAATGGGAGAAATCAAACATTTCCCAGTTGTGAAATGTTCCGTGTCTTGGGCCCACTTCCTACCCTGTCTGCTGGAAGAGGCATGACTCAGATTCCAAGGGTGCGGAGCATGTGTCCCAAAATAGCGATATTCACTCGTTAAGAAAAGAAGGGGCCATGGATGGAAAAGGCCATGGGGGTGGGTGTGTAAGTTGTGTCATTTCCACATCTCACCTGCTTGTTTGCTTGAGCTTCTCTGCTGTCCTCTGCCTGTGTGTCCCTGTGTGCACATGTATTGTGTGTGTACATATGTGTCCCTTGTGTGCACTGTGTACATGTGTGCCCCTGTTTGCACATGTGTGTACATGTGTGTGCACATGTGTGGGTACGTGTGATTCTTCTTTACCTGATGATTTTCCTCCAGTCTCTCCATTTCCTTTGTCATCCAATATCTACATCTCTTCTCACAATTCATGAGGAGGGAGAACTGACATTTATTGAGTATGGGCAATATGCTAGGTGATTTTTCAATTTTGTAGACTGTCTCCACCTTCCCACTGTCCAGAGAAGTGGTTATTCTGACCTCATCTTGAAGATGAGCAAACAAAGACCCAGGCCTTGCATATCATTTGCAAGGAGGCAGGGAGTGAAAACTCAACTTTGTGGTCTCCCTGGCTCTGAATCCCTGCGGACTGGCTGGATCAGTTCTGCACCCACTGTCTTCAGTGTCCTCTCTCTGATATTAAACCCCAAAGACGCATGATGGGAGACTTGATGTGAGCCTCAAAAATTAGAATGTGATTCCAAGCTATGGGTACAACCCATTGTACATAAGCGACCCACAAATTAACCTAATCTACTTTTGCCTACTTGTACAGCTTTGATAACTTACAAGACTGAATATAACATTAAGGAGGAAAACATTAAACATACCACTGAAGCAGTTCAAAGAAGCATATTAATTGAGGCTATTTGCTGTGGGACTGACTCAGCCACTGGGTATGTGCTTTCCTAAGTTTTCTAGCCACTGTGTGAAGAGCTATGACCTTCAGTTTTATTAAACCTGTTTACTTTTTGTTTGAAGATAGATTTTCTGGTTGTTAATGCCCAGGATGTGATAAATTCATTGATGTTCAAGTTCATTCTCTCATATCATTATGGACCCGGAGCACATTTCCTGAACATCCAGATCAAAGACCCATTGGCCTTTCTGCAACTGTCAGGCCACTTCAATCTACCTGACCTCTGGGCCTTTCCAGTGTCCTAATAAATTTCCTGAAAAGCAAGCACCTGGTTTGCATACTATGTTCTAGATCTGGAGAGAATATGGATCTTTCTCCAGCATTTTCAAGTTCCTGCTGCTGGCAGCATTCTTCCCCAGAAAAACATTCCCAAAGCACTATCTCAAAAAACAAAAAGACAATTGTTATTGCCTAGATTTTCCTCTGACCTACCATCTTTGTTTCCTCCTTTCTAGCCGAGTTATTAACATCCATTCCCCAAAACCTGGGGTTTTCTGCATATCCTGGTTGGCCGTCGCCTGTGACCAGGGCCAGCTATAGGGCCATGCCCGACCTGCCGTCACGTGGGGCCCCACACTTAGGAGGGCATGACCTTGGTTTAATGCTCTGCTGTCACCATCTTGAAATTCTTAGTAATTCTAGAACATGGGACCCTGCATTTGTATTTTTCACTGGGCTCTGAAAATTGTAACCAGGTTTGCCCAATGGTCTAGGAACAGCCCCCGTCAGCCCGCCATGATCCCCCACACCCCTGCCCCTTCCTTGGGCACCTCACCTGTGAGCCCCCGGACACTCCACAACCGGCCACCCTCCCTGTAGCTCCCCAGTCGCTGCTGCTTGGTTCACCTGTTTTCTTTCTGAGCTGCTACGGCGTCGGATCCTCTCACTCCCAGACCGTTTCTGCTCTCTGTTTTCCTTTTGCTTTGCCAAGCACCCCAGTGCAGCAGAACCCTACGTTCCTACACGGCTTTTCTTCCTCTCGTCTCTTCAAGGCAGTCTGCGCTACGTCTAAAGCTGCACCCGTCACGTCTGTGTGACTGACCCAAGAAAGAAAACTGTGTTTGCCGTGCCCTTCCTCTCCTCCACTTCAGCCCTGGATTTCCAGACCCTCATTTGCTTTAATTCCACACTTTTCCTGGCAACTCAAACTCGGCAAGTATAAAAGCCTCCTCACTGTTGCTCCTTAAGCTGGTTCTGTCTCCAGACTTCTCTTCTGGTCAAAGGAATGTCCTGCCATGGGGACCCACACTTCGGCAGAATCTCTGAAACCCTTCACACTGTCACTTGTCCCTTCCCATCAATCTTAATCTCCAGACATTAACTCTCACATCAAACCTATCGCTGCAACCCACCCGAAGCCATGTTGGTCACATTCATGATAATGAGGCACTTTTTGGGAAATATCTGAAGTGCCAGTAGCTGGCGTCAGGGGAGACCTCTGGGTTTTTCCCTGCAACCTCAGATGGTGTTGCATAATGAAAACAAGTCTCAGCTGAATTCTGACACACATATATTCATCAGTAAGTACGAAAAACTCAGCCAACAACCTGTTCTGCTGGACTGGTGAAGTCCAGCGCCCTGTGCTTGCCAATGCTCTGAGTATTTTGTGTGAAATATTCACTCAATGCTGACATGACAATGTTCTACAGCTCCATTCAGCTGACTTTGTAGTTCAGGCCAGATGACAAAAATCCTCACAGCCATCAGCTAAAAACACACAGGTTTGGGTCTATCCAAGGATGCTGGCGATGAGGCTCACTGGATTTTTCTACCTCGTCCACACATGGGCAGAAGTGACTGTATGATCCACATGTGTTCCTCCACCCATTTGTTTAACTTATATTTTCAATTATATGTTAAGCACCAGTGAACTCACCAGCTTTAAAAAAATAACAAAGGCTAAGCTGACAATAGCTGTCCTGAGATGCTCGTGGTGCTTCCACTCCAAAGCTCACCTTTGCCTGAGTGACCGCAGTCTGGACCCAACATTCCCGTGCGTGCCCACTCACAAACTTGTACTGCATCTAGATGTGCGCCTCAAAGAAAAAAAATACATATATGCTTGTTATTTTTAGCTTGAGGAGAATATGTTGGATGTAGTCTTTGAACTTTTTCACCTTTAATACCTTGTAAATATACATTCATATCATTGCATGTGGCTGTGGTTTGACTATTTTATAGCTATTTATTTATCCACTTTCTAAGTGATGGGCACTTTGATTTTTTCCAGCATTTGTTTTTTCTCTTATGAACAATCTGCTACAAACATTATTGTACAAATCTCTTGAGTATAAACTGAGTTGTGGAATCCCTGGGTCAGCAGGGAAGATGGATGGAAGAACAAGCCCAACTGCCTCCACCACGGCCACTACGGGGAACCCTCCGGCCAGCTGTGCAAAGGCGCTCCTCTGTGACACGCATCTCTCCAGCCCTCGGCATGGTCAAAATTTTGGTCACTGCCAACCGAATAGTATAAAGTGTTATCTCAGTATGGTCTTGATTTGCATTATCATGATCACATAATAAGAATTTATTGGCTATGAAGTGTGTTTTTATCTTTTGACCATTTTTCTATTGGGTTAGAGTCTTAATGAGTTTAAAGAGTTTTTATGCATTCTTGGCATGGGTCTATATATCTTAAACACCATTAATTTCATCAATGAAAATGCATCCACCTTTAAGTAACTCATTTTGTTATTTAACAGACCACCTGATTATAATGGGAGCTAAATACAGCAGAAGACTTACAGTAGCCTCCGCAGTTACACAGGCTGTTGTTTAGAGCACATGTGTAATCAGTGCATATTAACTGTTAACTAAGTGCGCTTGGGATGTAGTTTAAAATTTGATATTTTTGTGTTTACCTACATATACACACATGTGCACATACACACACATGCACATACATAACTCTCTGCCTAAATAAACGACACTGTAACATCCATCTCTTCTGACCCCACAGCTGTCACCCCATTTCCCCTGACCAGGACCTTACATGCCTTCCAACAGTCCCCATCTCCTCTTCATGTAGCCTGTGTACTGACCCCCGACTTCTCTCCCAAAGCACAAATTTTGCTAACTCTCAAAATCAGAGCAATGCTTAAACCTCATCATTGACTAGCAAATAAGGTGATAATTCCTACCCTGGCACTCTGGTCCCCTGGGCCCTAGCCCGCCTTCCCCGTAAGTCCGCTCCTGCTTTCCCAAGTGACAGAAGCGTAAGGGCAGGAGATTTGGAATCAATGCTTCTATCTCAACCCTGGAACTCGGCAGCTGGGTGACATAAGTAAGCAAGTCATTTACTCCAATTAAAACTCAGTTTCTTCTTCTATAAGGTAAGGATAATCATGGTGCCTAACTGTGTACATCCTTATGCATATAGGATCCACATAAGGATTAAGTGAGGTGATGTTCTGCCAGCAACATTCAGTACAATGTGTCCATGGTAGGCAATCAATAAAAGTTGTTGTTTATGCATCTAGCATTGATATAATTACTACGACATCGTAGTCAAACTGTTCCTCTTGTTAATCCCCAAGTGCAGGTGGGGTGACGCCCTTGCCCACCTCCTGTCGCACACTCACACACGTGCCTTCCTCAACTGCATGCATGATGGCATAGATGCTGTCATCTCTACGGCTTCCAAGCACATTGTGGACGCTTCTCATATAATACTTCTGCCCAGAAGTTTCCTCTACAAATACATTTGTCTCTACCATTCATGTGCTATTGGAGCAAAGGACTATTACATTGGCCATTTATTTTTTTGGCATCCAGTACCCAGCCTAGAACCAAACAGGTATTCAAATAACATGTTGTGAATGTTTCCTTCTCTTCTTTTCTCTTTTTCTCTTTTTTTCTAATACTTGAAAAAAATGTAAAAATCCTTATTTAAAAGCTGTTTTCACTTGTAACCCTTATAAAGCCATTACTCATGATGTCCAGTCTAAAAGCATTATAGTTTTAAAAAAACTGATGCAAATAATACTTAGTGTCTCTCATGTGCATAGTTTACCACAATTCTTACTAATTGTCTGTCCTCTTCTGTTCCCTAAACCCCTAAATACGGGGGACTGTCTTACCCTCCTCAGCAGCCCTTCCCTGCAAACACAACGCTCTCCTCATATAAACCAACCAGACCTGGTCACGCTGGCCTCTGGCCACCTCTCTCATCCCCACCTCCGCAGCACAGTCTCTGAACCTCCCTTCTCTCTTTCCCTCTAGCCTCCTGGTCCCCAGACCACTCACAGGGCAGAACCCTTGGGAATTGTTTCCTATTCTATCTGGCTGCTTTTCTGGAGAGACTGTCCCCATGCACTATGTTTTCTTCCTCTAAAATTCCAGCCGAGAGAAATAAGTGAACAGATAACTACATGACGCTCTGCTGTGTCAGAGCTGGGGTGGGGAGGGGTGAAGGGTAGAATGCCAACACATCAAGATACATTGTTCTTTTGTAACATGATCATGCCTCCAGATTACTTATGGGGATAGACCACATTCATGAACATAATTATTCTATAAATCTAACTATAATATCTTTAAGTATTACTTTTTCCATCACTCTTTTCCTAGCCTGAGACAAGTCCTGCAATGCAAGCTGTCATGTTCTGTCTTACGTCATTCACAATCACAATCACTAGATTATTTGATTAATCTATTAGGATAGAAGACTCAAGCCAATGAGCTGTGGTTATATTCAAGGTCTCATTTACAACCTAGAGCTGACATTCACCTGCAATACATGCTCCCCATTACGGAGCAAGGCGCTGTGTTCTCAGTGTGAGGGTTACGCCCCGTGATTGGTGGCATGCTCTGTTTACTCTTACATATCCAATGACACATTTCAGAGAGGGAAAGACCCAGACATAAGCTGTTATCTATTTTTAAAAATCTATTATGTTAAGGGTAAAAAGTGGAGGTAGGATGATTTAAGGAGAGTAACTATATGCAAATGATGCTATGATTATGTGCATAATCATAGTCTTGGAGCTCATTACTCAGGAGTTCCAATCTATCTCTGCTCCACGATTGTGTCGGGACCCAGTGCAGGAACAGAAACTACTCCAGGTATCTGGAACACAAAAATATTTCACACAAGGAAAAAGGTGCTTACAACGTCATTGGACAGACCAGGGGAACGGAAGTGAGGGGCTGCCGCTGGACCACTGGCCCCTCTGAACGGCGATCCAGAGGGCAAGCTACTGGTGCCCCTCGAATTTCACACAGGCACTTCTCATGCTGGAAGACAGTTCTCACTGAGAACTGGAGCTGCTGAGAAATAGGCTTTAGCTTTCCAGTGTTTCCAAGCAGAAGAGAACAGAGGCAGTCCACAGCGTACCAGGCAGAACTGAATTGCTGTAATGTTGTATAGAGACAGATTTAAGCTCAGACTGTCCTTGAGAAAATCTGTTCACATCTCTGAGCCGCAGCAAAATAAAGTCAGTATGATTTTCCTTGTCAAATTGTTTTAAGTAATGAATATAATGCATACAAAGAACTAGTTCAAGTGCCTGGAATCAGTGGCTGCTTGATAAATTGAAGCTATTACTGCCCTCATTCAAGAAGGATATTGTGGAAGTGCTGGTAATCAAAGGATTGTTTTTCCCAGCCCACATGTGTAATGTGGGCAAGAACAAGCACTGTGCACCAACTGTGTGCTGGGATCCTCCAGGGCCCCACCCACTTAAGGGTCACAACAACCACAGGGGGCAGATCTTCTGATCTCCATTCTGCTGCTAAGGAACCAGACGGTCTGAGAGAATGTGCAGCTGGTAGACTATGTAACAGGAGCCCCTTCTCCTACTCACTCCCCAACACACACATGCCAGCTGAACAAAACACCATGTTCCTTCTCTCATGCCACTCTGGAAGAGCCAGTATTGAGGCAGGAGCTCGTGCTCACGTCACTCTCTGCACTTGCAGAGAAGGAGAAGCCTGTGGACACCTTCGGTCATAGCCTTTCTGCAGTGTGACAGACACTGACCTAATTCTCCATTCTTGGTCTCTTCACAACTTCATGCAAAGCTGCTGCTACAGCCGCAGAGAATCTCCAGCTGTCATTTCAGCCTTGTGCCTCTGCCCTCCAGCGACAAGAGACTCATTCATTTATTGGGGGAATCGTCTTAGGGCTGTGCCTTCTAAGCGAGGCATCCTGACGGGGACCCAGGGATAATCAAAGCTCAGACCATTCCCTGAAAAGCATATGGTCCCTGTGAGGGAGAAAGATGTGCACCCCACTTACTGCAGTGACACTTCAAAAGGCATTAAAATGCTGACTCCAGACAGCAGCAACTCCGGGAGGCGGGACTAAGTCTACCCAACGCAGCGTGGAAAGGGCAGGATCAGGGGAGGCTTCACCCAGAAATGATTTTTGAGCTGAGCTCTGATGAACCACGTATTTTCCCAAGGGCAGAAGCAGGAGCACTTTGTCTGGGAGCTCTGAGATGCCCTGAAAGGACCTCTGTCCTTCGGCACCTTCATGTTATTAGCAAGCTCAGCTGACACAGTGCAGCTGACGTCTGGACTTTAGGGGTCACTGCCTTTGGGGAGAGAAGATGGGGTGTGGCAAAACCTTTTAAATGGCCTTTGTCTCTTTTGAGTCCTGGAAGTTCTAACCCACTGCAAATGAAAGAATGGAAATATCACCCAGCCCCAGATATGACCGGCAGAAAGACAGAACTCAGAAGGAGTGGAAGTACCAGCTGAAGTGAGAGCAACCGGGTGCCCGGCCCAAGGATGCCGGGGCTCAGAGCAGGAGCGGCACGCCTCAGGAGAAGAGGCCAGGGACTGGGGAGGAAGAGGTGGTGGCGCAGGCGGCCCACAGAAGTCCCTAGAGGCCACAGCAGGAATGCAGAACTTACCCGAGAGGCAATGGGGAAACTATGCTCATCTTCAGTCCTGCCCCCATCACACAATCTCCTCCTGCCACTACCAACCCCAGGGAGGTTCTCTTGCCACGATTATTGGCAAAACATTACAAGTATTCCCTCCCCCCAGCAATGCATTATTTTATTACTTTGTCATGAATCTATAATGTCCTGTACATGGGTCCTTTGTCTAGATTAAGAAACTGTATTTGATTGTAGTTTTTTATTAGTTTTCTCATCAGGCATACATACATATGTAACCCAAAAAAGAAAAATACAACAGCTCTGAAATTACTATAAAGAAATGTTATTTTGCTTCTAAGAGTGTACAACTCACAGTGAGTCATAGCGTTGCAGTAAATACGGGTAAGGATGTAAATCTCAATGAAGCTTTCATGAGACCACAATCTCAGCATTCCCCACTCTCTGCCAACATTTTCTACCTATTGAGAGCAGGAATACCTGGCAGCAGGTAAGCAAGCCCACACACAGTGCAGAAAGACCAGGCAGCAAAAAGCCTCCATTCCCTCCTGAAGAGGCAAGGCGCACAGCACGCAGCATCGCTCAGGCCCCATCAGGCTTGAGAACAGCCCCGAGACGCATCTCTGTTGTGCAAACAAATGCGAGGCTTTCTGAACTCTCCCCACACTCCCAGACCTGCGACCAGGGGAAGGGCATCTGATGCCCCAGCCCTTCCGAGAAGCACTTCAAGGCCCTGTAGCCAGCTCGGCTGCCCTGCAACAGCGATGCGGGCCCCGGGGCAGCACGGAGCTGCGGTCCCTGCTGCGACTCTCTCCCCACGTCCGGTGGTCGGCTCTGCAAACTCCACTCGGAGACTCTGTGTCGGACCACTCTGCCCAAGACTCAGATGTCAGCCTCCAGCCAGTGCGTCCTGGGTGGGAAGGTATACGGACCCCAGCTGCTGTTTTCTCAAAGCACCAAACACATCTCTCCAAAGAGGAAACCAGACCTTTCAGCGTAATTCCCTCCACCCAGACTATCTAAAACAGACTATTCTGATCTGTTCTGGGAGGTGGTCTAGCTGGTGGGGGTGGTTCTGGGACACCAGGGCTGGAGGAAGAGCATCCCACCAAGATTTACGAGGACACTGAGACCAAAGTGAGTGGACACAGGGAGTGAGCAGAGCTGAGAACTCAGTTCCAAAGGAAAAGCTCAGGAATTCACCAGAGAGGCTCCTGATGAGTCACTAAAACTGAGGGACCTGAGGCAGTTACCAAGTCAGAGCAATAAGCTAGGAATATTTTTGAGCAATAATACAATTTAAATGGAGGGGCTATGACTTCACAGGGTTCCCTGGCCAACAACCTCCGAGGTGCCAGGACGGCACCGAGTACTGCTGCAGCTCTGGAGTGACGCCTGGGCATTCCTGTACGTTCTGCACGACTTCCCCATCAGCGCAAGAAACACGAGTCAGACGCACAGCATCAAGGCAGCTTCTGCCAGCTGATGGGGAGCCATAAGCCCTCAGTCTGAAAACATCTCAGACACGAGGCAATACGGGCAATTGCTCAGTAATGGGCTGCTCGAATCACAAATGTGACTCTGGACTGAGGTTCTGTGGGTCACTCGTCCCCCAGCAAGGTCAACAGGACCTGGAGCAGAGCCCACTGGACCAGGCCCTGCTCTGCAGTCTCTTCAGCCACCCAGACTTAGCACTCCATGGACACAGAGAAAGGGTCCCTCCCTAAGTCTCTTAGGAGCTAAAAAGAAAAGAATGAAGACATGCATGAACAAATACACGGCTGGGCAAAGGAATAAGTAAAAACTGAGTGACGGCCTTCCTGACCAGGTCTGTGGCTGAGCGTGTGCCGCATATAAATACCGTTACCACGTGCCCCTTTCCCACTGCCTGTATTGCCTCTGAGCAGCTTCATCTACGTCCTTGTTTAACTCCCCCCTATAGGTACAGGCCTCCACTGTCTCTTTCTCCAGGAGTTTCAGGCTCAAACATATGAATTCCTGGTTGTATGTTTCCACTTGGAGATCCCACAAACACCTAAAATCCAGAATGCTTCAAGCTCATGCTCTTTGTGCTACAATTCAATTATTCATGTCCTCTCAGTAAAAGGAATCATTTCTTTCTTGATCACCCAAATAAAAAATGCAAGTGAAATCTTTACTCCTTGTCACTGTCAAATGTCCACGTCCAGTCAAGCCCTGGTGCCTCTACCTCACAACTGTCTCAGAACGCGCCCCACTCCCTCCGACCCTGCAGGCACTGCTTCCGCCCAGAAAACAGCCCTGCCCCTCCTGGGCTGGTCCACAGACTCAGGGGCACCCTGCCTGCATTCTGCCCTGCTCAAATCTCCCCTCTGCAGATCGGCCAGGGTTCTGCCACAATCATGTCACCCCCGTGATTACGACCATTCACTAGTTCTTCAGTGCCTGCAGGATGAAGTCTAGACGGCTTAGCCTTCGACCCAACCACTCACAGCGTCCTACCCACTACTGTTTCCAATTCTGTTAAACCATGTTTCCCTCTCCAAAGGTAAGGTGCCCTCTGGAGCACCAGGCTTATTCCCATATGGCTTTACCGCTGTGAAACAGCCACCCTCACTCTTCCCACTCAGCCTGCATACCTCCCAGCTCACCTGCTGTGTCACCTCCTATAAGAGGCATCCCTGTTCCTCAGGGTTACAGCCCTCCCCACATGCTTCTCTAGGATCCTGTGCCCCCCGTAAGACAGCACTTATCACACCACTGCAGGTTTCTGCTCAGATGTCTGCTTTCCCTACATTCTGGGAACCACCCATTGGAGCGGGATTGGGGAGATGGTGGGGAGCTGGTCCCTGAGAATCAGCAGCCTCACAATGTCCACCAGAGCTCCTGCCTGTGATATGGGGAATGGACCGTTTCTGTCTCCTACTAAGTGCTCTGCAGGGCACACTCAGGCTCAAAGTCTCCCAAATCTCGAGCTCCATCCATATCACCTTCTTTGGCTTCTGAGCTGCTCTTACATGGAAATGGTAGAGATGCACTTGGGCACCAGGAGAGCATTGTATTAATCTAATGCATGAATGTGTTTCTAGTGCCCAGAAGAGTCAGTTCTAAAAACATATACGTAGGATGCTGGATGAATGTCAAGCACTCTCAATTAACCAATAAGCACTTGCCAATGTCTGCTGCATTTCAGAAGCAGTGCTAGGATCCTAGGGGAATACAAAGATGTATTTCCTGCCAGTTAGAAGGGTAGAATCTGGTTGGGAAGGCACAAAAACATATAATAAAAATAAAAACACTACTACAACACAAAATATTCTCCCAGGGATCTATGAGAATAACTTGGTTGGTGCTTGCAAGTTCAAAAGAAAAAGCGAAGGAGAAATGGTGAAGCCATGCTCGTCAGCAGACGGGCGGAGAAAGGATTCTGCACTGCAGTGTACTCCCAGATGGGGAAACTGCATTTTGCAAACAGCAGGGCAAGGTGGGACTCCGTGGTGCATTTGCAGGCTATAGAGAAGGAAGGAAGAAGAAATAGATGTTTGTTGAATAATGTCTATGTGCACATTACACTGCATGTGAATCATTCATATTGTTTCATTTAATCCACTCAATTAAAAAGAAATGTTATTTATTTTTAAATTGTCCTATTTTAACATATAAGGAAAACAAAGCTTAGAGAAGCAAATTTCCCAAGAGCCTGCAAAAGTGACCAGACTAGGATTTTAATCCTGATTTATTGGCCCCAAGTCTGATGCTTCCCTCTAGCCTGACAGGTGGAAGTCTGGCCTGTGTGGACCTTGTGTGGGCCGACAGTGGGAGTTAACCTGGAATACCAATCTTGCTAGCCCAAACTGAGGACCCAGTTCCCTATCATTTCCATCTTTCACTATCTCAATTTCATTTCTACTTTCATGTTGGAGAAAAATATCTGAGTCTTCAGAATGGTAGCAAATAGAACATTCATCACACTACAAGACCACAGTCGTTCACTCCAAGGCAAACCTCCGGGACTTTTAAGGATGTGTCTGCACGCCCTGGCTCCCAGGCAACACACAGGAAGCACGAGGAAGCTGTACTGCCCTTGACATTCTCTCTTGCTCTTGTAAGGAAGCTGTGAGAATGCCTTGGTTCATGAGTGAAAAGTCAAAAGAAAATCAAAAGGTCTACATAATAGTCTGTTTATTTATTGCTAGTTTTCTGCACTCCGGGAAGCTCACCATATCACACCCAATGGGTAAGAGATCTGCTGAGCATTCTTAGGCATGTGCTCGTAGAACCTGTACTGAGGTCTGCTTCAGCTATGAAAATGCTCTCACTGTTCCAACACAGCATGCTATGTTTTTCCCTTTAAAATGTGGGACTATGGTTTCCCTAGGATAAATCATGCCAACACTTTGACATATTGCTGGCAGGTATATAAATGGATTCAACTCTTTTGGAAAGCAGTATGGACTATGTATCAAGAACCTTAAAAATGCCCCCGTGGTACAATAATAGCTCTCCTTTGACTTAATCTTGAGGAAATTACCTGAGCGATAGAGAGAGAAAGAAGGAAACCTTGATAACAGAGATATTCATTATGATGTAATTTGTAAGAAACATCACAACTGATCAACAAAAAAGCACAGCCACATTGTAATTTTTATTTTGAAGTCTCTATAATGACATGAAGCAGGTAACTTATACACTAAGTTGGAAAAAAGGAAGATACTAAATTGTGGATAAGGAATGAGGGTAACTGTGAAAGTAAGTGTGCACTGAGGAAGATTTAATTAAGCTAAATCAAAATGTAGTCATGGAAAGGTGTTATAATTGATTTTTCTACATTCCTGTGTTTAATAAATTTTCAACAATGACCATGCTTGTTTTTACAATTAGAAAATCTTTAATTTTTCAAGAGCTTTTCCTTCTTGATGTAATAGTTAAAAGAAATGGCAGAAACTGGGAGACACTGTTTTGATAAAGAAGAAGCAAGAGAAAGACTTGAGACATAGTTCAAAAGACACTGACGTACAAAAGTTAAACAGCAAGTAATCATGGAATAGGAGTGGCCAGGTGTTGGAAAGATCTAGAATGACTCGATGCTCTTGTAGCTATGAGGAGAGGGAAGACTCTAGACTGTGAGTTCTCCCTGCAGAAATCCTGAACAGCGATTTGCACTCACTCCTAAAATAAAGAGAGAGACTGTGGAGTTGAATAAAGTTGCAGAGAACAGAGGGATGCTTAACAAACAGATAATTAGGATCTGCTAGGAGAAGGAAGGTGTGACATTCACGACTTGCTTTAAAAATAGTGATCTTTAAATCCCCAGTAGTGTCAGAGTCACATGAGAATAGGTGGAACTTGGCAGCCATGTTAGATGGGTAAATATAGAATCTAAAGAGTTGTGATTCAGTAAACTTGTGTTTCAAGAGACGCTTCCCTAGCGCATCACCAAACCCACACTGTCTACACTGGTGTGAAGTCAGAGCTGCAGGGTGTGCGGGAAGAACTGCGAGTCAGTCCCACCTCCGGGCTCACAGCTCCAGAGCCTGATGGTGCTGGAGAAGCTTCCACCCAGGGCCGGGGTCAGCCACTTCCTGCAGCCAAGGCAGAAGAGTCATGTCCCCAAGACACCGGGGGCTGAGGTGGCACAATGCTGGAATCACGGGGCACCTCTGGCGGAAGGCCAAGGTGCTCCGCGGCCCTGGCTGAGGGCTGCGTCACAGGACATCACAGCGTAAGGATTTTTTTAAGTGCACCAAAAACCTCTCTGGCACCACTTCACCAGCGCATCACCTTAAATATATTTGCTTCAAGTGATGCCACAGCTCCTTATACTAAACCAGACACACACTGCCTGCGAACCATGCTAAAGACAGCTTAACTACGTCATTCATTCCAACCCTAGCACTCAGGCTGATCCACCCGTGCAATCATATCCTCTAGTGCCTGGTGCAGTAGGTCTTGAATGAGCCCCAGGAATTTGCATGTTAATAGCATCTTAGTTTATTATGATAAAGGAAATCCACAGATGTAATTCAGAAATGCTGCTCTGAGGTGTCTGTTCATCAGTCAGTCAATGGCACTTTCTAAACTACTGTCAGTCTCACAAATACTGTTCAATACAGTCATTTAAACCCTGAAGCACTAACACCAGTTCTTAATAAATCCAAGGCTGCTGGTTCTGCACTCAGCACAATTACTATCAATATTTTTTTATCAGGTTCTTGGATAGAGACAAACCAGAAGACGTCATGACTTTGCAATCTTCAGATGATGATACTAGATGGAGAGAAATAGCCAAGACATTATTAGATAGTTGGACCATGATTTTAAAAGGTTCTTGTTTTCCTGGGAAAAATAGGTCAAAGCTAACCAGATGAAAATAAGAATGCACAAGAACCCGTCCTCTATTTTGAGTTGACAGTAACATGCCTGAGGATGAAGAACCTGGTTTAGTAGGTAAACAAGGCTCCGAGGTCCGGAATGAGCTCACCCGGTGGGCATGGTGGGATGCCAGTGTGCAGTGCTCATTGCAGGGGAAAAAGCAGCCAAGACATCACATTGTGCAAACCACATCTGGAGTGTTGCCTTCTGCGCTGGAAGCCACGTTGGAAGAAGAAAATTTACAAATTGACGCGTACCCAGCAGAGAACACTGTGATGGTTAAGGTCCTGGAAACTATTCCACATGAAGAGAAAGTGAAGGAATGGGGACTGTTCCCCTGAAAATAAAAGACCCTGGAGGAATAGTAGAGCTGCTGTCGAATATGTGACAAGCTCTCATGAGAGGATGATTCAGCCCATCCCTGGCTGTGGCACAGAGGAAAACCCAAGTTGCTGAGCACAAATAACACAAGAATGGTGTTTGTCATTCTCTCCCCTCACCTCTGTCCTGGCACCCACCTCATATGCCCAGCCCTTGGCCCAGGGGCTAATCTCTCCAGCCTCCCCTGGCATGGTGTCTCTCACTTGTCTACCTGATGACACCTTTCCTTAGTGTAGGCTGGATTATCTCCTCCTCTGTGAACTGCTGGCCCTGACGCCCCCTGCACTGCCAAGACCCTGACACCCAGGCACGGTCCCCTGTGGCCTCAGGCCTCCCTGTCCTGCCCCATCACAGGACCTCACCAGCCCCCCTGTCCTACCCCATCACAGGACCTCACCAGCCCCCCTGTCCCGCCCCCATCACAGGACCTCACTGGCCCCCCATCCTGCCCCGTCACAGGACGTCACTGGCCCCGCTGTCCTTCCCCATCACAGGACCTCACCAGCCCCCTGTCCCGCCCCATCACAGGACCTCACCAGCCCCCCTGTCCCACCCCATCACAGGACCTCACCAGCCCCCATGTACAGCCCCATCACAGGACCTCACCGGCCCCCTGTCCTGCCCCGTCACAGGACCTCACCAGCCCCCCTGTCCCGTCCCATCACAGGACCTCACCAGCCCCCCTGTCCCGCCCCGTCACAGGACCTCACCAGCCCCCCTGTCCCGCCCCGTCACAGGACCTCACCAGCCCCCCTGTCCCGCCCCGTCACAGGACCTCACCAGCCCCCCTGTCCCGCCCCGTCACAGGACCTCACTGGCCCCCCTGTCCCGCCCCATCACAGGACCTCACCGGCCCCCAGTCCTGCCCCTTCACAGGACCTCACCAGCCCCCCTGTCCCGCCCCATCACAGGACCTCACCAGCCCCCCTGTCCTGCCCTGTCACAGGACCTCACCGGCCCCCCTGTCCTGTCCTGTCACAGGACCTCACCAGTGGATTAATGTCTGCACACCCTGACTGATTCCCTGAGCTATGACGCAGGCTCACTGAGTTTCTTGCCCCCAACAACAAAACCTTAACACATACAGAGGGAGAGAATGAAAGAGAAAGACTGAGGAAAAGCCTCGGGTCCACACCTAACTTACTTACACCCCCAGGAGTGAGACCTGAACTGGAAGCTCCATTCTTAGAAAGGGTTTTTAAGGCCTGACTAACAACATGCTTTGAGCAGAGATCTATCTAAAGAGAGAACTCAGTCTGTCACACTGCCGTGAACCCTCTGTATGGAAACCACAGGGCACACTGGCAGTGAACTCCTGGTAGGAGATCCAAAAAGAAAGAATAGAAATGGGGTTTCTTAAAATTCAGCAGTGGCCCCTGAAGCAGAAGAAATATAATTTCCATCATTTTTTTTGCTTAATTCTCTTATTTGATTGCTCCTATTTCAAAAATAAACTAGGATCTTTATACTCAAAGTTAATTTGTCCCAAACCAGCATTTCATTATACATAAAGACAATATTATGAAAACCAAAATTATCCTAATCAAGTATGTAAAATGAAGATGTTCAAGTTGAAATGTGAATTGTATCATGTTGTACTGGCTACATGTAATGACAAATAATGCTTCCTCATAAAAGTAGTTATATATTACCTATTTTTAAAATGGAGTCATGGATTAATAAACCTGATGTGTTGTTAACACATTGTTGTGGTTCCCAAAATCTGCAGACTTGAAATTATTTGCCTATTCCCTTATCCTGGAAGGCCAACAACAGAAGACAAATGGGATTATGATGTGTAGCCCCACAAAACAAGCTTAAAAGACAGATTTCTCCAAAGAAGATAGACAAAGGGCCAAAGAGCACAAGAAAAGATATTTTTTCTGATGACCATTAGTCACCAGAATAATACAAATCAAAACCTCAATTAAGTAACATTTCATGCCCACTAGGATGGCTGTAATTAAAAAGACAGATTGTAACAAGTGTTGACAAGGATGTGGGGAAGTCAGAACCCTCATCTGCTGGTGGCAACGGAATATGGTGCGGTCCATTTCAGAAAACAGTCTGGCAATTCTTCAAATGATCATATATAGAATTACCATTTGGCCCAGCAACTCCACTCCTAGGTATATACCCAAGAGAAATGAAAATATGTCCACACAAAAAAACATGTACACAGATATTCACAGCACCATTATTCACAAAAGCCAAAAGGTGGAAACAACCCAACTGATGAATAAACTAAACGTGTTCTATCCATGCAGTAAGAGAATATTCAGCCCTAAAAAGAAATGAAATACTGATTCACATTACAAAATGGATGGACCTTGAAAACATAATGCTGAGCGTAAGAAGACACAAAAGACCACATATTATGATTCCATTTACATGAAACGTCCAGAATAGACAAATCAAGAGACAGAAAGATCCATGGTTGCCTAGAGATGCAGACGGGAATGGAATGACTTGGGGGTTGACAACTAAAGGGAATACTTCTTTTTGGACTAATGAAAATATTCTAATACTGTTTTTGGCAATGGTTCTATAACTCTGTAACTGTATGAAAAATCACTGACCTGTACACTTAAAATGGATGGATTGTATAGTATGTGAATTTTATCTCAATAAAACTATTACAAGAAAGATAATCAGAAAACTACAGGCAAGAAGAAATTCAACAAATTTTTCAAATATTGCAACTTTCTGATTTTTAGAAGAGAAACTACAGGAGAGATGTGATTTGAACTAGACAACTTTTCCGAGAGTTTCATGTTAGTGTTTAAGAAATTGGGCACGTGTTCCCATTGGAAAATACTGAGTCCACCAGATTGATTTTCAAATTTCATTTAAAATTTAAAAATAGATCTGAGATCCAACTATTAATAAGAAAATGTGAATTATTACCTGGTAAACAATTAATAATAATGTTCCTAGAGAACATAAAAATTATATAGCAATACCAGAAATTACATTCTCAACGTAAAATCTCTATAACAGAAAAACACATCTTTGCCCATCCAGCCATTGAAGTTTCCTGGATTAAGAATTATTTGTAAAATGAAGAAAACCGTCAGAAGAGAGAGAGATGATCTTTTTATCCTTCCCAGAATCACAGGATGTTAGGAGGAAACCATCTTTATCAACCTGAACATTTTCTAGACGAAGATCCTCAGGCCATTGTGAAGATCTCCCTCTGCTGCAGGCACCAGCCTGTGGGTAGCAGAGCCAGAACTCAGCCCAGATCTCCCCCTCTCCACCCCCAGTTCCTCCCAGCCTTAGGCACAACTTCTGAAATGAATGTTTGTTAGCCTGTCTGCAGAATTAATGTGCAGTCTGGTCTCTCCAGCATTTGGTGTCCAGCATTCCACCTCTGCTGTGCTCTGGGGTGAGCTGGGATTGGGGGCAACTGGTACACATTTTATCATTACCCACAGGTGTCCATCAAGAGGCTTTCCTTAAGCAGGACCCATTTACAAAGTCTCTCATACATGGGGTTGTTTCTTCATCTCTTTCAGTGAAAACATTTACTAGGGCTCCAAATTCCTCAGCCATCATGCACTTTGCACCTAAGTGGGAACAAACCAAATTTCTGGAGCACAGGCACATCTGTCCTGCCCATAGACACCCTGGTCCTCCTCACTCACTTGGTATCTTCTATTTAGTGTGTTTTCAACAGACAGACAGTCATACATGAGGAATGAGCAAGATTTCTATCTGTCTGCCAAGTGACACAGCAATACAGGCAAAAACTAGAACCTATTTGCCAACTCTTGTCTGTCTCCTCCTTGACCCCAGTCAACATCCTGAACTTCTCCCCATTCTTGTTTACGTAGAGTAGTAAAAACATTGGTTCACAACAACAGAAGTTGCCAAACATTTTCACTTCCATGAACAACATTTCATTTGTTATTCCCAGACACAATGCAAAATAGCTTATAAATGAACACTTTATAGTTAAGCAGCGTAGCCCTGGGCACACAGTGTGTAACTGCAGCTTCCTGCTTATGTGTTTCCTATACCACAATACCTCCCAGTAACTCAGACCATGATGAGGAATATCATATGCCCCACCTTAAATTCCCTGGTTCCTATTATTTGCTGGACCTCCCATGGTTCTCTGTCACCTAAACAGCATACCTTTCCATGCCTAGAGCACCTCAACACTTCCCTCAAGGCAGAAACTGGCTCTGAAACCTAGCTAGCACCTCCTGCGCTATGTTGTACACACAAAGCAGACACGAGTCTATCTCCAGCTTACGTCCTGTTCATGACAAAGAGCTATATTGCTTCTCACCTGAGACTTTTCACCAGCATGGAAACTTGGGGGGCTAGGGTAATGGCAGTGAATCTGTGGCTCAGATGGTCAGGCTTAGAAGCCAAAAATTCCTAAAGACAAGCAAGCTGACTCCAGCAAGAAACACTTCCCAGATTGTGCTGGCATCTCAGTCCATCCTCTTGGGAACATGCTCCCATCCCTCTGGAAACACCCATGCAGCTGACATGCTTAGGACAGTTACAGGCTCTATAAACAGCCAGATTTCACATCAGGATTGCCAAGTTCCTTTTACTTCTAGAACTGACATCATAGGAATGACATTAAAACCAGAATTTATGGATTACTCATGTGACATCTTTAAACAACATGTAAACATATCCATGAAATCACTGAAGTCTGTAATCAAACCAGCAAAATTAAAATAATGCTTTTTTCTATGAATTCAATTAAACAACTGTTAAGTACCTGCTTTTTCCCAGATTCTGTGCTCAGCAAAAGAGATAAAATTGAAGAATACATGGGGCCTGCCCAACTTAAAGCATTCACAGTCTAACAGAAAACACACACACAATCAAAATATGATACGTGAAAGGTTATTTAGGTGGATGTACACTGTGTTATGAATACAGAAATGGGAGCCCCACATTTTGGGGAAGCTTCACAGAAGAGGTGATATTTGAGCAGATAAGAAATAAGGTGGAAGTCTTAGTCTTTACCCTATACATTCATGACAATGCTTCAATAGGTTCCTGTACTGATGGCTTTCATGGACAAAATTTTAGAAGTATAAAAAAGCCAGCACAAACCATATCCTTATGTTCCAGCCTGACTTTGCAGAGACACGGTATGGCTGCTTTTCTGAAAAGGGCCGAATAGGATGTTTTCAAATATTCACATGACTCTGTGAAGCCTAGTAAATAAAAATGTCCTATCAATGGCATAGAATACCTTTCTTATTCAAATAATATTTTTGCACTTTTTTAAATACCTAGAATATTGTCTAATTAGTGTTTAAATTAATCATCACTAGGTTTTCTACTGTTAATATTTCTAGTATCTCTTATTGGTTGTTTTCTAGTTGGTAATTGCTGGTGAAAAAAAATAGTACTGATTCTGTATCTGGATACCCTGCAAACTCTTTGTTTCATTTAATAGTTTCTTGATCTTCTTTCTCTTTGATTTTCTAGGTCTATGATCACACCAATTACAAATAATAACAGTTTTACTTTTCCTTATACCTCTTATTTTTCTTATCTAATAGCATTGGCTACCACCTCTAATACTGTGTTAAACAGCAATGAAGATAATCAGCATTCTTTTTTCCTTTCTTTTGTGTGTGTGTTTTAGTTTCTAGAATTGGTGTTCCTTCTTGATGCTATAGTTTATCAAATATTGATTTGCAAAGGCTCTGTAGCTCATCAACTAGACAGCTCTCTCTTGATTTCTTCTCAGGGGCCTTTTATTTATTTTTTAGTTCCTTAAAATTTCCATGGTTCTTTCCACATCTAATCATTTGCACATATGTTTTCCCTTTATCTTTCATTTTACTTTTCAGAACTTATTTCAGATGACACATTTTTAAAAAAGCCTTTCCTGACTTGCCCTTTGCCACACAAAACTGCAACTGAACCAGTTGCTATACTCTTAGCACACTGTACTTCTCTGTAAGTTGTATCAGTACTGATTAAATAATTTCACCTAAGATTAAATTAACTAACAATAGTAATTTAGTATCAATTTAGTATTTATCTTTACCACTAGACCATGAGTTTCATAAAAGTGGGAGCATGTTTAACCCATTATCCCATATATCTTCAGTCTCTAGCATAATGCCATGTATACAGTGCATACTGAAAGTAAACAAGGGAATAGTTTAATAGAAACTTAAAATACAAAGAATTTTTAGGACTTTGATAATTGTGTTACTAGCCTACTTTTTAATATGTTGTTCTTACATGCAGTGACTTCCCTCAGAAATTTTTAATTGCTAAATTAAGTTTTTGCTCATCTGTTTCACCAAATGTGTATTCTAAGACACGTTGAGATAACAATGATTGGCCATTAAAACATTTTTGGTGGCAAATTCTATAATATAAAGAGTATGCATGGCCCTTAGCTTCAAAGCCCTAAGCAGATAGAAACTTCCCCACATTATACTCCCGGATTTTTCCATTTATGTTACTCTTCAAAAGACTTTGCTCTAATTAATGTTGCTAAGGAGCAAATAATTTATTTAAAGTATCAGTCACTACTGATGTGTATGATTCGTTCCTGTGGTTCTCAACTGCTTTCCCTCCTAAGCTTGGAGTGCAAGACTGTCAGTGCTGGTTCCTCCAGCCCCTCAATGAAGCCTCTATCCAGGGGGGTACTACTTGGTGTAGCTCTAAGTACTTTTTCATTTAATCTTCCCAGGAACACGTTTTACTATTGCAAAAAAGAAATAGGATGAAATTAAGTGACCTGCCTAAGAGCCTGCATTCTTACCTGCTATTTTAATCTGTTTCCCCTCAGCAGGGTTCTACAATAACTTCAGATACCTATCCTTCTTTTAGAAATAATTAATTAAACTTAACCTCTTAAGGGTAGTTCTTAGATAAACTCCAGAGAAGAAACACCCACATTTTATTACTTTACACAGTATTTTTCTCAGGATATCTATGGATAGACTAGCATATAAGATTCTTTTTATTATCTTTCACCCTAAGAAAAATGTTTTGGGCAACACCAAATTGTAGAGCAGAAGAAATTTTAGATCTAACTCTCATTGCCAGCAAGAAATGTTACCTCAGGTCCCCAAAGAAGGAGGCCTGAGAGATTGAGGAGTCAGTTAAGTTTGAACAAAGCGAGTGGATTCAAAGACCCAGATGCTGGCACATTTGGCTTCTTCCATCCCCACTTACCACTTGCTCTTCATTGACCAAGCACACAATCTGTAGGTAAATGGAGCAAATTATGGTGGCAACCATGAGATCATGGATCATGGCTATGTTTCTTCTTATGAACATAAAGGTCAATCGTATATGAATTTAAGAAGGATACTGTATTTTGGCTATGATAGCAGTATATTAATTTATCTGTGTGCCTAGCCTAATCAAGAGAATGTGACTAACACATTTACTGAAATTCAAACACACTTACATATATCCACCAGGAGTTTAAGTCAAAGAAAACCCAAATTAAATAAATTATTAAACTTGACGAGATACACAGGTGGTGAATGGGTTCCCTATTCCTCCCTGTTGCTTAGTGCCTCCCACTAGCCAACATAACTATTGTTAACTCTGGCATGGGTAGGTTAAACCAACAGGACACAGGCTGTTCAGAATAATGTCTGTCTAATCTTCAAGTTAGCAAGAGTTCAGTCATTATTTACAACTCTCTGATGCACACAAAGGCACACAGCAAAGATTTTAGCAGAGCTCACTGTGGAGACTAAACCAATGGTAGAGTTCGTTGGCTGATACTCATTAGGGATGGACAGTACTGACTGACTATGCAAAATGCCTAAGGTTTTGGCTACTTCTATATCAGATTTCAGTCTTACTGGGTACAACTGTTTGTAACTACCTTATTTTTTATTAATGATGCTAAAAGGATTTTGGTGTTTCAAACTTTGTACAAAAACCTAACAGGCAACGTCTTCCATAAATGTACTCTAAGTTTTTGGCAAACTTTACCCAAGAGCAAATGCTAACACCAGAAAGTGTTTATTATCTTTTATAAAATAATCACTGTTATAGTGGCATATAATTGCTGGAGGTAAATGCTTATCTAGGCCAAGAATTAATCAAGTTTGAGTTCCTTAATAGAATCCAGTCAAAAATAATTTATTTCTTACACAGTTTACATTTTAAAATAACCACAGGATTTCCCTCTCATTTTGCTTTGCACTCCAACAGTGACTTCAGAGAAATACTTTTCATTCTGCCTATATTGCCAACATAGGAACACAGAAAGTGAATTCTGTATTATATAAAACAGATAATGCTATAGGAAACACCATAATGCAGCTTCTTACCCTATTACCTCCAGGCCTGACCTAAAACTTAGAGCAAATCTCCCAATTCAAACAGTCCTATGCTCCCATATATATTTGAAGTATTACTGCTACTTTCCTAAATAATAAGAAGTACATCCTGATACAAAACAACTACTCTCTACATGGCAATACTGCTTGTGTATTTTTGTGTTCTAGAAAAAGAGTTGAGACGGGATACGTTTGGTTTGGGTTTATTGAGGGGTACTTATGTGATTCTGTCCCTGTCACATGTAGTTAAGTTATCGTCTGTCTCAGTCCAGGAACGGCTTCTGGGAGTATTCCTGCTGCAGCTCTGCCAGCTCCTAGGCATTGTGACACTAGAGTCCAGGGCCGAGAACATTTGGCAATATAAATGCATCATATGACACCTGGCACTGGAAGCATGTGGGGCCAGAGCAGAAATAAGGTTTGCAATGTACAGAACCAGAAGCTAATGTACAGAAAATTCTTTCAATTATTAGTCATGCAAAGTTGCAAGCAGAGAATGATGTTTTCAGCAATGCCCAGTGAAAGTGGAAATTGTCTCCTCTAAGAATAAAAGTGGTAAGGCAGCATATGCAATTATAAATGCACCATGCATTTTCTATGGAAATCCAGTAAAATATACTCTATCTGAATAACCATGTTGGTGAGGTACAAATCTGTATCTTTAGCATAAACAGTGGGTATATTTGTGTGTGGAGTTACATATTTTTTGCATGCCAACTATCAATTACTAAAATAGATTTTAATCAACTATGCTAGAAGAAGACTGAGTTGTTGTTCTCCTCTGTCTATAAAAAAATTATAAATTGTTGTCTAATGAAGAAGCCAAACCTGTAGGAATAAAATATTATGGAGCTATGTCAAACAATTAGTGAAAATATTATTCTGTTTTTCTAGACTTTGTGGTATTTGTGATATTTTTCAGCATCTTAAAGTTTGGTGTCTCATTCTTAAAATTCACTTTCATTTTGCATCTTTAATTTGTATCCTCTTTGTTAAAGAGAGCTTGAAAAATCATACACGCCTCAGGCCACATACCCTGGACCTGCACCAGGTCTCCATCACTCCACTTACTAAGATTTTACTATAATCTACGCTGAAAAGAAACAAATGAAGAAGGAATTACTAACTTCTGTCCAGATCTTGCAGCAACTCACTATCTACACGATGCCACTATCACCTCTAGCATCTGGACTGGGTAGGAGCAGACAGGAATAAAATCTCAGTGAATGCCTACGGTGCCGCTCTGTGGGGAAGCATGCAGGGCCCACGGGGCCTCCCACTGTCTCCCATGAGCTCCACTAGAGTGTAGAGAGTCTCTGGGAGGAGTGGGGGAGAGGGTGGTCAGGCCTCAGGGTCCACTTGGCAATGCTGACACACACCCTGAGCACTGTTATCTGAGCAGGAATAAATATGCCCCTTACACAGCTCCAGATCATCCCCCAGGGAAACCACATTTTACCCCCATCTTATGTTTGATCTTCTCTGGGGATTGGAGATGTCAGCCAGATCACCTTTCCTAGGGTAATCTTTCCATTGGTCCAAGTTGGAGGAGGAGAAGGGCGGAAAGGCCTGTGCCCACAGCTGCAGTCTGCTGCCCCAGCTCTGCTCTGCTCTCTTACAGTCACTGTGTTCACCAGGGTTCTCCTGAGAAACAGAACCAATAGATGTGTGTGTGTGTGTGTGTGTGTGTGTGTGTGTGTGTGTGTGTGTGTGTGTGTACACATACATGTATATACATATACGCAAGAGGGTGAGAGAAAGAGAGAGAAGAGCGAGCCTTACCATGGGAAATCGGCTCTCCCAGTTATGAAGGCTGAGAAATCCCTAGACCTGCAGCCTGCACGCTGGAGACCCAGAAGGTGAGGGTGTGATTTCATTCCAAGTCTGAAGGCCTGGCACCCAGGGGAGCTGATGGTGTCGCTCCAGTCTAAAGGCTGGCAGGCTGGAGACCCTAGAAGAGCCAGTGCTTCTGTTTGAATCCAAAGGCTGGAGAAGTCCTGTGTCCCAGTAAAGTGCAGTCAGGCCTTTCGGTTCCACTCAGGGTCTCAGCTGATGAGATGAGCCCCATGTCCACAGGAAGGGCAATCTGCTTACTCTGTCCACTGATGCAAATGTTATCTCATCCAGAAACACCCTCACAGGCACAGCTGAAGGTCTGGGGACCTCATGGCCCAGTCAAGTTGACATAAAATTAACCAACAGACCTGGAAGCAGCTTGAATCCAATACCCTGGTCTGATTCTGAGAACAGGCTCTTCCTCCTGCACCACAGCTTCTACTTTGGGATCAATGTCCAGATGAATGGCACGGCTTATGTCATTCATACAATCAAAAACCATCCACTGGGCACTCACGAGGGGCCCAAGTCATGCATGACATCATGTCATCTTACGGAGTTCCACTTTCCCTTTTGGACAGAATGGAACCTGTTTTCATCAGCTCACACTGCAAAACAGAGAATCACAGACCGGGTGGCTTAAACAGACTTATTTCTCATAGTTCTATAAGTTGAAACATCAAGGTGCCAGCATGGTTGGGTTCTGGAGAAACAAGAAGACAGCCCCCTTCTTCCTGTGCCTTCACAGGACGGAGAGAGAAAGCAAGCTCTCTAGTCTCTTCTCAGGGCGCTAATCCTATCATGAGGGCCCCACCCTCATGACCTCATCTTAACCTAATTACCTCCCACAGGGCCTCCAGATACCATCATATTGGGGGTTGGGCTTCATCGTATGCATCTAGAGGACACAGTCAGCCCACAGCAGAACCTATGGAGGATTTAACCTGAGAAAGGGGCAGGAGCAAGCTGGGTTTCATAGAAATCACTGTGGTACCACCTGGGAGGATTGGAAGGCAGAAGCCTGGTAGCAGGGGCCTTGGAAGGGGAGCTGAGTTGGGAGGGGGGATCACAGAGCTATTTTAAAAAGACACCCAAAGTGTTTAGAGGCAAATTAAGCTTGACATGATGTATGTAGAAATGCATGTGTATATGTTAGCTAATTGTGTGGAGATAAAGTTCATCAAGGCCAACACTGCACAGAATTTAACAGGAAACCAAAAAGGAGTTTGCTTTACTGGAGTTTTTTTGTTTTGTTTTCTTTTCTTTTCTAGTTTCACGGATGTGGCCAATTAGCCCAAAGTAGATTCTGCAACAGTAGGATTGGGCTGGAACCTGAAATCCTGCTGTATGATGTCAAGATGCTGATCCACAGACAGCTACTCTGAACATCAGAGACATAGTTGGAAGGATAGAGGAGAAGAACCAACCAGAATATCTTCAGGGAGCCTGTGTGCTCCATATAGTTATAACCATACCTAGCTGTGCTGTGTGTCATGGAACAAATGCTAACCCTCTCTGACCCTTGCTGTCTTCATTGGCATGTTTAAGAATAGGAAGGGCCTCCACAGTTGTTTGCAGGTCAGTGATTGTGTGACTTCAAATCTAATAGCACTTGTTCCAGGAAGAAAGAGACGGAATGTCGACTGTAGTCAGCACACAGCATCAGGTCCCAGGAGCATGTTATATGGTGTCAGACTTAAACAATGACTTCCTTTTAAAGGGATATTGATATTAAAAGTAGCTTTTAAAAGGGCCAGAGATAGCTTAGGTTACTACAACCAAGTCAATTTCAAAATCAAACTCTGAAGCCTTCCTTCTTTACCTCCCTTGGGACAGGCAGGCAGAAGAGAAGTAGGCCCTGGAAGTAGGTCACTGAGGGCTGTGTATAATTAGTGCCTCTTTCAGGGTTTCAAACGTGGTCTGGTTTGGGGCTTTGGTGTTTCCACTGGGGAGGTTAGCTCTGAACTGCACATGTTAGGTGAGTTTCTAAATCTGGAAGGACTTCTGGGAATTACAAAACCCTTTGGCTCATGAAAGCTATTTTGACTCTCTACTTCTTTAAAATAATTTGCCTAAAGAGTTCAATTATGGGGTCCTCATCACCCACTAAATTACATGTCATTCCAACCTGTTCCCTTTATGCTAATGCAGGATCCACAGACAAAGTGGTGTAAATGTAGGCCAAGTTCACTGTGTATAATTTATTTGGTGTCAAGAAAATAAATCATCACATGGCAGAATTTATACAAAGTACATGATTCATACCCACAAACTTGTGCTCTTAATTGGAAATGTGCTGTTGGCAATGCAAAATATGGGTGACCGAATTTCTAGTGGTACTTGCCAACGCAGGCTGAAGAGGGGAGCTAACTCCATTCGGTGCAGAGCACACACTGAGATGGCATTCCCAGGCCGCTGGGTCCCAGGTCATACATGGCACTCCAATTCCCACTGCCTGGAGAGGTAAATGTGTGCAAACAGGATGGGCTGCAATTGTACACAATCCCAGTCCACAGACAATTTTTTTCTATCCCATTCTTCTCTAATGTGAACTGTCTCTTGAGTGATGTTACATGTTGTTCTCATGAGCAGTTTAGCTATGGCATGTAAGTAAGCATCCATGCAGTCTTTCAGAAGCTTCTGGAAGCCCCTAAGAATAGGATCTTGAATGAGGAACTGCAGATGGAGCTGACAAGTCCAACGGAATGGGGACTGTCCCAGGGGATAGGAGGCGGCAGGAGAGGGTTCCTGGCAAAAACAGTGTCTCCTCCCAGACAGGCTCTGGCCACTCTAGTCAGCCTGATCCCACCATCCCAGCCCGATTATAAAAAATAATCACAGTAATAGAAGCCACGCGAGTACCTACTGTGTGCTGCTCTTATCAAGGAGGTTTTGCAGATGTTACCACATCTAACTTAACCCTCACAATAGTCTTACTAAGTGGCTTATACTGCATTTACTGTGTAAATAAAGCACCCTGGATTCAAAGCATAAAATGGCTTGTTTAAGGGTTAGGAAGTGGTGGAAAGGGACCTCAAGCCAGGCCTGCTGGGTTCCAAGCCCTGCACAGTTTCCAAGAGGCTGCACTGCTCCTACGGTCACGGCCAGCACGGGCCCTTCCCTGGGAGGCCACCTCCTGAGCGACGGAGCACAGGGTCAGCTCCCTGCTTGAGGTGCTTCCGTGTTCTGGCTCAGCTCCAAGGATCCCTGACAAGTTTCCTAACTAGGCAGTGAATAAGATCAGTTAGATCAGGGCAGATTTCTCCCCAATTCTGGTCCAACTTAAAGGGGTCAGGAATAGTAAAAAAAGGGAGTTCATAAAGGCATTTTCACGAGAAAGCCAAGAGCTCAGCAGTCCAGTACAGCAGGTGTCTTGGGCGTTTCATGGTAATCATGCGACACAGACCTGGTACGTCCCAAACACATAACATCTCAAAACAATCTCTACTTGAAAAACGAATCTTTGTCAAGCATACTTTGCACCCCAAAATGGAGAAAGAGCAGAAAGGAACTTTGGAAATTTGATTGTGTCTTTTAAAAAAGCAGACTGAACAGCAGCCTCTCTCTGCTGTCGCAGGCAGCCATTCCAACGATCGTCGGAGGATAAACGGATGTGCAGCTGCCGCGGGCTGCTGGTTAGGTCCAGGGCCTGGGCCCTGCCCCGTGGGAATGAGAGACGACATGGGCTGTAACTCCCAGGCTTGCTCAGTGTCCTCTCCACCGCCTGTGGGAATTCCACGGCCTCCATCACTTGACTCCAATGACTGGAAATGAGTAAATGATTTCAAATGACTGGAAGGACGTGTCTGTACTGAGTTAAGTCTCGTCTAGCTCACTTGACCCCGCAAGAAAAAGGCGGCTTTCCCTCGCTTCATGTCCAGCCCGGAACAAGGGCGGAGCCAGGAGCAGAGTCGAGGCGCGGGGCCAGCACAGCCTTCTCTTAGGTGACCTTTGCTAGCAATACATTTCTTAAGATTTGGGCAAAGCAGGGAAATTTTCATGTCATGTGTACAGTTTACTCACTTTCCAAGAGTAGAGACGGTAACCCCAGGGGCTACCACACTGCTCCCTGCCTGTGGCGGCAGGGCGGCCGTTCTCATTGCTCCAGTGCGTGGAGAAACCTACAGCCAAAATCCACTCCCCTGCCTCCGTCCCCGGCCAATACAGCAGTGCTTGGGCTGCGTACCCTCTGGTAAGCCTGCTAGCCTTGGGAATGACATAGGGCACCTGAGAAATCCTACCACATACAGCGTCAGGCAGAGGCATCTTGAGGCCATCCGGGAGCGGGAAAGAATCGAGGCGGACAGACAGAACCTGGGAAAGCTAACTCCGCCCAGGGCAGCCAGGCAGATGGCCTCATGCACATGGACCTGGAAGTAGCAGAGCAGAGGGACTGGAGCTGGAGAGAAAGGAACGAGTCGAAGAAAACAACGAGCACACCCCCAGCACAGCCACAGCAGTGCGGACGAGGCCAGGAGCCCCCAGGGGCGAGGGAAGCAAGGCCCATCTCAGCCGCGGCCACCCACACACTGTGTGTCACACACCCAACATTGTGCTGTGCTCATCTTACCCGAGGACACCCCTCATCTAACAGGCCTGCTGGGTGTTAGATCCACACCAATTCGAGGTGGGTATCAGCCCAGCACACAGGAACCTGAGGCTCAGGAAGTCCCTCAAATGAGCCAAGAGTGACTGCATGGCCCATAGGGCACAGGGGCCCTCCAGGGCTGTGCCACGTCTCTGCGCCTCGTCCCCCAGCTTCTGCAGACAAACCCCTGTCAATCTTACAAGACTCCTTGACCTCCCATGCCAACCGCCAACCCGGGAAGAAGCGCTCAGGCCTCCACCCCCGCAGCAAACTGCTGTAACTGAACCTCAAGCCTCTCCTGGCTCTGGCTTGTCTGCCAGGCCATCTACCTACTTGCTGATGAGCTGTCGGAAGGCGGGACTCTCAGGCTGTGTTCACGCCTCAACACAGGCAGAACTCTCTGGAAGCATTTATTGAATCCTCTTTCCACTACACTGTTCTTCCACATGACACGGGGCAACAAGAAAACGACTTGAAGCAAATGGGCCCATGAAAGGGCCTCACGAGCAGGCTAACCAGATTTTTGGTTCTGCGGAGAAGTGTTTCCCTGGATCGGTTTTCCAACAACTCTCTCAGCAGGGGGAGGTTTGGTTCCTTGTTCCTGAGTTCCTGCTTCTCAAATGCATTCTGACTTCGTCCAGGTGCACTGAATTGGATGAAAGAAAACTGAGTTCCTTCCCTGATTCAGGGAAATTCATGAGTTTATTGATAAGAATGACATTGTTTGGCTGGGTTTGTGGTGGCTGAAAGCATTTCGCTCCGATTAGCTGTGACGATGTCAACATCAACCTCATCATCTGTCACAGATGGGGAATAAAAGGCGGCTCTGCACGTCAGCCGGCAGTTCAGAGCTGGAAGGAACTTGGATTAAACAAAGGCAAGGTCACAATGCTTCCTGAGCCCCAGACTGAAATGCCACTGTCTGGTTAAAGACCATATTCAGCACAGCCCTGAGCTTCGCCTTCCCATACGACCTTCCTGTGAAGCTATTCTGCAATGAACTTAGAGAGATGCACAACTGTGACTGATTGTGTTCAGTCTCATTGATTGTCAAGGTTCCTGACAAAATGCTCAGAAATAGGAACTGAAATTGCTGCATATACAAGACTTTCTCAGTGTGTATGAGAACGCTCCGGATACAAGCCCCCTTTCCATCTGGTGGGAGAGCCCCCTCAGGGAGTAGGCACAGCAGTTACAGAGCCCAGAATAAGAGCAACAACAATTTCCTCCAGGATTAAAGATTTCCTTGGTTGAGGTGAGGCCAGAGGTAACTGCATGCCCCTGTGGGCGCATATGCAGGAAAACTGGAGTCCACCAGGTGAAGCTGGTTTTTGAATGGATATAATTCACTAGTCCAGCTGCAAAATGAATCTAACAATGTGATTACACCAGTCCGCAACAGCTGAGACCATTAAAGTTCACATTGGCTGACTTCTACTTCTTTCGGAGGGAAGAATGTGAGCCAAGTTTTAACAATTACAGTTTATCACTTTAAAAGGTGTGCAGGCTGCAGGGACAGTACCTGCATGTGTTCAGGTAGAAATATCTCCCTTTGGTGCCAGCAGTCTGTTCTCTTTAAAAGTTGGTCACAGGACAGCAGGAACAGAGACCACGTGGAATTGAATTTGCCCTTTTGAGGGTCAAGATCTCCTTTGCTGATCAAGGGGAAATCCCACTGTATTCCAGAAGCTGAACATAAGAACACTGAACCTAGTCCTGAGAGCAATTTGATTCAGATGTAGGACTCCCAAACATTGTACACTCTTATGAATTCGCAACAAAGCCTTAGTTTCAGTTCTGAAAGCAGTTGGGACCCCAGACTGTTAACTGGTCGTGGTCAATAGTAAAAATTAAAAACATGTACATGTGCAAGCACACCTCACTTTATTGTACTTTGCAATTACTGAGCTTATTGCAGATTGAAGGTTTGTGGCAACCCTGCGTCAAGCAAGGCCATCAGCACCATTTTGCCAACAGCATTTTCTCACTTCATCTCTCTGTGCCACATTTGGGTAGTTCTTGCCATATTCCCAACTTTTTCATTATTATATTTTTACAGTGATCTGTGTGTGATTGGTGATCCTTGATGTTACTATTGTAATTGTTTGGGCAGCCACAAACTACATCCATAGAAGACAGCAAACTTAATAGATAAATGTGTGTGTGTTCTGACTGCAGATGTGGAAATGGCAAGAAACCAGAATCAGAAGTGGAGTCTGAAGATGGCACTGAATTGCTGCCATCTCATAATAAAATTTGAAGGAATGAGGAGTTACTTCTTATGGAGGAGCAGAGAAAGTGGCTCTTGAGATGGAATCTAATCCTGGTAAAGATTCTGTGAAGACTGGTGAAATGACAACAAAGGATTTAGAATATTCCGTGAACTTAGTTGATGAAGCAGGGGCAGGGTTTGAGAGGACTGACTACAATTTTGAAAGAAGTCCTACTATGGGTAAAATGCTGTCAAATAGCATCGCATGCTGCAGAGGAATTGCTCACGAAGAGTCAATCCATGCAGCAAACTTCAGTGTTGTCTTTTTTGAAGAAACTGCCACAGCCTCCCCAACCTTCAGCACCACCACCCCGATCAGCCAGCAGCCACCGAGACTAGACCTACGCCAGCACAGAGGTTCTGCCTTGCCGTTAGCATTTGTTAGCAACAGAGCATTTTTTAATTTAGGTATTCTTATTGCTTTATTAGAAATGTTATGACATACTTAACAAACTACTGGATAGTGTAAACACCACTTTTACACGCACTAGGAATCCAAACATCCATCTGACTTGCCTCACTGCCGTATCTGCTTCATTGCAGTGCCCTGGGACAGAGCCCGCAGTATCTCCCAGGTGTGCCCGTGTACATATGTATGTACATGCACATATGTATGTGCACAAACACACATACTTACCCTTGAACTCACAAATAATCTCTTTTAATAATTTCCTTTTTAAAGTGAACATGTTCATACTGGAAGGCAATGCTGGGGAGACTGACCTTGATCCTGACATTTGTATGTCAGGAGAGAAGAACAAAGTAAATTAATAGGTACGAAGTAGGCTTCAATGTCTTCTGACTGTTATTCAACTACAGTTACTTTATAAGTACTTGAGAATTATTTTGTATGGGCCAGGGACTGGATTTCCAAAAAATATGTGCTGACAATATGTGCTTGGAATTCTATGAGCGTATTTGTGGATCACAAGTTTCACTGAAACACTTCCTCTTATAAATCATTTCCTCAGGATGTTCATTCCCACCAGATGGATGGGTCATGGATGGAACAGTATGCCCAGGTACTGGATTGTTCCTGGTTGACACCTCTCAGGTGGCCCCTTAGCTACCTGCAGGGAAAGCCACCACTCCAGAGGGCTCCAAGTCTACTCATCAGGGGCATGGGTCGAGAGGGTGGTGAGGGGTGGGTGCCTGAAAGGTAGATGGGACTGGGAGAGGGTGGGACTCAGTGTCTCTACTATCCCCGGAGCAGCTATACTTTTATTAATTTTACATAACAGGCTTTCTAATGGCAAGTCTTGGGGGAAGAAAGAAGTTTCACAGTTTAATTAACCAGGGGGAATTTTGGAATCCACTAGGCTAGGTAGTTTTGTAAGCAGGCAAGCTTAAATCACTCTTACGGGTCCCATTTTAGTGTCTCCTCCAGATATTCTGGGCTTTGGCTTCCTTAAAGCAACTTTTGGGAAAAAGAAGCCCTTCCAACCATGATAGTCACAAAAGATGGGATTTTTAAAAGTGTCTTAATGCCCTCTGAGAGGTAACATCCTAACTGGCATTGAGAACTATCTTCCAGAAGAGCTACTATAGTGGTGACAAAATATCCCAGAACCTACTGACCTATGTCAACACTCAGATGGAGGATACATCTGTCACTTCTAAGGTCTCCTTTCCCATCTGCACTTGCCAGAAATTTCTAGAATGCATCATTTTTTAAATCACCGAGTTTCATCATTTTCTCTCCAGACTTCCCTATCTTTTTAATAATATTTTGACAAATTGAACATTTATGTTTACTCTAGTTTACGAATTATCTTTACAAGTATTATCTCATTCAGCCTTCCATCTTCTCAAAGTAACTATCAACCACCTCCATTCTCCTCCAAAGTTATCTCCTTAAGTATGAAAAAATTAAATCAAGAGAAAAGAAAAATTACTGGAACAGATATTAGACTTTTTCCATTGCAAATTATCTTTACTAACCGGCTGTCTGGGAACTGCTCCAACCTGATGTGAGGTTCTCTTTGGTAACATGGTGTTTCTAAGCAACACTGCTGGGCAAGCCCATATGTATGAGTGGTCAGCTACCACTCTGTGACTTCCATCAATACATTACAGGCACCTACTTAATTTGATATTTGCTTTAATACCAATTTTTAGAGCAGATCTTTTAGGAGGTACAACTGAAAACAATGTGAATTCAGAATTCCTCCTCACATAGAATGCCATCTATCCATCGTATATCATTGACACAAGAGCGTAACAATAAACTCCCCTGGTTTCCCTTTAAGCAGATGAGTGGCTAGGTTGTCAGCCATGCACAGCCCATTTTCAGAAGCAGTCTCTCCATGAGACACTGCTCAGACTGTTACAGAAGAGATTCACTAGGCCCTTTCTCTAACATTCCTTCCTGAGAGCCAGGAACTTCTTGTCATGGAAGCATCTACTGTTTCTGCTCAGCAGCTACTATTTTTTTGGCAAATCTCATCAGGAAACCAATGTAGAACATGGCTCCCAACAGCCCACCCTCTACCCAGAGCACACCTGGAGGGATCATAGTCCTAGGATTTTGTTTAGTATCAATGCTACCATCAATAATTGTGGTGATTTTCATTTTCACGATACTTACTGAATACGTACTCTTTGCGAGGTATTGTGAGGCTTACTTCTCTTCATACTCACAGCAGTTGTATGCCTTGAGACCATTTTGAAACAGATATTTTCATCTGTTTTAAATACAAGATAAGTGAAGGTTTAAGGAACTAAGTTTTTGACCAAGGTCCCATGCCAAGTAGACGCAGCCTGGACTCAAACTCAGACGTAGACGACTCCAAACCATTGTTCTAGTCACCTCACCAGAGAGGCGGAGGCTCCGACAGGGCTCTTCACATGGACATCTGAACCAAGCGCATTCACAAAGGCCCCACTAACTCACTGAGACCGAGAGTGCTTTTGAGCTTTGAGCCCCAGCAAAGCTGTGTACAGTTCTAGGAGAGAAAACTGTGCTGTTCAGAGGTTTCCTGGTTATCCTCACTTGTTTTACTTTTTCATAAGTAATTTATCTCTTTTACGGGTAGAATTTGCAAATAAATCCTTCCCTAAAAAACTCCTCTTATCATTTTGCATTCTCAGATCCTGAAGGCACCTGTGTCCACCTCCCCAAGGAGGCCATCAGAGAACTCAGCATCCTTGGCAGCTGTGCCCTTCTCCGCCCAAACATGCAGGAGGATTCACCCATGAACAATTTACTTGGTCTCCCAAACAGTCTATCATCTTCATATTTTGAAAGTCTCGATTCCCTCAAATAGGACCTTCTTTGTACTATTTTTATTTTCAAATTTGTATTATTGATATCCTCATTTAGACCTCTAGAAATCACTATCTCCTATTTCCCCCTTCTTTACAAAACACCCCCAATCCCATATCCTGTAATAGTGTCTTTCAAATGGCAAACCAAGACACCCAAGTGGGCCAGGGGGTCAATGCAGTAGGTTGCTACGAGCATTTACTTCCTAGTAAATAGAATGTGCCGTCTGTGGCATCAGTCCTCAAGCACAGGTGCTGTCTTCCCCAGGGGACACTGGCCATGTCTGCAGATGTTTTTGGCTGTTTCAGCCAAGGTGGGTGGGTGCTCCTGGTACCTAGTGGGTGGAGGCCAGGGAGCCAGTAAACATCCTTCAGGGCACAGGGCAGCCCCACAACGAGACAACTGCCCAGCCCAGGGCCAACAGTGCTGAGGTGAAGAAATGCTGATCTACCATAAGGTAACTACCGTTTGAAATGGAACTTTTGTTCAGTGATTTTGTGTGTGTGTGTGTGTGTGTGTGCGCGTGCGCGCGTGTGAGTGCACACATGCACTCACACGCACACACATACTAGGGTGCAATGCAAATTTTAAAATGAATTCTTACTACATGATGAACTCTAAAAAGTCAAATGCTATTTTGAAACACGCACAGTACTTCTCTCTCTCTGTCTGGGACAGAGGATCGAGATGGCCATGGACAGGAGTGGAAGGGCTCTGCAAACTGTCAGGTTTGCACACCTGAGTGAGGTCAGGCAGGCCATCCACCTCTGGTATCTGTGGTTTGTCATCTCTATTTCATAATAGTGCCTCCCCACCAGGCTGTTTGTGAGGACGAAACGAGGCAGCACATGTACCTGTCCAGGGCTTCGGTCAGCACTGCACACATAGTAGGTGCTCTATACGGCTGGCTGCTATCATGAATATCTTTTTGATCCTGTATCTTCAAAACAAAACCACCCAATGGCAGGAGTCAGCAATGGGGAAGCTAGAACTTTGAAGTCAGAATAACCTGGTCTCAAATGCCGCCATGACCATTCTTTATTCATGAGCTTGGCCAGTTACCTTCATCCGCAGCTTATTAGTTCACTCGTATATCAGTAGCAGGGATGCTTAACCTCAGGTGGCTCGAGGGAGGGTAACGTGAAATAAGTCACAGGACAACGCAGTACACACACACACACCACTTACCCAATGATACTGATCCCCACCCCATCTTTGACTAGTAAGCACCTAACACAGTGGTTGACACCTGGTAGGTGTTTAAGAAGTTAATATCAGTAACTTCTAATTGCCAGTAGGTCTTTTTTCCCATAACGCATAGGTTACAGTTACAAGTGAGGGATGAAAAGCTATAAGAGGATAGAAGGACAAGAAAAATCAGAGCCTCTTCCTGTGTGTGGCCTTCCTTCCCTACACACACAGGGACAGTACCCCAGTCCTAAGGTGCTTCTCCACATTCATTCCGTTCACGTTCACCACAAACCACGGCGGACAGCAGGGAGGGAGTTCCTGCCCTCTTTCTGCAGGTGGGGAAACCAGGCGAGCCAGACGGGGACGAGGGAGGGGAAGCACTTGGAGTCAGGCCCCAGGGGCTCGCCCAGGCCGGGTGCTGCCCTGACCTCCAGCACTGATCTTGTCTCAGTCTCTTCCATCTAAAGGGCCTCAAGTTCTGCACTCATGAAAACCGGGCAGCCTGATTATATCCAAGTTCCCTTTTATTTTAAAAATCATGATAATCAATGAAAGTGTGAGACTTTCCCCAGGAGAAACGGCTAGTGACAGCAGAGCCGGACCCAGAACTCCAGCTGGTGGCCAACGCCACACTCACTCAACACCCACGGATGCTCCACCCAACTAGAGGGCTCTCACAAAACGCTTACATAACACGCACATTTTCACTCTTGAAATAGATACATTTGTTTAAGATGGTACTTTGAAAAAAGGTGTGACAGCATCAACAAAGACCCATCAAGTGTTTCTTGATTGGAAGACTGAAGCTTTTGGCAGGAACCATGAGTGACCCAGCATATTCTGAAAAAACCAAATTATAATTGTATCTATGAGCAAATTCTTATCTTTGTCCATGTACAAAAGCGCATTCTTAATTTCTGAAAGAACAGCTCACTTCATAATTACAATGCTGGTAAGATCTAAAACATGTGGATTTTTCAATGCTCTCCTGTTGTACAGGTGGCCTCGGCAGCACGGAACACGTGGTTTCAACAATGTCTCTGTCTTCTCCTCACAGAGCACGCCACACAGTCTCCCAACGCCTGACGCTTCCACATGAGTCAAGTACTCAAGCATCGCTGAGAATGTCCCGCCCGGAGGGAGCTGGCGTGGGGAATCCACCCTCCCTGAGAAGGCAGCAGGAAGCACACGGCCGCGACCTGACTTCACAGCACTGGCCATCGCTCACATAGCTCAAATCTCTGAACTGCCCCCCACGCACAGCACCGAACCAACCCCTTGCTTGTCTGGAGGCACCTTCAGTCTCAGTGCCTGGGGCCTTCCTTACCTTCTGTCTGACACCTTGGCTCATTCATATTCTTCCGCTGCTTATCAGCATTGTAAATATGAAGTCAGCTCTTCTTTCAGAAATTAAGAATGTGCTTTTGTAAAAGGACACAGGTAAGAATTTATCTGAGTATTCCCTCTGTCTGGAAGGACATTCCCCCTTCTCTGTCCTGTGGACAACTGAGTCCTCCCTCAACAGATTCTTTCCCAGCTAAACAGCTCCTCACCCCTTCAGACCAAACCGAAATCACAGCTCCTGTGAGCTCACGGCAGCCTTTAGTATCCCTCCTAAGAAAGCCATATTTGGAGCATGCACACTTCGGGAGCACATGCCTATCTTCTGATGCCCACTGAGCCGTGACCCCCAAGACGGCAGGAACTGGTCAACTCTCCTGTCCCAGGACGTCACTTCACTGCAGTTGCTGCTTGCTTGATGCCTTTAGCTCTGCCAGACTGTGAGCTCCTCAAAGGCCAGAGTCAGATCTATTGTGTTGTCCTGCATCACCCATAGGGCCAAATCAGTATTTACCAACTGTGAATCCACTATGAGTTTCTAGAGGGCAAAAATTTATTGAATATATGTGAATCCAGCAGCATTTATCACAATGCCTAACATATAATAGGTGTCTGTAAATGTCATAACAAGATGCAGGAAGGTTGAGCCTGCTCATAATCCTGGCTCAACAGTGGCTGGACTCTGCCTGCTGGCCAAATCTGGCCATTTAAGGACTCCTCGCTAAATAATTGAGGCTTGTTGGCAGCCTTGGAGCTCAACACACAATTCAGCTTGACTTGACTTATGCTGTAGTCCATTAAGCATTTCTACTGTGCAAACATCACATGGCCCAGGGTAACCGTCGGGGGCTGACGGAGAGGACAGACGACCAGTGGCCTGGGCTGCTACAACACTTCCAAGGCTCTTGTCTGGGAGAACACAATTTTCTATCTTAATTTTGCCTCCATTGTGCAAAGTTAAACACTAACTGCTCCACAAGAAATGCGAATCAGCCCGGACACATCAGGGTGTCCTCCCTCTTGCATCAAACCTACCAGACTGGCGTCCTGAACGGTTGACTATCTATAAGTTCTGTATTTTTCTGTTTTAGATTTTAACTGGTGGAAGTGCCTTTGTATTCAAATTCTTATATCAGCGTTTCTCCAAGCACAGTCTTGGGACACATGTCCTCAAGGTGATCCATGGAGAGGGAGCTCCCAGATCACATAATTCTAAAGATTCAAAGGCCCTTCAGGGCCCTGTAATATAGTCCTCTGATTAACTTTGCTGAGCCCCGCATTTCCCAGACTGCATATGCAGCCTCTGCTTAGGTACCTGTATCTGTAGAACACACTTGGTAAAACAATGTTCCAGAACAGTGGCCAGCACCTTTCTGCACAGGGTCAGATAGGAAGGTTTAGGTTCTGCTGGCCACAAAGGACCTCTGTCTCATGGTTTTCTTTTGTTTTGCTTTACTTTTTTTTTTTTTTAACCGTCTAAGAATGTAAAAGCTGTCTTAGCTCATAGTTTGTACAAAACTGAGGACAGGATTTGGCCACAGGCAGCATTTAGCTGATCCCTACTCTAGAATGTTTTTCCCTAGCAACCAGTTGCCAGGGTAAACTAGAGTCCCATCAGCTTCTAAGAGCATCAGTTTTGAATTATCTTTTGACAATCTTTCCCCTCTTCCCTTTTGGAAGTCATTAGAAATGGTTAGCTCTCATAAAAGCAAATCCCAGGACAAAAGCTAAATAGTAAGTGTTATTCTAAGACCCCATTTGGCATTTTGATCACCCTTGCGTGTTCAGAGCTGTTTTGTGTGCTGCGTGTGTGCCGTCCCCACAGCCTGTGGGGCAGAGGCCAGTGGAGAGTTACTCAGGCCCAGCTCTCCAGCCACCCTGCACACTCGGCACCCCCACGTTCCTGCCTAGTGACTAGAAGGCAAACAGACCATGGCCATTTCTATCTGCTTTTGCAGGAACCCTGGCGTACAGGGCGCTAAGCCACAGGCCAGGACCATCGGGCTCAAAACACCATCCCTGGTACCGAGCAGCTGCTCCCGCCAACCCTGGCTGCAGGTTTTTCCCACATAACCATGTCCAATCAAGTGCCCTGGATCAAAACACCTGAATTCAAATCTTATTCCCAACATAACACTATTCGTGTGATCTTGAACATGTTAGTAAATCTCTTTAAACCACAGTTTCTTGACCTGCAATGTGGCAGCACCACCCTCCCTTACAGCGCTACTAGGAGGGGCTGGTGAGGCCAGGTGGGAAAGATTCGCACCACCTAGACACAGAGATGGCACGAGAGTGTGGCATCCTCCCTGGCAATAGCCCTCTCTGGCATGCCTCTTTGTTGCCTAGGATGCAGAGCAGAATGAGGCACAGCCCCTGACCTGCCCTGTCTTTGGAAGCAGCCGCATTTAAAAAGGACATTTTTAAAAATCCATGTGCAAGGCTGGGGAACATAGGGGTGGGACTGATTAGTTACAGCCACGGAGCTGGGGAAGACTTCATAGAGATCTTCGGGCTAGAATATTAGGAGAAAAAAGTAAGATTTGACCAGTTGGAGACTGCGGGAAAATCAATCTTGGGCAGCAGGAACAAAGAGGCCACCGGCTGACGGAAGCTGGCCTGGTGGCGATGGCAGTCACTGCCAGGAGCTGGCATGAGGTAGGGTGATGGAGGCAGCAGGGAAGGTGGGCTACAAGGCTGTTAGGGAAGTGGATATCCTACCAGGTTCTGGTGAGATTTTACGTGAAGGACATAATCAAGATTTCTTTCCATGTTCCTTCCTAAGAAGGTATGGTGATGCCCGACCTAGAATGATGCTGAAACCCGATTATTTTCTCTACCCCCTCCTCTCCTGCCATCCTGCTGAAAAGTCTGGCCAGTTGTGTCCAAGGTCTGTCTCCCCTTCAGAACATAACCCCTGAGGGCAGGTCATGACTTTCTCACCTGTCCCACAACGTGCAGAACACTTGCTGTGCACACATGCCTTGCACCCTAAGTCTTCGGATTTGTTTGCTGAAAGTATATCTAATTATAGGTGGAACTCTTATACACAATACTCCATTACGGATTTTCCCAACAAAAGCATCTTGGGTATTGCCTTCTTCTGATGAATCTTGCATTTCTGAAACATATTAAGAACATTTTCTCTGTCTAGCCCTCTGCTAGACCCTTTCATAAAACATTATTTTATTTACAGTTCAAAGTAATCCTCCCCCATTTTACATGGGAAAAAAATATCAAGTTTAGATTGCTGAGGTACTATGCCCAGGGACACGCAGCTAGCTGACGAAAGGATAAATGATACCCTCGCAACACTTCAGTGGACCAAGATTTACTTTACTTTGATAAGCACATATATTTGAGAATTAAAACTCCGAAGCAACAGAACAAATATGAATTCAGATTTTTTTCTCCCTATTTTCCCATCCATAGGTTGGTGTATTTCTCCCTTTCAGATACACAGACACACACAATTCAAAATGGTAAAGATGTGCCCAATCTTTTTGCTAAGATGGCGCAGAAGGAAAGGCAAGATGATCTCCCAGTGTTGGCTTTCTGTCACTAACACAGAGGAATAGACCATCCATGCTAATAATACCTAATGCAGTTCATCTCCTGCTCTGAAGTCACCAGGGAGAAAATGGGCTCTCACAGGCCTGGTCCTCCCATGCCCCACCCGACCTTCAGTGAATCTGTCATTCCTAATACTTTTCCTAGAACTGCCATGTCCTCAAATATTTTCCAATTACAAAACACCTTACTGAACTGTGACAGCCCAAGAGCCAGTCAGTACCAGCCACTAGTGAGTGTCCTGAACTGCCCAGGGCAGAGGGCAGGGGCCAATCTGCCTAATTACCTTTCACCCAAAATTCTCTGTGCAAAATTGTCAAAAACATTCCCCTAGATGGTCTGAACTGAGAGAGGGAAGGCCACAGGTTCTCTCTCAAAGACAAGGGTGTCTCTCAGATAAGGGACACAGGGCACAGGTAATTAATAGCATTGCTCTGTGACCCGGTACATCATAATAAATGCCCCGACATTCATTTATCCGCACTAGACAATAACCAATGTTCAGTTAAATGAAGTTGGCGCCTGGAAGATTTATGATACCCCTCTGTGCTTAGCGCTGTTTAATCAGGAAGTTAACATATTGCTGTGTAAAATCCTTTACAAGCATGTGCGAACAGAGAGCACCATTAGCGCTTTGCCAGGCCAGGGGGTCAGATAGCCAGCAATGAATATGCACAACGAGCGGCTTGAGGGCTGGGAAACAGCATTAGGAGACAACATCTGGGTTTTTTTTTTTTTACTTTGTGTTTGTTCGGGTTTTTTTTCCTTTCAGGGTGTATTTTTCTTTGCATGTATTTTTTCTCCTTTTTAAGGTTCTCATTTTTGATAAGCAAGGACATGTGACCCCATCTGTCACTGCCCCCTGGAGGGCCCGGCATCAGGAAAGGTAAATTTGGGTGAGCAGGGTTGGTGGAGGCCAGTCAGGGCTGTGGAGTGTTTGGACAAGGCCAGCAAGTGTGTGGGGGGTCAGCATGAGGCATCGCACCTGGAGGAGGAGACCCGAGGCTGCAGCCCCACGGCCGTAAGCCTGGCTCCACGAAGTCTAGCCAACATCTGGGATGGATATCAAGAGACACAGGCGGCCCTCGCTGGCGCGCCGCTCTACCTTGTACTTTTCATTGCAAATTGAAAAGCAAAACAGACATCAAGGATATATTTATATAACTGTCTTCAAGTTGCATTTTCTACTCCCATCTGCTGCACATGATAAGTTTCAAGTGTTTTCTAATAAAAAAAATGGGAGGGCTGGGCAGAGTAGAGGGAGTACTGGGGGTGCATGTGTGCGTGCCTGGAGGGGTGCTCCTTATTTGGTGTGGAGAGGAGTTTTCTCAGGCTTCATTTAAAAGAAGTTAAAACATGCAGTGTGTGAAAGTATCACTCACTGGTTTAAGATGTTCTGATAATCTCCCATGCCACATGTATTCAAAAATTTGCATTGAATCACTTTAAAGAAAAATGTGTATATTTCTTAAACCCTTACACTCATTGCTTGGATGGAAAATACTGGGGGCAAAGAAGCACATATTTTTATTGTTAAGTCTTTGGAGAGAAGAGAAATGTGGAGGCATGAGATGGTGGGTGAGATATTTAGGGAAAAAAAATACAGCATCAGATAGAAATACATCAGGCAGATCCAAGATAATTTGGGTTTGTCTACATTTAGGTAAATATGTGAATCCAGATGTGACTGTGGATTACTCATGAACAAAACCAGAGCCACCACTGGCCAAGTTCAGTGTAGAATTGGATGATTCCGTTACCAGCAAAGACTGCCCCAGCCTTTTTGTTTTTCCCCTGGTGGGGAGTGGGAGGGAAGAACCAGGGTACTGGGGTTCTGTCACTTTCCTTTCACCACCGATCATGCTTAGATATGACAAGCAAAGTAATGAATCATGAGGCAGTTACCCCAATCATTTGGAATCTACTGAAACGAACACACCAAAAAATGGGCTCTGGATATACTAGACATAAGTAAGGTATCCTTTCTGTCTCAACTAGCTGAACGTTTTTCACAGTTTGTGTCTTTCGAGAGGATAAATATTGTCAGAATGTCCGTCTATTGACTGTTCCCCAGGCATATTTCTACTGGGGATTTTCTTTATGTCCAAATGACGGTGAGCATCTGCTGACTGGGAAATGCCATGTCCCAGATCAACCCTGGACAAAAAGCCCATTGGTAATATCTGTTGGACTTCTCAGCAGAAACAGCAGACAGCAGAAAGTGGTGGAGAGAGCAAGACTGTGAAAAGAGACAGACGTGATTTCACATCCAGGCTGTGCCACTGAACTGCCATGTAACCCGGATAAGCTACTGAAGGGTTTTAATTCTCCATTACCTCACCTGGAAAATGAACATAATGAATGAAAATAACAAGTATCTCAAAGGGTGGTTAGAAAAATTAGTGGGTTAACATTTGTAAAATGTCTAGTGTGAACTTTCTCAGGACTTAACAAGTGATACCCATTTTTATAGCTCCACGTCATCTGGCCACGTATGCACTGCGCACGCGCATCTTTGCCCTGCTTACCCATGCCAGACACCCTAAGCTATCCACATGCATTCCCACTGAGGTGTCACTTAGCATCCTTGTCGTCCAAGCTCTTAGCATGCACTCCTACTACCAAGTGATGAGGCTTGTCATGTCAAGCTCAATCTATGCGTCACCCTCATCTTATCTGGATCAGACCCACGTGTTAGCAGGAAAATGCAGTTAACAATATTGCAGGATGCTCACTACACACCTCATTCTGTGGACAGCCAGCCGGCTGGGCTACATTTCACTTCTAGGGGTCATAAGCCCACCAGGAGGCAACTGGGTCCCTGGGCTCTTTGCCGTGCGGCTCCTTTTCCGCTGCCTTTCTTCAAGTGTGCTCCCTCAGGGAAACCTGGGCAGAAAGCCAGCTCGCACACAGAAGATGACAGAAGTGATGACAAGAATTTGCAGGGTCACAGTAGGCCCTCACCACTGAACACACCAAGCCATCCATTTGTACCAAGTCTGTAAATTGGGAACTGTTACTGTCAGGCCACATACAGTATTTTACTAAAATAATGTGTGCGCTCACGAAAAACATGGCTACGTTTCTTTTGAGATCATGGAGAATTCTACTTCCACTCTTCTCATTACAAAGTGAAAAGAAAAGCCCCGAGTCATAAAAGAGGATTTAACATTTCCTTTTCCCAGTGAGGTAAAAAAACAAGGGCACGCAGAAGTCTCGGGGCTCACAGGGTCATTTAGAGCCCTCTGGGTCTGAGGCCCAGGCCCCACGCACCGTCCTCTGCAGACCAAGAGGCCCCCACAGCCAGGGAGAAGCCCAGGGCAGAAGGAAGACCACAGGGCTCTGTCTGTCTGTCCAGCAGGAGACTGGGCTCACCTCCTGAGTTCTGCTTACCTCAGCAGACGGAAGCTGGGTGGTGAGGAGGGGAAGCACATGCAGGACCCCGTGCCAGCAACGAAACCCGGCTGCACAGGAACACCTCCTGACTGCACGCCACGCCTCACGGACCAAACCCGAACCCCACCCATGGCGGAGATGGTTGCTCAGGGATTCTGTACAACCGTTCATGAGCTACCCTTGTTTTATGAAAACAGAAGTTGTGAATGTCGGAGAAACAGATAAAAACAGTAACTCCTATGACTCTGAAATTTGAAAAGAACTAGGTCTCTGGATTTATAAGAAGCATGTGTATGAATATATTTATAGTTCAATGAACATATATTAAGTATACACATTTATTTATGCACATACAGAGAACATTTTCACCTTTTCAGCCCAGGGTCCTATCCTGTTTTCTGTTGCCTTTTTAGTTGCGGGGAGGGTTATAATTGCATCAAACTTCATGACTTAAAAAAACCTTTTCCCTCAAGGTTCAGCAAACAGATTACCATTTGGCCATGAACTTTGGTTGTTTCTCACTGACAAAATTTCCAGCTTTGCTCAATTTCCAAAAGAATGCTGTGAAGCACTTGGACTCTTACTAAACTGTGTTTGTCCAAAGAGGTTAGAATGAAGCCTGAAAGACTTTCAACCAGAAAACAGTAGTCATGTCTTCAGTCATTCTGAGATAATCATGGAAAATTACAACACAGATGTTAATACTGAATCTTTCTTCTGCTGCCCAATGCCCACGATGCTACAGAACAAAATTAGAACAAGAAGAACAATAAAAAAGCTATGAAAACAGGAGGCAGTAATGTCACAGTGCTTTGGGGCTGTGGCAGCAGAGACAGGAGGGCAGCAATGAGCAGTGGCTGAAGGTAAAGGTCTGAGCAGTACGCACTGGAAGGGAACTAGCTAAGTGTGGAAGAGCACAGATTCTAATAGGGCTCGCATGCATCTGAGTCCCGGCTCTGCCATTTCCTAGCTGTGTGACAGTGAGAGAATTGCTTAACTCCTTTCTGCCTCAGCCCCTTCACCCGTACATTAGAAATAAAAATAGTAACTGCCTTATACCATTTCTGTGAGGATGCAGAGTTAATATTATTATATATTAAGTTTTATATACATATATATTTAATATTATTATATATTAAATGCTTAGTACCGGATATAAAATGTGTCTAATACATTTTTACAAATAAAAGATTGAAAGGAATTATTTCCAACACTCAGCATGTTAAGATGCAAACGCCACAGCAGCATGGCAGCGGGTACCAGGGGCTGGGGACGAGGATGGGGTGTGGCTGCCTAGTGGGTATGGGGTTTGCTTTGGGGTGATGAGACTGTCTTGGAACTAAGTAGAGGTGGTGGCTGTGCAACAGTGTGAATGTACTAAATGCCACCAAATTGTACACTTCAAAAGAGCTAATGGCTAATTTTGTTATGTGAATTTTACCTTATAAGGAAGAAAAGAAGGGTGGGAGGGAGGGAGGGGGCAAAGAGAAAGAAAGAAGCTAATGGTAGCAGTGGGCCTCCGTAGGCCACGAAGAGCACAGCTTAAGAGAGGAGCCCCAACCCTCAAGGATGGCCCACAAGTGCCTTAGGGGTCAAAGCAAGAGGCCCGGCTACCAGAGGTGTTCCGGGGCCCCTGCAGGTCCAGAGCTGGCAGGAGGCAGGCGGGGCCAATTCAGTGCTTCCTTGCCCAGCTCACCAGGTGCCCTCAGAATCATAAAATACTCAACCTAGAGAAAAGATGCTCACATCTGGTCCCTCTGCCTTAGGGCAAGATTTAGGATCCAGGTCACTTCTATCTGGGTACCTCCTTCAGAGGTCTGAGAACTGAATGCGACAGGTTGGTTCCGCTGGGGAACTTCCTCTTCACATTCAAATTCAGGGACTTAGAACTCCTCCTCGTGTTGTTATTGGAAAAGAAGTACAATAGCTGTCGCTAACTCAGGCCTGGAGATGCAGCAAGCCCCCCCAGGCCACCACCACCCGCCACTGCCCCAGAGCCAGCCCCACACCTTTCCTCAGTTGGAGAAAGGGGGCGGCAGCAGATCCTGGCACATCTGGAGGTGACAGGGAGGCCCCAGGTCTTGGAGTGAGGCATGGACCCAAGGGGCAACCAGAACAGCGTGCAGTGAGTTCCCCGACTTGAGCCGGCTGAGCCCTGAGCGACAGTCTCAAACGGCGTGCGCCCTGCAGCTGATTTCCCCCAATCAGATCCTCAAGGCGGAGTCTGCTCAGCTGTGCAGATATGCAGGGCAGGGGGCAAGGCTGCGCCTGTTACCAGCCTCCCGGCCGGCCAGCAACAAGCAAGCCCACACATCCCAGACACAGCTGCTAAAGCGTCCTTGCCTCCTTCTTAAACTTTGTTCATAGGCACTTCCTTTATTTCTGTGCTCCTTCACAAGTTAATTTTGTTCTTAACGCATTCATTCATTCAACAAATATTTGCTGCAGATGATCAATGCCCGCTATCACTTAGAATGTGAAAAATACATTAAAAGCAGATATTAGCCATCCTGGAGAGGAGAAGGTCAGTGAAATAGGTGTTTATTGTAAGTGTGACCACTGTGACACCAGGGCTGCCATGGCCATGCAGGAGGGTACCCCCAATTGTGTCTCAGGGAGAATATCTGGAAAGGTGGGGTTGCACTGTCATGAGATTCCGGAGAAAGACAATAAACAGGAAAGGTGTTCCCTAAAGTGATTTCTGAAGAGACGGTCACCAATAGTACATGAATTGAAAAGGAGGCATGTCGGAATCTCTGAACAATTTTCCCATTGCTGAACTTTATTCATCTTATAAGTGAGCTTAAATCATTCATGGAGAAAAGAAGGTAAGGAAAGAATGAAAGAGAGCAGACGTGGAGCAGGAAACGAGATGGATTTATGATTCTGCTCCCATATCACATACAGGGGGACACTGCATGGCAATGAACTTCTAAGCATAGGTTAGAAGAACACCAACAGAAAAATGTAAGAATCTAACTGGGAGTTCAAGGTCAGCTATGACAAGACGTTGAGGGTGTGTGTAAATGGCATTGGCTTTGACTCACAAAGCATTTTTCCCAAGCGGCAAAGCCACCGGAGTGACAAGGAGCACAAAGTGAAGCCTCCACAAGATGAGTGAGAACCGATGTGTCTGGGAGGGACAAAAGGTCGCACGGGGGGGTAGTGAGGGCTGCCCACTAACCTCCACCAAAACCGGGCCAAGTAAATACTGAACCCCAACAATGAGAACAGATAATGGGAGTAAACGCCTCTTAGAAGATTATGCTTTATGTCCATCTGAAGGGGAGCACAAAGAGGTCAACGGTCACCCGCCTTAGAAGGTAGCTGCATGCTGCAGAAAGCTGAACTCCAGTTCTAAGGCCACTTTTAATTCTTAACACTATAATTTTATTACCTAAAATTGCATCTGTTCATCTAACGGGAAATTCAATAGCCTCAAATTTCTCCAGAAATGAAACGACAGAATTTCTGTTGCAGCGCTGTTCTCGGATGACGAGGGCTGCTTATTTCTGAGGCTGAGTCTCAGGGGAACTGCAGAGTGGGGCTGCTGTGAGGCAGCCCCGGGTGAAAGGAAGCCTCTGCAGGTACTTCATCAAACTTCTGTTACCGTTTGGAAGCCTTTAAAGTATGCTATGAGTTGGGAGTCTGTCTTTCCTCCACCTCCAAATTTCAACTGCTGTAGAGCTAGCTTCAGCAGAAATCTCATTCGGGCTGCCCAGGTATCTCTCCAGTAAAATGTCCTGCCTCAGTCAAGATGCCACACAGACTGTACACCATGGAAAAAGTTCTCGCTTCAGAAGAACAATTGTCTGCGGCAGAAATAAAGTAATGCCATTCCTATGAAATCTATAAACTCAAAACAGGGACACAGAACTAGTGGTTGCCAATAACTTTAACTTCATTTATCTATATTTGGCAAAAATTGTGCTGCAGCTGGAGATGAAATGCTGAGCAAATAACTGCAGAGACGTGAGCTCCAAAACAGCAATTACTAAGCTGTGCTGCCTTGTGTAAGATTTCACTTTTATTTATTATATTTAAAGCAACTCTCTAACTCTGTACAGTACAGACAGCATTGTCTATTCAAGCAATAGCTGCTCATAAGGGCTTTTCCACCTCACTCTTTGTCCATGAAGGTGGTTAAAAGGAGGCGAAAGATCTCTCCTGTGGCCACATGAACACAGCCTAGATGGCAGCCTCACCACCACCAAATGCACCTCTCTTTTGTCCGTAACTGGAGGAAACTATTCTCGTTTCCAACTCAAACTTGGCTTATTACTATCTGTGCACAACTCTGACGATGACTCTTTTTTTTTTATCAGTGGAGATATTGATAATTATAATTGGCAGGCTGAGGAAAAGGGATATAAATATCTCATCAGCTGCCACAGAGTGGAGAAGGGGGGGCGGGAGAGGTGGCAACCTACGCCTCTGAAAGGGGCTGATGGGGGCAGATGGCTCCTCACAGCCATTGTCTACCAACCAACATCTGTTTCTTATAGTGGGTGATGATTTTCATAGAATCATAGAAATTAGAGATAAAAAAGACCTATTAGGTCATCTAGTACAGCTCTCTGCCAGCGTAGAATTTTTCTCTACAAGAAAGACTGCCTCTTTGTTCTCATATAAAACTCTGATATTCACGAATGGCTTCCCAGCAGAGGATGCCTGTAAGTGGACTCCAGAGGTAAAACAGTTGAAAAATTATTAAAGAGCTAACTCTGTGCAAAAGCACTTTATACGTTTATCAGACATGGCAAAAAGGAATGCTAGCAATTTACAGAGCCTTGGACAAATCCCCCTAGGAATGGTCAAACTCAAGTCAGAGGAAACTTGGATTTTATTTTTTTCAAAAAAGGAGCAATGAAGGGCTGGGCAGGAATTTATTGAAGTTACTTTTTAATAGTTCTAAAATTATTTCCAAAAGTTGAACTTCCTGGGATTGCACATACTTTTTTTTTTCTTTTTAGTGAACATCATTTAGTTTTCTCAGGTAATGATAACCCAGTTCATCTTTTGACTTGCTAAGTAAATTAATTTCTATTTTTGAAGCAAATTTTCTGTCTGATGTGAATAATACTGCTTTTGCACTCTGAAATTTTACTTAACTTTCCCTTATGTCTTGGTTTATTGACACTGCTAGGAAACACGTTTTTCTTTGTGGTGGCTTCATTTCTAATTCTGATTCATGCTCTTTTCTTTAGCGGAAACTTTACCTTGAGAAAATCTCCAATGCTTAGACTGCAACCTATGTTTGCTAATTAACAGGAACCATCCCTCATATTTGCCAGTACTGTCCCTTCCCTATTACATCGGGCGGTAACTATTGCAACCAACTTCAGGCACATTCATGATATTGACTCAATAAACACCAACTCAAAAAGTGGGATTTACCCTTTTAGGGGTACGTATTCCAAAATGATGAGCAAAAGAGAATGTTCTCTCAATCAAGTTAGAAACACCAACCAATCGGGATGCAAACTATTAATCTCACTTTTTCCATCCATAGGCTATCATCTTTCTATACTGAGTAACTGAGTCATACTGGCATCTGAAATATTTGATGACACAAGGTGAAGCACATGTTTGCAGTTTCCAAAGGAAAGCTTCTTTCACATAATTACGAGATATTTTGTTTGAAGGTGTGACAATAACCCAAGAATTTTTGGTATTATGACTTGTTATTACCATCTTTAAAAGGTATTTAATTGGCATCTATTTTATACATCACAGGTAAAGGCAGTTAAATGCTCACAGTTACTTTACAGTAAGCAACTATGGAGCACCCATTATACCCAAAGCACGGGGCTGGGAGGGGGTGCAGAAGGTTGAGTCTTTGAGAAGATGTTGATACGATGAAAGAGACAGAGACAAACGCCTGCTGGCGACCCAGCGTCAGGAGAAGAAAGCACAAAGCCAGGAGGAAGAACAGAGGAAGGAGGGGTGATGTCACCTGGATTTCCAGGAACTTGCGCACTAGCACGAGTGACAGTGATGTGCCCCTGCGGAGAAATGGTCCAGACTGAGGATAAAAAGTATGGATAACTTTTGTGGTGTCCTTCAATTAGTGATTCCATAACTAAAACCCAGAGAGGCAGGTTACAGGTCAGACATGCATTCCTGTTCAGTCCTAAGGCAGGAGTGACCTTAAATCAGGGCAGTAAAGAAGAACCAGAAGAATCCAGGCTTGTCTATCTTACTACATGCTGCTCGAGTCACCTTGTGCAGGTCACTCAATTTATTTGCTCAGTATATGTTTTTACACTAAAGACTTTATTTTTTAGATGAATTTTAGATTCACAACAAAATTGAGAGGAAGCTGCAAAGATTTCCCATATGCCCCTCCCCACCACTCATAGCCTCCTCCATTATCAATGCCTCCTACCAGAGTGGAACATTTGTTATAATGGATGAACCCATATTTTTTATAACAACAATCCATGGCAGCTGCTTAATGTATCTGAGCTTGAGTGTCCATGAAATGGGTACAGAAGTACCCACTCTGTTGTGAGGGCCTACGCAGATAACATATCCAACCTGAAAAGAATAATCCCAATTTATTTGTGGAGAAGTATTAATCCTGAGTGGCTATTTCCTGAATCTATAAATTCAATTAATTTCTTAATTATTTATGCATGTTCATAAAGAGTTAAAGACATGCACTTGATGTGTTTCTAAGTCTCCTTTTTACCACCATCATTCATTTTTTTCCATTTATTCTCCAGATATTTAGTAAGCACTTAACTCTATGCTAGAGTCTGAGCTAAGTGGTGTGGTGACACAAGATTCCTTTGAGTGGGTACTGTCTTAAGGCTTGATTTTGGAGATGCTTATGTTATCTTTTTGATAATTGGATTGGTTTTGTGTCTAAATCTGTTACATTCCTTATGGGAACTTAGTCATAACAAACCATGTGGTCCCCCAAGGATCACTCTAGTTAGGCAAGGGTATGAACATCTTTTCTCACCTATGCAGAAAGTGCCATATGTCCTGCTGTCAGTGGGCCAGCCTCTTTAGTGTGTCCTTGGTAACATACACCCAAGCCACATTACTAAGAAGCTACGTCTGCCGCTTCTACGAGATTCAGTAAAGTGCCACTACAGTAAAGGTCACCTGTCAACCTCCAAAGGGATTTTGCAACCAAAGTCAATCTGCTCCCAAAGTTTTCCACCTGGGGAATCATGCACAACCCACGAACAGACCCTCTTGGTCTGTGAATTAGTATTACCAATCAGTATTCTCCTGCTCTCCGTAGAAAACACAGTCCAGCCTGCAGAATTCCGGAGCATGCCTAACAGCACTCTCTTGTTCACTTCCAACCACACGGCTTGCAAACCGTGCTTCCCGGCTCTCTCCAGATGTTTCTCCTTGATTTTTAAGATGGAAACCTCAACTCACACCCTTTTTAGCAATAAATTATTGCAAGGGTACCAGATGTTCTGATCCACTGGAGAATAAGCAAAACTAGACTGTGGCTGAGGCTCCAGGGACACAGCCCTAACATCACGAGGGCAAAGAGACTGGACATCCAGCCATTGAGCCAATATCCTTCTAAGATCATTTCACTATTTTTTCCTTGTTCTGTTTCTTGTGTTTATGCTATTCTGCCAATTGACTTTGAGTTGCAGGCAAGTAAGAACCATGTCTGATCTATCTTCTAACATCCCTTAAATCCCACTAAATACTTACAAGGTGAGTTTTGCACTGACCCCAGTGCACGCCCACCATTTACCTTAGGGTTATGAGGGGGTGAGGAGTGTAGTCCAACATCAAGGACAGATGGAAGGAAGCCAGCTCATCCCCAGGAGCTGGACCAACAATCTTATCTTACCAGCACCACTCTCTGAATAACAGAGAAGACCAGCCACATGTAAATGAACAGACCACATCTGAAGATATGCAACCCCAGAAGATGTACATTCTCACTCTGATTCTGAGACTATAAAGATCTGTGTGGCCTCCACTTGACAGGCTGTGCTACTTAGAAATTCAGGGCAAATTATTTACCATCTGAAGGCCTCAATATCTTCATCTCCATCATGAGACAGATGAACAGCAAATAGCCAAGGATCCTTTTAGATCTGAAAGCGTTTGACTATATTTCTGTCAACAATCAATAATCATCGATTGGATTGGGTGAGTTGAAAAGCAAAGGTTTACAGTTTAATTCACTTCTATAAAAATATATTTAAAGTGTATTCTATGCAAGGCACCATGCCGGCTGCTGGAGCTGCCCTGAGCGACTATGGCAAAGCCTCTGTCCCTAAGGACCCAGAGTTCCTTCTCCGGACGACATCAGAAACTGTCTTAAGAATTCAGTGAAAGCCCTGGGCTAGAGTAAAAGCAGTTCTTGGGCAGTAACAGTGCTGCCCTCTCATAATCAGCAGGAATCGTGTACAGCTGTGAAGGGGTTTGTTATGGAGAAGCTTTGCTGGGGTCGGACAGGCTCCCTGCCCTCATCTCACACTACTTCCCTTGCCCACTCCCAGGACAGGGACCCTGTGCAGCACACCACACTCCCAGCATGTCCTCCAAGCCTAGCAATGCCCCGCTCAGGCTCTGCCTCTTTCTGGAAGACTTTCTGCTCTGCTTCTCCCTAAAACACTGTTTCTCCGCAGAATCTCAAGTGCCCCCGCCACCCCTTCCTCTGCATTCCCATTGCCCTGGCACTGACCCCCAACTCCAGCAAAATCATGGACTGGAACTGTTTCCAGGTGGGAATTTCCCTCTCTAGGCACTGGGTTTCCAGGATGGGAGCTGCATTCCTAACCAACCTTCGCCTGTGCCAACCTTCCTGTAGATGGTGTATATACCTGCTGTTGACACATTGCTCTTCACCTAGACCATGGCACTGGGTTGCAGATTCATTTCTGGCTTTGCCTTTTGTAACCCAATTACTGAATAAGAATCAACTTCTTTATGCAAAAGCCAGTCTCACATTTGAGAGATTGACATAACATTAAATTCACTCCTTTTTATGAAACTAGAAGGATCTAGGGGAAGGCACTAACCATGAGCAGCAGGTCACAGTATCTGACAGTAATGTGCACATAGTAAGCCCACTATTAGGGCTCCTCCTTTTCTCTGTCCCTCTCTCCTCGGCATATTCCATTGCCACCGTGCACGACTGTCCCTCCAACTGGCCTGTGCTCTCCTGACAGTTTAGGCCCATGCCTTCCTCAACTCCAGACCCCACAATGCCCACACTCCAAAAGTGTGCATGCAGATTGCATCAGTCAGCACTGGATTTAACAGAAATGCTAAAGCAAGAACCTCTTACTCTGTGCCAGGAACTGTTCTATGGGCTTTACATGTAATAACTCATTTAATCCTCAAAACAACCAAATGAAAGTATAGTAGTATAGTGGTCAGGCTTCTTCAGAGAAACAGAACCAATAAGAGTTACTTAAGTCTGTATCTATATCTAGATCTATGTCACTCATGTATATATCCTATTGTGTATCTGAGAGAAAGAGAGAGAGGTATTGTAAGGAATTGGCTCATGCAATGGCTGGGGCTGTTAAGTCCAAAATCTTCAGAGAAGGCTGGAAGCTGGAGACCCAGGGAAGAGACGATGACATAGGTTAAGTCTGCTGGCAGAATTCCTTCTTGCTCAGGGGAGGCTTTCCTAGTAAGGCCTTCAACTGACTGAATGATGCCTATCACATTACGGAAGGTAATCTGTTTTTCTCAAAGTCTGCTGATTTAAATGTTAATCTCGTCTAGAAATACCTTAATGGCAACATCCAGACTGATGTCTGATCAAATATCTGGGTACCATGGCCTAGCCAAGGTAACACATAAAATTGCCCATCATAGGCAGGGACCATTACTATCTGCATTTTATAGAAGTGGTAAGGAAGCTAGAGATTATTCAAGTAACTAGCCCCAAGTCATATGGAGACATGGAGCACAGTGGGATTTGAACCAGACAGTTGCCCCAGTAACTTGATTCCTAAGTGGTGAGCTATACCACCTTCCTGGGAATCACAGCCCGGCATCAATATTTTGCCATAAGCCTACATGAGGGGAACAGATGAAGATGAACCGCTTCTTTCTGACACTGTCAAAGGGACAATGCGTAAATCAAATGCAGCCTGATCAGAATTGCTACTCCAGAAAGGGAATCCAAGAGGGTGACTGCATACTTAGAGTAGTCACATGGTTCCAGCTCCATCATCGGTTGGAACCCGTTCATTGGGCCATTGGGCCCTGCATGGTGATAGGAAGGCACTGCTCCAGTTCATCTGCTTGGCTTTGTTTTTGCTTTTGTTTCTGGTGTGTGTGTGTGTGTGTTCATGCCTGTGCATGATTCTGTAGAAGTCCACTGTGGCTTCCTTGGGGACACTGGTGATACATTCCTCTATTTCACCCTCTATGACCACCTCTTGCTATGTGGCCTGGATTCTAAGACAGCTCCGCACTTGTCACCAACCTCCAAATTAGTATCAATTCTCTATAACGGTTAAGAGCACTGATTCTGGTTTAAAAAAAAAAAAACTGGGTGAGAATCCTGCCTCTGTCACTTGTTGGCTAAATATCCTCAGAAAAATTATGGAATCTGCCCAAGTCCCAGTTCAGTCTATACAATGGGCTAATCAGGATGCCCACCTAGGAGGTCAGTGTGGGGACTCAGAAGCCTTAGAAGCAATGATGCATGTGAGGAACACAGCCCAGTGCCGGGCAGGGGGACATGCTCAATGGGTGGGAGCCATTATTTTGAAGGATGATTAATGCTTTATTGTTCATATTTCCTCACTAAAAATCTTTTTAATAGAAAAACAAAAAACCAAAGCAATCTCTTCTTAAGACTTTGCCTATGCAGTGGGGGCTGCCGAAGAGACACAACGATCGGCAGGTCTGCCCTCGCTAGGCACCTGCCCGGGTGAGCCTGCCCTGCTCTTCCCACTGCCGGCTTCTGGTGGCAGCCCTCACCCCAGGTCGCCAGCCTCGACGGTGCCCTTCATATCTTCTGCCAATGTAGTGGCCACTCACCTGGAGGGGCCACTCACCTGCAGCAGCTCATCCCTGCAGTATGAACGCATAGCCTTAGCCAACATCACGGCAACACTGCAGGAACCCTGCAGAGGGCAGGTACTGTCACCTTCATCCTGGCAGAGACAACTATACCCACCTGCCCCACGTTTGTTCTAGGAGGAGATACTGCCAGTGACCTTCCACGGAGCACTAACTTTACTCAGTCTCTGGAGGAGATTAAGTGCCTTCGTCTCATGGCCCTGACATCATTTCAAATGTATGAACGTTGGCCCAGGTTCAATGCATCTCGGCCATCATACATTCTCTACTTTTGCTGGGCTACAGTGCCTCCATTTAACAGAAAACAGTCATGGACCAGATGAAAGCAATTTTCCCACATGGCACCTTCATTTTATTTTATAAAAGACCTCACCTCTCACCTTGAGCTATCATGGAACACAGGGAATGCTGCCATCTACATGGACCTCACAGGAAATGATGCACATTCCCAAAATTCTTCACAGGACAAAGGGGCCTCCCTGTTTCTGCCCCACACTGCACAAATACAGGAAGTGTGCAGCGGCGGTGAGTTCCAGTGAGGGGGCAGAGGCTGTCAGTGTGTCAGCATTGTAGGGTGTAGACACTTTGACATTTGAAAAATGAAAGCTGAGCACCTACTGCATGTCAAGAAATGTGCTAAGTGCTGGCCTGCAGCTGTGCACAGACACCCTGGACCGCCACCATGGGTCTTGCATATTCCAGGATGCACCATTTATCACTGGACGGCAGTTTGTGATGCCGGCTACAGAGGACAGAACACAAACCAAGGAGCTGACCAGGTCTGGGAAGTCCTTAAGCTCTGCCCTAGAAGTGAGACGAGTTGAAATCTGAAGCATGACTGAGAGCAAACCTGGTTAAGACGAATCAAGAAGAGCTTTGTAGGCTGAGCCAGAAAAGCTGTGGGACTGACCAGAGGCAGAAAAACATGCTGTATACCAGGAGCCAGAGGAAGGGCCGAGCTGTGGGCATATGCAAAGCCAGGAGGAGAGAAGAACAGGGCGTTGCAGAACATGTGAATGACTTTTATCTTCCTACAAGGCAAGGGAAACCACCAAAGGTCCAAGAAAGGGGTGAGAAGATCAGATTTATCGTCTGAAAGATTATGTTGGTCATATGGAGAATGAAATAATTCGAAGCAAGAACAGATGAGATTCAAAAACTGGAACCGCAGTGTTCAGAGCAGCACCAGTCATAATAGTCAAAAGGTAGCAAGAACCCAAATACTCACCAACTGAGAGATGGATGAACAAGATGTGGCAATACAGCAATGGAATATTACCAACACATGAAAAGGAATGAAGTCCAGACACAGGCCACAATGCAGATGATCCCGGAAATCATTATGCTCAGTGAAAGAAGCCAGACACAAAGGCCATGTGTTGTGTGGTTCTATGTATAGGAAATGTCCAGATTAGGCAAACCCATGGAGTCAGAAAACAGATTTGTAGTTATCAGGGGCTGGGGGAGTGGAGGGTCCTTAAGGGGTATAGGTTTTCCATGTGGGGTGATGGGTACTCAATGCCACTGCATCCCACACACCCACAGCTGTGGCCCCAGCACTCCCCGAGGCTACACCATCTGTATGTCTGCCTGACCCTCCCTCCACTTCAGGCCTGGCTGCTCACTGTGGATGGCATCTGTCTTCACTTCCTGGCTACATGTCATTGCCACATATGGACGCTCAGGTTAGCTGTGCCATGAACACTGTTTTAATAACTGGTTAATGAATACAGCACCTCACTGTTTACAGAATACGCTCACAGCTATTGTGTTTCTTCTAGTCAGCAATCCTTTAAGCTGATATTACTAACTACATCTTATAGATGAGCAAATTGGGTTCAGAGAGGTTAATTAAGTTTCTTAAGATCCCACTGAGAACAGATATCAGCACCAACATTGGAATGCAAGCCTTTGGCCTGCAAGTCCCATGGTCTTTCCATGATATCACCCATCACCTTCTACCCCAGAAAAGCAGCTCGCCAGCTCTCTGCCCCATCTCCCCCCAATACTGTGAAATTTCTGACTCCCTTCAGACAAAGGCACAGAGTGGTCCCAGTTATTCACAAAAGTAAGTTTTTTGGGCTGACAAAAATCACCAGCATTTGACCACATATTATTGTGTTCTTCTTAATTGGGAAGCATCACAACTATTTCCCAGTTTTTTCCTTTGTAAATTCTCCAAGTGAGAAGCAAATATCTTCAAGAGCATGTGTGGGTATGCATGTTGTGCGCACGTGTGTGTGTGTGTGTGTGTGTGTGTGTGCACGCTCTGGTCTCTTTAACCCTGAGAAGATGTGTCCAGTTCATAAACACATTGCAGGCCTATGAAAAATGGTTGCTGATGTGAAAATGAAATTAATATTAATTCACTTGAATTGTATAAATGACATTTATATAGGACCTATAACCCTTTGAGGAGAACCAAATAAATATCTCAATTCTGAAATGAATGATTATCTGTAAACTAGCCACCAACCTCAGGGAAGGTTCCAATTTACTTAAGGAAAAGTCAGCCCCGCCCTTGACAATGCTCAGTTCATCTAAGAGCACCATGAGGGACAGGGGTGCGCCCTGCCCCAAGCGCAATCTGGGCTCTGTTCTCACATTGTGTATGAGTCCCTCCAGCCCCTGGTGATAGAAGGGGAGAGGATTACTAAACCACTTCCCTCTGTGATCCCCACACCTTGCCTCTGGGGACTTGGTGCTCAGGGACCAGCCAAAGGGATGAGTGTGGAGGGCCAGGGAGAGACTGGTGACCAGAGCTGGACATGCCTACCCCACCCAGGCTAGCGCAGCCAACCCAGAGTTATCAGAAAAGACGCCACAGTCCCAGAATGAGGACAAAGGTGCAGGAAAGACATTACCAAAAGAAACAGATTTAAGGAAACCACAAACACGCTCAGCGATAAGGACGCAGATAAGCAGCTGAGCTGCAGAGAAACTCAAAGTTGGTAAAGGCCACACAGGGGAATGAATGCTCTGCTTGCCCTGTATTAGGCGGCCACTCGCTGTGAATGTCACACCACTGACCCGATGGACGTGCTGTGCGCTTCAGCTCTCTCCCACCAACAGTGAACCACACGGCACTAAGCGAGTCATAGCTGGGACTCAGTCCTCTCATCCATACAGCAGAAAAGAGTATGTCCTTCGTAAGATTCTTGTACAGCAAACAAAATGAGGCATGTGGAAGTGTTCAGAGCATTAATTGAATAAGAATGTGCAGATGTGGCTGAAAGAGATGTGTTTATTGGATGAAAATAATAATAATTAACATTTGTTAACACCTTCTATGTGCCCAGCTTACACAAAGAGCTTTTATGTGTATTATATAGTCCAACCTTCACAAAATAACTCTGAGGAAGAAATTAGTACACTCTCTTTTAAAAAGGAAACTGACAGGAAGTTTCAGTAACACACCAGGTCACACAGCTCAGGTGCCTAGAGAGGCGGCTCAAACAGTCAGTGGGATGTAAGTCCACAGTATCAACCCCAAAATGAGGAGCAGGCAGCCAAGAGGAGGTGCGGAGGAGCACACAGACTGTCTTGTCTGATCCCCACAGCAGTCCTGTGAGGCGGACACTGCCACAGCCCCATTTCAAAGGTGAGAATACTGAGGGGAGGGGAGGGTGATCAACTTGTATCCGAGGCATGGAAGAGAGAAAGAAGACAGGGTGTTGGGAAACCACAAATGGTCCTGCCCGCTGGAAAAGCAGTAGAGGGAAGTGGACAAGAAAACGGACCTTAGAGCCAGACTTCCTGGGTTCAAATCTCTCTGCTGCTTGCTGTTGTGTGGCCTCAGGCAAGTCACTTCACCACCTGTGTGTCAGTTTCCCCATATGAATGAGAGAGGCAGGAAGAGCACCCCACTCAGAGGTGGTTGGGAGGGTTAAATCAGTCAGTATGTGCTACGTGCCTGCTCCTTAAAGTGGGTTCCGTGCGCCATCGGGGGCACCTGGGAACTCGTTAGAAAGGCAGCCTTGGGCCCACCTCACCCTGAATTGGAACCTGATCTGCAGGGACATGTCTGCACACTGATGTCTGAGGAAAGCCTAGAGCACCACAGAGAAAAGGCTGTTGGCCGATGTCTTTATTATCATCACAGCTAAACACAGAGAGCAAGACGGAGGCGGGAGGGACCGGGACGGCGGGGAAACGAGCCTGGCGAGTAAACCGGGAAGGGCGCAGCTCAGGAAACCGGGCGCTGCCTGAAGGTGACGAAGAGGCAGAGGAGGCCCTGCGGGGCTGGGAGCCGGGACCCGGCGAAGGCTGTACTGTCGGGTTCTCTTGCAAATAAAGCCACCCAAACAAAGGACTAAGAATTAAGCAGCAAGTGTTGCTAGATTCTCCAGCTGCAAACGATAAACTCATGGGATCCTTCCAGAGCCTGGGAATCCTGGGCGCTCACCTGGGGTCGGAGGGCGGAGCCTGGCCCAGGCCTGTGCCCCATGCCCGGCTCACAGACGCAAGTTTCTCCTTTCACTAGTGCATCAGGGCCTGAAATTAGGCAAATGAGATCATTCTTACTAGAGGGTGTCATGAACTGGGAAACACTATGCAAAAGTGAGGCTTCCTTGCTGGAAGAGTGACTACCTTCTGAAAGGAAAAAGTACTGGCCACACCCTAAGAAGGCCTGGGCCCTAGGGTTCAGAACTCACTCCAAGAAATACCTGTGAGATTCTAATTCAATAAATCTGGGTGTGTGTGCAGAATGGGGAGAATGATAACTGCTAAGAGGGGAGTCCAAATGGCTGATTTTTAAGGAAACATCCCTAGATTATTCTAATGGGAACTAATGACTTAGTGTTTAGCTCTCAAACTCAGGTGTGCATCAAAGTCTCCCGGGAGGCTGTTCGAACACAGACACCCGTCGAATCCTGACTCAGCGGACCTGGGGTACACTAGTTTGCAAGGGCTGCTGGAACAAAGCACCACCAACCGAGAGGCTACAACCACAGACATGTATCCTCGCACAGTCTGCAGGCCCCAAGTCCAAGCTCAAGATGTGAGCAGGGCTGGTTCCTTCTGAGGCTCAGGGGCAGAAGCTGTTCCATCCCTTCCTCATCGCTGCTGCTGGTTTCCTGGCAAGCTCTGGCGGCCCTTGGCTCGCAGATGTATCGGCCCAACCTTTGTCTTCACCATGTGTGCACGTCTGGGTCTAAATTTACCCTTTTAATAAGGACAGCAGTCATAATGGATTAGGGATCCACCCTATTCAGCATGACCTCATCTGAACTAATTATATCTGCTATGACCCTATTTCCAAATAAGGTCACATTCTGAAGTCCTGGGGTTTAGGAGCCCAGCATATGAATTTTGAAGGAGCACAATCAACCCATAACACCTACCTTACCCTGTACATGACGCAGCCCCCGAAACCTAATGAATCCAGAGCGTTGTGGTAATGCATGACCATAACACATGACTTTCTTTCTTCTTGCCCTATTCAGCTCCCTCTAAATACATATCTCTCTGCCATTGTACCTTCCCTCCTGGACTCCTGGGAGTTCTCGGGGAATAAAGCCCTGGGCCTCCGCAGCAGGACTCCTTGGAGCAGTGGCCCGTCAATGCCCATCTTTGTGACGGCAGCATTCACCAGCCCAGTGGTGTTCTGTCACTCCAAGCCCTTCTCCCTCCCAGGACCCCAGTGATTCCCAAAGAGCAAATGCCTCCCCGAAGCGTCTATAGAGCTAGAAATCTGCGGTTACCATGGTTAATATTTCTGACTTGATTGGCACTACCAGTAATTGAACTGCAGTCTCTCAAGTGCAACACACTCTATTCATTAGCTCCTATTGTGTTGGGCCATTGCATCAAACCATATTATTTTTCTGCTTATAAAAAAAAAGAAGAAGAAAGAAAGAACAGAAAGGAAGGAAGAAAAGGCAGTCGTGAACACAGCGCTGTGTCGCCATGAGATTCCGCAGCTTTGCTTTGGCTGAGATTGTTCTAGACGGAATGTGATGCTGCACCAGCTCTGGCCCTATCAAGAATGGTGAGATGTAAAGTGAGAAATCTTAATTTTAGTGGCGAAGTCACACAGAATCAGAGCTAGAAATCAAAACTAGCCAAGTCCCGGCAATTGTATCATGAAGGCAACTGCTCATTTGTTTACCGCGCTGCGAGCAGGCTCAGGCCCACCTCCCAACTCAGTGTCCCTCACCGCCAGCTACTGACACCCTGCCCTGGCCCCATTCCCAGCATTTCAGGAACCTGTGAGCTGGGGGAGTTTTTCTTTGATGAGTTAATAAAAAGTGCACAGATGTGTAAAGGCCTTGGATTTTTATCTCAGGTTTCTGTTTTTAATAATCACAACAATGTTTTGTTTTTAAGCTGGAGATGCTTCACATTTCTTCACTGGAATCCCGCTTCTCCTCTCTCTTTTCTCACCTCACCACGGTTCCTGGCGATAGACTAGTATTGTGTATCTGTGCATAGAGCAGTAATATTATTAACAGCACTAAAGTGCAAAGAAAAAGTACACATAATATTATTAACAACAACAAAGAAGGAATAAGGAAAGGTGCAATAACAGTGATGTTATTAATAACATCAAAGACAATGCAGAAAATGAGAAAAGGCATGTTGTTTGGTTTTGCTTAGATTTGTCTACATTCCAGCATTTATTTGTAAAACTATTCTGGATTTATAATTTCTGACTTAGGAGATGGGAAACTGGAAGCCTTCAAAGCTCAGAGGTGACCAACCTGACGGCCACTGCTTCGCCGGCCCACGTCACTGAGCGCTGCGACACCAGCCCCTCCGACGGCCAGCACCAGGCCCAGCCTCCTCCCCAAACCCGGCGCTCGTGGTGTGTGCGAATGACAAGTGGCTCTCCCTTCACCTGCGGCCCACATAATGCCAGCATTTCTCTCTCCCCAATGTGTCTGGGTTATCCTCCGCCCGGGCTTCCTGGGGGACCCCTCCCTGCATCCAGGCCTCAAGGCTCATTATCCTCTCTGACTAGCTGCCACCACTCCCCATCTTGACCTAGAATCAGGCTAACTTCCTAAACCTACTTTTCCTGTATTTCCTGAGAAAGTTTACAGTATTTATATTATTTCTCCTCCTCACTAAAATTGGCAGACTCAAAGTCTGACGACCACAGCCAGCACAGTTTTGTTCTCCAGCCCCTGCAATGAGTAAACGCACAGGAGTCCGATGCCCCCACAGGCTCGCCCCCGCTGTCGACCCGCACACCGTCGCTTCCTGGCTGTGAAGCCGCCTGGCCCTGAGGTCAGTGAGGCATTTGAGCTTGTTACTCCTGCCTAAGGCCCCGTATTTAAATGCATCTTCCTGGCACTTCAATCATCTAAACATGGATGTCCTCCCCCATCCCACCGCTGTCCCAGCCACGCCACATACATATATTCCTTTCCAGTACGACTGGTCCCCAAAGCTATTATTAGCATTTCACAGCCTCACACGAGAGAGCATACTGCAGGAGCTTCTCCTCCCCTACACCCATCTGAGCCCCAGTCCTGTCCCTGTTCCTTTCCTGAGGCCCCCTCTGCCTTGTAGCCCACGCCAATTTGCCCTAAGTCAGCACTGCACAGCCCTCCACCCCGCTGCTGGGTATGCAACCAGAAGCTTCTCGTTGGCAGGCTGCCCCGATCCCCTGCCGCGGGCCCCAGAGCACCATCAGCAGGCACTCAGCGGACGCTTTAAAACAGTTCATCTGTGTGATGACAAAAGATAGGGAATATTCTGCTCTAAAACTTGCCTCCTGACATGGAATGAAGCTGCTCTTCTCCTTAACTTCCTGGGACTCAGAGTTCTGTCATGTGCGATTACAAAGTCAGGGAAGCTTGTGGAATCTTCCCCAGAGCACTTTCTGAGCAAATGTTGGGAAATGGGTTGCTGATTCCCCAGGCCCTCCCAGCCAGCTGCATCTGTTGCATCACGTCAGAGTGAAGTTACAGGACACAGGGCACTTCCCGGCTTGGCCCACCCCCATCCCTAGGCTCTAGACCCCACCTTACTCCCTAGACACCATGCCCTCACCCTGATTCTGGGCCCTTTCTCCAATGCTCCCTTTGCTGGAATGTTCCAAGGCCCAAGTCACCACCACCGTTTCTAAACCTTCCCCAAAGCTCCCTCACCCAAAAGGAACCTGACTAAGCCTCGCCTCCTTCAAGCCCCTCCAGCCCTTCGGACCCTCTATACATGTAGGCCGAGACCTGGCGGCGCATTGCTTCCCTCCTAAAAACTGCCTGTACTCCGACTGCCCACCACCCTTTTGCCCCTGAGTTTCTCAAACACCCAATTGTGGGAAACAATACGAGTGCACACGGGGTCCCTAAAATGACCCCAGACCCCCACAGCCCAACCATCCCTCTAACATAAAAAGTCACATATTCAAAACTGCCAAACACAGAATCTAAGAATTTGCGTAGATGTCTGCAAAATGCTAATTGTTTTCCTTCTAATTGTAGGAAATACAAACCCTAACACAATAACTTCCCAAGTACTTCATATCATAATAAAACCCTTCTGGCCCAAGTAGCTATTTAAATGTGTTTGATTCTGAGATCAATTTTCAAAGGAGATCAGGATGGAAAAGGTCTATGATTTACAGGGACAAGTCCCGGGGCTGTTTGCTGCGTGGACTCTGACTCATGCAGCGGGCAGCGTGAGCCCCCACAGGAGGCTAAGGCGGTGGCATTAAGTGTGGTCATGCCTCCTCCTCTCCAGCCACAGGCAGCCCCAGCCGGGCAACTGCCAGCAGGATCCCAGTCCCAGTCTCTGACCAGCGCTGGCTGCACGTCAGACCACACGCAGGCACTGTCCACACTACACACAGCAGGGGCAGAGGTGTCTTGTGGGGAAGAGCAAATGATTCCACGAAGCCTTGTCAATCTCTGGGGAGGGTTCCCAGGAGGGTGGGCAAACCCACCGGCAGTGCACGTGACCCTTCATTTCCAGGCACAGCGACACAGTCAACAGACCTTCAGTCGCCTTGTCTGGCAGGGAGCGCATCCTTCCCAGCTCTCTTGCGACAGAAAGCCTGGTCCGATGGTCTAAACCTCCTCTTTCTGACATGTCACCACACCGCGTTACCGCACACACACACACACCCTAATCCTCTCCATCAAAGCACAGATGCTCTTTCGGGTTCAACTTTTAGGGACTGAAAGCAGGTTTTTCAAGATAGTTACCATTTTAAGGAAAACCAAGGTAGAGTTATTATGATTTAAGTATCTTCAGCAAGTCATTTTAACCAATCAGACCAGATTTTTATCAAAATCCAGTCAGTCTTTGATTTTGTCTGAGTTATTTATATGTGCAGCAATTCAGTGTTAGCCTAACACCAGCACGGTGCTACTTCTGAACCAATGGGCCGGTGAGGTAAGAGCCCACATGGCCAGTGACGGCCAATTCTCCACTCTGCACTCATACAGTACCCACTCTTAGCATTTTCATTTCTAGATCTTCACTCTAGCCATTTCTTAAATCTCCTCCGTGCAAACTGGGGAATTTAATTATTTTAAATGTATTCAAAGTTCAAAATTTAATATAATGTTCAGTTTACAATTCAGATTGTGTATAAATCATGTACACAATGCACTCTAAAGTGAATTATTACCTGGGAGTTATTATCTGATGTTCCACTTCTTTGGTCAAACTCTGGGCAGGAAATGAGCTGCGGCGGGGGCCACTGGGAAGGCCTGACACCGGGGAGGTGTGCGGCTGGCCCTCCCTCGCTTGACCTGGCAATCATCCCGAGGGGGGGGGCGGGGGTGATGGCGTGAAGTCAGTCAGGGCCTGCGGTGGTCTGGACAATGTGCTTGCACCCAGATCTCCCCCAGACATGTTTGTGTTTCCCGTGTGTTCAGAGAAAGGCACAGGAGACAGCGAACATGCTGAGAAAAGTTAGCTGCTGGTCATTTCTATTTAAGGCAATCTCAGAGCACACACTGTAAATTATCCTCCCCTCAGGCTGAGGAGGTCTGAGTCAGCCCTCTAGCCTGGCCCACGGGTCTGTCTGACAGGCTGTCGCTGCACAGCCACTCTGCCCTCTCTGGAGCTTACACGCACCACCCTGCAACTTTCTCTGCCCAGGGAAGGGGGAATTCAAGGATATGAATGGCTTTTTAATAAACAAATAAACAACAGCACACTTAAGAGTTTCCAGGACAGCAAATTCTGCACCACACTCCGATCTCACCACTCCAGGGTCCAGGAAAAATTCTTTATCTATATTCTACATGCCTCTTCCTCTCAACAGAAACTCCTCCACACTTCTGTGGAGGATTTTATTATTTTTCCAGGAAAAAAATAATGTAAACAATCTTTAAACAGAGAATTCTTCTAGCACTGTCATTTCTCATCTGTACCCCCAAGTACAGAGTATGGGGCACGGAAAGGGGGTGTGTCAGTATCTCAGGAGCCATCAAACAGCCACCCCGGGGGTGCACTTCCCCTTTAGCTGGTTCCCACCCCCCACACACGGCCCTTCCAGAACCCCGTGGTCCACGAGCCCAGCCCCACAGGAGCAGTCTAGCTGTCTTCCTGACCTTCAGCTTTGCTTTTTGTTAGTCAATACTCCCAACACACAAATAGTTGCATTTTAAGAATAGAGCAAAATTCTTGTCCTCGTTCTGACATACTAAACTACTGGCAGAGATGTATTCTCGGGACAGCTTTTTAAAGTCTGTCTGCAAACAGCACTGGGATTAAATGCGTCTTCTGGGCCTGAATGGGATGGTGCTTCTTGACAGGGGATGTCCTGCAGGCCAGGAAGATCACAGCCTGGGCCTCACACCCGTCAAGAGGTCTAGACAGCAGCCCTCCTAATTCTGGAAGTCAGGCCATCAGTAAGGCTGACCAGAGGTATGACGGTAGAGCATCTATTATGGACACGACTAAGTATGTGAGATTTATTTATGAATTCAAAACAGCTTAGTCATTCTGTAAAACCAGTTAAAACTCCAAACCAGAAATATTTCTACAGTTTCTCTTTTTAAGTTGTAGACTGTTATGTAATGTATATAAATGAAATACGTTTTACAAAGTGTGAAGAGATTCTCAGCATGTGATCAGCAAAGAACACTGTGTGGTCTCTGTGGACAAGTCTACACAGATAGACGCAGTCTGATGGAATCTCCTCCTGGGCTTCCGGCCTCCCGTGTTCCAAGTTCTCGTTTGTCACCCTACTGTCTCATGCACTGCCATACAGGAAGGCTGCCATCTTGGCCTGACACTCACTTCCAGCCGCATTCTGGGTGTGATTTAAAACAGTTAAGGAGGAGAACGGCTTTCCTTCCCACACTCTTGCTTATGGTGACAGCACATATGTTAACTCTTCATAGTTTTGGACAAGAGTGGGTGAACATGATACTATTGCTGCCCAGAGCCTGTGGATTTTTATTTTTATTTTTAACAATTGATCTCACAAATACCTAACAACTAAAAGGTTGCATAATGCTTCTGCAGGTAGAAAGAGTAACAGCCTATTATTTTACACAAAAATGGAATTTTTACATGACAAAAATCATCACTGTGAATGTAGAATGGAATGCTATATAGTCAATAAAATGAGGTTTTAAAAAGGAGATATATAAATTTATGTTAAAATAAGAAAAATTCTTATGATATCAATAGTAGAAAAATAGAAAATATTCTATAAATATACAGAGTTGATATATCTTATAATTATAAAATTCTATGAAATCACATATGTGTATCTTTCTATCTATACATATAAACAGTGATTATGTCTAGTGGGAAGATCAGGGTGACTTACTTTTAAATATGTTTAAAAATAACTTTATAGGTATAAAGATATGTTCTTAGAGTTTCTGCATTTCTATGTAGACATACTTTACTAAACAAAACAATCCTGTTAAAAATCACATTTCAAATAAAAATATATTTATTTTATTAAGGCATGATTAGTGAGTTAGGGTACACAGTCACAATAAAGAAACAAAGCAACATTTCCTAGTTCTCTAATTCTGAGGATTTTTCAGCCTTTCAGTTATTAGTAATGACAATCCACATGTAGCAGAAGGGAAAGATATTTCCCAAGAGTCTGAAGAAGGCTTTTTTTCCCTTCGACTTATGATTTTTAAAATTACACGACAAACTATAATGCAAAAGGGACAATGGAAGTTTCCATTGCTATGAAAATTTTCCTTTTCCAAATTCCACTATATTTTAGTATATTATTAGCAACCACTATAAAGGAATCGATGCTGCAGAATCATACTGCCACAACAATTAGCAAAAAATGACTCAGTCAATTCAGCATACAACTACTACTTACCTGATGCCACTCAGGAGCCCTGCACCTGGTAAAATATCGGTACAAAGATGCAACAGTAGGAGCTCACCGGACAGTCTGAGGGCCAGTTTGCTGCTCAGCACCATTTTTGTCTAAGATTTTTTTTTTAATCATTATTATTTCCTTTAGAAAGTACATATTGTTCCCTAAGGATCTGAACAAAATAACCAGTTGCAAGAATGTTCATATCTTGACTTAATAAGCTCCTCTAGGTTGCTCTTTGGTTCCCAGATAATTCAAATCAAACAAGCCTCTAACCCTTGACCTGTGTGCACGGTCTTCTTTCGCTTCTCAGTTCCTTGGAAAGTAAACTCCACGTAGAGTGCACGAGAGAAAAATATCCCAAATGCGTACCAACAGAATCCGACCCCACCCTCTTCCATCCCTGCCTGGGACAGCTGAGCTTGCCACCCTGCCCTCTTCTCCCTGCATCTGTTTGAATGCACCATCAGCTGGAAGCAAGGAAATTAGTACAGGGAGAGAGCACAAGGAACACACTGTAATTTTTACAATACACCAACAGTAATATTGTGACAAACAGCTCAACAGTGTAATTCAGCACCTCCAAACACTCAAGTATAGTGGAGAACAAAATTTGTGTTTCAAGAACTAACAAATGACTTAGGGCATCCAGGGCCTTGGGCAGCCTAGGTGCTCAGTAATTATGTGTTGGATCAACAAACAAAATGAATGAAAGCAGATAGTATTTGAGAAGATCCAGGGGATTTTTTTTCTGATATATTTTTCTACAAAGGTCCTTCAATACCTATTGTGAACTATATTTTTCAAGTCAGATACATTTTGTTTCAAGTCATGAGCCATAAAGAAATCTAAAATGGATCATCGGAAACAACAAAGCAATAGGATCTTCTATCAGAAGAAACCCTTTAAAAACCAAAATACATTTCCCTAAATGCTAAATGTTAAAGAAAGTGAATTATGTGTAAGGCTGTTAGAAGATTCCAAATTTAAATACAAGTGAGTCTGTAATAAATAAAAGTATACTGCTATATGTATGGCAGGAGAGCCCAGTGAATACAGCATTGAGAACAGAAGTTGTAACAATGTGTTAAAAATATGGAACAATTGAGGAATTTGGTACATTTTAAATTCTTCCTTTTTAAAGAGCTATTAGAAAGTAAGCTATATAGTGAGTGATCTTTAGACAAACAATATACTTTTAAGTATAATTAATTTAAATATTAGCTCTCCCTATCAAATTAAATTTTGGAAAATATTAATTAGAACTAGAATTAGCAGATAAACCTGTTTCCTATAGACTGAAAAGTACTTTTTAAATACATCTGAAATTCAGGTGCTCATCAGTTTCATCTAAAACAAGATTAGTATTTATGAATAATAAATAATAAAACAACATTTCCTTAAAAAATACATGTTGAAGGACACCCCAAATCAGGAAAATACTTGTTTTGTTTAGCCAGAAAACGTATTTGAATGGTAAGTCTTCCCCGACTACTGCCATGTCAAATTAGCCTGCTGCTTATATTTCAAATTACAGTTTTCTGGAAAATAACTTAAACCACATGAAAACATGAACTCATTAATCAGAGTTAGAATAACTTCTACAGTGATGCCAGTAACACTACCAAAGCCCAAATTTCCTACATCTTCATAAGCATGGTAAACTCGACTGAGCTATCAAGATTTTTACAGATCCTAACTACATATGGAAGAAAGGAGATTCCTCCCTAACCTTAAAAACTATTATATAAAATCTTCTCTCTTTTTAAGTGTAGGTTACATTCATAATAAAACAACATCTGCTCATGTACAAATTTATTAAAAATGCAGAAAGAGAAAGAAGAAAAATCACCTTCGGTACTTTGGTCCTTTCCCCTCAAAACCATATTGGGATTATACTGTAAATAATTTTGTATTTCATTTGTCTTTTAACTTAACATTATATCTTTAGCATGTCCCATGACATTCAATGCTCTTTAAGGATACAGATTACAATTTCTTTAACCATTTCCTTATTTTTGAACACATTCAGTGTTAAGACACAAAGTACAACTTACATAACATTTACTTATTCTTGGACACTTGACACAATTTCCTTATTCTTGTTTACCAATCTTTTGAGAAAATAAATAATACTGTAATAAAGGATAGCTGAAATTTGGTTATACTATGAAAAGCACAACATACAACTGGACACAGTTAATGTGAATTTAACCTAGTTGATTTTAGGCATCTAGCAAGATTGTTACAAATCCCTAGTCTATCCATTCCATTTTCTATACTCAAAAAATGTAATTAGCAAGGCTTTTAATGCCTTCCTGATGCTACTGACCAATTTGCTGGAAGATACAGAGCAATAACAGACCCCATGATACTTCACCAGGGATTGTCCTCAGTCTCATTCTAATACATGAATCAATGTGCTTAAAACCAACCTTCCTCCTGGAACACCAAACTCATTTTCCTTCTTGTACCTGAGAATTTAATAAAGATTTTCCCCAGAAGTTGAATGACAGCTAGGTGGTGACATAAATATCATCACAGCAGCTAGCTAGTCTAATGGCAGTATAAAAAATGACCTATGTAAAAAATGACATACAGGCAACACATGTGAATTCCTAAAGATCACTTTTTACTTAGACATACTCATTTGCAAGCCATATAATATTGATCAAGATCGACTACTTCATCATGCTTCCGTTTAAAAAAATCAAAAACAATGGCAAAGTTATCGTTCCTCTCCAGGACAGCAGCCTCCTTGGGTCAGCTAAGGACTTGAGAGAGGTTGCTCGCATGGCACTTCCTGCTGGCATGCACTTCTGCCATGGGCAGCAGGGGGCAGCGGGCTCAGAGCTGTCCCCTGCAAGCAAGCGCTTCCACGCAGAACCACACATTGACAACTGCACTGCCGGGAGCCAGAACCCAACCCTCTGCCCAAGTGTTGAAAGAACCAGACATTGGTAAAAACTTTTCATGCCTCGCACACAGATCTTCTAGAATCCTGTCGAGAACCTGCGTCACCTCTCCCTGTCTATAGACACTGGGGTTTCCTCTGCCCCCTCTACAAAGAGAAGTCAGTGCCTCTGCTCTGGCATGCTGTCAGCTACATGGCTGCTCGAGTAAGTACTCCCAGTGGTGGTGGAGGCCACAGGCTTCAGGATGGCGCACTGACCTTGATTCATAAATCAAGTCCTGGAGACAAGGAGCCAGTTAGTGAGTTAGGTTTATCTTGGTTGCACAGTACTGGATGTCTTAGGAAGAAGTACTACAGTATAAAGGAATTCAAATTCCATCTCCACATCACAGTTAGATGGATTTTGCCGGGAAGTGTGTACCTCTGTCAGGCAGAAGTGGAACTAAAGTCATCTTACACTACACAATGAAGGTAGCTGTTGATTTCCTCTCCAGCATCCTTCCCTTCTCTATGATTCCCTTACCCAGTATTCCCTCAGGAGCATACAGTTCCTAAAGAAGTGATCATAATACGCCTAATCACAAAAACAAGTACTTTATAGTAATATTATTAGATGCCAAGCACTGTTTTAAATACATCACACACATTACTCAGTAATCTTCACATCAACCCTTCGAGGTAAGTGCCATTGCTAGTCCCATTTCATATGAGGAAACTGAGGCACAGGGAAATCAAAGAGTTTTGCCTGAAATCACACTGCTAATAAGCAGTGGAGACAGAATCCAGGCATGGCAGTTTGGCGCCAGGGGCCCCAGGGCCTTCGGCTGCATGCTTGCTCTGTGTCAAGATGCTTTGGGTCCGTTTTTGATACCTCGCCAGCGAAGCACAAAAGGGTCACTACTGCCATTTACAGGTGCAAAACCCGCCCAAGGTCACCACTTGTGGGCACCAAAGCCGGGATTTGAGCCCAGCATTCAACACAATCCACAACCAAGGATGTTTCCACCCTGCAAGCTGCTGCTTTACTGACCTAAGACCTATGGACCACATTCTTTTGTGCCAGTGGGAACAATTCATTTCTTCTCACACAGCTTCTCTTTTCATTGCATTTCACTCTCCAGCCCTCTTCAGAAAAGCTTGCAATCGCCAGACAATTGCTTCCTTGCATCGTGCTAATGCTGCCTACTGCCTTTGACCTTGCTTTGAAGACCTCTTTTGTCTGCTGTGGATGTTTAGCCCTCCTCAGGGAAGCTACTTGATTCAGACCGTCTCCCCCACAGAAGCGTGGATGCGTGAAAGCTGACACTCAGCCTCCCTGTCACTAACTGGCTTCCGCGCTCTCTGGGTGCTGACTGAGATCTCCTAGCAGGCTCTCTCTCACTGACCTCGGGGGACTGAGGCCTCTCTTTGCCTGGGTGTGATCTACCTTTGGCAGAGTCTCACATTCTGTGAAACAGAATCGCCTGTTCCTGTCCTGTGTGGACAACTGGTTACTGGGCCCAGACAGAAGGACCAGTACAAAGCCAAACGCCACAGAACAGATGTCACAGGGCAGCCCCGTATCTGTGGAAAATGACTGCATGGCTGGGTGAACGCAGGCCTGTGAGCAGCCTCTCATTAACTGGTTGACTTTCAACCCAAGTTTTACCTAAGATGTGCTTTTCCATATAGAAATGTGAAGCTATTGCCATCATTTTGCAAATCAGCTTTGGGTGAAATGTGCAGGACAGCTAGAAGCTAAGCAGCCTAACCGAATTCACAACTATTTGCTACAGGACTAGAATTTAATGGGAGCATTATAATTTGCTAAATACCATTACAGTGGCATCAGATCCTATTAATCAAAAAAATGGAAAAGCTGTATGCAGCAATTTTTCTTTCCTATTCATAGTAGTTTATTATTGGGTGTCTAAGTCTACAGTAGATGGATGTTACCTTTTTACCTGCCATACTCAAACATCCTAAAAATAAGTCATATTTGAGTACCTCCAAATTTAATACCTCTAAAGTCTAGTACCTCCAAACTGAAGCCCTGTTTCAAAATGTGTCCTTTAAAACATTCCATTCACCACATAGATGGCAGCCCCCAAAAGAGCTTCTATTTTTTTAAACCAGTACATAGCAAGAATTACATATTCAGGTCCAACTAGGTACCGACAGTTCAGGTGGGTACTCATATCCACATGGGGGACCGGTGGGAGCAAGCGGGTGGGAGGATGGGTTCTAAACGGAGCCCTGGTCCTGCAGTGAAGACGTTACTATCTCTGTTCTTACAGAGGAGAAAGCTGGAGTTCAGAACCACCCAAGGTCATTCTGTTACCGAGGTGGGGGGACACAGGTCCCCCTGACACTGTCTTGGTCTACTCAGGCTATCGTAACAAACTAGTACAAACTGGGAGACTTACAGGGCACTGCTTCTCAGAGTCCTGGAAGCTGGGACATCCAAGATCAAGGTGTTCAGATTCATACGTGGGGAGAGCCCACTTCCTGGCATGCAGATGCTGCCACCTTGCTGTGTCCCCATGTGGGGGAGAAAGACAGCCCTCCTGCCTCCTCCTCCTGCTATCAGGGTGCTGATCCCATCACGGACCCCACCCCGATGACCTCCTCTAGCCCTAATTAACTTCCACCTTCTAATACCGTCACACTGGGGGGCTACAGTTTCAACATTTGGGGAGACGCAAACATTCGATCCATGACAACCTGCTTCTGTGTGGTTTTTCCAACCCTAATGTAGACAAAACAGGTAGTATTTCTCAAAATGCTGCATGAACCCACGCCAATGGGTGACTTCCTACCGACATTGCTCATTAACCAAAACAGCGAAGGTCCACAATACAGATGGTAAGCAAACCAAGGCCGCTGGGCCTCCTGCCCCTCTGAATACCTAAAGAGGGCTGAATATCTGCTCCCTCCACGCCACGGGAAGAGGTCTAAGGTTTCCATAGGAGAGCCACTTACCACGAGAAGTAAGTACTTTCAGTCAATACCCCATCTGTTAATATTTACATAGCAATATTTTCTTAAAACAGAACTACTGAGATTCTGTATTCTGTAATTCATTTTAGAATTGTGAGCATTCTAAATATCTTCTCCTTGTTTTTATTTCAAACTTAGCATGATTTCCATGGGAATCTGCTCCAATGGCATGTTTGGAGGGATGCACCCTTCTTTCCCAACGACTGCTGAGCTTTCGCACACCTTCTCTCACTTCCTTTCCTGACAGACCTCAGCCTTGAGGAGGTGCAGGCCACATACTCAGGGGCAAAGGCAGCAGGGTCCCAGTCCCCAGAGTGGCAGCCTGAGTGACGCCCGCAGCCCCCAGGCAACATGGGAAATACAGTTCTGGGCCACCTGGACTTGGTGTTGAATGAAAATGGGTGATGTTATCAGTAAAATTTACATTGTTTGGCTATTGCCCCTACTCCACAAAGCAGCAATTATATTGCCCTGAAAAATTCTTTCCATTGTTCCTGGAAGACCTCAAGGACTCCACACAAACTTTTAAGCGAGTCCTGCCACTGCATGTGTCAGCCACTATGGTCTTCCTTTCCAGTGCCGAGCAGCTTCTACGACAAGGCTGAGGAGGTCCGCCCAGATCAGGGTCAGCCCGTCCCCAAGGCCATCCTGGAAGCCCAGGTGTCAGGTACCACGGGCAATATGCACAAGGACTAGGCTGCAGGAGCCCGTGACCTAGAGCATCAGGAGCCAGCATTTCCCCCAGTGAAGGACAGGCACCAGTCTATTAACGGCCAGGACAGGGCCCACATTTCCCAGAGGGTGTTTCCCACTCCACATGCCATCCTCTGAGCACCCCCAGCCTTCTCAGACAGCCCCTTCTTGCCACACTGCTCATGTCTCTGGTCTCCACAGCCCGTCATAAAACAGGCCCATGCACCCTGACTCACCCTGCCCTCACGCCTTGTCCTCTTGCCCCGCTACTCCCAGAGCAGCAGGGAGTGTCTTCCAGCACCCATCTCTGTGGGTCTACTATCCCTGTTCTGTCAGCGTTGGCCCGGTCCTGCCCCGTCGGCAATGCCAACAGGTTCCGAGCCAGCTGGCATCCCTGGGGTCCTGCATCAGGAATGGGAGGATGTGCTCCCCACCCCAACTGCCTGGGCCCAGGCGACCCTGACTGCATGGCCTTCTTATTTGTCACTAGCTCTGGAAAGGTCTGTGAGGCCACGGCACCACAGAATTCTCCACACAGGCAACGTGCTGTCATCTCTTCTTCCTGGCACAGTCTCTGCTTTACCAAGATGGCTCTAGAAGGTCTGTGTAGCATGCCTGGATGTGAGAAAAGAGCGCCAGCACAACTAGCAAAGGGAAATTTCAAAGACAGATGCATGTGATGCTGCAGAAATGAAGCTGAATAGTACAGGCAAGATGCATTTAAGGGAGATAAATTTGATTTGAGTCTTGGCCCTGCCAGTGACTCCCGTGTGCCAACAGCCAAGTTGCTCAATTTGTGCCCTCAGTTTCCCCACCTGTGGAACAATGGAGCTGGACCCAGATAACTCTCACACCCCAGTATAGTCCTGGCAGTCTTGGGCCTTGAACCCCAAGTTAATGACTTTAGAATGACAGAGACAAAATGAAGTCATGATGGGCATGGGTTGGAGTGCTGATAATTTGATTTTTCAGTGATTAGTTGTTATGAAAGATGTTAATATTCAGGCATCAAAGAAGGATGCAACTGGCCCGATGCGAAGACACAGGACTAGGGAGAGGTGGTGCTCAAATAAGAACTTAATGGTAAACTTGAATCCAGATAAAGACTCAAATATCAAAAAAAAATTCATGTGAATTCCCATTTATCTGAAAAAGGGTATGAAAGAAAAGGGTATTGCAAATCAATAGAGAATAGTTATTTAACCAGAATTGATGTCAGACAAGTTATTTGGAAAGCAGAAGAGAAAACTAGGGCTTTTAACTACCCTCTTGATTCAAAATGTTTCCAACAGGATCACAGTTTTTAAAAAATAGAAGACAACAAAAGAAATGCACTAGAAGAAAATGTGGTATTTTATAACCTATAGGCAAAGAAAGCTTTTCTAAATAAGTCTGAATAATAAATACACAAAGGAAAAATTATGTACTCAACTTCAAATGCAAGTTTTATATATATAAATATTTTTGTGCAGCAGGATAAAACAAACACTTTAAGGCAAATGGAAAACTAGAAAAAGCATTTTCAAGGCATGTGTCAAAGAGCCCACCTCTGCCCTACAGAAAGACCCACTGCAGACAACGCCAAGGTTTGCTCACAGTGTGTTTTCTGGGAGGAGGTGTGAAGGTACTCCCTGGAGCTCTGCAGTGGATAAGCCTGAAGACTGAAAAACATGTTTCTTCCAGGAGACAATGTCTTCGGAACATGTTTGGTGAGCAAGACAAGGCTGCTTTCTGGGCAAGGCCTAAGTGGGCAGCAGCACAGTGATGGGGCCCAGGAGCTGCAGGTGAGAAATGGAGAGGAGCTGGGGGAAGGAGCTGAAGAAAAGGGGAGGAAGAGGAGAGGGCTGCACGTGGCAGAAGGCATGAGCCCAAGCAGAGGAGCAGAGCAGGGAAAACCCCTAAAGTTGGAATGAGCCCAGACTGTTGAGAAGAGGGGAACCCAGAGGGGACGTTAGATGATATGCGGGGTCCCGGGCAAGGCGCTGTGCTCTGATGCAACGGGCCGCCGCTCCTCCCAGCTGCCGGTGGCGTGGCTGCACCCCGCCGCTGAGTCAGTGCTGATGTGGTCTCTCCCCACACAGGAGGTGCAGACGGACCCAGAGCTCTCAGGAGGCCAAGGAGGGTGGAGGCAGTGAGGGCCCAGGGCAGCGGGAACATGCCCACGACCCACCTCGAGACCCCACAGATATTGTGAGGAGTCAGGAAAAGGGATGGAAGAGCCAAGCCTTATGTAAACCTTGAAGGACAAGGTCACTCTTAGCACATGAGAGAAGTCACAGACATTGCAGGGCATGTAAAAGGAAATCGCAGACCACACTAACCTCCACAAATCGAGCTGGAGCGAAGGGGTCCCAAGCTAGCATCACTGTCCAATCCAGGTGTGTCTGGGAAGAGCTCACATCCCCACTAGCCAAAGTGGGATGTCCTTATCACGCCTGGGGTGGCAGGCAGAGGCTTCAAGAGGACAAGACATGGCAGTGGGCCTGACTGAGCCCCAGACTGAGGTCCGCTTATGTCCACCTTCAAAAAACTAAAACACAAGCCACATGGGAATTTGCTTTCAGGAACATGGAACAGATACACTTTTCCCTGTTCTTCCCACTAAGTACAACTAAGACCCTGAACATTATAATTAGACAAGCAGACGAGGACTCTGAGAAGTGGAGAGAAGTCAGACCAGCTAGGATCTATGGGACCCCCTGGCCAACATCCAGGGAACCCCGAAGTTTTCATGTTGTCTCATGTATCCCGGACTCAGGGCTGAAGAAGTCAGCAAAACAGGGATACTAACAGATGCAGACAAAAAGAGGCCCCCAAAAGTCTGTTCTCTCTAAACCAGGAGTCCAGGAAAGAGGCAACCTAGAAAGCTGGAAAACTTTTAGACCCCAGATGCTCTATTCCAGCCAAGCACCACAGAAAAACTGTGGTCCCACGCCGACCCATGCCAGCAAGGGCCAAGTGTGGCGGCTAGACCCCCCTCCTGTAGGCTGTGAGCAGGCGCCCACGGACCCTCCCTGGGATAGTGCCGGCAGGAGACCAGGAAGCCAGGACTCGCCTCCCACACCCTCCCGTGGCTCCCGGCCCCCTCCGTCACTCAGTGGGGGTCACGGGGGGAGACGAGGCTCCGTTCCGACTGACCCAGCTGTAACTAGGCACACCTCTCCCTCACCACATGGGAGGCATCAATGAAGGCCTAAAATAGAGTCGGCAATGCCATCAACACTTGGTGGTGAAGAAGCCGCCGCTCATGGTGTCGGATGAGGCCACGGAGGAGCAGCAACGACGCATTCCCGGCCCTCCCTCCCGGGACGCTGCAAGCGGAGCCCAGTGGAGCCCTGGAAACCCCACCCTCCCTCAGCAGGAATGAGAAGTTCCTCCCAAAACCAGGGAGTCATGAGAGGTTCGGCGGAGACCCCGGGCTCCCAGCCCCACCCGACAGGAGCAGCGCTAGAGGAAGCCAGATCAAGCAGAAGGCTTGAAAAGATCCAGGATCTCAAAACATAATATTTAAAATGTCCAGGTTTTTATCAAAAAATGATTCATCACACTAAGAAACAGGAAGATCTCTAACTGAGTGAGGGAAAAAAGTCAACAGACTCAAATACCAAGATGACAGCAAAACTAGAATTATCTGACAAAGATTTTAAATCAACCATCATGGAAATGCTTTAAAAGGCAGTTATGAACATGCTTGAAATGAATTAAAAACAGCCTCTGCAAAGAAATAGAAGACATAAAAAGGAACCGAGTGGAAATATTCTAACTAAAAACTACAATAACCAAAACAAAATAAATTCACTGGAAGAGCTCAACCACAGAATGAAGGGGAAAGAGAAAAATCAGTGAATTTGAACCTAAAACAATAGAAACTTCTCAATGTGAACAGGAAACAATAGACTGAAACAAAAGGGGGGAAAGGTGAACAGAACTACAGGTACATAAGGGCCTATAAAATAACATTTAATACCCATATCATCATTGAAAAATGGGCCAAAAACCTTAACAAACAATTCACCAAAGAATATATATATAGATGGTACATAAGCATATGAAATGATGTTCCATATCATATATCATCAAGGAAATGCAAATTATAAAACAACAAGATAGCAGCACACACTAATCAGAATGTCCCAGATCATGAACACTGACAACTTCCAATGCAGGTCAGAATGCAGAGCAACAAGAACTCTCATTCGCTGCTGGTGGGAGTGCAAAATGGTGAAGCCACCGTGCAAGACAGTTTGGTGGTCTCTCACGAAACTAAATATGTTCTTACCATTTGATCCAGCAACCATGCTCCTTGATATTTAACCAAAGGAGCTGAAAACCTGCCCACAGATGTGTACAGCACCTTATTCATAACTGCCAACACCTGGAAGCAACCAAAATATCCTTCACTAGGTAAATAAACTAACTGTGGTACATGCAGGCAATGGAATATCATTCCGCACAAAAAAGAAATGAGCTATCAAGCCATGAAAAGACATTGAAGAACCTTAAATGAATATTACTAAGTGAGCAAAGCCAATCTGAAGAGGCTAATACTATATGACTCCAACTACATGACTTTCTAGAAAAAGTAAAACTATGAGTCCGTGAGATCAGTGGTACTGGTGGGGGTGGGAGGAATGAAGAGGCAGAGACCAGAGGATTTTTAGGGCAGTGTTATATTAAAATGATGTATAGATATCCATAGAATGAACAGCACCGAGGATAAACACTACGATAAACTACGGACTTTGGGGGAATATGATGCCTCAGTGCGGGTTCATCCTTGGAAAAAATGTACCAGTTAGTAGATGTTGTTGCTAATGGGCGACGCTGTGCATGTGTGGGGACAGGGAGTATATGGGAAATCGCTGCATGTTCCTCTAAATTTTGTTGTGAACAGCTTTGTGAATGTAAAAATGCCAAGAATCACTGTTACTTAGACTCTTCTTGAGGGCTTTTAAGTCTATACACGTGGAGGCGGGATAAATAATACTTAGGAATAAGGGTTTGGGTGTATAATACTTCCATGGCTCTTGTCTGGCTTTGACACATACTTGCTGTGTGACCTTGGGCAAATAATCATTCCTGCTCTCAGTTTCCTCATCTGTCAAATGGAGATAGGAAGTCTTTATAGTGTAGGGCTATTATGAGGATTAAGGTTAATTTATAAAGCACTTACAAAGAGCTTGACATGTATTAATAGATTAACTAATAGATTGAGAGTTGTAGGCTTTAAAACTGGAAATATGGATTGTGGTAGATTATGAAGGCAATATAATAAGGAGTCACTAAAAGATGTTGACCAAGGGAATGCCATTAGCACACAGGTGTTATAACATTAAACCAATGACAACATGAAATATAATGAGAGAACCTTGAGACGGGGAGGTGTTGCAGGACCCATCGCCTAGGTCTGGGGTACTGGCACCTACGCAGCTTGGGATAATAAGGAAAGTAATTGGGAAGATAGAGGAAAAGGAGGGTTAATACAAAATCGACTGTAGAGCACAAAGCTCTTTGCTTCATGGAAGTAACTCACTCCAAAGACTTGACTAAGCCCTTTGGCAATAACTGGCTGCAGAACATACTGTATTGTTCCTGATTTTGCTCAAATTCAAATTTTCCATCCTACCAGTGGGACAACCCTATAAAATATTTTTGGTGAGTTTCCAAATCAAAAAGCCCTCCTTTCTTGATTTCTAGACTCCACTTACTGGGTGGTTTGGGCCATTAACTTGCTTGCACCTCTTATAAACTGTAAAATGAAGATGATGACTCCTAACTTATAGTATTGTTGTGAAAATGACGTGACAGGACATGTAAATGCTTCTTGCAAGTTTCTTACACAGGAAGATATTTGATAACTATAATTTCAGTGTTACCTCTCAAATCTACGAAATCATACTGAAATGGTATGAGATGGCAGAAAGAGAGGAGGCCAGACTGGGGGCTTTATCCGTCCAGATGCTCCATCTTATAAGGTCCCAGATAGTCCTGCAAACCTTTTCTGGCTTGGTTGAATATCTAAGTCAAGCCCCAGCTCTCCTGATTGATGACCTTGCTAAATTACACTGAATACAACCCACATTTGGTGTATTAATTAAGGGTTTATATTTGAATTGGTTTCATGAGACACCTTGCAAGACCAACTTAGATTCACTGATAGACACTTTTATTAAAATGACCCATTGCTTTAGATAAGACACTCACTTCCAACTAAAAAAAAAAAAAAAAATCTATGTCTCAGATCTGTTTGGTTTCTTATTTTTTGCACCATAGCATATTCTTTCTCTTCATATAGTGCTTCAACCACAATTATATTTTAATTTGCTTTTTTCTTGTCTTCCAAATTTACTCTGGATTTTCTTCTGTTACCCTCACTCACATCTTACTAATTTTGATTTTTATGATTATAAAAACTTTAAAGAATAGTGTAACCCTTTATATTCTAGTGCCATCCTAATCTCAAAAATATGAACTGGGTATATCGAGGCAACCTGAACGTTATCACTTCTTAAAGATCACAACTGGAAAGTGATTTGAGATCTTGTCCTGGGCTCTCATAGCTTCTTCCTATAAGACTTGCTCAGTCCACTAACTTCAGTTATAATGCAAGACCACTTTTCAAGTGTCCATGATGTTCAAGAAACTACTAGACATTGCGGAGAATTCACAAAAATCTTAGAATCCATAGACTGATAGAAACTAAAGGACAGGCTATTCCACCCCTAATCTCAGAGATGGGAAAATAGCCCCCATAAAATAACCAATACAAAACTCTGCTATTTCACCCATGAGCAAGACTCACACTTCTACATAAAGTAACTAGGGCTTGTCTTGTACAAATAATTACCCAAGAGGTTATTTAGATACAAGATGAGCTGGGTATTTTGTTTTTGCAAAGGGAGAGAAAGAAAATTTAGTGAACATGGTCCAATTTCTCGCATCTCAGGTAAACCTGACTCTCCCTGCTCAGATGCACGGTCTTCCTGACCATAAACACCGATCTGTATTGGTGCTGGAGATGATCGAATCCCGAGGGCACTCAAATGTATTTTGCTTCTCTACAACAATAACTTATGTTTCTGTTTCCATAAGTTGTCTAAAACCTCTATATTCCTAATTAGCCTGTCTCACTACAGATAAAAAAATAAAAGATTCTAACCATATAGTTCTGTTATGCTCTGGTAGTTCTTCTAATGCTTTTTTAATGCCTTCTTTCTTTGTTTGTTCTAATATTTTTATTTTTCCATTATCTGATCATTCTTCTTTGGATTTCACATGTGGGAATCCTTTGAGGACTGGAAAAAAGTAGGATTCCTCCGTAAAGAATTTCCACTTGAGTATCCTAGGTCTCCTGAACAATCTTAGCCAAGGGTCATTCTATCTGAGTACCTGTTTTGAGTTCTTCTGGACCACCCAGATGGGAGGAACTGGGGCAAGACTCACCTGAGGCTGGTTTGGGTTCCCACCTAGTGCACCCTGAGAAGCTCTCCCAGCCTCTGCTCAGGTCCAAGTCTGGTGTGTGTGTATGTATGTGTGTGTGTGTAGAGGGTGGCACAGTTTTGTTTCATCCTTCACACTTGAATGTGCAGTCCTTCTAGGGTCCCAGGTTGATGAGAGAGGAAATTCCTATCATATGGCCTATCTTGGGTGGGCCCAGGTTGTGTCTCCTATGCTCAGCACCCCATACCATTAAACTGAAGCTCGGATTCACCATGCTCAGCAGATATTCTGGGGGGCTTGGGGGGTGGGGCAGTGGGGGAGGGGGAGGGGGGTGGAATTCAACTATAGGATTTGACTTAACTAAGTTTTGGTTTTTTCCTCCCTCCTTATTTTTATAGCCTAAAAAATAGCTTACTTTTATATCGCCTCCTCAGTTCACTTAAGAGATTTTAATATTTTTACTTGGAATATTTAGTTATTTTTAAAAGGAGGATCAATTTGGATACCAAGTGTACCATTTTATCAAAAAAGTCTGAAACACAGTATTTCCACAATAATTGTTTTCTAAATACTCTGCTATTTCAGAATATTTTTTTCCATTTTCAGATCACAGGAGGATTTGTTTCCTATCATATTATTCTGTCAGTTATGGTTTAACTGCAATAACAGAAAACTGTACTGCAGTGCCTTGAACAGATACAGATGATATTTTTGTCTCGCAAAGGCAGCCCAGAGCCGCCCTGTCCAGGACGAAGCCCCTTCCCGTCTTTTCCCGAGGCCATCCTCGGCAGCCAGCTTTGAATGCCTACTTCAGCAGGCATGAATGTAGTACACGCCCTAGTACTGTCAAAGGACAGAACTAAATCAATTCAATATGGAGTCTGAAGTCCTTTCTTCAAGGGAGAACAGCCCACGGGTGGGGGAGCACGGCACCTCGCAAGCAGAGGAGCATTCTAACCAAGGGACTCAGGGCAGCATGAGAAGAGGCAGTGCCGGGCAGGGCCTGACCGGCTGCAAGGCTGGGGACTTCCCTGCAAGGCTAGCAGGCCCTGTGCCTGGGAGGAGGTGAGCCAGCCAGTGGCGAGCTGGATGGCCGGGATGGGGATGTGTTAGGTTGCCTTGAAGGCGGGGTGTCTGCAGGCAGTGCAGGCTGACTTGGGCATAGATGTGTGATGTGGGCTGGCCACGGGGCAGCCTCCGCTCGGTGGGCCCCAGCATGCGAGACCCCTTCACCAGGATGGAGGTGTGTGGGACTTTCTATGGCTTCCATCTTCCCTCCAGGTGTCGCATCTGCTTTCCCAGCAGGAAGCAAACAAAAGCGGGAAGCAAGTGGTAGCACAGAATTAGGAAGGCAAAAGCTTTCCCAGAACTCTCAGTTGAAATCTCACGGGACAGAACTGTGCCCACAGCAGCCCCGGCTGAAATCGAGTCCGGTGTGTGTGTAGCTTGGGAGTGTTGCCCCCCTTCCATAAAACTAAGGTATGTTACAGGCAGTGTCTATCCTAGCTGTTCATCTCTGACTTTTATAGCATTGCCCTCTTATAATATATGACTTATTTCTACTTTCAGAACTTTTTCTTTGTGGCTCAACATATGATCGATCAGTGCATATTCATCTTATGTCTCCTATGATCATTATTTGATCTTCTGTATTTGATGCATCACCGTCTAAGACAGGCAAAGGTTACCCGCTCTGTTGAGTTCTCATTCTTCTTCCTTATTTCCTATGTTTCTCACATTTGATGCACTAACATTCAGGACAGATCTTCACTGTGGATTATAGTCTTTATCATGATATACTGTTTATTTTTAATAGTTTTTGCTTTTAGATAAAACTCGCTGGACACGAATTTTACAACTCATTTTATTTGCATTTCCTTGGTACGTCACCACCTCTTCCATTGCACTTATCCTGCCTGTGTCTCTTTGTTTGGATATATTCCTTAAATATCCCCATCTTCTCTCCCCTCTCAAATTCAATGTTTGTTAGGTTATCACAATATTTTGTGACATGTGCATTCTGTTCTCTAATCATACTCTCCACAGCTGACCTGCACATCCCATTCCAGTGACGTCAGCGCTGCCCCCGGCCTTGCCTTCCCTTTCTCCCAGCCTCCTTCCCTGCCCAGCACGCCCTCCCTCTTCCCTGTTCTGTCCTCCGTTTCTCTCTGCTCCCCTTCATCTCTTCCTCCAAGTCATGAAGTAGGGAATATAAAATGTCTCAAACTTGGTGTGGGGGGAAGGCTAGAGCATTACTGTGACAACCACTTCCGACCCTCTCAGGTAAAGTGTTCATCCCTATCTCACCTTCTGCCTTTTGCTTAAACCTCTGAAATGAATTTTCCTCATTAGAGAGAAGAACTGCAAACAGACACCGATTTCCATTTCTAGAGACCAGACTCACAGTGGTGGCACTAGAGCAGCCTCCTCTTGAGGATCTAAGTCCAGATCCCTCCTGGCTTCACCTCACTTTTCCCCCATGCTCAGGGTGATGGCTCACTGAGGAGTGGCCAGATGGAGACCGAAAAACCACAGTGACACGTGCAACATACACCCCTTCAAGGGGAGGCCACGGGCGGCTCACATCCCGAAGAGACACAGACAGGAGCAGAGGGAGGTTGGGGCAGTGTGTGAACTACATGGACTGTCCAAGTATCTAGATATAACGAAAATGTCACTGTCATGATACATCACACACACACATACACCTGCATGCAATTTACAGAAATAAAGGTTTTTGCTCAATGTAAGGATGACTTCTTTAACAAGTAGGGCTTCTGTAGATAATGTGAACTGGCTGATGCTAAGGAGAGTCAATGACATGATTCGGTGCCCCTCTGGTGCTCAGAGTTGAGTCTACAGCATATAATTCTTCAAAACACAATCTGCCTTGACTTACCTATGCAATAAGATATCTTTAAACATTATATTCAGTAATTCTAACTATAATAAAACCAGCCCAGGTACATACTGCCCTTCAACACAAACCATCAAACCACAGAGCATGGCTAAAGGTAAAGATCATCTCTAATTTATCTTGAAAGATTTTTTAGCAGGCCTGATTGTAAACAAAGAAGTGACTGAAAAAAATTTAGATGACTGTTGATGGCCAAGATTCTAACTGTTGGATTACTTCCTGGATTTTCTGTCCAAAAACATCAAGTTTTAAAATGAGAACTACTGTTTATGGATGGGAAAAAAACAACAACTTTGAAAATGTACCTCATGTCATCAGATTAATTTGCTGTGCACCTCAGGCAATTCTATTAGTGGCAAACCTATTCTTCCAGACCTTATCCCCGAGCTGGCACTATAATTAGGGGAGCTCACATCCCCCCAGACAGAACCTCTGCAGACTGGAAGGCAGAGCCCATCACGTTCGCCCCAAGCACCTCTGACTCTCTCTCTGTGCCGAGAAAGAGGCAAATGTGCACTGTGAAAATTAACACAGCCAGAAAGGAAACATCCCACAGGGTGAATCAATACCCAGCAAAGGATAATGGGATTCCTGTTCAGGCAGCTGTGTCCTGCCCCCTCCCATTAGCACCTGTCAGCAGGAGCCATTGGGGCCGGTCAACGGGCAACTCCCTTACAGCTCAGGTCCCAGGATGATCATTAGCCCCAGCCGATGCCGAGGCACCCCACGCTGCCAAATAGTGTCCTTTTCTCCTTAAATGCAGACAAACAATGGCTTCTCCTCTAACAGCTGGCACAGACCTTGTTAATCTTTCTTGTTTCACTTGTGTTTTGCCCTTTGCACAGTGTGTAAGAAGAGATGTACAGAAAGGTAGAAATTAGGTTATTCAAGTTAATTTTAGGACACACTCTACTCAGAGGCCTAGAACCCATCTAGGCTGGCATGAGTCACTTAGAGGTAATCACAGGATGGGAATAATGCTCCACTGACTGTGTCAGCTGTTGGGTGATCAACATCTACCCTTCGGAGCTTTTCCATACCCATTTGCCAGAAAGGGGGCTGAAGGACCGCACATGGCTAAAGTCTCTCTGTCCCTCTCCCTCTCTTTCTGCCCCTCCCTCCCTCCTTTCCTCTCTCTTTTTTTCCACCCCCGTATGGATAACCACTGAAAGAAAAACTGGGCCGAGATCGCTCCTGAGGGGAGTAAGACAAAGTCCCTGTGGGTCATGCTGCATTAGAGATACCCGCATAGTAAAGGGCCAGGAATTCTATCGCTGTCCAGAAATTTATAGTGAACCAAGATGTTTGCCCAGATATTTTATATTCTATCCAAGAGATTTATGAAGATACTTCCACATCAATTCAGCAGAGTGAATTCCATGTTCTCATTGCTGCCTTTTTCAACAGACTGAATTTTCCTCTTAGTATTATGTGTCTATGGACTTACAATTCAGACACATCCTTTTCCTAGGAAAAATCAAGTCACTTAGAAATCAAGAGGAAATTTGCAAGTTTCAGAATGTATTATGCAATGTTACATAATTACAAGTGTCTGATCACACTCCCCCCATGCACTCACTCATTCCATCCTTCACAAATATTCCTTGAGCACCTACTTCGTGCCAGAGGCCTGCACACAAAAGGAGGCCTCACAGCTGAGTTGGGGACCTACTTGGGGAAAGGAAGAGAAAGGGAGGGAAGGGTAGGTGTTTTCACCAAATCTGGTCATTTCTAAAGAACCCTGGAGACCAGAGACCAAAAATCCTCAAGTCATCTACTGACAATGGAGGTCAAGCCCCAAACCCAAAGCGGCTCCACAATGAAAGGTTCTGCCTCTGGAACAGACAGAAACATTTCTTTCTCTCTCCCTCTCTTATTAAAAAAGTAATGCACATTCATTCTAGGAAGTATAAATAAGGAAAAGAAAAAAAAATTCAAGTCACGGTGACCATCCCCCAGAACTTCGGGTAATGGCTTTTCTGTGTGTATGTGTGAGTGTCTGCGGCACGTGGATATGTGTGTATATGTTTGTTTTCTCTTCTACTTCGTTATCATCTGACATTGCTGATCTCAAACCATTGTCACATACAAAGCTGGCAACTTCACATGGCTCAGTCTAACACGGCAGATTGAAGGAAATGGAACCTTTGCATATATACTGTTTATATCCTGATTCTTTTCTTTTAACTGTGTAGCATAATCTCCTTTTTTCTGACATTCAACATTTTAATAGTTTAAAATTAAACTAAACAAAATAATTTCCAATGGCTCAACGTTTTCCATTATATGGATGTAATATAGATGTTTAATTATAGCCAACCGTTTAAAGAAAAACTTTCTCATTTTCCACATCTAATGCTGTCATGAAAAGCATCCATATCTTAAGCATCTTCCAGTCATCTTGTTGATGCTTTGAAGTCAAACATGAAAGATGTACACTCTCCAAGGAAAGAAAAAACATGGCCACTTAGCATCTTGTAAATTAAGCTCAACTTTTGAATAGTGACAATAAATCAAAGACCAGTCGTATCACCTGACCCTGATCTCCCACAAAAATGACTTCTTGCAATCAACAGCTTGTACTGCCTGGTACTCACCTTCCACCACCACTGAGATAAGTGCTGTCATCTGTTTGCTGAAATACTCTTCCTGGTCTGCTAATGCCCTTCCACTCGGGGACAATTACACTACTACAGACCCATAGGCAGTGCCCTCTGACCCCTGACAGACCCATTTCTTAAGCTAAAATATCCCTCCCCACCTACCAGGATAGGGTGGCACCCCCACCAGTGGGACTGGAAAAAAGGAGATGAAAAACAAAGACATTCACTTAGAGAACATTTCTGGGATCATTAACTTGAAAATCCAAAATGGAGCAAATGCTTCTGTTTCAGGGAGGCAAAGGCCTCATCCGGGTTCAGCGGAGGAAACTCACAAACCGCATGCATCTCAGACGTCCAGGAAATCTTACACGGAGATGAAGCACCGGCCGCCCAGATGCTTTGCCATATTTCACCAAGCACGGGCTGGAAAGCAGCAAAGAAAACCCTCCCGAGCATCACACCAGCGTTCAGCCCGCCCTACCGATTCTGAAAATGGTAGAAATGGGGATTCCAATGGTAGATTTCACACTCTTACCACGATGTTTTTAAATGGTTAAAAATAAAACATATAATTCTTTTAAGCAGTTTCAATTCCAAGAAACTACAGAGAATAAAGATTCCAAAAGATGGTTTTGCCTTAAATAGGTCTCTAGATTCAAATCTGAATCGAAAAGGATTTACTTGTTGAGTTAAATTCACCTTGTACATCCCTATACGTGGAGAGATTTTAGTCAAATAGCCTGAAACTTTTGTAGCAGATACAATCTGTATTTTCTTCCCCTATGAAAGTAGCACTCTCGATTTTCCACATTCCAGGCAATACATGTTTCCTTTAAACCTCTGAGGCTGGTTTTGGTGACCTCTATGTGTCATCCAGAAGCAGGAAGAAGAGGCTCAGATGTTTGTAAATTGAAGGCAGCAACTGAGAGAGAATTATTATAATTCATATTGATTTATATGGGAGAGAATATTATAATGCATATTGATAATATTCACATTTGGAATTTCAAAGAGCTTTTGCAGACTTACAAGGGTCATTTCTCTCATTTTTGTTTGGAGGAAAGCTGGGGCACAACCCAAGGTAGGAAGTTGGCTACCAAGTCAACAGAACAAACAGCACGTCGTGAGACATCCTCATGAAGTCCTGATGAGCCCCGAGCACAGAGAATGCACCCCTGGGGCCCACACACGAGCACAGGGTCCTGGAAACAGCCTTTTGCTGTCCAAGAGATGCCTGATCACATGTGCACAGCTGGAGATTAGACAGACCCAAAGATGCGGCAGTTGCCACCTTTTGCCGTCACTGCAAATGAGAATAAACGGGGCACAGCAGAAACCACTCCTCCACGTGTTCAGCTGCGTCTCCGACCCACCCCCCACTCAATGTTCAATACTAATTATATTTTAAAATGTCAAATGCTACTTATTTTGACATTAAAAAAAATTTTGTCTTCCAGCCAAACAGCACCTAAACAGATGAACAATGTTCATAGTAAATTTACAGCTTCAAAAGTCAACATGTATTTTTCCCTTTGCTCTGCTGGGGTTTGAAGTCTTCTGCAGAAACAAGGAGTAACGCTGATCTTCAGAAGTGATGTTTCAATACTCTAATCAAATAAAGTAGCACTCCCATGGAAACCATGTTTATTTCTAGGCGATCATACAAATAAAGAAATATGGTCACATGTACATCACAGACAATCAATCAGTAGAAGCTGAATCCACTTTCTCTGGTTGACCCAATGTATGAAATGAAATGCAAAGTCGGTTTGCTCTATGGGATCGTTTAACCTATTGGGACAAATTGGTCCCTGCTGCCTGTTTCTGTAAATAAACTTGGCTTGGCACCCAGCCACACAGGTTCACTCACAGGTGGGCTCTGGGCTGCCTTCACGCTATAGCAACAGAGTTGGGTAGTCAAGACACAGATTAGGGCCCACAAAGGTAAACATTTACTATCTGGCCCTTTACAGAGAATTTTGGACAACCCCTGGTTTAGTCTACAAAATGAGTTAGCCATAGAAGGTCTCAGAAAATCACAAGAGAATAAACAGTCACACATTCAGGGAAAATTCAGGAGAGGCGGCCTGACTAAAAATACCTTTCCCGATTATGACTGTCATCCATGGTACCTACTTACCCACATCTGTGACCCTTGAACTGTCCGACGAGTCCCGTTACTAGGGCTTCATCACTCAAGTGCACGCAATCCAGGACACAGGGGTAGAAGGCAGCACCCAGGTCATCTGACCCAGCCCCCTATGCTATGAAGAACTCACACCCACAGACACCATGCAGCACAGTCATGGAAACTCTGCTACACCTCCCAACACGGTAATTTGGCAGGTGTTGGAAAAGGAAAACAGCCATCACGACTTCCTGGAAAAGTTTCCCACCCTCCTTCTCTGGCCCCCAGGCTTGATAGCCAACTTCCTGCATATGCGACCCACAGGTCACTGTCCTGACGCTTCGCGCTACTAGTCATCGCTCCTGGTCACGGTCCATGTTGTCCTTCCTGCACTGCTGGGACTTCTTCCTTCTCCTGCATCCACTCCCTCGGCAGGTGAGCAGCCACAGCTTCCCTCGGGCGGACACGCTGAAGGGGAGGCACTCTAGGGGCTACAGGCTGCTTTGCTGTTGGGACTTGAAGCCATCACACGTCTTCACAGTCACATCTCGCTCTGACTCTGATCTTACTTGACTAATGAGGGGTGGTTTTTATGGCTCAGTGTAATCAACACCAGACTGGAACTCCCAAGAATTCAAGCTCTACTCTAGTCTCTGCAATTATCTACATGAGCTCAGGGAAACTGTCTAATCTACATGGGTCACATATACATGTTTCTTCATCTATAAAATCCCCTCATTGAGAAAGGAACAGCAGTTATTCCCTTTGCTGGGGTGAAAGACCACTTTGAAAATCTAACAGATTCTTCAGTCCCATTCCCTGAAATAAAAGAAAATGTGCACGTATGTTCTGTGGCTTGAGAGAGCAGGGGGAGAAGGAAGCAGGTGGGTCCCAGATCATCAGTATTGTTTTGCATTTTCTACCACGCTGCCTGTACCTTCTCCTGAAGGCAGTAAGATCCCCATTAAAGCTTTTTAAATAGGAGAGTTATACATCATTTTTTTTTGCTTTAAGAAATTAGAAGGTTGTCAACACTGTACAGAAAGACTTGTGAGTGTGTGGAGGTACCACGTAGGGCGGAGGGCAGGGTGGGGAGAGTGAGAAGGCAGAGGGAGCCGGAGCTGAGACAAGGCCCTGATTCTTGGCACCCTTACTACTCGCCGTGCAGCCCATGCGGCAGCACTGCCACCACTTAGGAGCTGTTAGAAATGCAGACTCTCAGCCCCACCACACACCTTTCCCACACTTTAACAAGGTCACCAGGGGACCTCTGAGAAAAAATTGTCTGGGCTATATTTTAGCTAACAGGTCTTGGAGATTTAAGGGCAACCAAAATGATGACAGTGCAAATGGAAAAGAAATGGAAAAGAAACTGACTCCAAAATGTCAATGCATAAGGAAGGATTGGCAGCTTTGGTAACACTGGATATGAGGATGCAACAGGGGACAGACTGAGGAAACACCAAAATTCCAGCTTAGAGTAGTGGTCCTGTCACCTGCTGAAGCAGGGAATAGGAGGGGAGCCAATTCTGAAGACATTATCAGATTCCTCTTGGGATATGTGACCGTGAAGGGCCCTCGTAACCTTGCTGCGGTCATGTCCAATGAGCATTTGGAAACACAGGTTTAGAGCTCAGCAAACAGGTCCTTGGTGAAAATAAAGAGTTACAAGTGAAGGCAGAATGATGGCACTTGAAGCTAGGGAAAATGATGATGTTACCCGGAAAGAACATAAAAGTAGAGAGGATATGTAAAAGAAGAAAACGTAAATGAAGAGAAAGATGTGGGTAAAATGCTAAGATAACCACTGATTAAAGTGAAGATTAAGGGGAAAAAAGAGGAAGCTGACTCACTCAAACAGACGAACATCAGTGGGGCAGAGGTCTGCCAACTGGCCCCCAATATTCATTTGTCCCTTCTCTATTTCTTGCACCCCCTGATATTAGCTCCCACATGGCTGCTCAGTCACCACTCACTGCTTCTGAGGTCAAGTGAGATGAGGACGAGAAGCCCCTGACTGAGGAAACTAGAGGCTTCCTGATAAGAGGAGGTGCAGTGAGGTGGCAGTGCGGTGAGCAGAGGGCAACAGAATGTGAAAAGGAGACAACGGTATTCCCCAGGTTTTTGCAAGAAAAAACTAAATGAGAGAGGAAGGTTCTACCTTGAGGAGAAGGACTTTGTTGTGTTTTGTTTTGGTTTGTTTAAGGGTGATCTATATTTAATGTGTTTACAGGATGACAGGAAGGGTCAGAGAAAAGCAAAGGGGACAAAACAAGCCCAAAGAGGTGGAACAGACGTCAAGTGGCAGAAGGACTTGGGGGTGGGTGGGGAGTCGAAGAGAGGAGGTAGGGGCTCACTTTGGACAAGCAGCTGACACAGCGGCTACTTGGATTCCAGGTACCGGGGCTCATCATGAACCGTCAAGCAGGTTAATGAGGCGGCACTGTATCCCCAGTGCAGCCGAGGTGCTCACACAGTTGGCCATGAGATGGTATCTAGAGAAGCAGTTAAGTGCCCAGGTACCCAAATGACTTTCCAGAGAACACCTGCCTTTCCTTTGGGTTCTGCGTCCTGGGACACAAGTCTCAAGCTGTCGTGGGCCAACTGTGAATCCTGAGCTGTCTTTGAAGAAGTTTTGTACATATTTGCAAAAATCACATTTGCTTTCTAATTAGATTTTAGCTCCTTAGCTTAGAAACCTGCCCAATGTTTTCATGACTGCATTTAGACAAGATGAAGAGAAAGCATCATATTTTAGAAAAGGTGAAAAGCCTGGGAACTGAGAGAACAATTAAACTGTCAGAGGAGGAAGAACTTCTGGGGGCTGAACACTGACTCACTGTTTACAATGGAGCTCATTCAAGAAAACTCAACGATCGTACAGAAAACAAAATCAAGAAATTACGCTGTCAGAATGTGCAAATTTAACCTCCCGGGATTTGGGGAGGGGGCAACAGGAGCAGTTCTGTTAATTACAAGTCACACGGAGGTACTTCATTCTTGGCAGTGATGAGGTTGAGCAAATTGAAAAGTATGTAGTGACAGTTGGTGGCAGAAATCCTAGCAAAAATTAAGCCTGCCAGGTACAAATCGTGCATGACAAGATCATCACAAATGCATGCATGACTCACATTTTTCTCCCTACAATTTAATGCAGGTTCTACAATATGTGGTTTTTGTGATTTTATGCTTATACCTCGTGTCATACACTGTCAGAAGACACCAGCAACCTCTGTCTTGCTCTCTGCTCTCAGGTCAGAGATCCAGGGGATTGAAGAATAATCAAAACATTTAGGAGGCTGAAACAATATTTTGGGTTTTTCAAGAGCTATACAAAAAATTAAACTTTTCTGGTTTTGAAGTTAATGATGAGAAATAAAACAATAAACAAAAATCATAAAAAACATGACACATGTGAAATATCATATTAGCAACAACCATTGGCTGAGGCTTTTCTCCAAGTAAGGGAAAGGGCTATTGCGACTCCACGCATCGCTTTCTCCTTCTGCAGCCAGCCGATACTGATCAGGCCCTGATGACTCTGCTGGAGCTGCTGCCGCAAAGCACACGGACTGCCGGTCTGAACAACAGACATTTATTCCCTCACAGTCTAGAGGCCAACAGTCCCGGATCAGAGTGCCAGCAGGGCCGGTTCCATTTCAGGCTGGGGAGAATCTTCCCCAGACCTCCCCCCAGCTGCTGGTGGCTTCTTGGTGATTTTTGGTGTTCCTTAGCTTAGAGAACCTGCCTTCATCCTCACATGGCTCTCTTCCTGTGTGTGTGTCCATATCCAAATTTCCCTTTTGTAAAGACACAGTCATAATGGACCAGGGCCCACCCTAGTGACCTCATCTTAACTTGATTACCCCTGTAAAGGCCTCATCTTCATCTCCAAATAAGGTCACATTCCAAAGTACTGGAGTTAGGACTCCAATATATCCTTTTCTGAGGTGAGAGATGCAACTCAACAACGAGCAGGCACTAACTTCGATCTTGGCAGCGTTTCAGACACCAGGCAGATAAGGGTGAGCAAAAAAGACTGTCCTTTTCCTTATAGAGTTTAGAACCAGGGCAAAGAGCACTTAAATAATTACCCAGTTGTAGTTGTGATGAGGGCCATGAAAGGCTACATGAGACTCTATAATGAAGGGATAAAACAATCTTGGGGGTCAGGACCCCTTCCCCAGGAAATAATGCTGAGGGCTAGTGTCTCAGGCAGAGAGAACAGTAGTGGGCAGAGGGAGATCGTGGCAAATGGAAGGAATGAGAAAGCGGCGAGCGCAAGCCTCCGTCACGTGCACAGGGGCTTACCACTGCTCACCGACGCTCCCTGATCTCCTCACAGTCTGCTGTCCTCTGGGTTACTCACTGCCACTTCCTTCCTCTTCCTTTTGTAATATGCACAATTGTTTAGTTCTGTACTTTATTATTTTTCGGGAATACATTCGTGAAATATCCAAAGCTAATGACCAGTCTCTAGAAACAGTGGGTCCCTGTCCCCAGGTCCTTACTTCACAGAAAGTAGGCCTTGCCCATCCCCAGCTCCCAGACTGACTGGGTGCTTCCTCACTATGTGCTGGCATCTTCCATAGCCTCGTCATTCAAAGCCCAGATTCTGGATCCAGACTGCAAGGGTTGGAATCCCCCTCTGCTTTTCATTACAGTCTTATCTTTCCTCAGTCATAGAACAGGATAAGAGTATGAACTTCCGGGTACTCTACTTCAGTCTGCTGTAAGGACCAGGTGAGTTCATACATGTAAAGCACTTACTACAGTCCCTGGCCTATAATAAATACACAGTGGATACTGGATATGCCAGCACTTCATGCAGTTACTGACAGCTTTACATGGCTCTTCCACTCAATTCAAAGTTCCTTAAGGAACATCTTACCCAGCATTTCACAAAGCACATCAAATACAGTATACATGCAATAAATGTGTGCTGAACGAATGGATGAATGAACAAGTGGATAGTGCCTAAAGAAATTCATAGACTGAATTTCTGCATAAGTGAAAAGACTAAGTCCCTTTCTAGCTTTAAGAATCTGTTCTTTAAGGATTTATATTATTTACATTCCATCAATTTATGGATTTATAGCTTAAAAAATGATCTGATCCATAACTGGATAGACCATAGTTACGAACTAAATAAACTTTGTGACTATTTTATTTAAAGTATTTTAAGATAAGATAGGTTCTTTTTTTTTTTTTTTTTAAGTATGACCATAGAAAGCCAGGGGACATTCTGAAAAGCCTCCTTGTAAGAAGGCCCTGAGATATGCCAGATGGATTCTAAGTTCATTCAACCAGATTTATAAAGTACTAGTATATTCCACACAATGTGTCAGGTGTTATGGAAAATAAAGGTTTTAATGAGGCAACAGTGATGTGTCATCATGCACTGAGTACCAAACCTTGCACATCTCATTCAATCCTCACACATTTATGGGAGGTATATTTTGTCCATTACACTACAGGGGAGCAGAAAGATGCAGAAACTGCTCAAGTTTCCTTATTTATAATTGACAGTTGAAGCAAAAATTTTAACACTATCTGATATACTTGTTATAAATACATATGGAAGAAATATTTAATACAATTATATTGTTAACAGGAAGGGTAAAGGGACTTTAAGATTTCTACACTAGTAAAATGTTGACACCTTATGACAAGTTATAGATGAGACAGATAGATAGATAGATAGATAATGATACCTAGACCTAGAGCAATACTTAGCACAGTCATACAAAGTGATGCACGAAAAACACTATAAATCAATCAAAATGAAAGTCAAAGCATGTTCAAGTTACCCACAGGAAGAGATGAAAAAGAAAAAAAAACACAATAAATAGAACACAAAAAATAAAATGACAGACCTCAGCCCTGATATGTCAGTGATTACATTAAGTATAAATGGTCTAAATATACAATTAAACAAAGAAATTGGCAGAGTGGATTTAAAAAATGACCCACAGGCAGAAGAGCACCTTGCAGGCCCAGATGTGTGAGAGATGGGGGAGCAGCCACTGGAGTGACTCTGGCTGGGCCAAGTATAATGACACACATAGGCTAAAAATCAAAGGATGGAAAAAATATGCCATACTTACATTAACCAAAAAAATAAGCCCAAGTGGCTATATTAATATCAGATAAAGTAGATTTCAGAGTTAAGAAAATTACCAGGGGGATATTATATAATGATAAAATGGTTATTCACCAAAAGACATAGAAACCACAAATATGTGTGCATCAAACAACACGCCATAAAATATGTGAAGAACTGATAACACTGAAAAGAGAAACAGACAAATCACAATTATAGCTGAAGAATCCAATACCCTTCTCTAGAAAAAAGAACTAAATGGAAGGATTTAGAAGAATTAAACAGATCTAACAGGCATTTATACAACACTCTAACAAAAACAATGGAAAACACACACTTTTCAAAAATTCTCAGAATATAATAATCAACATGGGATACATCCTGGACTATATAACAAACTTCAACAAATCAAAAAGAACTGAAATTATACATAGTGGATTATCTGACCACAGTGGAATAAAAACAAAAATCAGTAACAGAAAGAAAACAGAAAAACACATAAACATCTGACAGCTAAACAACACACTTTAACTCATCCATTAGTCAAAGAAGAAGTCACAAAGAAAATTTTTTTTTAATTGGATAAAAATGAAAATACAGCATACCCACAAATATGCGACAACTGAATCAGTGCTATAGAGATATTCATAGTACTAAATGCTTACGTTATGAAAGAGGAAAAGTCTCAACCCATCTGTGCTCTCATCTAAAGAACCTAGAAAGGGAAGAGAAAAATAAACTCAAAACAAGAAAACCGAAGAAAATGAAAAGAGCAGAAACCAATAAATTTGAAAACAAATATGGAGAAAATCAATGAAATAAAGAACTGGTTTTTGAAAAGATCAATAAAACTGACAAACCTCCAGGAAGTCAGGAGACACAATATCCAAGATGAAACACAGATTAGTCACTACAGACCTTGCAGACACTGAAAGCATAATAAAAGAATTCTATGAACAATTCTACACAGAAAAGTTTAACAACTTAGATGAAATGACCCAACTACTCAAAAAACACAAATTACTGCAATTCACTGGATATCAAGTATATTATCTGAATAGCACTGTAAGTATTACAGTAAATGTTATTTTAAAACTTCTAAAGTAGAAGTCTCCAATCCCAGACACTTTCACAAGAAAATTCTACCAAATGTTTAAATAACTCACACCAATTCTTTAAAATCTCTTTCAGAAAATAGAAAAGGAGGTAATACTTCCCAATTCATTTTATAAAGCTATTTTCATTATCCTGATACCAAAACCAGACAAAAACAATAGGACAAAAAGGAAACTACAGAATATTTCTCATGAACATAGATATAAAAACCCTTAACAAAATATTAGCAAATATAATTCATCAATATGTAAAGAAAATTATATACTATAACTAAGTGCGGTTCATTCCAGGTATGCAAGGCTGTTTCAACATTTGAAAATCAACCAATGCAATCTGCCAATAAACAAGCTAAAGAAGAAAAATCTCAAGATCATATCGCTTGATGGAGACAAATCATTTGACAAAATCCAACACTTTTTCATGGTAAAAATCTCTCAGAAAAATAGGAATAGAGAGAAGCTTCCTCAACTTAATAAAGAATATCTTTTTTAAAAAAATAGTAACTAACATTATTGAATGCTTTTTCCCTAAGATTAAGAACAAAGCAAGGGTGTTCTCTCTCACCACTATTTCTCAACAGAGTACTGGAAGATCTAGCCAATGCAATGAGGCAAGAAAAAGAAACAAAATGTATACGTATTAGAAACGATGAAATAAAACTACGCTATTTACTGACATTATGATTATAAATGAAGAAACTTTCAAGTAAGCTGAAAAATGTCCTTAGAATAAAGAAGTTCATCCAGGTCACAGTATATAAGACATTCAATAATTAGTTGTATTTTTATAAACTCTCAGTGAACATTTGGATGCTGAAATTCAAAATATGACAGTATTGACAATTGCCCAAAAAATAAGAGTTCGTATATATAGAGGGCTTATATGCTAAAAATACAAGACACTGATGAAAGAAATCAAAGAAGATGTAAATAAATGGAGACATACCATGTTCATGGATTAAAAGACTTAATATGATAATGACGCTAATTCTCCCTAAACTGATATAAAGGTTTAATGTAATTATTATCCAAATCCTAGCAAGAGTTTTTAATTAACCCAGCAGATATAGACAAGATTATTCTAAAGTTTTCATGGAGAGACAAAGAAGCTCAGTAGCTAAAACAATTTCAGAAAGGAAATATACAGTGAGAGGAATCTGTCTGTACAATTTTAAGCCATTAACAGAAATCAAGACTATATGGTATTGGTGGAGGACAGATATATAGGTCAGTAGAACACAAATAAAGAGCCCAGAAATAGATACACATCAGTATGTCCAAACTTTTGATAAAGGTACCAAGAGTAATTCAATGACGGAAGGGTTGCCTGTCTGACAAATGGTATTGGTGTAATTGGATATCCAAAAGCTAAAAAAGGGGGTGAAGGGGAAGACATCTATAAAAATCTCTAAGCACTAGTAATTTAGTTCAGCAACATCATGGGGTACAAGATAAATATGCAAGTATCAATTTATTCTTGTAATTTTTTTTCAACCTAAACCTCATAACTTATATAAATTACTCAATGGATTACAGGTTTAAACATAAAACTATAAAATTTATAAAGGAAAGACAAGAGAAAAGTTTGGGGATCTTGAACTAAGTAAAGACTTCTTTGACTTTTCACCAAAAGCACAATCTATAAAAGGAAAAACTGATAAAATACATGTCATCAAAATTAAAAACTTGCTCTTTGAAAGACCCTTTTGAGAAGATAAGACAACATACAAACTGAGAGAAAATATTTGCAAACCACATAACCAACAAAGGACTCGTCTCTAGAATATATAAACAGCTCTCAAAACTCAACAGTTTAAAAAAAAGTCCACTATAAAATACAAAAAAGACATGACCAGTCATTTCACTGATGATACACAGAGGGCAAACAAGTATATAAAAAGGTGTTTAGCATCATTATCCATTAGGAGAATACAAAACCAAACCGAAACTAAATATCACTATACACCCATCAGAATAGGTAAAAGAACAATGACAATACAAAATGCTGTGGCAGATGTGGAGAAACTTAATCAACCGTACATTGCTCCCAGCAATTAAAATGGTATGACCACTCTGGAAAACAGTTTGGCAGTTTCTTAGAAAACTACATATTTAACTACCATACACAATTGCACTCGTGGGCATTTATCCCAGAAAAATGAAAACTTACTTTCATTCAAAACCTGTATACCCATGTTCATAACAGCTTTATTCATAATAGCAAAAATCTGGAAATAGCCCAGACGTCCTTCAGTGGGTAAATGTTTAAACACACTGTGGCACATCTAGACCATGGAATACTCTACTAGCAATAAAATGGAGCACACTATTGCTACACATCACAACCTGGATACATCACCAGAGAACATGCTGAGTGGGCAAAAAGCCAAGCCTGAAAGGTTAACAGTCTATGATTCCATGTACATAATATTCTTGAAAGGACAAAATTACAGAAATGGAATTTCAAGTTAGTGGTTTTCAAGGACTAGGGGAGGTGGGTGTGTGGGGGAAGTGTGGCTATACAAGGACCACAAAGGGGATGCTGTGGTGATGGAGATACTCTGTATCTTGGCTAGCAAGGTTAATATTCTGACTGTATTATATTCGACTGCAGTTTTGTAAGATTTTCAAGGAAAATTTTGAGGTTTTGCCATATGGTGTATGATGGAAACACTTTCCTCAGTCTTTCCACAAAACCCTCAGTAAAATTTCTACCTCTGAGGAGTTGCCTAGGAAAGTCACGCACTGCTGCAATGTGGTAACATTACAAAGAGAATTCAAATGAGAAGGCACTGCAGGTATGTCTAATATTAATTAATCAGTTAACTGAAAAAATAAAGATGTTGGTACATGTCTTAAGTAAAGCAGTTCTATTTATTTCTACTGACATGAAATTTAAACTATATTATGTCATTTATTACAGCCCATTCTCATTTAACTTTCTTCTAAAGCTTCTAAATAAAAGACTACGTCACTACGGTACCAAAATCAACTTTGATATAGACTGATTGATAAGAATAAAACCATAGAAACCACCGAGCTCTTTGGCGGAGGGGCTCTTGCTCCCTCTGGGCCTGTCCCTGAGCGCTCTCTCGGCTCTGCAGCGGTATCGTCCAGCCCAGGACAGTGAGGAGCCTGGGGCTTTACCAGGGAGAGTAAAATACCACTGGCAACAGACTGCATCAGAACCAGGGGCAATGAATGGGCTCTAAGCAAAGCTTGAAGTGCTTTAAATCCAAGAGCTCACTGAGTTTCTCAGCAAATCTTCTATGACTGCCCCCCAGCCCCACCCCACACAGATTAAAAAACAGACCTAAGACCTTAGGAAATCAAGCTCAGGGCAGACTTTTTCCAACATCCCATTTTACTTCTCCAATGCGTCAGAGAGAGGAATGGGGTCACTCTGCAAGTCACAGTTTCAGTGTGTCCTGATTTCTCCTCCAGAGGAGTAAGGAGCCAACTGTCTGGGACAAGTTCTCTTCTTGGAATGAACACAACCATCACTGGGTCACTAGCAATGAAGTCATTCCCAAATGGATTAAATCTGAATAACTGAACCCATCTTTCTGCCAGGGGGAAGTACAGCCCTTCCTCAGCCAGTAGCAACTGACACCCCGAGTCACTCAGACAGTTGCTGGCCTTGGACGCCAGCTATTTGATACCCTCCCCCAAAACATAGACGTTTGAATGTTAAGCCTTTGAACTTAAATATTCACTTCTTTTCAATTATTTCTCTAGGAAGGAAAGAACGTGCTGTTTTTGGACAATTACTGGATAATACTATCCTGTTAAGTGAATAGAGAGGATAAAGAATAACAAAAACTCCATAGGATCAATTTAACTTTCCAGCAATACATTTAAAGAGTTTGAATACAAGCCACCTTTTTCCAGATGATCAATCCTACCACATCAAAATGCTCTCATTAGGAGCTACTTTTCCTCATTTGGCCCTTTTTCTATTAATCACAGTAAACTATTCATCTTCTCTAAAAGCAGGCTCTAAGCTGTCTAACTGGAGCTGCTGGCACCCATCAGTCATAACTCAGTGTTGATAAGCAGCTTTCATTTCCTAAGATTTTCCCAAAAGATTCCTGCCTCTGAGGTGCCAGTCATTCTTTGAATGTGCTCCAGTCTGTTTTGATTCCCTTCCCTCCAGAACCAATAAGCAACGGCATCTACCCCCAGCGTGAGGTTGCCAAAGCTCAAGAGCAGAAGTGGGTTGGCATCTCCTTCTTCCACACCACTCAAGGTCAAGTAGACGTGTCCAGGGATATGGCATATGGAACGTCGCTGGAAATCAAATGGTCCTACAAATAGCACGTCATTATTATAATCATGAAGATAACCTTATTCTTCCATACCCAGGTTCTTCTGAAATCTTCACGCCTTCCACTCTCCAGTGGCACTGCAGATCTGAGCTGTCGATGTAAACATGCCGAATTTTGTTCTGTCATTTCGACCTCACATTCCAAAACCCTTGAATGAAACCAGTGTTTACTAATTATATTTCATATAACAAACATTTGAGTTTCGCTATTATAGAGAGACCATGTAACTTAATGTCCAAACTGCTACAATTTTTGGAGCATAGGCAATGCTAATAACAACTATACAAGGGCTTAAGCCAAGAACAGAGACCGTCACGAGCAAAGCAGACTGTGTGGTCGCCCTGACTACAAGCTTCCTATTCCTGCTAAAACTCTATTTCGATGCATTATTTTATAAGAGATAAAAGGTATTTATAATTCTGTGGCTTATTTCACTGCCGTTCCCATCCCTTGGCATTCATTGATGCAGGTGTTTGCAGAGAAGAGGAAATTCTTCTCTGGTCACTTCCACTGTTTTTATCTCTTTGGTACATTCTTTTCTATGTGAGTTAGCTCCTGCCTAAATTGCACAACTTTCTATTTCTCTTTGCCAATGCTTCTCTAATTCTATCTCTAGTTCTCTGACTAATGTAGAAATGTTATACTGTAGGTGTTTCTGGAATCATGTCATTTCCATTAGGTTTGGTATCTTTTATTTTTAAAAATCTGGAGTTGCTATTTTGAGATCTTATTGTATGGCATTGAATATGCTCATTGCTCATTTGTTTTTACGAAAGCATCCTTAAACCCAGGCTTCTGGGTTAGGACACACCTGCTCGGAAACATTCTATTCCAGCCAAAAGTGTGTAGGGGAGAGAAGAGGAAAAAAGATTGTCAAGCACCACGCAACAAAAGGAGGCGGGACGCTCCTCCGCAGGATCTGTGCACAGATCCTGACCTGGGTTTCAGGCTTTTTCCATGAGAAAGGGAATTTATGTTCCATAAAAATCACTGTAAAAATTAATAAATTAAACACAAAATAATTTCACCCACAAAGACGATCAAATGAAAAAACTAAATAGTTTCAAAATCTTGCACCCTCCCCAGTGCCCCCAAAAAATGTCACAAAGGGATGAAACATTTTATAACTCAGAAACAAATGGAATGTCTCTCTCTCTCTAGGAAAAAACAATGCTTTATAACAACTAGGCTTATTTACATCCAAACTAAAGCTCCCATCAAGGTAGGTTTGCTTTTTAACCCTTCTCAGGAAAACATGGTAAGGAAAGCAGTATTTTTCAAGCAGAAAAAAATTTCCTAGCAAAAAATTATTAGTAACATAGGGAGGACTTACTCTACAATACAGAGTTCAAAAGATAACATTCAAATAACCAGATAACGTAAGTCTAGCAAAAAGGATGTATACAGACATGCACACATACCCTTTCATAATCTTCCTCTACAGAAGACCAGAGATGAGTATTTTGGTTACCATTAGGGTTGGCTCTTGATGGTACAATCATATATTACCTTTTTCTTAGGTTCTTTATACTTTTTAGAACTTTTCACACTTTCTGCCAGGAACATATATCACTTTTTAAATACTTTCATTACAAAAAAGAAGCAAACAGTTAAAGAAAAAAAAAAACAGCAGCCAAAAGACTGATAGCTCCCTGAAGGCATTTTAAACATAAAGTTTGAGTAACAGCATCTGTGCATTTGCTCCCTGCCATCTCCATCTCCTCAGCTGAAAATCTTTGATATTTTAAAATTATGGAAACCCCATACACAGCAGGGCAAGAAAGTTCCTCTATTAACATAGCAAACTCTATCAGACCTGCAAAGACAGGGTCGGTTTTGGATAGACATGCCTTCTAACAAGGTAGCCACCTGGACGTGCACGGTCCCGGCCTCACAGCAGAAAATCACCACCTATGCCTTGCTTGAGAAGTACTCAGCTTGTTTTCGGTGGCTTACATTCTTTTGGCAATATGTTAGAGGTGCTAAATTTTTGCACTAAGCCCGCAGGTCTGCTGTCCCAGTCACACACCCAGTCTGTCGCCTGTATCCCACTGGGGGAGAGCACCCAGGTTTCAGGCACACCCCTGCTGGATGGTATTTCAGAGACATCTCCTCCCACCAGCTCCACGGCACTTGCACTATTTTCAAAGACCCGTATGGAGTCTCCACACTAAAGAGAGACATGCTGTCATACAGCCCTCACCATTCCGAGTGATCTATGCATCTAGAAGGATCCAGAATCCATATGGCTTAGCAGTTTCTCCCAGTGGTGAGGAATATTCATCCAGCTATGTGCCACGTGCTGAATTCACTTTGTCCACAGAACAGCTGAGCTTCTTGGAGTTCCAGGAAGCAGTTGGTGGAAAGGTTCATCTCTCCAGGCCCTGTCCCCACTCCACTTTAATGACAGGCAGGGACAGAAGGAACGTAAAGTGGCAATGGAGGTTCCTTTGTCAAGGAAGAGAATGGTCGCCATAATGTCCCTTCACAAACCTCCCTGGTCTCCTGGAGTTAATGTATCTCATTAGTATGAGCAGCTGTGTGACACCATCCCACCCCCTGCAAGGTTTTGATGTGTAGAGGTCTCGGACGGGGCTATTTCATTTACTAAAAATTGGTGCCCTAATCATTAATGTTCTCCTGCCTTTCTGCTGGGAGTTCAGGCAAGCCCACAAATCCAACAGGATGCGCTTTTCAGCAACCCCAACCAGCTCAGCCTGAACACACCCCCAGCCCAAGCATCCCTCCACTTTTAAAGCCTGACCTTCCTAGGAGCTTTCTCAAAGCCGGTCAGTTCTACCAGCTGGAACTGAAGGATCCAGGCCAAGTTGGGGTGGGCAAGTTATAAGGCCCATACTTGAGAGAGAAACAAAACTACAGGATCAACAAGGTTGCAACTGGTTAGCAAGAGACAGGAAACTGAAATCTAGTTTTCAACAGTGTTTCTGGCGCCAGAGCCTAGCTGTGCTACTAGCTTAGAAACAAAACACAAGTGCTCAGCAAGACTATTCCAGCAACTCACAGGTCCTCCTCGTGGGCACTTCTCATAGCCATTTTTGACCTGTTAATCATATTCTTTGAGCATATATCCTTCCCATGAGAATAAGACGTATAATCCACCCTGTGCTTATGTCCTCTCATAAGGCAGGCACCGGATAAATTCGCACGCACATCTTTTACATTACATCTACTGTGTAGATGAACACAATGAACGAAAATAATAAGCAACATGGCTTAAGAAAAAAATCACAGCTTTGGAGTCCAAAAGACCTACACCATAACTCACACCACGACTTACTACATTTATTACACGGACCAGCACCTGGTTCCTGCTCTTTAAGATGGGTAATAATACATACCTTGAAGGATTGCTCAGATTGTCAGAGGTAATAAACATGGGCCACATCAAATGGTAGCTGTGGCAGTTATGCCATTTTCCCCACTAGAAATTAAGCATATTTTTCTTGGGTAAAACATCTCATCACCTATATATCACTACTGGATTTATCTTCCTTAGTTCGGTAATTACTGTTTTGTTATTGTTATTATTTTTAAAACACTAAAAGCAGCATTTAATAACACCCCAACTGGCTGGGCACCGTGGGATGCGGACATACAGAGAAGTGCCTGCCCTCCAGGGACTTGGACTCCCTGGAGCAAGTCTAAGCCTACGCCAGAGACCTCCAACCGGACTGGAGATGCCGGTGGGGAGGGGGGGAGGTCCTGCCCCCAGTATGCACCCTGCAAACGCCTGTCTACTGCACTGACAGAAGTCAGGTGGTGATATAGTGCAGGGACAGCAAGGACACAGGCCATGACCAGAAGAGTGGGGCCGGGGGCGACAATGGGGCTTTGCAAGATGTGTTAGCAGACTAAGCCCGAGAATGCCTGCGAATGGTGTAGGGTGTTCCCTGGGTCCTCAGTGGTGAGCAACCGGCCCCATAAATGGCAGCCAGCACAAGCATCATTTTCAGAACAAAAGCATTTGGGGTTCTGCAGTGTGCAGTGCGTATCACGCCTGCTTTCCTGAGGCTGTTGGTGTGGGTTCTGACACTTACTTCCGTCCTGAACACCAGGCAGCGATTCTTCCAGGTCAGCTGAGCTTGTTCAAAACTCTCCCAGTGGTGAGATGCCCATCGGCCTGGCCTGTGCCCCTTCCAGCACAGAGTGCCTGGCAGCGATGAGGAACCCAGACCTGGAGCCATAGGTTCTGGGTGTGCCGGCTGCCATGTGGGAGCCACAGACCCACAGACCTGGGAGGCAGGAACTCTGGTCTGCTCCTGCTCTGCCTTCTCCACACAGCCAGGCCCCCGGGCTGCCCCTCCCTCTAAACGCTAACCCTCCCACCCCCTGCAGCCCCACGCAGGTCCACACAGCTCCTGAGCTTCACCAGTGCACCCACGGGACCAAGGCCCTGGGTCTGACATGCGCACAGACGGCAGCCGCGCTCCGGCTCTCTGCCCTCCTGCCAGCGTGCACGCGAAAGCCAGCCTTCTGGGGCTGGAAGGCCCCTTAGACGGACCCGCCAGCCCGGTCACTTCAGACGGGCCAGCTCAGGCCAAGTCGGCCGGCTGGCCATACCGCAAGACGCACAGGCCCGCAGGTGGACGAGGGGCTAGTGGCGGCAGGGCCGGCGGACGCCGCCTCTTCAGCAGGCTCTCACGAAATCGCCAGATGGTGTATTTAACACTGTCATACTCAGGCCAGCAGCCGGCATTGAGGCAGCCCAAACTGCCTGCATGCGGACACTGAGGCCTCAGGGCAGTGGAACTGGGTCTGGTCATGTGACACTGGTGGCTTCTCCAGCCCCACCAAGCTCTAACACGAGTTGGTGACTGTCCCCTGCATGTCAATTTCTCACCACACTTGGCCATCCAAGACACCATTCAATCTTTCTTCCCCACCCTACCTCTCAGTTCAGTGTTGCAATGACCTCGGTTTTGCCCCTCTCTACAACTGCTGCAAAGGAAACTTGGGGGCTGAGATAGGCAGCCTGGTCAGAGAAAGGAGCTGTGAGTTCAGGCCGCCTGCACAGGGTTTGAATTAAGAAGTGTCCTAATTAAGAGAGGTGTTATAAAACAAATTCTGAGTTCTCACCAGGAAACGCTCCCCGGTGGGGAACTGAATTGAAATTACTTGTGTTCAAGCTGAACCTCTGAATCACAGGGTCGTTATTAGACCCACTAAAATTCCTATTGTGCTTTGGCCAAAAATTCCAGGATGTCACAGCAGGGGCCTGGAGGGATTCCCACTGGGGGATCTCACCCAGCCCCACGGGCCTCCCTACCCTGCCTCGCTTTCAACACGATACGTGGTTGGGTAATTTTCAAATTTGACTGAACCACGTATTCAACCATATTAAATCACAGCAAATCCACAAACACAAACTCCTTGTGTCTGTGTGCCAGGCTCTGCTGGGACCACAGGGAGCCACAAAGAAACCTTGGGAGGCTTTTTGGAGAAAGAGGGAAACCACAATACCTGATGTTTTTAAGTATAAGAGCACATGGTGACTGTTTCAGAAGTTAATTACTGAATGGGGTAAGAGTATCATGCCTGCTTTCCTGAGGCTAAGAAAAGCTGGGAAGAAAAGAACAGAGGAGGGAGGGGCTGGCAGAGAAGGCTCTAGAAGGATAGATTTAAGCTGAACTCACAAACCAATGGAAACTGTGCAGATGGAGAGAAGAAAATAAAATTCTCCAACTGGAGACACGGCAGGTAGCGCCTCAGGAGACAGGAGGAGACAGAGGACCTTAGCAACGTGGCCTCCACTGGCCACGATTTTACTTCCTTTCCATGGCACCAGGGTGTGGGGGTTAGGAGAGCTGATAAAAGCCATTTTCCAACCCCAGTGAATACTGCAAGCCTTGCAGAAAAGGTACAGGACAGTGGAAGCCGCACCTCCTGGGGTCAGGAGCAAAACGAAGTCTGTGAGCAGCAGCCCCAGGACCTGGCACTGGCCATGCAAGCACTCTGAGCCTCACTTTCCTTCTGTGTGAGGTGAATGCTGCCAGCCGTCCCTCCTCCTTTACGGGGTCCTTGCAGCCATCAAATGAGGAAAAGGCCGTGGCAGGGCTACATGGGGCAGCAGGGGTGGTAGGGCAGACAGCACGCAGGCACTGTCAGAGCTACCTCCAGTGCTGCAGTTAGAGAGTCAGCCCACAATCTCATCTTGATCCGGCCACTTCTTACTTGGAGGCAATGATCACTCCTACATGTCATAGGATAAAATGAGTCAATACCTGTAAAGCCCCTAGAGCATGCTTGGCAGAGAGTAAGTGTTCAATTAATATTCGTTTCTGTTATCACAGCTGCTGTTTTTATTATTAAGAAGAACCAGCTATTGTTGACACTCAGAAGCCCAGGTGAACAAACACATTCTGGCTGGAGACCCAGGGAGCTAATGTTGCGCTCTGGAATTAATAAAAGTAGTCTGGAGGCAGAATTCCCTCTTCTCAGGGGAGATCAATCTTTTTCTCTTAAGGCCTTCAACTGTTTGGATGACGTCCACCCACATTATGGAGAATAATCTGCTTTACTAAAAGTCTACTGATTTAAATTGTAACCTCATCTGAAGAGACCTTCTCAGAAACATCTAGTTTGGTATTTGCCCAATATCTGGGTAAGATGGCCCAGCCACACTGACACAAAATTGTATGTGTCACAGCAGGGCTGGGCCTCTCCTGTGACCTCCTAACGCCATCGTTAGGCCTGGCACTTAGCATGTACTCAGTAAATACTCATTAAGTGAATGAATGGATAGATGGATTAGTGGTTTTATATAATCACTTAGAGAGAAACTATTGTGTTTCAGAAATAATATTCTTTTAAAAATCCGTGTTTAATTGTTTTGGGCATCAAACAAACAACTTTTGAAAAAAAGCATTTGCAATTCTATTTTGAGTCTTCTCCTATGGACCCTAGAGGCTGAAGGCATCTGCAGCCCAGTCGACTGGCCCTACCTGCCCTGGGTCACACACCATCACTGTCTGAAGGGCAGAATAGGAAAGGGTGGGAGATATTAACTCCTGCCAAGAAACCAGCCTCTGCTCTTCTGCCTCAGGAAGCAGCCAAGGCTGAGAGGAAGTCATGGCAGGCCTCTGTTCCAGGGGCCCCTCTGTTGATGAGGAACCCCATGAGCTAGGAAAACAGAAGGAGCAGACCAGAGGGCTACCCAAGGGTTACAAGTGGCTGAAAACATACCTGCAAATGTCTTATGAATAACTGACACAGATGTGCCTCAGTTCAAAAATAATCCCAAGTCAACCTGGTGTCGCACTGGTTTGCATCTAAGCATCATACAGGGTAAGGCTTAGGGTTGCCGAAGCTTATCGTCCGGGGACTCAATCATACACTTGTTCAAGAATATAATTCTGATCACAGAATAACACGCTTTCTGAACCAGAATGAACCCTGAGATAGCCAAACACCAGAAGCAGGCCCAGCAAGGCACAGCAGTGTGCTCAGTGCCACAGAACTAAGTAGTTCTGGAGCCGACCAGGGTCCGGTCCGCCCAGCCCCAGCGTGGGGACCTGCCAGTGCACCGCAGTTCGCCATCACTTACAGAGGGCACAGCCGGGGCAGACTGATAAAAGTAACCAGTTCCACTGTAACTCACAAAGATGTAAGAGTGCTTTCTGGTCTAAAATTCCACCCACAGTTTAGCTTAGAGATAAATCCCATGATTTCCCCCTAGCCAAAACCTGTATTTATGACATCTGAGTGAGCAGAAAATTACCAGTTTCAAGCAAAAACTGTCCTTTCCACATGTTCACAGACATATCATCGCCTCCAATATGACATCACCATATTAAAAGATATGGCGTATCTGCTTATTATATTAGGGGTAATCTAATCTATATATATATATATATATATATATATATATATCGATGTGCGTGTGTGTATATATATATATATGTTTATATATATATATTTTATCAATCCATGTATGTGACTCATAGTGTATTGACTCAAATAACTTCATATTAATGAATTAATAAGACACTTTAAAATGAATAACAGCCTCATGTCCTGTATTCCTATGTATATAATATATATTATATATATATTTTATACATTTGAAGGGTAGGGTGCTACCTAAATGTATAAAATTATATTTATCTATTACAAACATTCTATAACATTCAGCTTCAGAATGGTGATGAAAAACATCAGGACCTCAAAGAGTATTAAAAAGATATCTATCTGTTTCAGAGTTTGATTCACCTGACTCTTGAGACAAAAGTTTCCTCAATTAAAAGATGCTCGGTTTCATAAGCTCAGTTCTTAAAGAGCAAAAATCATACACCTGCCCACCTGGGTCAGGAAGTCTTTTGCTGTCTGCCGGTAGGTAAGCATTTGACTGTGACGCTCACACTTGAACTATGTTAAGGTAAGTTCCTGTGGGGATCATTAGAAAGTTGACTTTCCTTTCATCAACATGTTATGTCAATGGGTAATTCTTCTCAGTCCTTCTGCAAGGCCTCGCCCAGCAGCCTCAGGTGCAGGCAGAATGAGGCAGAGGGACCCAGCCAAGGCTGAGGGGCACCTCCCCGGGGATGCTCTGCCTGGGGAGGCGGTTTCAGCACAGACTCGCACACACCTCGCTTCCTTTTCCTCCTATGCGAGGAGGGTGCTGCATGGGTCTGGGCACAGCTCGGGGTGTGAAGGGATGGATGCCTGAGGTCCTGGCTCCCCTTCTGCTGTCCTTGCCACCTAGCAATGTAACAAATCCTTCTCGCTTAGGCTGTAGCACTTACCAGGGTCTCTGCTAAAGGCTGCCCCATGTCAAAGCGATTCTCCTTGGTACCATCACTTTGAGACAGACCTCTACTCCTTCCCAATCCAACCCTCTTGATTGTTTTTTAATTAATCTGGTTGACCGCAAAGAACAGAAATTTCACATGTAGCTGCTTCGGCATCCATAACAGAGTATTAACGGTGACTGCCACAAGCCCAGTGGAGACAAAGACACCCTTTCACTTGTCAATAGACGCCTCCACTGTTCACAGCAGTACCTGCCCGGGATTGCAGATCACAGAGGGAGAAAAACTCCATCTTCTTCTACTGGAATTCCCAACAAATTCCACTATTCAACTACAGATAGCGATCACTGCTTTTATGCAGGAATTGCTTCCCTGCTCAGGAAATCTATATTTTTCTCAGGAAATCAGGAATCTCAAATCCTAAGGAAAATCAAGTGTGAACACAGGAATAATTATTATAATTTTCTTGCAAGAAATAAAGTTAACAGGAAAGACATTATTGGTTCAATAGAAGCCACTGATTCATGTCAAGTGAGAGAACAGGAAATGCCATCTGTGGAGTCCAAGGATAAGACCAAAGTTTCTGGAAACCAGGACAAGAGCAAGGAGCAGAGAAGTATGGTCATTTAATCAGCTGGTGTTGCTTGTAGCTGTTGCAGTGTTGTCCGCTGCTCATGGTGCACCATTATTAAAAGTAAAATAAATACTAATACATCTATAGAGAGAGTATACTTTACACAAATGCCATGAGTGGTGTTCCAAGAAACAGCAGGTTTAAAAAGTAAAATAAATACTAAAACTAGCAATACTGACACACATTCTGTGATGCTAACCACCCTAGGAGACCTAAATGTTACAATTACTCAAATGATACTCAGTAATGTTCTCTAGTGGCTTCTAGTGTTTGAGTATTTGCTATAGGCTACAGTTCTCTGCAAATACTTTGCCAGAAGAAATGCAAAGAGAAAATACCAGTGCTGTGGAATATCACATGAAATCAGAAACTGGTTAGTTTAAGTAATATTGATTTCAACACCAAAACCAGTATCAGAGCAAGAACAAAACATTTTCATTGTTAAAAAAGAAAACCGGTGACATGTCATAACGGCCAAATTGTTGGTATTTCCAGACACAGAATATTTATACCAACTCAACACAAGATGAAAGAAAATTGTCTACTTCAGGAATTGTCATTACAAAACACAGATTAAGGCTATTGCACAGGGCAATTGAGGCTTTGTGTATTTTAAAATGCCACTTTAAAGAATGGCAACTTTTAAAGATCAAATATTTGCGATAGTATCTTTCCATTTTAAAATTATTTTTATTTGGTATATGTTTTTTGTTAAGGTTCTCTTCTTTTAATGTTTTCTATTATCAAATATAGCTATCAGGAAGAGATTACTTTTACATGTTATCAAAAGATGTAATCTTATCAGTTCATAATAATAACGAACCATACATTTATTATGACATCTTCTGTCTAGAGAAAGCTTTTGAAACTTTTAGTATATCACTATAGTAAAAATTATACTCTGTGTATTATTATGGCCATTCATTATTAACTTAAAATTCATAATATTATAAAAAATACAGACTAACTTATAATCACAGGGATTTCTTAGAATTCCCAAGAATTCCAATTTCTCCTTCTCAAATCTCAAACATTAGTATTTGTTGGGAGTTTGGAAAGACTAAGCCCAGTGGTTAAGGAAGAAAGAGTACATGGTTTGCAATGTAGATTTTGGCAGGCACGAAGTAGAAATTTTGCCAGATAACACTAGCTGCATTGTAATAACAGTTAATATGTAAAGGCATTGCAAAGAAGTTTAGTTAAAGAAGAATAAAGTTTATAAAACAAAAGCTGTGTTGCTTTGATGTAATGATACAAAAGTAAAAAGTCTCTCCAGTCTGTAGCACCTATTCAGAGCTTTTATTTCACTCAGAAATATTTGGAAGAGTTGGTCTCCAAAAGTAATATTATTAATAATTAATATTTAATAATTACTACTTCAATAAATTACACTCCTTTGAAACTTAGGTTCTATTACTTGGAGACTGGCGTGCCCATGGGGGGGAAACTGAGGCAGATCTTGAGGAAACTAATGGTGGGAGGTTAGAGGCTGTTGGCCAGCCACACTCACTGCAGCAGGAAGCAAGCCCACTTTCAAAAGGGCCCCTAATACAGCTCTGCACCTACCACAGAGCAAAGAGGACCAAAAAGGCAAAGACAAAAACTCTACAAACATAGGCAAAGTCTCCCAAAAGTCCCATGGAATCTTAACACAGTGGTCTGTTAAAAGAAGTCACTTCCACAACAAGTGGAGCAGGCTTTCACAACTCAGAGCGGGAGACAAGTCAGAAAATAGACCCCAGTGTGAAGTCAGTTACTCCAAGTGCCAAATCCCGGTGGGTCCTGTATCCCACACCGAAAGTAACAAGACGACAGTCAACACGTTCAGAGGCTGTCTGGCAAATGCAATATGATCATGGAAAGGTTTTAGGAATCAAAACCACTTTGGATATATATGCATTGTAATAACACAGCAAAACTGGATGCTGAAGTGGTAAGTTTTATGATGGGGTATTGACTGGTTTCAACATACTTAAATTCCTAACTAGATGACAAGTATAGGAGTGTTGGCTTAGTGTTGATTGACACTAATTGGTGTGCAGCAAATAGAACTATATATTTTCTCCATCTGTTTGCGGGGTCATCTTATATTTGCAAAAGCTCACAGTGAGATAATAGGCCAAATTTGTAAAGGGTACTCTGCATTTTAGCCCAGGCAATTAAATGCAAACAGAAACTGCCCCCACAATTGCCTAATTGCAGGTACAATCAGTAGCTAACAGGTGCAATTAGCCAGGACCCTTCATTCAGAGGCTGTGAGTGACAGATCAGTCAATTATTCAATAGCAGACACAATGATTTTCATGTGCAATTTTGTATTCAAAGTTATTCATAGACCTCAAAACTGATAAATAATGGGCAAGCCTCATGAAAAATTTCTTTCCCAAACTGTCATCACAAAGGAAGAGATTAATTTGATTCCAGGCCCCACTTGGGAGTTTGGGTCAACAAAAGAGAGCAAGCCCATCCCTCGCCTCACCCGAATTCCTTTAGAATCCTCAAGGAGGGAAACTTCAGAATGATCTTGGATCGCATTAGGCCACTCCTGGCCTTAGTACACCTCTAATACCTGTCCCACCTAAACTCATGCCATCGGGTTCACCTAAACTTGCCATGTGTGCACTACTTACTCAACAAAAATGATTAAGAGCTATTGATGTGTCAGGACCAAGACAGGAGAGTTCATAGGACAGAATCCCTGCTGAGAAGCTCACATTCTCCCAAGACACAGAGACTTGTAATGAGCAAATACAATAACTGGAGTGTGGAAACCAAAGATGAGGTGCCGCTCCTGCCCAGAGAGGACTGGAGGACCCATGGGGGGTGGGGCACTGTGCAGGCTTCCAAGCAGGGGTGCCTGCCCACTCACGAATACAATCACCCATCAACCATCAAGGATAAAATGCTAACGAATAATAGTGTACTGCATTCCACAAGTTGCCTTAAAAAGAGCAACTTCTTTTTTTCTTTTTAGGATTATGTTCCTGCATCAGTTAGGTTAAACTCAATGTTTTTAACAAATAAACTGGAACATATGCATTGGCTCAAATGCCACAGAAATTCATTCACAAGGTAGCAGGTTTAAAGTCAAATAATCAATATTTTTAAATTTAAATAGACTACAAGTAAAACACAAAGGCTGACAGACTGAATTTATAAAAAGAAAAATTCAACTATATATAAGCATATGTATACCTCTTTAGGTATGTATACATGCTTCCTACAGAAGACATACCTTAAATATAAGGATACACAAAGTTTAAAAGTAAATAGGTGGAAAAAATATATACCATGAAAATACTAATAAAAAGAAAGCTGTTCTGATCATACTAATAACAATAAAGATAAACAGATAAATTTCATTAAGATAACAGGATCAATCCAACAAGACTATAGAACAAACTTAAATTTGAGTACACCTAATAACATGACCTTGAGAGACATAAATTTTAAAAATTCACAGAGCTAAAACCAAATAGAAATATCACAAACACACAATCACAGTTGAAGAGGGGAACACACCCCTCTTCAGTAACTGAAAGAACAAGAGTCATAGATCTCAGGAGAGACACTAAGAATTTGAACATTACAGACAAGTGATCTCATTACCATACATAGAAAACACACGTTCACGTGGTCTCACCCGCAGTCTAGGTAAGTCCCATAAGGAAGGCATGACTCACCGGCATCTCTATGGAATGCCGGAGGCATTCCGTAAATACTGTCTACTTTGGCTGGGCGGAACTTGGACGTCTCTTGGTGTCGTGTAAACTCTAGGAATTAATCATCCTACACCTTCCCAGTCCTTCTTGCTTGGAATCTGTCTGGTTTAGAAATCTAGAAAGTGCCCTTAACAAGGGTGGAAATCTAAGGCTATTGGTTCACCTCATTTGTTTCCATTATCTGCAATCTGTTCTCCTCTGTCTGCAGTTATTTCAGGTATTTGATCCAGTTTTCAACTTATGTCCCCACTTACTTCATCTTGACGGCCTGTTCTCTGTTTTTTGTTTTTTAATATTTTACTGGTCATGGATATGTCTGGATTCACTGAACTGTCGTCATGGAAGTGTTCGCAAATTTCACCCTTCAGGCACTGACGATCTTTCTTATCAGTAGGAGTATATAGTGCACCTTCGGGATGTTGTATATGGATCCATTCACACACAAGGACATAAGTCCATGAAGGGCAGGGCCCTTAGAATCTTAGAGTGGTTGAATTTATATCAAAAAGAGAACTTAAAAGGTCATCTAGTCCAACTCCTCAATTTTAAAGGTGGAGTAGGAAAAAACTAGTTGTTTATCAAATGTTTTGTCTCTCTCCTGGTACAAAACCAGAATACATGAACAGGCCTTGTGTGCGATGAAGTACGGCCTGTGACTGAGTCGTAGCCAGTGAAGTATGAACAATACAATCCACGCCTACTGACAAGTGCTTCCCACATAATCTTCAACTCTTTTCTCATTCACCAATTCAATGACAAGAATGACAGAGCAGCTATACTGATTCAGCGATCAATGATCAATGATCACTGAATGAGCATGTGGAAGTCAGGGGAGAAGCAAGGACACCCAGTGAGCCTCTAAGCACACAGGACTCCTTATGATGTCCAGTCCCTGGGACCCAGGGGGTCTACCTACAACAGTAGCTAGTGTTACCTTAGCAGAAACTGATGCCCACTTGACAAAATTCATCAGTCAAATAATTTTTCTCACCTAAGTCATTTCCATACTGGCTCTACAGCAGGGGACTAGAATATGCCTCATATGCTATTGATTCACTTTCAGTACCCATAACAGTGCCTTTTTAATGTAACTTTGCATTTTTGTCCTATATATGCCCCTGGAATATGGGGAAGATGGAAGGCCCACTAGGCTTGCAAGCGCCCTCCACTGGCACCAGGAAGGTGCTGTCTTCATGAGAAGAGACGGCAGGGAGTAGACTGATGACTTCCTTACTCTTAGCTATTTGCCAAATAATGTTTTAAAGAGTAAATTATGAGGCTAAGAGAATAATCAAGCATTCCTTCATTTAAAGATTTAAATAGCCATGGAAGATACTGGAAAACAACCCATTGGAGTTACTCCCGAAAACTGAAATCACCAGAATGAAATGGGTCTCAAACACTCTTAACTCCTAATGTCTCCACTCTTGACCATTCCAGGCAAAAGGAATACAAATGTCTTATATAGTAAGTGGTTTTCTTCTTCTTAGCTCCCCCAACCACTTCCAGGGCCATATACTGTTGAAGACTGTGGCCATGTAATTTAGCCTGAGTCCCAGTTATTAATTCATTGCCCCTCAGCTCCAAGTCCACCTTTTTTTGACCTGCCTTGTTAAAAGTCTAAGACTCAGTGTCCCCGTCTGAATGAAGGGCAGTGATACGGGCATGCGCTTCCACTAGGTCGAAGGATTACTTACGACAATGGGGCTGAGCTCCAGAATTCCTTACCTGGAGTCAACGAATCACCTCTGCCTTCATCGGTACACTCGCCCAGACCAGGGGCAGCTATTTCACGTCTGAGCACAAGGGGGGTTTTTGTCCTGGAAACATGTCAGTCGCTGATGACAAACAGTCAAAGGGAAACAGGAAGCTAGCAAGAATATCTAATGTCTCCGGCTAAATCAGCTGCTCTCTCCGCCCTTCTGCCTCTGCACCTGCCCCCAGCACTGCGGGTCGCGTGGGAAGTCCACGGAGCGGCTCAGTTCCACAGCAGGAAGGAGAGGAAGGGAGGAAAGTCCTCTTCAGGCCCGTCTGCCAGGTGTGGGGAGCCAGTGGGCGTGGATGGGTTTCCCTCCCTCTTCTTGCACTGAAATGAGTCTCCTGCACTGTTGTGACGAGGGAAAGCTGGCACTACCATATCACTTCTGGGGTTATTTACACACTCACAGTGCTCACGGGTTGGGTGTGACTGTGAGTATAAAGCAAATCAATTCAACTCTGACCAGGAAGGCAGCTGAACACTTCCCCCCAAATTAATTATCTCCACTGCAAAGAAACGCAGGTGCATGGCTTCCTGTGCTGGAATGACTGGCCAGGCGGAGGTGACTCAGTGACAGGTGCCATTGTTCTCTGACACAGTGTGTGCTGGAGCCTGGTCCCTAAGCACAAGCAGATCACGCTGGGGCCATGTGTCCCAGGGGCTCCCCTCACAGAGCTGAGACCCAGGGACTCCACGGGGACAACAGGTGTGGGGAGGGACAGTGGTGAAATGGACTCTATTGTTTTTATAACAATCCCTTCTCTCTCCTATACTGTGGCCTTCAGTCCATTAAATGCAATTTCCTGGCATCACCCAAGCTTGAAAGGCCAGATCAAAAGTGCCGACTGTGTGGGCCTGGTGCGGACGGAACATGAACACAGCCTCACGCATGCTGCATCCCACCTGCGACCTGGAGGCCCCGGGCACTTCCTCTCTGTGGGGCTGGCTTGATGGCCCTGCCTGCGCAGCACTGGGGAAACCTCTCCTTAATGCCTTGTTTCCCCGACGACGAAACGAGTCTGCGCTGCTGGGTCTCCCACCTGTAGGCACCCCGACGGGGAAGGGCCCGGTGGAGCTGGGAGAGCCATGGACCTCCGCTGTGCAGACCGATGGTCTGCAAAGTCCCTCTTACTCCTCAGGGAGGGAGACAGTGTGGAAAGGGTTTGAATTCACTTTAGGGAAATACAGAGGCGGAGAGAGAGATGATGATCTGTGCTGATGACTGTGCTTAAGGACCGTGAGAAGACCCGGGGAGGAAGCACAGGAGGCGACGGACGAGCAAAGGCCAGCAGCGGCCGCAGAGGTGGGGGCCGCGGCCAGTGAGGGCCGGGGATGAGGGCAGGCCCCTCAGGGTCGCCGCCGCGGGCAGCCTTGGGCCATGACACTGAGCGAGGGTGAACTGGATGGCCTCTTCACTGTCGGTCACGGTGTTGACTGTGTGCATCGCCACACTTCCTTCAAGCTGTCAAGGTGCCGCAGAGGGAAAGGGCGCTGAGCTCGGGCCGGAGGCCCGGGGTCCCGCTCCGCCCCTGACCAGCTCAAGGCCTCTCATCTGCTCAAACTGGGAACAGTGATCCTGACCTCCTGCCTCCAGGGTTTGTGGCAAACCAAACGAGATGAGGCCAAAGAAAAAAAAGCTTCTGGGAAAAGTAAAACACAAGGAAAATGAAAGGGTTGTTTTTGCCAATCAAACAAAGCAGACCAAAAAGTAAAATGGCTTATCTTGGTAGAATCTGAGCTGGAGGATCAGAGCTCCCCCACTGGGTCCTTGGTGATCGTTTTCGCCACCGTTTTACACAAAGGCAGGCAGTTCTAGAGAAGCTGCTCTGAGCATGCGCATCCATGTCACCATTTCAGTTCCCCTCCTGGCGTTTCCTACCTCCGGCATCAGCTGGGCTGCATGCTCTTCCTCCAATCCAACTCTTCTAGTGACAAGTAAAGTTTACCAAGACAAACTTGCCAGCAAACACCTGCATTTAGATGGGGGTTTAGAAGCCCCTACTATCTATCGCCTCACAGGAACGGGGTCGTACCGGTAGACTGGTATGTGCATGCACTGCCCTGCATCGTTCATTCAGCAGCCTCCCCTCCCATGAGGCAGCTCTGAACAGAATCTCATTTCAGGAGAAACACAAGGTTTGGCTGCTGAAACAAAAACTACTGTCACCTGAAACTCATAAACAGATTCTTCTGGAAGCAAGCAGTCCGAAATAAATGGTGAGACTAACAACACAGAAAGGAGAGGAGCTGAGATGGATCTTTTCTTGAAATCCGGGAAACCAAAGCTTCAGAATGCCCAAGTCCAGCCGCAGGGTGTTACACTGGAATGACAATGTGGCCAAGCTCTTAAACTTCCTTACTTCAAGGCATCCTCAGTGTCTCAGCAATATTTTTAGTTTCCCTCTGCCAAAAGAAATATCTAATAGTTCCACTTATTAAGTAATTAGGTTATAAAGCATTTAAGTCCTAGGAAGTTAGAAGCTATTTAAAAAGTAAAACACAAATTCAAAGAAAACGATGACTTTTTTTTTCATTCTAAATAGCCACTTACTTGTGAAGGTGTATACCAGCTGAGCTCTCAATCCTTGGCCTCAGAGTGGCTGTCACCTCCCTTATATCCTGAGTCATACCAATTTTCCTATAGTAGTTGCTCTTCTATTCCTAGCAACCTTTGAAAATCCAGCTTTACAAAGAAATGTTCAAAGGGATGTGGCATGACCCAAAGTTGAAACTGAACTACAAGCTAGTAGTTCACACACTGTCTGACAGATACAGAGCATCAGCATTTCCCTAGAAAACTGCACATTGCAAATATCCTGCAGTGTCTGGGTGAGATCACTGGTGCACCCTGGGGTGCTTCAGAGCTCAGAGTGGGAGTCACAGTCTAGTGAAAGACCCCTGGGCAGGGCAGCAAGAGGCTTAGGTTCAAGTCCTGACTCTGCCCCCATAAACTGTGCAACCTTAGGTCAAGTAGTAAACCTTTCTGGTCTCCAACACTCCATTTACAGAAGAGAGGTGAGACCTGAAAATGACAGTTTACTTAGAATTCTCTCCTATCAAGAGATAAACTGAGTAATTCACACACATTTTCAAAACAATGCAGAGAAAGTGTGACTGTCAAACTATGCTCTGGTTCCCAAGAATCAATTCACAGAGCTCGTCCAAACCAGAGACACGGGCTGTGGCTTCAGGAAATCTGACTCAGACCTGAGGCGGGCCCTGAACATGTGTATTTTTTATTAAAGTTCCTCCAGATGATTCTGTTGCCTGGATTAATTTAGGCATCATTTCCTACTGAAAGCACAGCAAAATTGAGAGCCTCATGCTCCAAAGCACAAAGTCAGCACAAAATGTGTGCATATTAAAATCTATCTCATTATTTGCTTTTAATGATACTTCATCACATTCTTTTATCCCTTTTAATTTGGTCACATCACTCAAGTGGGTTTAATTTACAGTTTTGCATCAGGCTGGGCAGGAGGCCTGGCCTGGTCGTCATGGAGCTCACGTCACCCGGTGCGGCGGGCACCCAGCCTCCGGCTGTCCCTGGGTAAAGGATACACACACGTTTTCACTTTCATGATAGTTGTTTTTAAAGTCTTCTCCAGATGTCTGCACTTTCTTTGGCATTGAAGACTTCTGTGACACACAAGGTCAGGGTCAAGCTTCCAAAAAATTATGAGGAAAGAGCCACCAACTCCTCTGCTGGCCTCCATTTCCCTACTGATTATGGAAAGGACACATGAATTCTCTGATGCAGAGAGACTGTTCCTTTGTCACAGAACTCAGCTAGAAGTCTGAAGATGGTCATCAGTGAAAGTTTTTAGAGAATTTTAAAACCATACCTGCAGAGTAGAAGCTCAGCTCCATCATGAAGCACCCCCTCTTTGGTGAGGTTTAGGTGCTGTTTAAAAAGTTCGATGTTTGAGTTTGAGTTCGGGTTTGAGAGGGTTTTTTACTACTTACACAATAGCTACAGGCCTTGAGATAGAGCAGAATCTCACCGGCCTGGTTCTCCACACTTGCAAACATTTAGAACTGCACTTGTGGTGCACAAAAGATTTATAATGATCTCACCCACAAACATAAATTTTATCCCACCCAGGAGAGGAAGACCTAACAGCAGCAGCAGTGAACAGCGGAATGCGAGCACAGAGTCATAAATTCATAACACTTAACACTTTTCAGCAACACCATAAATGTGACTGATTTCAATTTAATTTATGGGATTTTACAGCCAGGTCCAGGAATGCCCTTTGAAGACTAAAAATTTAGGAACAACATATAGTTGGATTTCCATGAAAATGTCCGTGGTGTCGGTTAACTCACAATACAACCTAGGGGCAGCTCACGATTGATGGGGAAATCCCTAGAACCACAGTAGGAATCAAAGGGCTCAAAACACCAGAGGCAGTGGTACACATAGCGGTGGGTTTCCAGGAAAATGGCCCAAAAGAGCTGAAAAGGCTCTATTTTTTGTAAGACAGACAAATCTGGATTCAAACTCCTCCATGGCTAAGTCACTCCCCTCTGGCTAAGGGGTCATATCAGGGACTTAAATCCCTTCCAACCTCAGTTTCTGTTTTAAATGAGTTATTTATTGAGTCTTTGTTATATGCTAAAATATGTCCTAAATGTTCACATATATTCTCTTTTCAGTCTCACTACAACTTCATGGTGCTTTTTAAATCTCGTTTTACAGGTGAGAAAACTGAGGTACACAGAAATTAACCCTGTTCCTAACTCTTACAACCAATGTGGTGTGATTTAGCAGACTGACTCCAAAGTTCTTGTCTTGACTATTTGCCTCGACTGTTACCATTCACTGTAGACGGATCCACTTCAGAAATGATGTGCTGATGTATAAGAACCCAGGACAGTGCTTCTTAGTTCCCCTTTCTGAGATAAAATGATCATCTCATCCATCATTTTCAATAACTCATAGCATTGGCCCAAATTTAGGTGACAGAATCTGCCAGACGACTGGCTCCTGGTGCACCTAGGGTTTCTCCTTCCACACAGCCAGGCACACCCCTGTCCTCACTGGGCCAGAGTGTGACAAACCAACTGTCTCAAGCAGTCTCAAGCAGTCCGTGTAGTCCCAGACTTTCAGGGTCACACTTTTTCGATTTTCAGTGAAGGTTCTTCTCATCTTCAGAGCAGAGCCTGTGTCTCTGCTGGGGACCCACAAATACATTCAATTATTTCTCACACGAGGAGCAAACAGATATTGGTTAAGATCCAGTACATGTTAGGTACTGTGCTACATGCCTGAGACATCGGTGCAAACGTGACTGGGATGCTGTCCCAAGAGCTTATGATTCAGAAGGAGACGGACAAGGAGCAGGTGACAAGACAGTGTGGAAAGTGCTCCAGCCAGAGGGCATCTGACCCACGCAGTGGGTAGGGACCCAGGGGAGGGAAAGCTTCCCGGGAGATGCAACCTCTGAGCTGGCACACAGCCTCGGAAGATAACCCAAAGGAAGTCCAAGAGAAGCCACACTAGAAGGTATGGTGATGGTGCACGGCCACCATCGGGACCGGCAGGGCACAGGCTGGGCACTGCTGAGCTGGTACCAGCAGGAGGGCACGGGGCGGAGGGAGCTCAGAGGCAGGGAGAGCAGTTAGGGGTCGCGGCCTGGCTCCCCCCCCTGCACAGGCAGCGAGGAAGGGAACACTGAGAGAAGCAATGAGGAGGGAGGCAGGCAGACAGTGACCGATGTCTTACCGAGATGGGGCGTCGTTGGCTCACTCAGTGACGCACTCCACGAAGTGCCATAAAATGTGTGCTCGCATTCTCTCACTTTACTATCAGCGCCAAGAATGCAAAAGACTCAGTGCAAAATGACTGAACATCTTTGTTCTGGATACAACCCAGTTACAGCTAAATAAAGACTTGAGAGTGAATCAGGAAAATTATGTGCTCATTAAAACTTAGGGTATCAAATTTGACTTGCAACAAAATGTAAGAAATTCCAATGGTCTGTGCTTCCCTTACCCCAGAACCCAGCCCATAAGGAGTAAACCTGTATCCCAAAAACTATTTTGCAAATAATACCATGTGCAGGTCTGATTAACAAGCTTGATATATTTCTGTACGCACAAAGCAAATTCCATCAAGGAAAAGGTACTCAATATCTTAGGGAGAAAGCAAAAAATAATGACTTCCCCTTCCTCTGAGTCCAGCAGTTAATTTCCATGCTGGACAATTTTTTAATAATGTTGGCTGCACCATGGGATTGTAGGAAGTTCTCATTCAGTTTTGAACCCTCCTATGTTAGAATTTTCCTTCTAGGTCAGATGAATCCTTCGTCTGTTGTATCCTTAATACCCCTGCTAATCTTAGTACAGAAAAGCTTCATAATTTGAAAAGAAGAAGTTTAACAAGACATGAAGCTGATTGTTTGCACAATCAGAACATCTAATTGAGCTATAGTATTCTAAACCATGCTTGCATGCAGAGATAATTTTTCCTTCATTGCCTATTTTATCAGAAAATTAACCTTCATTTAAAACACTGTGGTCTGAAACACTTTCACAGCTACATTCTCTCTGCTGTTCACAAGAATTTGAATTTTAAATTTGCCATCCTGGTCTCCAAGAATGAAACAAACTGCAGACGCTTCCAGGACCAGGTGTTTATGATCAAGCACACATCAGACTGGGACCCGTGTCTGAAGACTGTAAAGCCAGCCAAGCAGACAATGTATCAAGTATCTTCTGATTTGTCCAACCTTTGGTGAAATAATGAGATGACTCTGCATTGCAATCTTTTTGTCTGAGAGCCTATAAGCCCCACAGATATTTTCCCTGAATCGTCTGAACATTGGAAGCGTGCATTCAGTATCTCTCCCCATGGAGAACTCGACTCGGTCCACCACAAGCCGGACTTGAATCCTGTGATGGTGACGCAGACTTGGCTGCAGAACACATGACGTTAGGTAATCCATCTGACAAACAGTGTGCGAGCACTGGCCACCCCTGATGCGTGTGTAGGCAGTGTGACCCAAGTTCACTGGGGGTCACCCTGTCTTATAATACCCTGATAAAATACCCAAACTCCAATCTCACAAACTGCTGACTTTCTTCCAATAATTCAGTCCCCCTCTAAAATACTTCTGAAGATTCTGAGAGAGGGTGGGGGCTACAAGGAGGTGCACTCACACATCTGGCATCAGTAGGGGGCATGATTCAAGTCTAACCCCCTGTACTTGTGAATGTGACCTTATTTGGAAATAGGGTTTTTGCAGATGATTGAAATTAAAATGGGGCTATTGGGGTGGGCCCTAAGCCAATATAACAGGTGTCCTCCTAAGGAGAAGGAAACATAGACACAGACACACAGGTGACAAAGGGCAGAGTCTGGAGGGATGCATCTGCAAGCCAGGGATGCCAAGGACGGAGGTCACCACCTGCAGCTAGGAAGAGACAAGTTAGGGTTCTCCTACAGGTTTCAGAGGGAGCACAGCTCTGTCAAGTCCTGGTCTCCGACTCCTAGCCTCCAGAACCGCGAGGGTGTAAGCCTCGCCATTTGGGGCACTTTGTTACCACAGCCCAGGGCACAATACACCATCTGAGCTACACACCCCCCTCCTTGGAAGGTGTACCCAGGCAAGCATGCACCCAGGTCCTTATTTCTCCAGAGCGCTCCTAACCTAGTGCTATATGTGGCACAGACTTTTATTGAAGGTTTTGGCACAAAAGAGGGAAACGGCTGCACAGAATCAGAAAAGCTACCTTAGGGGGCTGCTGCTAATGCGCATCACCAGAGCAGTCGGGTAGGCTGCCCCGGCCTGGGCCGTGGGCCCGCCCCTTCCCCCAGTGCCACTCCCACTGCCCACCACTCCCGGTGGCAAGCCCATCTCTAGGAATTGCCCTTAAGCTCCTAGTCATTTTGTGGCAGAACCTCCCCAGCCCAAGGAGGTACCGTGTCCTTTCCATTCAAAACAGTCCCTGCAATGGTCTCCACCTCCCAGCACTGGACACTCCCCAGCCGCGATCCAGTCAAATAACCACAGCTTCCTTCAAGTATTTTTCTAAACCAACAGTGTCTTCACCACAGGGTCTCAGGCAAGTGCTTTCAAATTGGACTGGAAGAAGCCTTTGCATCACAATCACCTGTGTTGCTCAGATAAAAATGCAGATGCCTGGGTTCTGCCCCAGGCCCAGTAAATTACAGTTTCTGCAGGGAAGTTTAGGAACCTGCATGTAAAAGAATTCTTGCCCGAGAGCCACACTACTGGAGACCTCAGCACCAACTGCAGCCAACCTTTGCCACAACTTCTTCCTTCTACGTGGGAGCAGCAGGAGCGAGCAGAGAGGCCGCCCACGCCTGCAGTCACGGCCCAAGGGACAGCTGTCCATCCCCCAGGCTCCCTGCCAGAGGGGCCTTCCTCCCGCAGGTGACATCTCCTTGGCTGCTGACACTAACCCGCTGCCATTCCTCAGTGGGGACTTGGGCTGCTCCCAGGCGGAGCAAAGCACGCCTTCCTCTGCCCTTCTCTGCCCTCCAGGCCCTGCTGGCCCCCCGGGCCCCCAGTGCAGATCTCGGACAAGCGGGGTCCAGGCACTTGCCTCACTCGGACTTCCTGTGCCCCGCTATGTACTGAGACTTGCAAGATCACCACGTGGATTTCCCAAATTACTTTAATGAAATGATTCAAACCAAGTTCGTTCATATTATGAGGACAGAACTCTGAAGCCGGTTGATTCCTCGGTCAGTGCACCCTGACCCAGCATTTGTGCTGACATCACGGGTGGCGGCCTGCTGCTGTCACTCCCGTGCTTTCCTCCTTCCCCTCGTGTCAGCCACCCAAGTAAGGAGCCGGCCAGCCACCAGCAAGTATTCGCTGAACCCCTACTTGCTCCAGGCAATGCACACAAGTAGTTCAAGGCTCCATCACTGAGGAACTCATAAACACAGAGGAGAGAGAAGTAAACCAACAATGCGGGATAAATATAAACAAATCCCACTGGAGTCCAGAGGAGGGGGCCACCCAGCTCTTGGGACCCAGGCAAGAGGGACATGACAGTGGTAACCTGAGCCTGGTCTCGGCCACCCTGGACCAGGCATGGGAAACAATGACCCCTTTAAGGACCTTTTGCTGACAACCTACAGAAACTGGCGTCATGACTGACATTACTCAAGGGGCCGTACGTCATAGGTATTAAAAGACTGTTTAGGGAAGTGATGCAACCTTTCTGAGCCTCAGTTTGCTCATCTGCAATGTGGACATGAGTTTTTCAAAACAAAATGTTATACGTGAATTCCTTAGCAAAGTATGTAACATGCTCTTTGTAACCACACATAATTATTAAGAAAAAGGGGGGCCTTTGGAAAGATAGGTTCCACAGCAGAAGGAAATCAGAAATTGACCTGCAGAAGGGCGGCAGCCATGGCAGCTATCCTACTGCGCAAGGACACAGACAGACCACAGTCTGGAGGCACCCCAGGAGGCCTGGCTGCTGCTGGAGCCTGGGGACCACAGCAACCGTGGCAGAGCAGAACAGGGTTCGGATCTCGTCCTGTGGGCAGTGAGACATTTGTGAGGATGATGAGGCACAGCCCTGAGCTCCACTCCTGGGACAGGCACCTGGGGGGTGCCGGAAGCCCACCTCCGCCTCCCCTAGGCCCAGCCTCTCTGGTCTCCCCAGGAGGTGTCTGTGCAGTGGCCTTCCGTGGTCCAGGGATGCGTGGACACACCGGCAGGATGTGGCCAGGGTCACATCACCTCCTGGCATGGTACAGGGTATTCCACTAAATGGCGTGGAGGTCCTGGAATACAAAGCACCATTTTCAATCTGCTTAGCCCCTAATTTCAGCAGAATTTGGATCTTTTCAAGTGTTTTAAAAACAATCTGTGTTAATGGCACAATGTTCTTGCTGATGCCCTTTAAGGGCCAAATTTTCAAAAATGGTAAATTTGTTTGTCATTTCCATGTGCAGCTTTATGGGTGGGTATAAATACAGTAGCTGGAATAACAAGTGGGTTTCCTTGGAAACATTTACACTCAGGGTGGCTGAGGTGTACACTGGGGGAAGGGCAGGGCCATTCTCAGCCAGGGAGCCAGGGAGCGTCAGCCAGACAGAGGCAGGAAGGGGCTATGAGTGCAGACACAACAGAATGTTCTCCTGACGTCAGTCCTTGAAGCCGGGCCAGGCTGTCTACACAGCAGGCCACAAGAACACCATATGTAGCATGTCGCCTGACTCAAGTAGTACACCTCTTCTCCTCTCCCCCCCTGCCCTAGGCATTATCCCATTGCACCCATTCTTGCGCCGGAACCTCCCAGGCTCTGGGACCCCATGCGGACCCACGCCGGATACCGAAGTTTGTCCAGACTGGCCTCATCACAGACCAGACTTCCAAACGCAGTCTGCTGCTACCTGGACTCAGGTCTGCCCCCTCCCTGAACCTCTGAGGTGCCCAGGGGTCCAGACGAGGCCTCCCCTGCCATCCTGAGCCCATCAGACTCTTGCCCTGCCCTCATGCAAAACTTGAAAATTCTTGAAAGTCAGGTAAGCCGGTGACTGGGGAGGTTCCTGCATCCCGGCTCGTCCTGACTACAAGAGTGAACAGGAAAGAGTCAAAAGCGAATGGCGAGGCTGAGGACGGGATGTGGGTCTTCTTGCCCCTCTGACTGCAGGTCTCCTGGAGGAGGCTGTAACGGGGCTCTCAGCCTGCGGGGCACCAGGACCGTGGGGCCGGGAGCCCGCAGCCAGCTGGTGCCTCTTCTGATGGGCCAGTTCCATATTTCCAACATCACCCACCCTGGATGCAGCCAGTCTGGCGTGAGAATTAAGACCAAGACTGGCAGTGGTCAGCAACGAATAAGGGTCAGGGTGGCAGGGGCTCCTGGAATACAAGAAGCAGGGGTCTGCCAAGAGCCTGGGGGAGGGAGCAGCAATGGACCGGGTAGGGGGAGCCAGCGCCATTTGCTGTCAGGCCAGGAGAGACAGCCAGGGGTCCAGTGGCAGGAGGCGCTAAGGCACTTCAGCCAGGACAGGCGGTGACCACCTGCATCCAGGCGGAGCCACCCACCATAAGTGCCCTGAGGAAACTAAGGGGCTTCTGCGAGATGGAGGCCCCAGGTCTTTCCTGCACTCGAGCCCCCTGCCCTCCAGCCACACCCTGGCCCCACGTGCAAGCTGGGTCCTCGTCCCCCACAACCCACCCTGCAAATACTGCCTGCACACACATGCTCCCCCTTTGTCCACACTTGGCCAGCAATGAGACCTTTCACCACACTCCAGCATCCTGCCCATCTTTTCTTCCTCCACAGGACACAGCACAGAGAACAAATGCATATTTTGTAATATGTATTGTATTATGTAAAAAGTAAAAAACACCTTATTTTACTTTCGAATCCCACCTACATTTCCAGCATGGACTGTGTGCATGGAAGCAGAGGCTGTACTTCAGCCCTGCACCCCACTATTTACTCAGCATCTACTGGGATACCGAAGCTTTCCTAGGACTGCCAAAGAAAAAGTCTTCCATGCAGCTAATACCTGATTCTCAGATAAACCTCATTTTATTGCCACCCATTAAAAGGCCTCGCTTATCTGCATGGCAAAGACGAGATGTTATTGAGCGCCTACCCTTAAATCAGTGCATGGAGAATCACTCAACAGGACTGGATTAGTAGATATGTTTAGTTTGGAAGTTCCTGGCTTCACAAAAGTTAGTTTCAGTTACTAGGAATTTTCCAGTACATTTTCTCTAGCTGTAAAAACAGATCTGATCCAGTCATTATTTTTCTCTCTAGAGTTTCTACACTTAGCTTCAGGATTTATCAATGACATTTTCTTTAGGCAAAAGAGACTGGTCAGCCAACAGCATATCTGTTTTAGAAATGAGAAGCTGAACTTTTTCCTTCTTTGAAGCCATCAGTGAGCCTCTGAGAGCCCACAGGCTCCCCACCAGCTTTTCTCGCATGGCTTTGAGGGAAACAGCGATTCTGGAATCACGCTTGCCTGCCAGGTCCTGGTAGGGCACCAGAGTTTGGAGTGGAATGTTGCCAAGTGCCATTAATCACATAGAGTCTAACTGTCCTAATTAGTGGGCCCTTGAGTATAGAATGTGGGCCTGCTGCTGGCAATGCACTGGCCTCGTGAGTGCAGGCCCTGGCCTCCTGAGGGCTGTGTCAGCCGGGGCGGGCGGCGCTGCCCCACCAAGGTGGAGGGCGATGTGCTGAGGAACACATCGCTGTAGCCATCAGGCCTTCTGGCCAGAACTAGTGCTGGGCGCCAGCCGAGCCAGGCTGAGAGGTGATGTCAAATGTTCCTGTCGGGAGGTGCCTTCTGACTAAACGAACTCTCCAGAATGGAAGAGCAGCTGCCCCGCTAAGCCCCAGCGCTGGGTCCTCTGCAGGACTCACAGCCTTCAGGAAGCACTTCGCTGGGTTTTACCAGAGACATGCAGGTCTTACCCACTAACTGGTGTTCAGATATAAAGAATAAACACGATGGAATCTACCCTAACGCTGGTCCCTACCTTTACCCACTGTGAATTTGTTAAGGCCACAGGATATGGTTATTTCATAAAGTTTTATTTTGTAAACAAATACCCTGGAAACTTCCCTGTGACAGATTTCTACATATTGGAATTGTGAAGAGAAGAATTATTACTTCTTGTTTTCATAGAAGTAAGTTCTGCAACTGAGTTTCCTTTGCTTCTGAAACAGCAGACCCGCCAGGCAAAGATAAATTCAGCCGAAGACGGAATTCTGCCTTCCTACCTGAGATGTATTTTGATGCTCAGAACAGTCACGCCCCTAACACACACAGAACCAAGGCGATACGCTCAGAATCATGGGAGCCTCCGTGAGCTTAGTCCTTGGCCCTCTGGGCCTCCTGCCTGCGGCTCAGCTACTGCCCCCAAAGGCTGGCAGCCTACTGGTCATCCCTGCCACAGGGACTGGGCATCCAGTGGGGAAGACAGAGAAATGAACCAGCAACACAAACAAGTAAATAAATGTAAACATTGTAGCTGCTTTTATATATGCAAGTATAAATGTCAAAGCCATTGCCACCAGATTCTCCCAAGGCCACTCTGGGCTCTTCCCTGAAGAAACTAGTTCATAAGCCCAAATCCTCTTCACCCTCTCCTCAAAAAGCCGACACAAAGGGCCCCTGTTCTCCATGACAATCTCACGCATCCACACTCCAGAGGCGGAGCGTTACAGTGCTCGGGAAATGCTCTCACGCACAGCATTTGTCACCGGGATCCTGCCAGCCCATGAAAGCCCCAGGGGCCAGCTTATGCCAGTAGTCTTGGAACCACCACCCAGAACAACTGTAACACCACAGGGCCGACAACGCTAAGCAGAGTCCTCCTCCGGGAGCCCCAGGCACCTGATTCTTCTTCATGAGGTGTCACAAAATGTCTCTGTGCAGCCACTGCTGGACAGCCTTGCCTCCCCCCTGAAGACAAGGCTCCCCACTTCTTCCTCAGAGCCAACACCTGGGAGGCCAAGTCCGCTTCCCTCAGTGGGGGTCCCTGCGGCATGCCCACATACACTGGCCCCTCTCCCGCCACTGAGGCCTGGGGTGGCTCTGCCTAAGCATCAGAGCTGGAGAGAACACATGGCTCACAACAGGGATTCCGTGATCTTTACCAAATAAGAGGACTGTCTGCCTCTCTGGCAGCTGAAGCTCCTACCCAAAGCAGCAAATGCGGTAATAAAAAGATGAGCTTTAGACACAGTAAGTCTGGTTTCCAGTTCGGCTCCATCAGTTACTACTTTCGCCTCTCCAAACCTTGTCAGCAAACAGAAGGTGACTATAGCCAATAAGGGTCACACGGGACACCAGGTGGCTAGCACTCACCACCCAGCACACCTGCCATGGGCAATGAAATTCCTGGCTTAACCAACCTCACTTTTATCTTTGTTTTGATCATTTTTAAAAACTTAATTGTCAGAATAATTTGGTACAGGAGCAATTCTGTCCTGGGAAAAACCTGGGCTTTTGGCATCTAACAGAACCGCCTCAGCTTCCTGTTAATCTGGCCAGGTGCGCTGTGTCTGATGTGTGTTGTGGCTGCAGGGACCAGCGGCTTCACCTTCCCTAGTGTCCTGAGCCTGGGGCTCCCCTCTGTACTGGCCCTGGGACAGAGTGTGTGTCTTACATCTTTCAACTTGACCCACCATGATCCTGGTGGAGGTTAATGGTGTGGGGGTAGAAAGGAGGGAATGTTTTTTCTCCCCCAGCTTTATTGAGGTATAATTGATACATAAAATTGTAAGATATTTGAAGTGCATGCTGTGATTTGATGTACCTATACACGGTGAGAGGAACCCCAGTCTCAGTGACACATCCGCCACCTCACATACATATCTATTTGTGAGAACACTCAAGTTCTCTCAGCAAATTTCCCTTATATAATACAGTGTCATCAACTAGAGTCACCACGTCTTACATCAGATCCTCAGACCTTATTCTCCCTGTAGCTGGAATTCTATACCTCTCCCTGTATCTCAGCCCACCAACCACTGCTCCACTTTCTGCTTCTATGAGTTTGACCTTCTTTTTTGGATTCCATGTGTGATACCACACACACTACCCCTGACTTACTTCATTCAGCGTAACGCCCTGCAGGCTCATCCACGGGGTCCCGAAAGGCTGGCTCCTTCCTTCTAGAGGCTGAATAACACCCCATCATGTGGAGGTGTCCCATCTCGTGCACCCCTCGGCAGCTGGACACTCCGGCTGCTTCCATGACTCAGACACTGTGAGTAGCGCTGCAACGGCCACGGGGTGCAGGTACGCTCCAAGACCCCGTTCCCATTTCCTTTGCAAGTTACCCATAAGTGGACATGCTGGAGCACATGGTAGTTCCAGTTTTACTTTTTGACGAACTTCCAGGGTGGAGGCACCAAGACACACTCCCACCGACAGTGGGCGTCGGTGCCCTTTGCCGTGACCTCCTCAGGGGACGGCCACTCAGTGCGCCTGGCCTCGAGGCTGTGTTTGTGTGCCTCCCCCGGGGCATAGTAGTTTCCGCCCCTCCTGTCCCCTCCTCTCTTCTCTGGTTGTAGTGGTCCCGGTCAATTTCCTTAATGCTGTGTCCTTGTTAATGAGGTTCGTTAGTTGTTTCTGCAGAGAAAAACAACAAGGCTGGGACGGGCTCAGTCGGCTGCCCTGCCCCCACAGCCTGGCCCTGGCGACACGTCTAGAGCACAGCCCCGAGCTCCAGCTAAACAGAATCGCTGAGGGATCCCCCAAGTCGTGCAATTCTCAACCCTGACTGCGCGGCAAACCCTGCTGGAGGGCTTAAAAGGAGAAAGCCCCAGTCCGCAGCCACTTTTAATGCCACTGGGTGGAGAGCTGAGTCTCTTTGGTCTGTAAAGACGCCTACACCTCTGTGGTCTTGAAGGACACCTGCATCTCCTTGGTCTTGGAGGACTAGCTCAATGGTCTTGGAGGACTCCCACTTCTCGGTGGTCTTGGAGGACTAGCTCAGTGGTCTTGGAGGACTCCCACTTCTCAGTGGTCTTGGAGGACTAGCTCGGTGGTCTTGGAGGACTCCTGCATCTACGCGGTTTTGGAGTAGCTCAGTGGTCTTGGAGGACTCTATCTCAGTGGTCTTGGAGGACTCCCACTTCTCAGTGGTCTTGGAGGACTAGCTCAGTGGTCTTGGAGGACTCTATCTCAGTGGTCTTGGAGGACTCCCACTTCTCAGTGGTCTTGGAGGACTCTTGCATCTACGTGGTCTTCAGAGGAGTCCTGCATCCAGACTTTTTAAAAGCTCTCGGGTTGAGGGGTATGTGAAGCTCAGTTTTAGAACCACCAGCTGTAGTCTTGTTCCTCAAAGTGTGGGTTCCAGACGGACAGCATAGGCATCAATTGGGGCCTTGTCAGTAGTAGTCTCAGCACCCACAGCCTTATTGAATCAGACCCACACGTTCATCGGATGCCAGGCGGTGTGGACCCACATTAATGTGTGTGAAGCACAGCCTGCTCAGCCTCATCCTGTTAGTTCCCCGGGGCTGCCCCACGAAGGACCACCGCTGAGTGGCTGTCACAGAACTGTGTTGTCTCAGTGGGAAGGCCAGAAATCTGAGACTGGGATGTTAGCAGATTGGCTCCTTACAAGGACCTCCCGGCCCCTCCTTGGCTTGTAATTGGCTGTCTTCTCCTGTGTCTCTTCACGTCATCTCCCCTCTGGGTCTCTGTGTCCAAAGGTCCCCTTTTCATAAGGACACACCACTGGATCAGGGCCTGCCCTAAGGAACTCAACCTGATTGCCTCTGTAAAGACTGTATTTCCAAATACAAGCACATCTTAAGGCCCTGGGGTTAGGATTTCAATGTATTAATTTGGGGGGAAGTGCAGTTCAGCCCATGACATCCATAAGGCCAGATTGGGGGTGACCCTGTCCTGCCCACCCCTTCCTGCTCCCGCCCTCCCCCTAGGCACTCACGGCTTCTCGTTGCTGCCTCTTTGCTCACGTGGTTTCCCCTGCCAGGTGCTCTTCCCCATCCCGCCGACCTTGGCTGCCCATCGTGTGAGGTTCAGATCACAGGCCATCTCTCTTGACAGCTTTCCTGGCTTCCAACCTTCCTCCTAGAATGAACCCATCTGATTCTGTCTTGTCTCATGGGTCCTGTAATCCTGCACTCACTGATTTTCCATGGCTCTTCCACCAGGCCTTCAGCAGGTCAAGGACAGTGCTGGGTCTTACCTGTCTCCTTTCTGCCTGGCACATGTACATGCTCTTTCACAGACCATATCGGTTGTAAAATGAAAGAAAAACCTTAAGCAACAAAACCCCAAATCATCATTTAAACCAACTGCTGATGAGCAGGCAAGGAGAGAACTACGAACAGAGCAAAAAGATAATTCAATGGCTTTCTCTCTGTTATCCAGTGACTCTGGGCCACTTTCCTTTGGAATCACCTGGTGAATCTCAGCAGAGAAGAAACTGAGGTCCAGTGGGGATGAGAAGGAAATGCCAGATTAGAGGAGGAAACCCCTTCTAGCCCTACTTCCAGCTTCTCATCCGCTCACATGCCTCACCTTGCTCTGCCCACATACCAGCTTCACTTCCTAAGATCCTGAGGATAGCCCTGGAGTTGCTGTTCCAGCCTCATCTAATTTTTAACAGATGGCTGTCAAAGCATGCTCATGGAATCTTGATCTCACAGGGATGGGGAAACAGCTGTCCTGAGAAAGACAAGATGTCCATGCTTCCCAAGCCCCAAGCAGGGCCCAGGTGGGGCACACATTTCCCTGGCCATGGCCACCTCCTTCCAAAGACAGGCATGGTTTAAAGGTCTGTTCCCTTTGAAGCTTATCGGCACAAGGGCAGTGGTTTTCCTTGGGCTCTGTTGCCAGTCACCCTGACTTTTTTTAAATAACAAAGTCTAGACCGTTTCACATTTCAACTCAATCCCCAAATAAATTCTTTTTACTATATTTGACTTCCCACCTTCTCCCCTCCACACAGAAGAACACAGCTGACCAGCAAATATGGTGCTCATGTATTTCTAACAAAACATGCATTTTTTAAAGAGTAAAAGGAAAAACTGAAATTAGTGTTGAGTGAATTCCTGGCAGGTCGGGGCTGGGTGCATGTCAGGCAGCTAAGCATGGAGATAGAACCAAGCTGGTTATTACAATCTGGCCATAGTACTGCAAACCGAGGGTGCATAATCTGTTGTAAATTTGCTCTGAGATGTGCAGGCCTCCTCCTGTCTCTCTTCCCCAAAGGTAAAACATATCCAAGTGCAAATATATGCTTTTGCTTTCCCCAGGGAGTTGGTTAATGATTTCTCACATGGTTCTGAAGAAAAAGACTATATGCTAGGTGAGTTCATACACACTCCATTCTTAAACAGCACAAGGACGTAGAAATGATTTTCTCTTGACCTTGGTTTTTTTTTAAGACAGGGCCCCCTTTCTAAATCCATCTTTCACAGCCTTCGTTTCCTGTCCCTCCCCCTCTTCCCAGATGATATTACGTGACGTGCTCTGCTTCCAGGTCTGGAAATATGTGAAAAGACTGACCTGAGCGAAGCGGGTGGCATTTAGGAATGCTTGCAGAAGTCCATTCTCTAGTGGCATCGAATAGAAAATGCATTTGGAAGAGAAGGCAGAAACAGGCAATGAAACACAAACTCATTTGAAGTTAAAAAAAAATTTAGATTCACTCTATTATAAACTTAATAGAGAATTTTCCCCAAATTCATCTCTGTCATAAAGAGAGTTATTTTAGGGGTCATTGTAAGGAAGAACATGGCTTTCTTTTTTTCTATATCCAAGGATGCCACAAATATATCGTCTGCTCAGGGGAAAAAGAAACAATAACAGTGCCTCTTTTCTATGAGAAAAAGGCAGCGTCTTATTTTTATGTTAAAGGCTTGTCAAGACGCTTATATTTTTCATAGCTTTAAAATATACTTTTTTATTCTGCTTAATTGTTCATTGAGATTTCAAAACCAAATCTGCCTCCTTGCCAAATATCTTTGTAACATGTACATTTCACACTGGCTTATTATAATAGGTTTTCTCATGGGACCTAGCACTCTGGCATCTGCTTTATTATGATATTATAACAATAATTAACATTTAGCACTTACTGTATAGCCAGCCTTTGATCCATATTTTTAACAAAATGTACTAACAATGCTCCTTCACACAGCATCTTTCATCCCAGGGCCTCAAAGTGGTTGGCAGCATCTTATTATAACCCAAGATGGTTGTATTCACTCCTGAAGCCCTCCCAACGCCCCCGTGGGGTCTGTACACAGCACGCATCTTCCTTAGGAGAAGGCAAGTGAAGAAAGGTCAAGTTTACTGCCAGGCTGCCAGACAAGGGCGGCAGAGCCAGGAATAGAACCAGTCCATTCGCCTCTTTGGTCAGAGATTTCAAAGCTTCAATGCACCTATTTTTAAATAAAGGAAATGGGGAGAGAGAAGGGAAAGGCACCAAGCTCTTTAGAAGGGGGATTTGGATACATCCTGAAAATCATGCTGTCTTCTGAAATGATTCCCTAGACACAAAACTCAGATTAGATTTTAAGATGCTTGTTCAACAGATAAGAATGAGCACCTCTTTTGTGCCCCACACGGTCTCCACTAAGTCTCTTGCCTTTTGAGGGAGGGTAGAAGAAGGTATATGAATGGCTCCAAGAATACTGACGTTCAGTCTCTCCAATCAGGACATTTGAAGACACCAAGGAGCATTGTTCACAGGAACGCTGCTGACTAGATGGCCAATAGGGACCAAGTTCACCCACGGCTTCCCTTGAACACTTGGGTCCCAGTCCTTAACTCCTACGCATCTTTTCAGAAAGAAGCATATCATGATGTTAAATTTAAGGGGGAGAGTTAGTTGTGGGAATAAACCCAAAGAAGCCACTTGTCACTCTTGAACTCAGAAGGATGAGTGTGGCCATTACAGGATAATTAATCATCCATATGGCTCATTAATGCCAAACAGAAAAGGGAAACTCTTCATTCTCTACTTAGCTTCACTCCAATTTATAAACTCAGGTAAATGCAAACCTGTAGGTCTAGGTCCGAAACTGGCGGACAGCGGGTGAGGTGACGTGCTTGCCACAAAGATGACCCGACAAGGTCTCCGGGGTGAAAGGCAGGAGGAGAGATGGGATGAGAGGCGGTGACAAGGGCGGGTGAAGTACCACCAGTGCCCCTGCAGCGCTCACACTACACAGCACGTGGTACACACCATCATCTGATGCCCCGAGACCTAGGAGGCGGGAACTATTAAATCTCCGAGTATCGGCAAACAGCTGAGGTGTACAGGGCAAGCTGCCCCCAATTACAGAGCCAGTCAGCAAGGAGTGGAACGTCCTGATCAAGATGCACAGGGAGCCATAGGCTTCAGCAGGTTCTGTTGGAAATCCCGACAGCCTCCAGAAGATAGTGTAGGTGGGATACCCATGAGGCTGGCGGTGGTGAGCGGTCACAGCATGCTAGTTAGCATGCACTGAATGCTGACCTATATACCAGGCACTGTTCTACGCTCTTGATCAGTTAGACTCATGCCAACCCTATGAGGCCTAATTAAGATGGCACCCTATTTGATGGTCGAGGAAACAGTCCCAGGCTAATGCAGCTAGTTAGGGGTTTATTTAATGGATCTGTTGGCATTAAACAATCTGCTGTGCCCCACTTCCCTTCTGCCAACAAGAGAGGGAAAACTAAGATGGCATCAGTGTGCCTGACTTGATTCTGGGACAGTGGAAGCACCCGAGAAGCAAGGCCTGTGTCCATTCTTCCAATTCCCATTTGCAGCTTCCAGGAGCATGGAAGCCACAGAAGGCACTCCTCTCCGACCCAGTGTGGTGCCCGCTCCCATGGCCACTAAAATAAGAACCAACACTTTCATATATTGAGTGATTCAATAAGGCCCATTCCAGGCCAGTCCCTAAAGAAAACATCCAGTTTAATTTTGAAATGACTTTAGCCCAGATCTACACTCTCACCGATGCCATGCGCATCTTGCCGGACCTTTGCTTTAGTAGGTTCTTGTTCCACATATAAATAAAAACAATAGCATCCATCAGAACACATCTCTGAGAAAGGAGGCCTCTTCATAACAAAACACATAGCAGAAAAATGTGTTTGCTTTGCTCCAATGCCCCGGAGCTGACGTGGGAACGGGAATGCCTCTGCGTAAACTCCTCGGCAAGCGATCTTCCTCACGCAGCCCAACAGCCATTCTAAACGGAAAATGAGACCACAGCATTGAGAAACCCAAGTAGGATTCCATTACTTGTAACCTGGGGCAGTACATTCAGTTATAAATGCTTTCATTCACAGAGGACCACCAAATAGAGTCTCAGCGCACGGCCACCAAGTTGGGTCGCTGAGTTGAGTCCTGTTGGCTCTTAAGAATTTTTTGCCATTTGGATAAATCTAAAAATAATTCAAAGTACACTGCTGTTAAGTCTTTATAACTGGTCCCCGTGGGATGCCATTCTCATGCTCTGTGATGTTATATCTTGCCCTAGAATTAGCTTTTATGGAAAGGGTCTTCATGTTATTGTCTTTCTGGAAAAAGAACTCGTATAATGCAGCGTTTGCTATCAAAAGCTTTTCTATAAAAGCAATGGAGGAAATCATGGATTGTTTAAATAAGAAACAAAGGGCTTTTTGCATGGCTTCAGAAACCAAGGCAAAGCTGAGAGGCCCGGTCTGGGAGCACATTGATGATTCAATTCAATCAGAAGGAAATAAAGCATGCGTGAAGTCATGTGCTGGAATGTAGGTGGTGTCCTAGAACGGGGAGTCCTGATTAAATGAAGCATCTAAGCATTATGTGTTCACAGCTAAGAAACCCACATGCCAGCTTCAGAAAGGTGTTAAGATTCTGTCCCCAAAACACAGACCAGCTCAGGATTCTACACATTGAGAACATGGAACCTTCCAGGGCCAACTCTGACCGGGTGATAGGACGGAAGTGATCAGAGTGTTTCTCTAGCTGCTGAAAAATTCTAGGGAGAAATGCTCCATCTGAAGTATGTGTTTTTGTGATTCGACTCTGTATCCTTCCACATTCATTTCTCTAAAATTCCCATGGGCATCCCATACAGATGGAGGCAGCAAATGCTAGCCAAGAGAAGAAAATGAAGGAGATGCTGCTCAGTGATTCAGACGAAATATAACCCACTTGGAAATCACGAAGTCCCTCTCCCGTCCCTGGGTATGATTCTAGGGAAAAAACATTTTCAGACTTTGACCGTAAGTGTGCAACACTTTTGTTCAGATAAAATGTTCATCAATTGAAATTAAAAGCTAAAATATTAGACTAAGAATAAAATTGGTTACATGATGTGGGAAGCTGAGTTTGACTGAAAATATACTAATAGGTAAGAAACTGGGATTGAGTACCTCTTACAGATTCCGATCTCCCTCTCTCTGCACGTCGCCCAGAGGATATGCTGTCCGGATGCCCAGCCGCACTGCTCAGGCCTGTGCCTGCCCTGCAGAGCCATTCTGTTAGCAAGACGCAAGCGCGCAAGATTGCATCTAGTTGAGAGCAGCCCAAATCTCAGTATTCGTAGACAGCTTGGTGTGTAGACTAAAATGGGAGTCTCAGCATTAAAACTGTCATTTTTACATAACCCTGACCTAAGATTTGGGGCAAGGGAAGAACTCAGGGCTCTACTTTACCTCCAGACAGGGGCTCAGCTGGGGAGGAGGGAGGTGTGGGGCCAGAAATACGGCGCGTCTGCTCGCTCTGGGGCACAGGACCTGTTCAGATGAAGATGAGTGTAATGTGCTTGGCTGTTTCTCTAAACACGTTGGAGCGAGAACCAGGAGAAATTACTTTTCATAATGATAAGTTCCCTATCTAGTTCATTACCCAGGAGAGATCTGGAAAAGTATGAATTTTGATGTGAACAATAATGAACTAGTAAGTAATACAGCTTTTGGCTGTAAAATGTCTGTATTAACTTGCCAGCTTTGGTGAAAAGCCCAAACAGAGGCCCTGAAGAGATAGGGCTGTTATCTGAGCAACAATTAATTTGCTGAACATGCTATTTAGAAATAGCCCCATAGTTCTGCTCTGCTCAAAGGAGCATAACTTTCATTCCTTGGGCAACTTTATAAATTCTCATAAAAATGTCATAAATGTGGTGTGATCTAAAGGAGAGCAGGGTTGTCACTGACAAACAAGTGCCAGTTTCTATTTTAGTTTCAGACATCAAGCTCAAAAAGAACAACAAAGGGCAGAAGGTGTTCCTACATTCCAACCCACGTTCATTCCCCAGTTTGGGAAGAATGGTGTTGCTGGGATAAACAGGTTGAACCCATATCTGCTTGGCATCATGACAGCACGGTGGACCCTTACCTCTTAATTTGCCAGTGGGATGATTTTTTTTCCCCCAATGGCACCTTTTCCTCCCCACAGTGAGGAAAACCCCTTTGAAGCTTGATTTGATTGTTGAAAGGCAGCAAAGGGTGCCATTGAACTTGACGCGCTCTGAGGACGCGTCACTCCACCTGCCAGGCGTGAGGGAGGGCACGGAGGCAGCGGTCAGGGTCCTCCGAATTTTATGGGCCTGCCGGGAGCAAAGGCCGCCTGACTGCCACAGGGGACGGCCTTCCCAGCAGCAGACCTGCAGCGGCAGCAGCACAACTGCTCTCTGTTGGGTCCAGGAGATTCCAGGACCTTCTGGAGTGCAGCACACTAGGTTCAGGACGCTCTCCTCTGAAGGGGCTTGGGGGCCCTCAGGGGCAGAGAAATGCCATTCAAGGGGTGTTTGAAGGTTAGGTATGGTCTCTGCTGACAGCTCTGGGCAGCCTGCTCTGCGGGCTACTCCCAGCGTGCAGGTGCTTTCCCAGGTCTGGTCCCCATGCCCACCCTTGAGCTGAGAAAAGCTGCCAGACAAGGAGGGCAGAGCCCAGCCGCCCGCAGGTTGCCAGACAGCACCAGCCGGGGAGACAGAGTTGCTCGTTTTCTAAGCCTGGCTGCAGTGTCTCCCTGCAGAAGCTGATTGTGCACCAGCAACACTAAGCAGTGGGCCCGAAGCCAAGCTCCCTTTCCTGGGGCTCCTTTAACCACAGGGCACAGGACGTGCTCTCCAGCCCCCTGACCTATGACCCCAGACACCAGAAGGTTTTAAGCAGCGGCCAGTGCATGTGCTCTGCCTGCACACTGCCTGTGAAACAGATCCGGTCTGGCTGCCATTGCTGATTGTGTGGCCTTAGAGCCTTTCATTTCTTAATCTTCCATTTCCAAATCTGAAAATAGGGGTAGTTACAGTGTCAGCTGAATGGGGCTGTTTTGAGGTATACGTGGCTAATCTGTGTGAAGGCCCCTTGGGCTGGCAGACTGGCACTGCTATTGATAACACATGTGGGTCGGTCCCCCTGTCAACCTCACAGACAACTGTGGCCCAATAGCTACATTTTCACCTGAACGGGTCACCCCCCGCCCCTGCCCTCACTGAACCATAAGCTCTTGGTGGACCTGGACTGCAGGGTGGGTGGCAATGAATGAAGATTAAGAAACAGGGTGGACAAGTTCCACCTCTGGAGGAAATTATCTATTCTTTATGGACCTCAAGTTTTTTTAAAAAAGGATATCAAAGGATTTCAGTCGCACCCGCCCTGCAGTCCAGGTCCACCAAGAGCTTAGGGTCCGGTGAGGGCAGGGGGAAGGGGTGACCTGTACAGGTGAAAATGTAGCTATTGGGCCGCAGTTGTCTGTGAGGTTGACAGGGGGAACCGACCCACATGTGTTATCAATAGCAGTGCCAGTCTGCCAGCCCAAGGGGCCTTTACACGGATTAGTCATGTATGATTCAATTAGCCCCAAAGGCCAGCTGAAAAGCTAAAAATGTGATAACAATAAAAAAAATAATTTCATACATTTGAAAGCACTTGTCAAATGTCTTTTTCTATATTGGGCGTGCAAACGTATTTCATTTTTGCATTCATGATACCAGCTCTACAGCTCTCCTGCATCAATGAGAAAGTCACTTTGAAATCCAAAGCCCTCCCTGGAATTCCAGCTGCCCAGAGAAAAAGACTCAACAAAGCCAATCTATTTCCCTTCTCTGCCGCCCCCTCTGCTCTAGGCTCATCTTTGCAACTTAAGCTTCTCACCAAGTCCCTTCCCGCCTTGGCTACCTTCAAACCTCCAGCCGTAGGCAAGCACCTGAAGGAATGCCACTGTCAAAGGCTCATCCCAAGCCACACCGAGCTCCCTCCGAAACGCCACACTCCCAGGCATGGCAAGAGCGAAAGAATCCAGCAGGGAGCGTCTTCGGAGGAAAGACGGCTTTTGTTGTCCGCACAGCTGTTCCCCCTGAGGAGCACTTTCACAGCAGCACTGGTGTCGGGCAATGCGGGCACCCACCCCAGGAGGCAGGTCTGATCAGCATGGTTTTTTGATGGTGGCTTTGAGGACAAGGGGTTGAATGACCTGCCAGCCCCCAACGAAGGCCTTGGTGAACTGGACACCAACTAATCAGGGCAAGTCATCCTGGTGCAAACAAAGCCCCCCAGATAAGGGCAGAGGGGTCCCCAGCGTTGGCTGTTCTCCCCCCCAGCAGAGAACTACCAGAGCAAATCTGCTCAAAGAACCTCAGCACAAAGAAGGTGCAGCTCTTGGACACTCTTGGGCCAGTGGTTCAAAGAGTCTATAAGAGAAAGCTAATACCAATGCCTGGGCAACCTTGGACGGTCTTCCAGCACCACGCTCCGGGAGCCCCACGTAAGGCAGGAAATGCCTTAATTGAGGCACCTACATGGGATTCCTCTGGCCTCTCCGGACTCCCGTCCATCGAGGGCCCCACTACCAAGCAGTCTTCTGTAAGCAGTACTCCCTTCTCCCCTCACAGAGCCCAGCCCGGCCCCTGCTGCCTGGGAACCCCCGAATGCTTGAGCCGAGTGTAAGATGCCCCCACCCCCCCATCTCCCACGTGGAGCCCTCATTCTACCGTGCCAGTTCTGCAATGCTGGGCCTGTTCCCCCCTCTCTCCCCAACCCCCTCCAGCCCTCACACCTCTGCTGTCTCTCACTCCTCCACAAAGCCCTTTGATCATGCCTGCCCAAACTCCGCTCCCCAGTTCTGAACTCACTCATTCAGTGACTTCATCTTTATTGAAGTCCTCTGTTTTCCAGGCTCGGTGATGGGAGGGACAGACAGAGACCCCCTAAAGTACATCCTTCCTAAAGAGTTTCTGGTTTTCTACACATGAATAATAGCACTTCCTTTCTCTGAAAACCCAAGCGGGGGTAGCAAGAACCAGGGCGGAAGTGGAGGAGAAGCCCAGCATTGCCCCTGGGGCAGACCTCTCAATAGGGACTGTCGGGAGCTCCCCTCTCAGGGCCTGGACCTCCCCAACTACAGCTTTCAGGGCTGGTGGCTGCTCCCCGCCTGCTTATTAGCTCCTGCCTGGTCCTGACAGACCAGGCACATGAAAAGTGCCAAGTGTGGTCATGTAATCAGCCCAGCACTTACAGCATTCAACCATTAGCTGCCCTTATTGTTTGATGGCCCACAGGCAGGCTCCTTGTCTTCTGAAAGAACGCAATCCAGGGAGCGGATAGCTTCATTACCGGCATTTGTGTTCCAAACCTAAACGTGCATTTCTACAGTCCTTTGTGGATACTTGAGGCCACAGTTTCTCAGTTAGCTTGCACAACAGCGGGCTGCAGGAGGCATCACTACGCTTGATGGCACACCCAGGGAACCAGCCTTTGGAAGACGAAGGATAAGTCCATGAGGGCACAGCTGGGTGCCACAGGCCTCGGGCTTCTGCAGCAATCTTCTCTTGAAGAGCCTTCAAGAAGCTGAGAAGTAAACTCACGTTTACTTCTTACATGTGTGTTAAGCCACGGCTTCCAGTTCCTCTTACAAATAGCTGGAGGGCTCAGCAGAGGATGCTTAGAAAATTCTCATCCTCTCGCTGGAAGGAAGTGGGACTGGGAACAGCCTCCACGGGCAGTGGTGAAGGGAGACAGTAGGTATTTCAGGTCCCATCTACTTTTCCTGTGACTTAGAGAAAGGTATCAAAGGCCCACCCATAAGTGAAATCCCCAGGAGTTACTGAGCACCCCCATTACGCTCGGCACTGTACCAGTAAAACAGGCTTTGAGTACATTTTAACTTAGAATTGGGTGCCAGCGGGGAGTACGTTGTGTGCAGAGAGGAAAAGAGGCACTGCCCTTACCTCTGCCCTGATTTCTTACCTTATTATTGGGCCAGACTAAGCTACCAGCCACCCCTCATCCCAGTGCACACGCCCACCGCCCACCCCTCAAGCACGCGCCCCCTCAGCAGTGTCTGTGCCTCTGCAGACAGCACCCCTCCTGTTCAGAATGCCCCGGGCTGCCTGCCCCTCCCCATCCCAGTCCTCCGTACCCTGCAGAGCCAACTCCGAGTGCCTGAGACCGCCTGTCCCAGGAATCCTTCCGGATCGTCCACGGCTCAACGGGCTCTTTCCTTCCTCATTAAAACCCCATAGGACCATGTGTCTGTCCTCGTGGCATTCATGCTCAGTTTTGTCTCTGTGCAAAGGTCCCTCCACCTTCCCTGACCACTGTCACACACACGCATGCACACACACACATGCACGCACGCACCGAGGAACCGAGAGGAAGCTGCCTGAACATTCTGAACAGAGAGCAGAGCGCGGGGCTGCTGGGCCCGGCATGGGCAGCCGCGCTGCACCCCTTCCGCCCACGTCCACCTTCCTCCCCCTCCTGGAAGTGTCTCTCTGGGCGAGCACCGCTCGCAGAGTCAGGTGCTGGGTCCGTTCACGGGGCAGGCTGGTATGAGACAAAGTGGGCCAAAGGCTCTCTGCCCATTAAATGCCTCCCGTAGGCCCGAGCCTGGACTGACTTCCCACCATTATAATCAGCTCTTGGGGAGGTGGGAGGATACCTTCTCCAGAGCACCGAGGGGTGGGTAGAAAACACCCACTCAGCAAAATGAGAGACACATTGGAAAGGGGACTTGGAGATGATGTGTGGAAAGGGCATGTTGGGGAGCACCCGGCTGGAGGAAAGCCCAGAATTTAAACTTGTGTCCCTGCTACTATTCAGAGTTTGGGCAACACTTTTAATTACAGGAGTGCAGCGAGCAATGAATGCCCATGGGTGATCATTACTGGTTCCATTTTTAACACACTGAGAGGTAGCATGAATAGGTGCCCTCCGTGCCACTAAGTGGGAACGACACTCTCCTAATCTTCAGATTTCCAGCCTGCTACCAATTGCTCAGGCCAGGCCTTCGCTTCCAGCCACACTGAGGACTCCAGCGGGCTTCCAGGACCCAAGGCCCCTAGGCTGGCCTTGATCCTGGTCACCCACGCCTCAGCACATGTGCCTGTTCCTCGGCCGGCAAATGCTCATGGAACACAAGCATTGGGTTGCTGAGCATGGATTTTTTTCCATACGGAAGGAGGTTATTGTAATAGGATATTTCAGTTGTTCCTCCTGTTGTAAGATTTTTATAGCCAGACAGACCTGGGTCTGACCCACTCTTCTTCTCTAGAAGGATTAGTTACAAAGATTGGGAAGACAGATATTTTAGCAGCTCAGCCCGGACTAAGGTCCAGTTGCCTCACCAAGTGTCATAAGTTCTGCTACCACTTGCCCTAAAATGTGAAACCCAAAGTTTTGTCAACATCTGGGATCATTCATGAGAGTCTGAGTAATTGTTTAAAAACAGGTACATCTCAGAGAAACTGTGGGTTCCTGTCCAAACCACTAAAATAAAGCAAATCAATATTCTTTGGTTTCCCAGTGCCTATGAAAGTTCTGTTCACACTACTCTGTGTCTATTAAGTGTGAAATAACATAATGTATCAAAAATGTGTATTCCTTATTTAAAAAGTACTTTACTGCTAAAAAATGCTACACATCGTCCAACCTAATCTTTTTGCTGGGGGAGGGTCCTGCCTCGAGGCTGCTGGCTGCTGGCTGACCAGGGAGGCTGTGGCAAGGTCTTATAACAAGACAACAGTGAGGTTTGCCATGTCAATCGATTCTTCCTTTCATGAACCATTTATCTGTAGCATGTGATGCTGTTTGATAGCATTTTGCCCACAGGAGAACCTCTTTCAAAACTGGAGTCAGCCCTCTCAACCCCTGCCCCTGCCTGATCACCTAGGTTTATGTCACATTCTAAGTCCTTGGTTGCCATTTTAACAAGCTTCACAGCATCTTCACCAGGAGTAGATTCCATCTCAAGAAGTCTTTCTTTGTTCATCCATAAGAAGCAACTCCTCATCCATGAAAATGTTACCATGAGATGGCAGTGACTCAATTCCATCCTTGGGCTCCACTTCAGGATAAAGGGATACTTTAACCTTATCTCATGAACCACAAATGTCTTTAATGGCATCTAGAATGGTGAATCCTTTCCTGAAGGTTTTCAATTTTACTTTGCCCAGATCCATCAGAGGAATCACTTATCTATGGCAGCTAGGGCCTTATGAAATATATTTCTTGAATAAAAAAGAGTTGAAATCAAAATTACTCCTTGATCAATGAGGTGCAGAACAGATGTTGTGTTAGTAGGCATGAAAACAGTATGAATCTTGTTGTGCATCTCCATCAGAGGTCTTGTGACCAGGTGCATTGTGTGTGAGCAGTAGTATTTTGAAAAGAATATTTTTTGCAGTAGGTCTCAACAGTAGGGCTTAAAATATTCAATAAGGCATGTTGTAAACAGATGTGCTGTCATCTAGGCCTTGTTGTTCCATTTATAGAACACAGGCAGAGTAGATTTAGCACAACTCTTAAGGGTCCTAGGATTTCAGAATGGGCAATGAGCACTGGTTTCAACTGAAAGTCACCAGCTGCATTAGCTCCTAACGAGAAGTCAGCCTGTCCTTTGAAGCCAGACACTGACTTCTGTGACTAGCTGGGAAAGTGCTAGATGGCATCTTTTTCCAGTATAAGGCTGCTTTGTCTACAGTGAAAATCTGTTGTTTACCTGACTCATAATTTGCTTCACTAATTATCTCAGCTAGATCTGAATAACTTGATGCAGTTTCTCCACCAGCATTTGCGGATTCACCTTGCACTTTTCTGTTACGAAGATAGATTCTTTCCTTAAACCTTATAAACCAACCTCTGCTAGCTTCACATGTTTCCTCTGCAGCTTCCTCACCTCTCAGTCTTCACAGAATGGAACAGAGGCAGGGCCTTGCTCTGCATCAGGCCTCAGCTTAAGGGCACATTGATGCTGGTTTGATCTTCTATTCAGACCACTCAGTCTTTCTTCATATCAGTAAGAAGGCTGTTTCGCTTTCTTATCGTTCATGTGCTCACTGGAGTAGCACTTTAAACTCCTTCAAGAAGTTTTCCTTTGCATTCACAACGTGGCTGTTTGGGCCAAGAGGCCTAACTTTTGGCCTGTCTCAGCTTTCAACACGCCTTCCTCACTGAGCTAATCATTTCTAGCTTTGGATTTAAAGTGAGAGACGTGAGACTCTTCCTCTCACTCAAACATTCAGAGGCCATTGCACAGTTATTAACTGGCCTGCTGTCAATACTCTTACGTCTCAGAGGAGAGGGAGGGAGAGAGAGACGGTGAGGAGGTGGGAACAGCCAGTCGGTGGAGCAGTCAGAACACATCCAACATTCATGGGTTCAGTTTGCCGTCTTACATGGACACGGTTCATGGCACCCCCAAAACAAATACAACAGTAACTTCAAAGCCCCCTGATCACACACCACCGTAACAAATACAACAATGATGAAAAAGTCTGAAATACTGTGAGAATGACCAAAATGTGACACAGAGACCAAAGTGAGCAAATGCTCTTGGAAATCGGTGCCAATGGACTTGCTCTATGCAGGGTTACCACGAACTTTCAGTCTGTAAAAAACACAACACCTGCCGAGAACAATACAGGGAAGTGAGCCTGTACGCAGTTGGCTGAAAGTCAGCTTCAAGAGCGCTCCCCTCGCCTGTCCAGGAAGTCAGGGCAGTGCTTCATTTCACCCACATCACCCAGTTTGATGCCATGATCATTCTCTCCTACGAATTTTGGATTCTGCCTTTACTTAATTGACTTGGGCAGTTGGCATGCAACCTTTAAAACAGTTACTGAAATGTCAGCTTTGAAAGAGAAAAGACATTATTTGATGATGGCCATCTAAGTGCCAAGCAAAGCACACATGTCCCCAAGGACCTGTACAAAGCTGGGGGTACACAGGCAACTGCTCAAGAAAGAGCAAACTAATGCAGCAAAATGTCTACCAGCTAAGAGAGTGCAGTCTAGGGTACACAGCTTGTCCACAGTCACACCTGGGTCCTGTGAAGGACACAGTCACACCTGTGTGTGAGCCACTGAAGCATGGAACTGGCTAAAATTAATGAAAAATAAAAGCAAAAAACCACTGGATTTGTAAGATAAGAACAGTGATAAGCCACGAACAGGGATTTCATCCTTCAGAAACGCAGAACTAAACAAGAATCTAAGACCACTCTCTGCCTTTGCTTTGGGCTCACTTGTGCTGCAGGAAAGAAAAATATAACCAGAAAATAATGCTGTCAGCAATTGACTTCAGGTGCCATCTGCATATATTCCTGGCACTATTAGTTTGCAATTAACAAAGGCCTTATGTTTTATCCCCTGCAACTCACTGCCTTGAAGTCTGAGGGAGGGGATTTAGCGGAAGGGAACATGCAGGTGGGTGGCGAGCTTTCTCAAAAATAAATAATTCTGCTTTTTGATACTGATTCACTGGTATGTAAGCTGCTCTCTCAAACTAATAAAAGGTCATTTGTTGGAGGGAAGTGGAATATTTCCATTATGTCATCGTGTGAAACAACTCTTCCAACATGTGAGAGTACATTACAGAGATGAGCATTGTGCCATGAGGCAGGCTGACAGTCTTCATTTACATGAGACGCAGTCCATTTTGAAAGTCCAATGTGGTGGAAAACTCCTAATCTCTTGAAATGGGCAGAGCAGAGCAAGCTATGCTGAAAGCCCATGGGCACTAGAACAGAGCCAAGAGCCAGAGTTTTTAGATGTGGTCATCCCTGGCTTCTGATCCTGGCTCTGCCACTCACAGCTGTGTGACTTTGGGCAAGCCACTTAACCTCTCTGTGCCTCAATTTCCTTATTTATGAATCCTTTTTAGAAAAAGCTCATTGTGAGAATTAAGTGAGATAATTGTGAAATGTATGACACAAAAGAGCATCATAATAAATGTGTGTTACTATATGTCAGGAACTTTGCTAGATCCTTATTTGGTTGTCTCAAAGTTTATTTGTAGGTAAAAAAAAATATTTCAGCCAGTTACCAATGAGCCATTTTTGGTAAGGAGAACAATGCCAATCATGCCCACTTTGCTGAAAAAGAAGTGGCTCTTTCACACTGCTGTCCACTGCCCACAGAAGAGCTTGGTTGGCCAACATGGGAAGTGACTTCCCTTAGCCAACTCTCTAGGACAAATTATTTCAGAGTCAAAAAGATGGAGGTGATTACTATGCCCCATTATTTTTCTGAGAAGGGCTCACTGTCTGACAAGTTCTTGTTCTCATAGGGAACAATAAAACTTTGGGATGATAAAATTATGCCATGAACCCAGCTGATGGGTAACATAAAAGTGGAAAATAGATTTAAAGAAACCAATCTTTTCTCATTTAACAGTTGATAATATACACAGCAACAGATACCTGCTCGAGCTGATTGAATGCTGATATAAAGCAAAATAGTTAATCAATACTAAGCTGAAAATCGTAGCCTCTTCTAAAGCAGCATAGTTATTTAATAAAGCCAAAATAAGCAATATATGTATAATACCAACAGTAGGCCTAGGTATTAATGATATATTCCCTCGCCGTCTTGCAGCTCAGGGAGCCGATAAGCAGGAACTTGGAAGGTTTAAATTAAAAGTCTCTGTGACACCAGGAAAATAAAACTTCCTCCAAAGCTGGTAGAGAAGTGCAGGTGCGTCTGCCATCATCCAAAATATCCTGCCACTTACAGAAGGAGCATTTCATGGTCGTTGGAGGCCAGGACACAATTCCCTTGAACACCCACTCCCGGGCCAAGACTTAGGGACATGACTCATCCAGAGCGAACAAGGCAATTTTCTGTGGGGAAAACGTGTCTCCACCCCAGATGTTAGCCAAGTTCTGCTTAATTAAGTAAAGTTCTGTGAGCCTGAACACGTACTAGCAAGTGCTTTCAGTTTGCCTTTAAAAACTGTGGGGAAAATGATGACGGGTGAGGGAGAGACGTCCTGTACTTGAAAACTTGCTTGACCCGAAGGAGGCTTGTGAATTTCAATGATTTGCACAAAGATAATTGATCAGGAAGTTACCAGGAATTGCATGCAAGGATCTGACACTGTACAAAAAGCTCAATTTAATTCAAGATGAATTTATTGATCATCTACCATTTATAAGAAAACTGTAGAAACTGACATTTGGGACTGGCAGGTGGAAAGGTAGGAAGCTGTTATAAAAGCAAATGGACAAAGATGTTAATGAAAATATTTCCTCCCTGAAAGCTTTCAATCATGTGTGAGAATCTGCCATGGCAACCGTCATACATGATGAAACAAATATGAGCTCAAGAAAGGTTAAAGAAGCTTTCTATAGATGAAGAGAGGAAGAACTGATTGCTTCTCACTGGGAGAAATTGGAGGGGCTCCATAAAGACCAGTGTATAAATAATGCCCCTACTAATACCTTTATGAATACTACTTTTTCAGGCACATTTTAACTGCTTAAAACAAAGTATAGGTTTACCAGATGTTATACTGAATTGTGTTTCCCCCCACACCCCAAAAAATATATATTTGGGAATTCTAGTTACCAGAATTTCAGAATGTGGCCTTACTTGGAAATAGGGTCTCTACAGAAGTCATCAAGTGAAAGTGAGATTATAGGGTGGGCCCCAATCCAGTATGACAGTGTCCTCATAAAAAGGAGCAATCCAGACAAGGACACAAGGGAGGATCAGGTGAAAGACACAGGGAGACACCATGTGAAGATGCAAAAGGGGTTCAGGGTGATGTGGCTACAAAACCAAGCACCACCAGAGACAGTCCCCAAGCCCCAGCAGCCAGGGGACAGGCCTGGAGCAGACCCTCCCTCACGGGCTCAGGAGGAACCAGCCCTGCCAACACCTTGATCTCGGGCTTCCAGCCTCCAGACCGTGAGACAATATAGTTCTGCTGCTTAAGTCTATGATATTTCTTATGGCAGCCCTTGAACATCACAGTTTGCCATTTTGGAAGACATTGTCCTAAGGTCTGTGGCCTAAACCAGTGTTCTCCGAAGATACACATGAAGAGCCACTGAGGTTCAGAGAGAAATTTCTAGAACTTCCGTGTATCTCATAAGCATAAGACTTCTATTCTGATATCTATGTTAAAAGTGCTGTGTCTTAACACAATTATATAGCATATGGTTCATAAATAGTCATATATATATAGGATCCTTTGTTTAAAAATAATTTCCTAATAGTGATACATAATCAAAAGACTGTACTACTGTTAAAAGTGACAAAAATCTAGGTAATCATAGGAAGAAAATGAGGTAGCTGATTCCCCTAAATTTCTCATGGGTGAAATACAATCCCAGATGACATGGTAATGCGGCTTTATCTACTATTAAAGGATACTAGTAATGGCAGTCATCATGCAATGGCAGTCATCCTTGGAAACTAACCTTCAGGTGATTGACAGTTATAAGTTACAAGTTACAGTTACAAGTTTCCCTCTTGGTGTTGGGTGAGCTAAAGGAGGGTGCAGAATATGTCTGGCCTGAGGACCTTCGCTTCTCATCCACAGGTTAGGGGCCCAGGGCTCTGTTTCGGAACCACATTTTGTCACTGCCCCCGTCTGCCTCCCGAGCAGCCAGCACGCAGCAGACACTGAACCAAGCTGGCACATCTTTTTTGCACATCTAGTTTTGTTGAATAAAAGCCCTATTTTTACCCACCATTCCCCTTCTTTGGGCTGGTCTCACTGCACATTCAGGAAGATCACTTTCCTCCATCCACCTGTCCAGATCCAGACCCTAATTATATCAAGAAGCAGGTATCAAATCCCGACCCAGCTTGCCCTCAAAATTTGAAGCCACCATGAAGCTCTCTGAACCTATAATTTAGCATTTAATGATGACCTGGCTGAACTATTACTGAATGTGTTGTGGGTCAAGTAGGTCACAATTGTGTCCCTTGAGGACATGGACAGTGTCTTACACTTCCTGGAACCCCAAAGTGCTCGGCCCTGTGCTGAGGCTGCAGTAACTGATCAGAGTGGGGACCAGGGAAATACTAGAGCATTTCCTGTTAGGAGCGGAACAAGGTCGGACTTCAGTATCAGATTAAACTCGACTCCAGTTCTGAGCTTAATACTAATTTCATGATCTTGAGCAAGTTGCCCAACCTTTCTGAGCCTCAGTTTCTTTACCGATAAGATGGGCATAATAGCATCTCACCCTTCAGGTCATGAGCAGATTAAATGAGCTAATGCATGGACAGTAAGACTGTCCTTGGAAAACTAACCTTCAAGTAACCTTCAGTAAGACTGTCTGGTCCACAGTAACTGCTCAACAATGTGTACTTTCCAATCTATCTCTAATTCTGTTCATTATTCTCATTCAAATTCTCTTTGCTGCTAGCCAATGCTTCTGAACACAGCAATATTTAGAACTCTACTGGGTGGTATTATGGAAGAATACTTACAAAAAGGAACCACAGTTTGAATGTGAATGTCCCTTCCCAGGGCTCCTTCCCCTCAGAGTCACTCAATTCAATGATGACACCACTGGCTGAGACAAAAGATGTATGTGTCACCCAGCATGATTCCAGCATCTTCCCCCACTATGCCTCAGAATTAACCAGTGAGACTTGGCTCAACTCAAAATTGATATTCAGAGATGACTGGATTCATTTCTATCTTCTGAGGGCCTTTCAATGCAGTGGAGTAAATAATAAGTCAGTAATGCCCAGAGGACCAATTAAACACTGTTTATCCAAGTCAGCGGCAGGATGGGGGATAACGATGGGTGGAGCAGAAGGCAGAGGGAGGGAAGAGGAGCTCTGGCCCCAGTCACCAAGATGCCAGGACAAACCAGGACAAACTTAATATCTGAGACATCACTTCCCTTCTGGAGCCACACGTTTCCTCCATTGTAAAGAGTGGGGCTCAGGTCTCCGTGAGAAAACTAGTGGGAGGTCTGCGTTCTGGTTCTCGTCCTGACAGAGCCATGATTCTCTGAACAGGGAGCTTCCACAGCCCTGTCGTCCAGCCACAGGCAAGCTGAGCTGTGCATCCAGAAGCTGGGGTGTGTGGCCGTGGTCGCATTGCCTCTTTCTCCTCTATGACCAACATCCTAGGACGTGTGGCTGAGTGTGCAAGGGCCGGAGGGCTGTCCTTCATATGCAGATCATTATATAAGTAGCACCACTTTCTGCAAAATAATTGCAAGCTGGAGTCTATTAAATGTCCCCTTAAAGAGGCTGCATTCACTAATGTTCCATGAGTTTGACATAGACAAAACCAAAATGTGTTGTTTTCAACAAGATTTTGGGCCAATTCATTATTTGGAACATAGGCGAATTTTGAGCTCAGGAAAACGTAAATGAAAAATCTTAGATCAGACAACTGAACAAATAGGGAACAGCTACTGTAAGCAAGATACTAGGGGATCAAAAATATGCGTTAGACATAACCGCAAGATTGTTGCAAAGAGTAAGTGAAATAATCGACTCACAAGATGCCTGGTGCAATGACCGCTACGTTAGGCAGTCCCCTTCCGCTTCTGCCATCCTCCTCCTGGTGGGGAGACGTTCCTTCCTCAGTGGATGTTCTTTCATGGTAGGAACCTAGTGCTGTGGAGACACAGAAGAAGCAGTGACACCACTGGGGACAAGACCTCAAATAGCTGCTGGAATATCACGGACTTCAAGTGAGGAAAATTTAAAGCTGGGGACAAGTGAAGCCAAGCAGAACTCCACTTCCCTCTCGCTCCTGTTTCTCCCTTGTGGCAGGGCCACCCCCGCCCATCTCTGAGCGCCACCAGCAGCTCTTATGGACTCCCCGAGCCTGCCTAAGAATGGGGAGGAAGACCCGTGCAGCTTATCTCTGAGCTCAGAGATGCACAGCCTTCTGAACCTACAGGGCAACCCCTCCCCACCCAGGGGTGATAAGGAACACACCGGACAAACGCCCGGCGGAGGAAAGCCGGCCCATGGCACACACACCATGGGGCAGCTCCTAGGAAAGTGCTCCCGCCGGCCACAGAGCCACTCTGGCCGTCAGACACCACCCCATCTCTGCGCCCTCTGTGCCTCCAACCTTCACCCCTTTACCCTGGGAACAAATGTTGATGGAAGGGAAAACAATGGTTCAGGGAAGATTGAAAACACCCCTCTTGCTTCTTGCCAGAGCATTTGCATTTTTGGAAGAAGTTCTTATTTCTTTTTAAGGCTCACAGTGAGAAGCTTTTAGAAAAGCTAAAAATATCTGTTAAAGAAGAAGAAAAAAGATCAGCTTTTCTGTGCAAAAGGCTCAGAGGCACACGGAGGTGCAGAGTCAGCTTTTAGCCTCTCGTTCCTGAAGGCACAGGGAAGGAAAGGTGTCGTGGGGCCTGGATCTTCTAGAAACAAAGGGACATGCAGATAAAGATAAAAGAACCTCAGACCACATTATGGAATCATAGCTACTGAAAGCCAAAAACGGCCTATAGAGTTCACTTAATATAAACTCCTCCTTTTACAACAAAGAAACTGAAAAGCAAACAGATGAAGTGGCTTGCCTGGAGCCACAGCACCAAGCTGAAGCAGCCGGGATGGGAACCAGCCGCTGGGGCTCCCTGCCCGGGAGCTCCTTGTCTGTCCACGGTGGGCCGTGGACCTCTCTCCACCAGCACACCACTTGCACCTACAACCGCGAAAACAACTTTTGTGGATCTGGTCCAACCGCTGCCCCCATGCAGGCCACCAACTCATGGTTGGGCTGAGCTTCCTCCAGCAGCCCCAGATGGTGAGCTGCCCATTTCTACAGTCTGGGGCCTGGCCCCCAGAACTCACTGAAACACTACCAAAACTCTCAAAGGGAGTTTTCACCAAGGACCCCAATATCAGTAAGGATATCACTAACTCGCTCAGAACCAGAATTTAATTCTCACTGGACTTGAGAGCTAGAAGTGCACACCCTCCATTCAAGAGCCAAGGAACAGGCCAGGAAGGAGCTGTGACTTGTCCGGCACCACCTGAGGTCAGCGCAGGCTGGAGAGCTCTGCCTGCACCTGCCTGCCTGTCCTGTCACACCACGCTGCCTCTGCTGAGCTTTTCCTTCATTTTTGCACTTCCTCTTTCAGTCAGTGCCATTGATTGGGTCCCTCCTATGTGCCAGGCACAATTCCTGGCACTGAGGACATGCCATTGAGCAAGAGGGATAAGAGTCCTACTCTGGGGACATTACATCTGTTGATCCCACATGGCCCACATCTTCCCATGAGATGATGGCCACAACTGGGCTGCCAAGAAAACGTCCCTCAGGAGTGAGAGCATTGTCAGTGGCCCCCATGGCCCCCAATGGCCCAGGATATGAAGCACAAACTCCTCGCTGTGGCCCACAGCCCCCATAACCTGGCCTCACCCACTGTCCCCCGGTGCTCCAGCCACCCAAAGGACTGTGAGTCCCACAGGGGCCCATGCTCACAGGACCCCTCCACTGACAGCCACACACACACACCCAGCGCCCTGTCTCCTCCCCCTCCCCCTCCTTGCTAGCCTTCTTCTCAGCACAGCATGGGACTGCTTGGCATTCTTGCCCAGGCCAGACACTCTGCGAGGTGCCCTGTCACCCACAGCCATCCTGGGAGCACTTCTAGCGGTTCCCAGCCTGCTGACCCATTGGAATCACCTGGAGGGACATTAAACCATCACACCCCTTGGGTTCCTCCCCACCCGAGATCTGATGTAAGTGGTCTCAGGTGCCGAGGCATTGGGCGCTGTAAATGGCGCACAAGGATTCTAGTCAGCAGCTCAAACTGAGAACCACCAAGTAAAATAATATTCTCTCCATTTCACAGATGAAGATCTAGAGGCTCAAATGATAACCTAACATGCCTTGTCAGGACACCGCAAGAAGGCTGCCATCTGTGAACCATGAAGTGAGCTCTACCAGACACCAAATCGCCGATGTCTGGATCTGGCAAGTCTGGGAAATCAATGTTGCATAAGCCACATGGTCTCCGGTACTTCGCTATAGCAGCCGCGAGCTGGCTGAAGCAGACACCCTCTGTCCACCTTCTGCCGGCAGCCTTGGCCTCTGGGCTGCTGTCCTTCACCCATTTCTTCTGGCCCTGCCGTCAGGAACAGGACCAACTGCCCACCTTCCTCTGTGCATAATATCTCTGTACATTTGCACCAAATGATTATTTAAGTCCCATAACCTCATGATCTTCAAAGCATCCATATGGAGTATATGCAAACTGTCACACCACCAACACCAAGACGAAGAAACAAGAGCAGCAGAGATGTAAGCAAACCCCTTCCCACTCTCTCACCTCCATGATCACTAGTGACCTTCAATGTTAAAAGGAAATTGTTTTCATTTTGTTCAAAGGATCTTCCCAAGACTTAACAGTGCCCATCCCTCCCACGCGCATGAGCCAGCCCCGTCTCTTCTTGTCCTGTGAGGAAAGGTCAGCAGGGACTGAGCCTGCAGTGGCTGCCCTGCTTTGAGGGGACAGCATCAGAGGCAGCCTCTCGGAGGCGGGTCATAGTGCACTGTGGCACAGCTGGCCACCGGGCAGCCACCCAGGAGCGCCTGTTGGTCACTCCCAATAGCAGATGCCATGGCCAGAGAGCCTTCGCCCCTCCCTGAAAACGCAGTCCTCAGGTCAAACAGATGTATTTTGAGCCGGCAACTCAAACTTAGGGAGACAGAAAGGCAGGGGAAAAGCAATTGTGTCAATAACCAATGCATCCATCATGTCAGTGTCAGAGCTTATCATCTACAAGTTCCTCATGGCAGCCCTAGTGCCTGGCCTGTGCACACACACGCATGCACACACGCCCATGGCCTGTGCACATGCGCACACGCACACTCCCCCCACCCCTCCGCAAACAGGTTAATCCCCATGTCATTGGCTGCCACTGGCCTCCTAAGCAGCTTACCAGGGCATGTTCTGACTTCCACAACGACCTGCTAATAGTTTTACATTTCTCTCAAGTACTATAAGCCATCATTGTCACTCTTATCTTCTAATGAAATCGATAGATTCAGGAGACAGGAAGGGAGAGGGCAAGGCCAGTGCTAGGGCCAGGGGCACAGAGGGACTGCCTGCTCAGCCATAAACAGTAGTCTTGAAACCATTACCAAGCCTTGACTTTTACTTAGAGAAATTAAATTGCAGATCTCCTGGCAAAAGAAAATTTTTTTCCCATTTTACTTAAAAACAAGAACAGAGCTTTCCATATAGCTGTGCTTTGCTAACAGTAAAACTCTCTCACTGAAAACTGGTCCTGTGCCTCCAGGAGCCCTTAGGAGCAGCCTGAAGCATGCGATCTTTCTGCCCCTTTCTAAGGAGTGTTTGCAGCTATAAACACCCCAGGTGGGCAGTTGTTTAGTTACCACACAGTTTTGCCTTGATTTTTATAAGGTTTGTTATTTGGCTTCTACATTAATCTTTTCCTCCAAGTTTCAAAAGCTCCCTATATATTTAGATACTGATTACTTCCAATTCCTCCCTAGCTCCAGGACAAATCTGACCAGTCACCACCAGCCTCCATCCTCTGCTTAAAAATAGTCCTTACTGTGGCCCCTCCCTGCTTCTCCTAGTTCATGGCCTCCCCCCGCCCCCACGGCTCCCCTTCCCTGGCTGGGCTGCAGCCAAGCTGGTCGCTCTCAGCTTCTGCAACGGGTGCACTGCTTTGGATGCAGAGCCTGCACGCCCACTCCCCTGCCCACATGCGCAGCGCACTTCCCAGTGGACCTTAGACGCAGCTCAGCTGCCACTGCCCCACGGGTCCTCCCTTGGTCTCCCTCCCCAGGTCCCCCCACTGCGACACGTTCCCCAGCACTGACCACCCTTTCTTCCACATCACTCACTGCAGCTCTTGCTGTACACTCACTTCAGTGTGATTTCCTTACTTCCATTGTCCTCCCTAGAGAGTAAATTCCCTAAAAGCAAAGGCCACATACGCCTAGGGTCCAGCACAGGGACCAGCATGCGATAAACACTCCATAATTAAGTCATGAATGAAAAGCTCAGGGCTCAGGCTAACTGAAGGAAAGGAAGAGTCTGACGTTATTCTGTCCGCTATAGGCCTGTGCCGTTGGTGCTCAGACAGAAGTCGTCTTGTGTGATCTTTGCTCTTCCTCGGCAATCATCCCAAAGTGCCCCTTTGTTCCAAGGCTCACTGCCACCAGAGAGATGTCTGACTGCCCCAGATCAGGGCAGGTGGAATCAGCCTTGGTTAGAGGAAGTGGGTCAGGTCAAGGTCAGCCCTCTGTTCCGATATCAGAAGAGTCCACTATTCCCAGGGAAGGCTCGTTCTCCCCTGATTCCCTCAGGATGGTGACCTGTGAGCTAGATAATAAATGTGACCACACAAACATACTTTGAATGCAAGGCTGTGGAAAAGAAAGAAAAAGGCGAACAGGTATTTCCCCCTGCAGGCTGAGCTTCTAGAGAGCAGTGGGGTGAGAGAGGGAGTCCAGAAAGGACTGGACCAGAGTGGGGGCATCGTCTGGAGGCAAGAGCTCAGACCTGGGAAGGGTGAGCACTCTGCCTACCTCTAACCTGCGAGTCTGGGCGTGGCTGGACTTCAGGACTGCACATTCCACCTCAGCTCTGAGTGGCGACCAGTCGCCATAGGTGGGGCCTTGCAAATATTTCAAAATCCCGATTCACCTTCCCCACCACGACCTTCACTCCAACGTTCTACTCCCATGTCTCCTTATTTCACCCCAACCCTTCTCAGATTTTCATATGCAGATGAGTTATCTAGGGGATTCTGTGGGTTTGCCTGCATGAAAATTTGGGTTGCATAGGTCTGAGATTCTGCGCTTCTAACAAGCTCTGGCCCAAAGACTACACTTTGAGTGTCATGGTTCTAGAATATGATAGGGTGGTATGTACGTAGCTCTAAACCTGCTGGCTGAAAGTAAGCTGGTAACTAGCTGGCAACCAGTTCCTTTGTTGGCTGTCTGCAGTACAGAAGCCTTATGCCTGCTGAATTCACCCTGCCCTGAAAGGCTTATATAAGGCGACTTGACCCTCACTCTTCCCTGCCCAGAGAGCCCCCAGGGCCCCTCCAAGACCTTAATGCCCTGTGGCTTACACTTCCACAGGCAGCTTATAATGGTTCATTTCATGTGTTAACACGGACCATGGATGCCCAGATTGAAGGCTCTTCTGGGTGTATCTGTGAGCTGTTTCTGAGTGAGATTAACATTTAAATGGGTGGGCTCAGTAAAGCAGGTGTCCCTCCCCAGTGTGGGTGGGCTTCATCCAATCCACTAAGGGTCTAAATAGAACAAAAGTTGAGGGAGGAAGAACATGTCCCCCTTTTCCTGCCTCGTTGCTTCAGCCGACATCCCACCCCCTCTTCTCCCGCCATCAGACTGGGACTTATGCCACCGGCTCCCCTGGTTCGCAGGCCTCCCGATGCAGATTGAATGACAGTGTCCACTCCCCTGGGGCTCCGGCGTGCAGACGCAGATCGTGGAACTTCTCAGCCTCCATAACCACAGGAGACAATTCTTCATAATAAATCTCCATTAAAAAAAGGCATATATTATACATGCATATAAAAAATACATAAATATACATAGATATCCTATTGGCTCTGTTTTTCTAGAGAACCCTGAGCAGCACACGGTTCTTGTTCACCCCTCACTTCATCTGACCTCCCAGTGCATTCTCTTTTCCTGCCTCAAAGCAACCCACCAACACCACGGTATCAGGTATTTGTTCCCGGCACACTTTGCTAAAGATTTGGAGTGAAGGACATTTTGTGACATCAAAGAACTTCACTGCCAGTAACATAAACATTGGCTTTTTAGATGCCCATGATCCCCAAATGTTCTATCAACTTGCAATAAAAAAGGTACCCTCACCCTCAGTTATCCATTCATTGTGCAAAATTGTATACTTTTATCTCTGTTTTGCTGTTTTCTTCTAAACCATGCTATTATCCTAAGCAAGAATTTCACTTATAAAGAAAACAGCATGTACTCAGAAGAGAATTTATGCTGTTTTCTAAAGAGTAGAACACATTGAAATTCAGGTTTAGATAAAAATATTTTTTTCCCTGTGTTCAACACATGGATTGGACTGAGAAACATTGAACCACTTATTCTGATTTTTATAAAATGAACATGGACAAGTGTTTCAACTCTGAATCTGTTTCCTTACCTATTAACTAGGTTTCCTGATATGCATGCTTAGCAGGCCATGACCTTTCTTCCGTGTGCTATTGCCCCCATTTTCCCCAAAATTGACTCTCATGATCATTTCAACATTAGCCCCTTGTAACAAAATTAGAACAGCAATTCTGATGACTTCAGGGCGAGAAAATTTAATGTATTCCAGGCCATTTGTTAATTTGGATTAGCCATACCATCCCCTCTTTTGGCATTAAGGATAATTGAAAGTTGACCATACCATTAAATTAGCATCAACTTTAAAATTTCACTTTAATTATACCCAGATGTCATTATTTCTTAGTGCCAAGGAGTAAATTCCTTAATGACTAATGAGTCAATACATACAAGCTCAGGAGTCACCTTTTGTACTAGTAAAACCAGCCCTTGGCGGGTGCACATCAACAGCCCTTTGCAAAAAGCAGCCCTTCTATTCCTATTCTGAGTGTCCTGGACCAAAAATCAGAAAGCATCTGAAGAGAAATGCACCATTTGGTTTGCCTCCAAACACACTTGAAAAGACACATGCCCTTCTGTTTTGGTATTTTTCGCCTTCTGATTTGTGACATACATAAACAGCGAGAAGTCCCATTAAAGCACACTGATACTGAAATGACATTAATCATAATAAAAGCAATTAGGAGAAGCCTCACAGGTAGCTGGTATTCTTCAGGTCCTGGGTAACCCTCCAACCTAGCAGGCTTCTGGGATATTAGTCCAACCACTGGACAATAAAAAGCAAGGGGGAGGGTGGGGTGGTGAGAAGCCTGGTATATTGCCTCCAAACCAGAGATGGGGATGCCTGCTGTGCTAAGTGGCTCTGGACTATATGCCTCATCATGATTTTCAACTGGAAAGTGAGCATCTTTTAGGTTTTTCCCTTTGAGCAAACAAAACCAGAACATGGGAATTAGCGCAATTGAGCTCCTTTATGAGAATTGCAGCAGCCAGATCAGAGTGGGACATTGTCAGAATGATAGCAATAGGGCCCAGGACGGGTCGGGGCCTCGGGGAAAAGCAGCTTAAAGGTGGAACACTGCCTTGCGTGCCCTGCAAATAAGCTTCAGATGGAGCAAAGAAGAACAGCAAGAAAACAGGAGAGAGAATTACAGGATATAGAAACTGACCAGCTCAACCCACCAGATCTGAATCCAACCAGAAAAGCAAGCACTGCATGACCAGGATTTCAATCTCAGGACCCTTTTTGCAAAATGAATGAAATCTGCATCTCAGTCCCCTGCCTGCTTCTGCAGCAAGAAGGGAAGCACAGAGGGACGTCAGTGGGGAAGTGGATGGGAGGGTTCCTACCCGTTGGCCTGATGCTTGGCCATCAAGTGACTGCTTTTCTTCCCGTTGACCATGTCTTATCCCACGTGCAGAGAGTGAGTTCCAAAGGGCCTTTACATACGTGCCCGATCTCACTTAGTCCTAGCAGTGTGCTGCATGCTGGGCTGGGGGCTGCTGCTGTCACACTCACTTTAGAGTCAACAGTGCTGAGGGCCTGAGGTTACACTCGGTTATGCAGGCAGTCAGTAGAGTAGAGAGATGCCTCCATCCAGGTCTTCTAAACCCCAGACTGCAGGACGTCTGGCCCTGTGCCATAGGGTCTTGTCCAACAGATGACACAGAGATGGTCCCTTCAATACTACTCCATGGTCAGGACCTGCACAGCTGGAGTGCCTGTACAATTTCAACAAAGGAAGGAAAAGGAGGGAAAATGGCCGGAGCACCCTTCTGATTCCCACATTATGGTCAATGGACATTGGAACTAATGGAGCAAAACTTTAAACATTAGAGGAAAGCTCTTTGTCCCTTTACTCAACTTTATGATGACAAAATACAAAAATCAACATAGATTAACCTAAACATTATATTAATGTTAAATTGTAAATAATCCACCACTTCCTTTCTTATATTTCTAGGCAATGGATAATGATAATTTAACGCTTTGTAGTCACAAATATTTTGGGCAACAGCTTCTCAAGGAAACAAAACAAAAAACAAAACTTGGAACTATGTTTCAGAAATGAAAGCTAAATTAAGATATTTAGAGCTTATAATAAATTCATTTCCACTATGACACATTTGGGTTTATTCTAGGTATAAAGGATGGTTCAATATCAGAAAATCTGAGTGTAATTCACCACATACATAGATTTAAAGGGGGAAAAAAGTCATAAGTTTAACTCAATAGATGCAGTAATATTATTAAATAAAATTCAAAATTCCTTTAAGATTAAGAAAAAAACTTCTTAGCAGTATACAATAATTTCCTTAACTACATAAATGGTATATAGCCAAGCTTCTGGCAAATATCAAAATCCTACTAAACAGTGTAAACTACGCCTCATTCCCATTAACAGCAGTCAGAAGGGAAGCATCCCCGCAGCCACCTCCGCTGTTCATAGCAAAGGGATGGACAGCAGTGGCCCTAGAACCGAACTACCAGAGTTTCAGACCTGGCTTTACTTCTTACTAGCTGTGCCATTTGGAGCCGGCTCAAATTCTCTCTACCTCAAATGTAAACTGACAGTTACTCCCTCCCTGACCAAACGTTAGGCAGACTCCTCGGATCCCAATTCTCCACTTAGCCTCATCCATGGGTCCTGTCTTGGGCCTGTCTCACCCTATTGTAGCAAGAACCCTATGAGCCGTGTTAGCAAGAATCCCCCACCTTTGATATCTGACTGCCCTTGATGTCTGATCAAGTTCTTTACCCCTACCCTTAAAGTCTAAGTCCTTGACCTGACTTCAGCAAGAATTCTAAGGCAGTATAGCAAGAATTCCCCACCCTTAATGTTCCCTTTCAGTAATTTTCTATCCACTGATCTCTTCACCCTGTTCTTTGGGTGTAAATCCCTACTCGTCATTGTTACGTTCAGAACGGAGCCCAATCTCTCTCTCTTTTTGCGGTACTTTCAATGCAATAGTCCCGAATAAAGTCTTCCTTTCCACTTTGATGAATGTCAGAATAATTATTTTTCTAACACTTCCAGTAAAAGAGGAATAAAATTATTTACCTCATGGAGTTGCCTTGAGGATGGAAAGAGTATATGCAAAGTGCTGAGACAAGTACCTAACACTTTGAAAACACTATAAATTTTAATGATTATGATTACCATACAGATATATATTTTTTAAAAGCAAAGAAATAGAGTGAGTGGAAAGCAATAGATAAGATGCTGGAAAAAGTCCTAGGAAACTACAACAAATTATTAGAAATGAGGTTGCTGGAAGACAAAACCAACTTTAAAAATCAATACCAGCAATAACCATTCCGTTTATTTTTAAGTTAAAAAAAGCACTGTCTTCTTGACTAATGACAAAACACAAGGCGCCTCAAAGTAATCTAACAAAAGATGTATAAAACATCTATGAGGAATATTATACAACATTATTCAAAGACATGAAAGCCAAAACAAGCAGGGAAATGTGTCATATTTAATGTGGAAACGCTCCATAAATACAATTCTCTCAGACTAATCTGTAAATTCATTACAATAAATTATCTCCATATTCCTTCTCTCAGAACCTGAAAACTGACAAACAGCAGTATTTTCCCTCTCAGATATCAACATTACTAGAAAGCTATAATAGTTAAATTACTTGTCACTGACCCAGAAATGGTCAAATAAACCAATGATACAAAGCAGAGGGCCCCAAAATACCCACACATAAAATAAAAGTAGTAATAATGGAAATATGAAAGCTAACTTTCATTGAGCATTTAGTGTATGCCAGGTTCTGTGGGAAGGAAGCAAAGTGCAGTATTGCTCGTTTAGTCCTCAGAAGGCATTTATTAATATTATCTCCTTTTTTCAGATAAGAGGGAAAAGGGTAGAGATGCAGAGAGATTATATAACATGATGAAGATGACACACACCTTAAGTAATGGACTGGGTTTTGAATCCAGGCAGTATGTGTCTACAATCCCTGTTACAGCATCTCTTTTAGAAACATGGTATTCTCTGAAGTGGCATTAAAATTCAGTCGGTAAAGGCTAGAATATTCATTACATGGAGATGGAACAACTGGCTAACCCTATCACACACACACACACACACACACACACACACACACAAATGTAAACATGCACATTCCAGAATGATTAAAACCTCGATTTAAAAACAGTAAACATTTTGCACAAGAATATAAAGAATGTCTTTATAACATTGCAAAGAAATTTCCTAAGTTCCAAAGCACTAACATTTCACACTCAGCTACTTTAAAATTTACAATTTTTATATGATTTCTCAAGCGTGTACAAAAAGATATATATATATATATATATATATATATATACTCACCATTGTAGTATTTCAATAGCAAAATTTTGCTATTAAAGGCCTAACAATAAGAAAATGATGAACTATATTGTGCTCTGTTCATATAATGATATACCTATGCAGTTATTTAAATGAACTAAATCTATGTCTATCAACATGGATACATTTCAGATACAATGCTAAAAATACCATGACAGGATCATAGGACATAATATGCTTCTATTAAGCGTAAATCACACCCCATGATACTCTTTGTCATTTATGAACCCATCTACATTGTCCAGCATAAAAACACAGCAAGAAAGACACATTTTCCAGAGGGTGGTTTCCTCTGGGAGTGAAACAAAGAAGAGGAACAGGATTAAAGAGGGGTAAATAGAAGATTTCACAAACATGTCATCTTTTATTTCTTCAAAAAAAACTACAGGAAGCAAATGTTCAGGCTGTTAACTTGTGGGTGGTGAATACCTGGCCAAAAAAGTATTGCAAACAAATACTTTGCAATAAAAACGTCTCTAAAATGCACTGATGGGTGGAGAGTAGACTAGGACAGGGTGAGGGGAGGCAAGGAGACTGGTTAGGGCTATTTTAGGAGCCCAAGCTGGAGATGGTGAAGGCTGGGAATGGAATGATGGCTGCTAGTAGATTAGCTGTGGAAGATGGGTAAAATAGAGTATATAATGATTCCTGGATTTGCGATGTGGGTAACAAAGCAGATGATAGAGCCATTAACTGAAGGAAGCTAAAAACAGCAGGTTTGGAGAAATCAAGAGTGCTTTGAAGATTTTAGATCTGAGATCACTATTGCATGTCTGAGTGTAGACAGACAGGATGCAGACAGGATTCAAAACTGTTGTTTCAAGGCGAGGTCAAGACGAGATATAAATTGGAAGTCAGCAGCTTAAAGATGGCATTTAAAACCTTGGTGAGAACTTCTTTGAGGGCATGGATAGAGAAGAGAAGCAGGCCAAGGTCCGTGTTTGGGGTGCTCCAAAGTTAAGAGGTGACTCGGGGGAAGGGGGGTAGTGGGTTGAATAATAGCCCCCCAAACATGGCCACATCATCATACCCAGAACTGGCGACACCATTATCCTACAGGGTAAAACAGACTTGGCAGATGTGATTAAGGTAAGGATGTTGAGGTGGGGGATTACTTTGGACTCTCCGGGCCAAACATAATCACAGGGTCCTTATAAGATGGAGCGGAGGAGTTAGAGGTGGCAGGAGATACAGGGATGCAAGCAGAGCCCAGGAAGAAGAGACGATGCCAGGCCGCAGGCGCCAGCCTGGCTAAAATGCAGGCCGTTGGTGACCACGCAGCAGCCTGGAGAGCAGACCGACCCGGACTGCACCTAGGTGGGTGCGAGGGCGGGAGGGAAGTGGTGGGAAGGACACGGGACACCCACCTCGGGCAGCAAGGAGGAGAGGTGGCGCGTGTGCCCGCTCGCGGGAGCGTGGACGGCGTGTCCCAGCCACCCCGAGGCCCACGCGGAGTGCCAGGGAGGAAGGGCCTGCGAGGGACAGGGCAGGGCCCGCAGAGGCGCAGGTACGCGGCGAGGAAAGGCGCGGGCCACGGGCTTGGGGGGCACAGGGCGCAGGGTGGGGGCGCTTGGGACCAGCACATGCACCCTCTCTGGGCCCTTCCACCAGCTTGGAAACCTGGGTGGCCACCTGAGGTGGCCAAGCGCGAGGATGCGGCCTGGAGGGTAACAGGAGGTGAAATGGTCCTTTGGCGGAGCAGAAATGTCCCCCACCACCCACCGGCTAGGAGAGCGAGGGCACGCCGCGTTTCTGTTCCCTCAACTCCCTGCAGGACCCAGTCTTCGCTGCGTGCTTCCTCCGAGCAGAATCCACTTCAGAATGGAAGGAGACTAGAAAAACGAAAGACTTACAAATTGTCCTAAATGTCACACCTTGTATTTTAGTGAAAAAGGAAAGAATCCTGAAGGCCCAGCCTGTTTTTACAAACTTTGCATGAAGGACAGCCCTTAAAACTTAATGAGCCCTCAGCTCAAGGTTCTTTTGGGAAAATTTTGGAACATTAAAACTTTTGAAACATTAAAACTTCAGTTTAACAGTTTGTTTAAAAATCAACATGAAGCTTTATCACCAGATGTACAAAATCTGTTATCATTTCATAGCTTTTGGAGATTTTATTTAATTTAAATGTTGAACTATGACACAATTTTTGTAAGTCTACATTGTAAAGCATATGTTTCCAGAGGAGAATGCCGTTTTCACTGCCTCCCCCATTTGATAAACTATTTCATAACCATGAAAATGTGATTAGTTTATATTTAATCAAAACACACTACAAAAACTTGATAGCTTACTCCTGAGAGCTTTGCATCATTGATGGCAGATTAGAAAAAGTGCTCAGCAACTTAATCTGATTTACCATCATAAATATTCAAATCTTACTTATTTGTTCCACAAAACAGTTGTTTAAGTGGCTTTAATTTATTTCCAAATTTATTGTCTCAACTGTATCATGCACATCAATTGTTGAAATTGTTTGGTAACATGCTTCCATCCAATAAATGGTGAAGAGTCCCTTCTCTCTCTCTGTTTCTCATACATGAAGTGAATTAAAATGAACACTCACATGAAGAGTGACTATATGATGAAATTTCACCATTATCAATAATTTCTTTCTTTAAAAATTTACCCCTAAGAGTTCTGCTTCCAGTAACATGGCAGGTTAAGTGTTCAGACTAAACACTGAAAACAGCTAGAAATTCTGGCTAATTTTTTCAATTCTTAAAAACATTTTTATGTATTATCAGGTCAAATCAAGGAGAAAGTTAGAAACAAGAGTTGTAGGAGTAGCAATAAAAATCAGTCTTGCCTTAGAGAATCTGGTGAACTTTCATTGTCATGGCCTTTATGGAAAAGTCCAGGTCCCATTACAAAGAGGAGAGTCCAGCAGGAGAACCTGCTTCACAGAGCTCGGAGCCCCGAGGACCCCAGCCCCCGTGAGGAATGCCTCACAGAATCTGTAATGAGAAATAAGCTGTCTACCCAAATCAACTCAAATTAACATTAACTAAACAAAAGTCATAGATTGAAGGTTTTTGGACTTGCCAGGGAAATGCTACCAATAAAACCAGAGAAGTTACAATAACATCAGAAAAATAAGTCCATTTCAAAGCAAAAACACCATTAGACATAAAGAGGGTTACAACATAATGAAAAAAGAATATTTACCGGGGAACTTTTTCCCAAATTTTATTTTTTGTTTTGTTTTTTGGGAGGGGACTATTGTTATTCATTTATTTTTCCCAAAACCTTGTATGTTCCATGGCACCTTTCCAATATCCTAAAGGCCCAGGCTTTGGAACTGGATAGCCAGTTTGTATTCCCTGGAAACAGTCTGAGATGGTGAACAGCCCCAAGAAGATTCTCGGCAGAGCATTCCCGGGGGGCCCGTCTTTGAGAAAGCAGGGGAGGGGGGCACTGGGCACCGGGGAGGATGACTCACTATGGGGTTCACTTGAGACTTAGCTGCCTGCAGGGGGCTCTGGAGCTGGAGACGGCTTCTCAGGTCTCTCCCAAGCGGAGGCGGAGGGCCCGGGCCTCTGAACCCCCTTCCAGTACTGAACACCGGCTGAGCGCTGGGAGCTGAGGGACCTCTGAGGGAGGCTGCTCTGATGGCTGAGGGCAGTTTCCATGAGGCCCCCGAGGGGTGGGTGCCTTGTCCCCAAGGGGAGAGCTGGGTAGAGCTCCGCGCTGCTTGCCACTGCCTGACTTTGTCACCTGGGTGCCCGTCAGGGGACAGCTCCTGCGGAATTGCAGTTGGACTGGTTCCCTGGGAGACTCAGGTAACTGCAGTAGTTGAAGGCAGGTGTCACTGGCTCTGCCATCCTCTCCTCCACCATCAGCTCACGGTTTCCCTCGCACTCACCTTGCACCTCTTCTGGTCTAGGTGGCCTGCCTGTGGGGGTGACCCGACACCGGTGCTTCCTCGGAGTGCCCACCACATTCTTCCCTGGCCTCGCCATGCATCTACAGCCCCACCCCGGCTCCTAGAGACGAGGGCTGACTGTGTCTGCCAGGATGAAAACCCCTTTTCTTCTTTGTTGATCAATTATGAGAAACTAAATAACCAGGTGGCAGGTAACAGGGAAGTACAGGGGGAGTTTACTGCGCCTTTAGTGGAGGCCACCCTCCCTCTGGAGGCCATGGGGCCTAACATGGCTGGGGCAGGGGACACAGATTCCCCCAGCTGGTCACTGGGCGTGATGGTAAGAAAGGCCACTCTTCCTTCTACCTTCTGGTTCCCCGTCCCTGTACTCTACCTGCTAGGGAGACAGCCTTGGTGACGCGGAGTGTGTTCTGTGTCATGGAGGATAATTCCCCACTCCTGCAGGGTATTAGCTCCAGTCGGGAACCCTGGTTATGTTTCTAAGAGGCTTTCTCCACCTCTGATGGGCGGGCAGCTTCCAGGTGGTGTCATTTGGATAGAAACAGTGGGTCTCTTGGTCATGTGCTTGTTGCACCCCATTGCAATAAGGTGGGTCCCTTGCCTTGGAATCGTCTTGCGTGGAATCCTTTGTGGGTGAAGGGTGGCGCTGGCATAGGCCCTGCAGGCAGGAAAGGCAGCCCTATGCCAAGACGACTTGATGATCCCACTCAAGACCCATTCCTATCCCTTCCAAATGGTCTACCAAGGGCTGATCACTGACACTGAGGGGCTTGGTGTTGCTAGTCTCTGTTGCTAGCAGGTTAGACCTTCAGCAGCACCAGTACTTGGAGAGCCTTGATGAATGGAAGCCCAAACCGATGGGCTGGTATGCAACCTCCTCACTGCCACTATGGCATCTGTTGCACCTGCACTTGGGGTGGCCTGACTGATGTCAAGTGGCCAAGTCATTACACCACTTGGTCTTCTCTTCCATCATGAATGCACTATTTTGGACGTTACCATGTGATAAACAGATCTTGACAGTGGTGCTCACTCCTGTAAGGCCACCCACTCCGGTAAGGCCACCCACTCCCGTAAGTCCAGCCATGCCTGTCTGACCTCCTTGTTCTCCCCTTAGCCATGAATTTGCCACAAGTGTCAAATGGCATATATTATCTCAGGGCACTTCTCCTTCCTTACAATGTGGGTGACCAGATGACCCGGCCAGATAGAAGACGCATGTTCCCTGGAGGATCCCCCTCATGGCCACCTCTCAAGGCCCTCCCTGAGTGATGTCACCTGCAGACCATTTTCGATATACATCAAGTCATCCTGGCCCCACAGAGGACCATCACTGTGACCTGGGGGAGAAATCCAGAAGAGTGCCGGGTGTTGGGAGCCCAGCCGACTGCTCATGTGACTTCCTCGTGCACTCTGACCTTGTTCATGCCCAGTTCCCCTTATGATGAATCCACCCACTTCTGCAAGGCAGTGGGGCCGAGAGAAGCCAGCCTGGCCATGTGGTTAACTGACTTCCCATGACAGCATGTGCCTACTTCTCTGATGCTGATGACATGGGCTCTTTCCAGAAGGCCAGTAGTTCCCTTGTAACTTTTCCAGGGCTTTCCATGGTGTCTTTCTCCACCATACATCTCTCTAGTGCTATAGAGATCTGACACACTATACCACATCTACAATGAGGACGGTAGGGCGGACCAGGCTCTATGGACAGACTTCAGGGTCACTTGTACCACCACCTGACCTGCTGTAGAGTGCTTTCCCCTCTGGGTCCTACTCAAAGATAACAGCCTTCCATGGCCCCCAGAAAATGGATTATAACAGTATTTAGAGGGGCAGAACATGCTGCCTCCAAAATCTGAAGATGCCTACTAAGCATTGTGCTTCTCTCGAATAGTGGGAAATATGAGGTGCAATCATCATTCTTTACTTCAGAGAGGCTGTCCCAGCAACCCCAAGTCTCTGGACCCCTACAAATGTCAGTGATAGGGAAGCCTCTGAGTCTCTGTAGGGTCTGTCACCCAGCCTTTGATGTGCATGTGTCTTACCAAGGCCTCCAACCGATTTACCATTCCTTGCTCATCTATCCCATCAATGCAATGGACAAACATGACATTCAGCGGAATGTCCACATAGTCCAGGTGACTTCAGACTGAAAAATGGCAGAGCGGGGGAGTTAACATGGACCTGGAACAGGACCATGACAGGATCCTTTGTTTGCTCCATGTGAATTTGAACTACCATTGGTCCTCTTTTTCCTGGGAATGGAAAAGAACACATTCCCCAAGTCAGTGGCTTCCTTCCATAGGCCAGAGACTGCGTTAATCTTCTCCAGCTAAAAATACGTCTGGCAGAGCAGCTGCCAAAGGAACTGTGACTTGATTCACTTTGCAGAAGTTCTCTGTCCTTTATCATGGGCCCTTTGCTTTGTGCAGGGGCCACACTGGTAAACTGAATTGAACTATGACAAGGACCACAAACCCCACATTCTCTGACCTTGAGGGCGGCACTCATGGCTGGCATTCCTGCCCCGGTGTGATATGTGATGATGTTTACAACCTACTGTTATGTTTACAACTTACTAAACCTGAGGCCCTCCCCCTGCCTGACCACACAGCCTGGGCCCCTCTGGAGAAGAGCTGGGGGAAGCTCAGCTGAGAAGACTTGCTCTAAAATTGTAGGGTCTTCTCTGGGAGGCCTCTGCTCCTCCTTTAGTCCATGGGTCCTGGGTCTGAGAAAGAACTCAGTCACCCCGACTACTGCTTGGGATGGTCTCCCCCGATCATCCATACTCGATTTTATTTTAATCATATAAATTAAGCTTACCCTTGCTGGCTGCCAATCTGTCTTACTTCTAGCAGGAGCATGTCTATAGACCATCTCCATAGCTCTCTGCAGGGCAAGGTACCCCCTGGTGCTCCCCTGATCTTACCTCTCATTAGGATCACGGCCTCCACCATGCTCCTGATGGTGAGTACACCACCTGGCCTTTATCAGAACCACTTCTGCAGGCCCAGAGGGTTCTGGGAAATATAGGGTACAAAGTACTCCACCCCAAGAATTGGGGCCCCATGTCTTACCTATTAGGACCCTGACCTTGGAGGCCTGAAAACTTAACCTTCCTTAAATTCTATTATTTGGATTAAAGCGCCCTCCAGCTGACCTGCCATCCAGCTACAGAACATGGGGATTTTCTTAAATGTTGCCAAGAGGAACTTCAGCTTTCACATTTGCCTTAAACCAGCGATGAGTCATCCTGAGCTTATCACCCTCTTCAACAAATCAGTAGCTCTCAGCCACGGTCACCCAATCCCATGGACCTTCTAGTTACCATTTCCTAATGCCACTCCAGCACCATCTGTGCTCCACATGCCACCAGTGATGGGGTCCTTGTTGTCAGCAGCCATGTGCTCCGTCTCCAGTTTTCCATTTAGAATCCATTTCTCACAACTACTTCCCATGTCAACTGCCTTAGAGGTTTCCTGGAAACAGAGTCTGAGATGGAAAATGGCATGAGAAGTTTATCTGGCCAGTTATATAGTCAGACGTGTGGCCAGTTACATGGTTCTGTGCCAAAGGGAAGGGGCCCAAGTTATAGCAGAAAGGTGTCCTGAGTGTTCCTGAAGCCCATGCCTCTTTCCAAAGACATTCAAGGAGAAGATGTCCAGACACCATACAGACAAATTATCTGAGGAAAAGATCTGGATACGCCAAGCTATTTTCTAAACCGAGAAAGGAAAAATATGGTAAACCTGTTGCAGTGATGCAAACCCATAAAAGCAAAGATGAAAACCCAGCTGAATGTGCTCCAGGCAGCAAGTCGGGAGTGTCCACATGCCCACGCTCCTGGCAGGGTGGTCAGTTGGGCAGAACTCTGGTTCAAACCGGAGGTTTTGCTGTGGGGACCCAGGGTGAAGAACCAGGAACTGGCCTGGTTGTTGCCATTTACCTAGTCCTCTGAGGCTCTGCTCCATGTCTGCAAAGCAGAGCATAGAAGTAACAAGCACTAGCTCCCAGTGTCCGTGGCAGGTCAACGAGATGTGTGCAAACTGCAGGGCAGACACGCAGCTGCCACCCACACCTGCCCTCCCCGTGCAAACAACTCCCTGTGCAAAGCACTCCCTGTGGCACTTCTGTGTGGATGAGCTCCCGAGGGAGGAGAGCTGGGAGCAGGGACCTGGGTCCCCGTCATGCCAATGCACCTATGGTCAGTCCCGACCCTGCTGAGTCCTGTCAGGGAAGCCTTTCACTTAAACCCTCTTTAACTTAGTATCTCTAGTAGTGGAAAGGGTTAGGAATATACAAATTGCAAATTTTTTGTAAGGACTAAAATTATAATGTATATAGAATATTAATATATCCTCTATTGTAGAATAGCAAAAATAATGAAGTGGTTTTAATGTTCTGGGATCTTTCCAAAGAATGCTATTTGCTAATCTAGAGGTCATTCTCCATTTTACTATATTTTCTATTTTTTCCCCCCCACTCCTCCCACCTCCCCAGTGTTTAAGCATATCATTTTCTGTGAACTGAAAGATCACATTATCATTAGCCACCAAGAAGGCTTGACTTTTGCTAGTATTTTGATTTTGCTTTAAGGGGAAAAAATCTGAATACTGTAGATGGCAGTAACTTCTGGCTGAAAGCACTCGTCCCTGTGTTTTGTGCACACCCTCCATGACCAGCCGGGCTCTGAGCTAAGAGGTGGGGCTTCCCCAGAACAGCCTTCACTTGTGTGCCTGATCAAGAGGTCCCAAAGCCAGGGCTGAGGGGCGAGGACGGTGACCCCTGCAACCTTGACAGTGAAGCCCATGCAGTGAGATGCATCCTTTCTAGAGACCCAGCTGTCCTGCAAAGCTGCCCCTGCCCACCCCTCACCTTTTTGTCCCCTGTCATCACCAGAGCAGAGCAAGGTCCACTGGGTGGCCCTGGCCTCCCTGTGCAATGAGCAGACCCTGGAGCTTATGCAAAGACAGCCCAAACCTGGGACATGTTCCCTGCTGTGCCCATGTGGGCTGACCCCAACCAAAGGACCACTGCATCTGCCCACTGAGAAAACAGCTCCAACCCTGCTCCTCAAGGCAAGTGACAGGAAATCGGGAAGACACCCCAAGATTCTGAGGTCAACAGGGAGAGGCCTGCTGAGCCCCCATCTCTAGTTTCTGTTCCTTCGCTTTGTTCTGTCCCCTCCCACCATCAGTCAGGGAGCAAAGCAAATGGAAGCTGCAGGCGAGCAGCAGAGGCCACCCAAGCATCAGGGCTGCATGGTGCTCACCTCCTCTCCAGGGCCTGACACACGAGACAACCCATGTTTGTGAAGAGCCCTCCCACAACCGCCGACGCACTCTTGATCCTTCCTGGTGGGCTGTGGGTGAGGCGAGGAATCGCATCTGAGGAGCGATGCAGGCTGCACAGGAGGAATCGGCCACAAGCATTTGGGTAACTGAGGATAAACCCAGATATTTATCACAGTTTTGTTTGTGTTGTTCACAGTCAAAAGAAGGAAAGAATAACATGCGGCGCCGAGCCCTGAAGCCCAGTGCTTTGGGATAGGAGGGGCTCAGGCGCCATTCCACGGAGGGCAGGATGCATGAAGGCACCCAAGGAGTCTGTGAACTTTGCACAACAAAACTGAAATCGACTCCCTGTGAACCAAAAAAAGGAAAAGAAAAAGAACCCCAAACTCTTATTTATTTGGAAATAAAATGGCAAGTATTGTAAAGGATAATGGTCTGATTGCTGTAAAACAATTTATAGACTGCTATAAAAGGCCTCTGGTCCCAGGGTTTAACGCCCCACTGCAAGGAGCTGCCAGAGAAGCAGGTGGTAAGTGGAGGACATGAAGAGCCTCTAGGTCAAACTCTGCCCTGCCTGGGAGGGACCCACCTGTCCTGGGCACCGCAGATTCAGAAATCCAGGCTTAGTGTAGACGGACTCATGCTTCTGCCTTTGACATGGTTTGCTCAGGAAACTGAGAAGTTTTGATGTGCTCTGGGGAAAACAGACAGACTGACAGACGGCCAAGGGGCATGGAAGTCTTGTGCAGCATAGCGCACAGCTTTATCAACCCTCCTTTGCAGCTCCAGCATGGCCGCTCACTAATTAAGCCATTCCGGCAGGATTCCTAACATCCCAGAACCTCAGTTTCCTCATGTGTAAAATAACAAGGGTAACAACACTATGTACCATGATACTACTACAGAGATTTATAGCACAACTCGAGTAAGGTGCTTAGCACATTACCCTCTGTGCTGTCCATTATTTCTGTTATTGTGTCAATCTTGCAGGGGTTTTTTGCAATATTGCATACCGAGCAGATGATTAATGTGTGTGCCCTCTGGGTGCTCACCCTGTGGTGTCACCTGATGCAGGCAACCTGAACATGACACAAGGACAAGACCCCAGGCCCCGGGCTTTCCTCCCTGACCTGCTGCTGAGCTGGTCACTCCTCCGTGGGTCTCAGTTTACATAGCTGATTAAATACAAGGTTCACGCTGCATGTTCTCTGTACTGTCTTGCAGTCCAACAGCGTTTGAATCATGCTTTTATAAAACAGAGCCTCTGGTGGAACAGACATGACTGTATGGTCAGTCTCTTTCAGGTCTCCCAAGCCACCCCATGTGGAAGCATTTATATCCCTTGCTGAGATGACAGTTGACCTGGAAGTCTCCAATGTATTTGAATTTCACCAGGCTTATCTCTCTCAAAAGAAAGTAAGGTCAAGTGGGTACTCTCATTTTAGGGGCACCCACCCAGGCTTAAGAAGACAGTCCCTAAATGACACGCCTTCTTTAACAACTTCTAGAAAGCCAAGTGTTTCAAACCAAAGTGGAACTTAAGGCTTTCTGTCTTGGTTCCCTATTATGGACATTTAGTATTTGTTTTGCAATTGCATTAGCATGAACTCTCACACATATGCTTGCAAGGGTGTGCATGCCTGCATAAACACACACACACACACACACACACACACAGCGCAGTACTGCCCCAGATGTGATGACTCCTAATGGCCAAAAAGAATAGCACTGGATACTGGCATGGGTGAGTGGTTTAACAGTAAACAGGATTTTCTGGACAGGCCTGTGGGATAAGATACCTACCAGCTGCCAGAATAAATTCCCAAAAAAGGCAAATGAGAAGACGGGTCCACTCAAGACATATCCTAAGTGCTTCTGCACAGCAATTACCACTTCACCCAGAGCCATGGAAGTCACCCTGAGACTTACAGGTTAAAAGAAAATCAAATTTCTGCTTCTGGACTCCCAGGCTATTTTGTCCCTGTCTTGTTGCATTGGGCTAGGAAAAATAATTGCATGTCTTTGAGCCTCAGCTTTCCCATCTGCAAAACATGAATTCCCATTAAATGGCATTTCAAACCATTTCTAGTTTCCAAATCATGGGCGATCGCTCTGAAACAGGTTTTTACCCCTTGGGGCCATGGATTACTATAAACACCTGGTGAAAATGTGGACCTTCTCTTTACAGATGCCTGCAAAGTCTCATAAACACATAGGATTTACCCATAGAGTGGGAGAAAGGCTGCAGAGAACCTCTGAAGCCTGTCACAGAGGATGTGCTTCAAACCCTCAGCTTTGGGAAGAGACTGCTAAAAACAGTCTCTCTGAACGAGAAGCAAAAGATACAGCAGTTGGGCAAATGTGAAAATCTGAAATTTTACTTTAGAAATCAATACAATTATCTCATTCTGAGCTTTTAAAAATGGAGCTATAATTTCATATAATACTTCAGAAATAAAGGATGGAAGACGTTAAAGCAAGATTTATCACTGTGATAAACTATCTAAGTTATATCTGAGGCCAAATGGAAGTGCGGAGTCAGATTCTGATAGAGCAGGTATTATGCAAATATCCAGGGCTTAGTTAATGAGTTGTTTTCCCCAGATGTTTCACCCATGTTCCTGAGCAGGAGGGAAGCTGGCTACAGACCAAATTAAATTTTTATATTTCTGTAAGATAGTTCCAGGCACTCAGGTTTCATCAGTCCCATATTGGAGGCATCACGGCGTCACACCATGGTTGAATAACCCTGCATTCAATCCATTTTACTGAAGACAGGACAAATAAACTAAGAATCAGAGCGCTCAATGACTCATGTCAGAGGTACAGATTGAAAGTCAACACTTATCCTGCATATAATCTGGCTGAAGAAGAGTTTACAGTGCAGAATTCTCCATGTGGACAACTGTTCCTTCCTGAAAGGAAAGTTCTGTGTGTGTTGTGTGCGCACGCGCACTCACAGCTTCAAACAACACCATACTCCCTGGGAAAATGGAAATGAAGAAGAAAAAAGATCCCCAAACTTCTGTTTTATTTAGAAATAAAATGCAGAAACAATTGCCAAAATTGCAGTTGATTTTAAAAGATTTATTTCCATGCACAGTTATTTATTTCCAAGACAGTGTATCAGGAGTTCTCTACCACCTTCCCCCGCATCTCAGTGTGGGGTGTTCATCCTGTTCACATACTATTTCCCAACACTGTGAAGTTGGTAGCGACTTGTGCCTCTCCATGCAGCAATGATGTCATTTGGCTTTAAGCATGAGTTTAATGTCCTGGAGTTTTCGTCCCCCACTAGATGGTAATACCCATAAGGGCCAAGACTCTGCATTCTTTGGGTGTTGTCCCGCAACACCTGGTACGATGCTCATCACGCAGATGATCATAACCGGTCAACTGAATTAAAAGTTATTGCTCTGAGGCCAATGAGCGAAACGTGAGGGCTGAGAAGCAAGGCCGGGCTCCGGTTCTGCCACCTACTAGTCGTTTACACTTAGGAACTTCCTTGAACTTCCCTGACCTCAGTTTCCATATCTATAAAATCAAGAATGTGAAATCCAAGTCCCATTTGTTTTATACTTCTATGTGAGCTTCTTAAGAAGAACTCAGTGTCTGAAGGAATCCACCCTAAATCCACCCATTTCAGACTTTTCTTTTAATCCAAGGGGATGTAAAGAAATAGTCAACTCCTCAGGCATAAAGTGGGTACTAGCTCTGTGCTAGTAGTGGGCTTGACTATTTCTGAAAGGCTTTCTGATTAAATGGAACCTGAAACCTGTTCAGAAGCCATCTGCATTTTACAGCCCCTTAAAAACTGTCCTCTGTCTGAGGCTCACATTTGAAAGCCTCACTGAAGGACCACTTTGCTTGTGGAAAAACAGGCCATCACTGGAGTCCACTGGGTAGTGAACGACTCCTACAAGGAGCGGTCTGAGTGCATTACAGTCCCTGGACCAAGGACTCTGGGGACGTGGGTGGAGATGGCCGGCAGACTTCCTATACCCACTTGCAAGTTGCTAAGGGTAGAAAGAGAGGAAGGGAGCCAGAAGGTCACACTCAGGGCCAGGGGTCACCCTAGAAGCCAGAGCAAGAAGCTCTGGTGGAAAACTAGCCTTGGGAGAGGCAACATCATCTGTCCTGGGAAAATAGCTGGCCATGGACTTTGGGGAGAAACCTGATACAGATGAGGGGGCACCTGTCCTCTGGCTTTCCCGCCCCAGGGGGACTTGCTGGCCTCCTGCTCCTTGGGGTCTTGCCGGATCCCTCCTCTGCCACTCACATGCCAGGCCCGTCCTGTCCACAGGACTCAGCTAACCTGGAAGCCTTATCTCGTCTCCACTGCTGCACTCACTTCCTGCAAATGATTCTCTCTATGTATTTCTGACTTCGAGGGTGTGTATCTAATTGGTCTCTGTGCTTTCAGACTTTAGCACAGGGCCTGGCACATAACGGGGACACAGGGAAGCTGAATGAAAGACTAATAATTGGAATGAACCACTTGAATGAATGAGCAAACCTAGCAGGGTGGGAATGACTCAGGGATGCATTCATTCAGTAAATATTTGCTGAGGGCCAGTTCCGTTGCTGGACCCAAGGCACAGCAAGACACACAGGGTGGCGCTGGTGGGGATCGGGGCATCCCCAGACCTTGTCCCCCAAGGAAAGCCTTTGCTGGCCCTCTGGGCACTCAGTGGAGCATGCCGCAATCATTAGTTCTTCATCTATCTCACTGTCCCCTTTCTAAGCCCCTCAGCACACGAGTGAGCCCATCAGTGCTGACGAGGCCACCTCTGTCCCTGGGGGACGCTGTGGGAGACTTGGCCTGGAAGTAATATATTTTTCTGAGGAAAGGGCTAGAAGGGGATGGAGACTGGCTGCCATGGGGGTCACTGAGACCTGCGTGGGGTCAGGTCATCTAGGGTGGCCAGAGAGTTGTGACTCTGAGGGCACACAGCACAGAAGGAACAGGACAGAGGCCGAGAGGCTGGGACACTGGCCAGAGCAGTAGAGGGAAAGGTCTGCGGGAGCCTGAGAGGGGAGGCTGAGCCTCAGCTCAGGACTGACCCCTCCCTCAAGGCCAGGGACATGGGTGCCAACTGTAGGGTCCTCCCCAGCCTCCTGGGATAAGCCACTGCTCAAGAGGTCAGGCTGTGGCAGTAGGACAGGCAGTAGGGTGTGCAGTTCACACCTCGGAACCTTGGCGGCCCATTCTGTCACCCCGACACACAGCGCTCACCTCGTCATGTACGTCAAGCACTGCAAAGCCGTGCATGATATACATAGATTTTTGGAACAGAGTTTGGCTTCAAATCCTGACTGTCACATACCAGATTGGGAGCAAATTATTTATCTGCTCTATACCTCAGTTTTCTCCTTTGAAAATGGGGATGACAGCAGTGCCTACCCAATGGAGGTGTGAGAATTAAATGAGCTAAAATATGCAAACCGCGTGCAATGATCTTGACGTAGAGTTGGTGCTATGTATGCACCTGCTGTTCTTCCTATGATCATTTACACAGTAACGGAGGGCACACAGCGAGAAGGACATGTGCAGAATCGGAATTGATGGTGTATTAGATGATGAGAGTGGACACGCTCACTTGGCCGACGTGGCTCTGTTTGGAGCGGGCCCCTCATACTCACCCTAAAGCCGACTGGCAGAGCATGTGGACCAGGGCTCTGTGGGGGCATTTAGATTCCCCACGTGGACATTTATAGAGAAATGGTGGCAATCACTTTCTATTATGAAATTCCTCCCTGCTGTGGAGCTGGTGAGAATTGGCAAGAAGGGTCCCCCATCCAGGGTCAGCATTTCCCCAGCAGGAACTCAGTGGGCCCTGCAGGGACCTGGTCACCTTGCTGCTCCTCTCTGGGCCTCAGGTTTCACACGCACAGTGAGAGGAGACCAAGAGCCTAGTCGTGGCATCGGGAAGGCCAGGGATGGCAGCTCACAGCGCTGCGCAGTCCACCGCAGGGGGTGCCCTCGGACCTCCAGCAGCTCCGTGGGGAGTGCGAGGTGACAGAGCCCCCCGGCTTGCTGCCAGGCAAAGGTTCCGGAAGGCCTGGCCTGGCCTCCCATGCGAGCCGGCAGAATGAACCGGTGAGCTCAAGTCTCCTGACTCTCCTGATTCTGAGGATCTAGGAAAACTACCACGGCGAGTCCAGAGGAGTGAGCCCCTGAGGAGGGGAACCCCGGGGACTGGGGACCCCAGATGAAGAGGAGGTGCAGGGGGCTCTCTCCCACGCCCAGGTCAGGGTGCTGAGCACTGGCCCTCAGAGGACGAACCGAGGCGACTTGCAGGGCAGACGGAGAGGCTCCAAGAATCTGTGCTGAACAAATTCTTATTTGGAAGAGGGTGTGGGGAGGAGGGGAGGAAGTGGCACTTGGGTGATTTCATGTAATTACTTTCCAAGACTAACAGGATGCCGTTTTTCAAACAAATCTGATGTCCTTGCACCCCATGGGCCTTGATTCTGATCAGTTAAAAGACAGCTTTCCCCGGGGTGACCGGGGCGCGGGGCTGTCCTTTCAACCCGTCCTCAGAATGCCTTTGATGTGTAGTCCAAGCTCCCTGGGCACCTTCTCCTCAGCGCAGCAGATTACTAAGTCATTTTTGATGTCATTTCTTTCAAATGTGGCCTTATTCAAGTAGTTTCTCAGTAGGCATTTCAGTATTAAGTTGTACACACGTTTATGTAAAATGTCGCTCCAGCATCGGGCTGCTTCTGAGGCTGAGAGCAGTTCAGGTTTATCGCTGTCTTGGTGTTCTGCCCAGTTGTGCGGGGGCACTCACCCCACAGGCAGCGGAGGGACAGATGTGGGGAAGTGAGCCATTCTCCTCGCTCACTCAGGGGCTTGTCCGTTCTTCCAGCACAGAAAGAGCTCCTGCTCTGTGCTCACCTCTGCTCCATAGGGTGATCAAGGTGCCCACAGACGAAAGTAGATGCAGTCGCAAATGTAAGTTCCTGAGATGAATGCAACAAGGAAGGTGCATGTTGGCAGGCTCTCTTTATCCAGAGGTTGAAGAAGGCTTCCAGGTGGAGCCCAGAAGGATAAACAGGGTTCTTCTGTGTGTCTCTAAAAGCTGGTGACTTATCCAGAGTGCACTGAAAAGAAGAACCTTGATTTGTAATGTTTCCCAATGTCCCTGGTGTAAATACTCCCCCTAATAGCAAACGTCAAGCTACTGAAGTGTTGCTGATGGCAGCACACATTAGGTCCACTGTGCAGATGCAATGGACATAAATCCTTTCAAGACAAGAGAGACTAGTAAATAGGTAATAGGAAAATAACTAGGAGTGATAAATCTGAGTATGTATACTTTTTTTTTTACTGATTTATTTAATCATACAGTTTTTATAATTGAATTTTATTAATGGTGTTTGATAACCAGCTCCCACAATTCCTGTGAATTTAACAATCGGCTCCCAGCCCTGCACCCAGGCATCCCTGCCCTTGCATCTGCAGCCTTGGCTCAAGCTGCCCTCGTACCCCAACAGTGTGTGTGTGATACTGCCCAGGCTCCTGGCCCCAAGTCCTGGCTGCTCCTAACCTGCTCTGCAAAGCACAACTGAGGTGGGATCATGTCATCCCCCTGACTGAAACTCAGTGGCAGTCCTCTGCACTTCTCAGTCCCTCCATGGTGTGGACCCCTGCCTCGCCACCTCATTCTGCCCCACCTCCTGTGTTCCCGCTCCCAGCACCCCCTGAGCCTTCTGCTTCCCTGGCCCCTGCTGTATCTTCTTTTATTCTTTACACCCTGTTAGCTCCTACCATCCTTCAGATCTCCACTTGGACATAACTTTCTGGGGAGACCTTTCCTGGCCTGCCAGGCCCAAGAGGGTCCTCCTGTTATGCTCCTGCAATGTCCAGGGCTTAAGCCAGAGAAGCGTCTCTCAGCTGAGTTGTAACAGTTTTGTCTGATGGCAGCAGTTGAGCATGGGGCCTGGTGTAGATTGCTTGGCTATGTCACCTGGCTCTGCCTCCTACCAGCTGCATGTCCTTGAAGACGCTGGTTCACCTGCAAATCCTCCTTCTTTCTTGCAAATTAAGGCAATACCAGCCTCTATGTCACAGGGTTACTGTGAGCTTGAATGATTCAACATGCACTGAGCGCCTGCAATAGCACTGCCCCCAGCACTTGCCCGCTTGGAGGCACTGGCATGAGTCCCGTTGCCTATCTCCTCCCCTTTGACTGGTCCCTGCCGGAGCCGAAGCTGTTTCTTTCTTTCTGCTGTTTTAGATGTACGTGCAACACAGAGCTGGGACTTAACAGGTGCTCAGTGACTCAGCTGAAAGGAGTGACCCAAAGAATGAATCAGTGGGTGAAGAAAAAGCCAAGCATTCGCAGCAGAGAGCAAATCAGGGGAGGAGGCACAGGGCATGGGGTGCTCGGAGTGGGCGGGAATGGGAGCACTGGCAGCTGCAAGGAGGCCCCTGAGAGGACCACCGGTCAGCGGCTGGCTTTGCATTCTTTCATAGGCACCCACCCTCATTCCACCAGTCCCCATCGGTCTGTTTGTGCTGCTATAACAAAATACTGCAGATGGACCAGCTTCAACAACAGACATTTGTTTTCTCGAAATTCTGGAGGCTGAAAGCCAAAGACCATGGTCTGAGGTGGATTTCAAGTGACAGCTGTCCTCCTGGCTTGTCAACGGTCCCATCTCACGATGTCCTCACAGGACCTTCCCCAGGTGTGTGCGCACACAGAGCTCTGCTGTCTCCTCCTCTTTCTGTAAGGACACTAATCCCACTGGATTAGGGCCCTACCCTCATGACCTCATTTAACTTTAATTCCAAACATAACCACACTGGGGGGTTAGGGCTTCAACATGTGAATTTGAGGGGGAAGAAACATTCAGTGCACAGCCTTCCCCTCCCTGTCTACACACGGGGAGGCCTGCTCCGTCTGTTCTGGCCCCTGTCTCTGGCTCTCTGGCAGGAAAGCATTTCATCGGCACTTCAGCAGGCCAGCTGCTCCCGGCACCTCGGCTGATGACTGGCTAAGTGTGTCCGCTGTGTGTAGAGCCTGGGAATTTGTTTGGTTTGGTTTGGTTTTAAACTAGGGATTTTATTAACTGCTAAATGCTAAGAGATGAAAAATTGCAATTGGACCATTCAGGCACTTGGCCTTTCAGCTAAAAGCCCCTCTTGGGGGCCCACCTCTGCCTCTGCATATTCAGAATTTTCCAGCCAATTTCATTCTGTCAAGTGATTATTTACAAATTAGATTCCCAAGGAATACATAATCAGAGAATGCTAGTGTCACTCACATAAATAACAACAAAGTTTTTTCAATAAAAGGCAAACTGTTCTCCAAATAACCAATGTCATTAGAAAACTCAGAGAACCTGTCACCAATTCTACCCGCCCTGAAAGCATTTATCAGTCCTTCATCTCCGGACTGGAGCTGGGAACGTAGACAGTGGAAGTACCAGAAAGCCATGCCTGATACACTCATGTCCAAGGCTATCATCAAACAACACTCTTTTCAAATCGACTCAATTCAGAATCCTCAGGCATTCAGTAAAAATAGGAAGCAGTTATTTGTGCTTTCATTGGAGCTGTAATAACTGCTTGTTCTGAAGTGTCTTCTATTTGCAGGGATTAGGTCTTATGACACAGCCTTGGGGCAGTCATCAAACATCCAGCCCCCTCCTCTCCCATAAGGAATCTCAACCATTTGTGCCCAGCTGAAAGGACAGTGCCAGCCCCTCTGCAGTGAGGTGTGGCCATCTGAGCTCTGGTCCGGGATGTGCAAGGTGAAACCTGCGTAGGTGGGGCAAGGGAGGCTTCCAGAAAGGCTGCTTCGTAAAAGCAGAAGGCACGGGACTGGACTCTTATATCCTTTTCCTCTTTTCTGCTCTCTGAAATATGGATGTGACATCTGGAACGCCCACAGATATCTTGACCGTGAGGTGACCATGAGATTTCAGCAAACTGTGCACTGCAATGGTGGAGCAGTCAGACAGGAGCGGCCTTGGTCGCTGGTCCCAGGGGTGGCTGCCCCGCCCTTGGCTGCCTGCGCCAGGCCTAAGTATGAGGGACAGAGCTCGCCTTTATCTCACCCAGGCCTCTGCTACTTGGGATGTTCTACGATATGCAGCCAACCCTAATCCTGCCCACACCGCACTGCATGCACATTCTCCCTACACAGGGTGCGATGCATGGGCAGCTGAAGCCCAGAGGTTTGTCAAAACAGCTCTCCTGCCACTCCTTCACTCCATTCAAATGTCACTTGCTGAGGTTCTGTTGACGATGCCCCCAAAAGGCAAATCTGTCCCCTACAGTAGCCAGTGCAGTTTAGGATGTAGAATCCGTCCTGGCTTTTTCAAAATATAAGGCAACAGATTGCAAGCTAACAGACTCTCCTTCTAGAAGTTTCTCACAGTATCCCAACCAGATACTGTTTGATCTTTCTCTCTTTTTGAAGGCCTCAGGACAGAAATTTGGAATAGACGTGACAGGGAAGAGGGTGGTGAGAGTGTGTCGGAGGGGTGTGTGTGTGTGTGCACATGAACTCTCGTGAGGATGTTTCGGGGAGGAAGAGAGAGACAGGAGGGAATTATGAGACTGCAGATAGACGCAAGCAAGTCAACGTTTCCTATTGAAAGCAGCGCAATTCTTACTGACGTTTACATTTAAGCACTAACTCATCTGCACTTAGGGGTTGTTAAAACTCTAACCATCATGGCGAAAAAATTTAGTATAACAGCTCAACTCCGTATAATTTTATTATTTTCAATAAAAATGAAATGTTAAGTATATAACTAAAAGTGATTGGGTTTTTATGTTTACGTAAGACTCTTCACATAATTAGACTCACCATTCTATCAACTCCATTTTCAAAACAGTTTTCAACACCAGTTTTGGTGTAAAAGGGTAATCACCAAAATCTCAAGACATATCTATCCAATTCTGGGAAACACCCAAATAACTGTGAATCTCCCAGAAAGAAAAAAGGCATTTTTATATTCCTTTGGTGATAGTTATTACTAAACTCAGATATTTCAAGTAAGAATCATATAAAAATAACATAACATAACAAGAATAAGGCCCACTTAACATGTGAGTGAAACTGAGTTAGCAGTCAGTTAGATCACATACTTTACACTGAAATCCCACAGTATTTTTCAAGAGTGTGTTAATGGCCTTTGCCTGAAAGACTGTGAAACCCATGTTCTTTTTTCCAAAAACCAAAATGACAATAATTATGCCAGGCAGCTGCTGCCCCCAGTAATACGACAGCCTCTCCCCGCTCCCTGGAATTTGCTAGAATCACCCTACTCGAGCTCATCTCATTCGAATTAGCTATTCCCTCTCTGTGCTCCAGCAAGCTGGGTGAGTTTCCCATCTATTAGCTGAATTATTCAGATGTTTTCCCACAATGGCACTAGCAGGGCTCATATAACTAGTTTCTAAATCAACAGTGAATTACATTATTGACAATTCGAGCAGATTAATTAAGAAATCTGTCAGGAATGACACCATGAGAACTGGCTCCTTTTCAAGTCAGCTCCTCAGTCTTTGAGATAGAATCATACCTGGTGTGATTTCAGAAGTGTCAAGGCAGCTAGGACACCCAGTCTGGGGACGGAGACAGCCCTGCTAGGGTGAAAAGGGGAGTCAGGGTGGGCTGGAGGCAGAAAGCCATGCACACACGTGCACACACAGGCACACACACCCTCAGGGGTATGGGCTGGCTTGCATCGACTAACACACAGGACTGCAAAAATATTCTGTATAGAATAAAGCATTTGCTCACCATGATGTATTACTGTTTCTCCCTTGAGGATCTGCTCAAGTTTGTTCACAGATCTTGGCAACAAGGAACATGATCAGCATGTTAGAGAAGACTGTTTCACCTTTAGGGCTTTTGATGGCCTGTGTTGCAGTGTTCAGGGTCTCAAGCCCCCAAAAACTGAGCAGACTAGGAAACCCCTTTCCTCTATCCCTCTATTTTTTTCCCTTTCTAATAAAAGTTTTGCTGATTTTTCCAGACAGTCTTACAACCGAAACCTAGCATACAATGCAAGTTAATTAAAGACCAGAATATGATGGTATTCTGCTGTTTGATTTAATTGATTTGAGAGCCTACTGGATCAGTCATGGTACTTCTGCACATTTATAGTGGATAACATGCAGGATCTAGAATCTGAAGTCCCAGATTCAAGTTTGATTTCAGTCCCTGAGGAGCTGGGTAGCCTTGAGCCTGTCACTTGTCCCTCAAAGCTCAATATGTCCACCTGGAAGCCCCCCTGCCTCCCAGGCCAGAGTGCGGAGCAAGTGGAAAAATGAGTTTGACAGAGGGAATAGACGCATCCTGAGGACAGCGCGCCTGCCATGCAGCGTGCAGCAACCCCTCCTGTCCCACGCGCAGGACAGCCCTTCAAGAAGTGTTGGCTCTGGCTTCAGAGTAAGAACACTGAGGCTTACAGGGGTTAGGTCAGCATCCCAAAAGCACAAAAGAAACGCTGAACCTATGCCCATCCCCAGGCATCAGGCTGCATGCCAAAGCCAGGGTGCTGGGCGAATGGGTGGCAGCTGAGTACCTGTGGTAGGTGCTCCGGGAGTGTAGGGCAGCCATGGGCCGCGGGAGGAGGTGTGCCCAGGGCTCCTGCAGGGAGGGCAGGGTGGGTGCCCTGGGTGACTGGGGACCCAGGAGGACTGGTGGGCCCGGCTCACCCACAGGAGCAGACAGAGGGTGAAAGAACAACTGTGACAGTAAAACATCATGAGACCAGGCACGACAGTCAGCACCAGCTCAAGACAAACCCTGGCATCCTGTTCAAGGCATCCACGTGCTCACTAACTGAGCACTCGTGTCTCCACTTGAAGGTGCTGAGGTTCAGAGGGTGGTGAAGTGGACTTGGAAAGTCCAAGGAACGAGACAGTGAAGTCCCCCTTTTCAGGACCCTCCACGAACCCATCCACCCAGACGGTAGGTAGCATAAGCCTGAGGCCACCAGCAGAGGGTCAGACAGACCAGCATCAGGTAAGCATCAGGGCAAGCCTCACCTCTCCAGAGGCTTGAAACAGAAGCTGGAAGATCGCTTTCCTGGGATGCCGTGAAGGCAATTCCCGCATCTCATCTCTTCTACCTCCAGATGCTGTGATTCCACAAGGCTTACTTGGAGAAATTGTGAAGCATAATGGAAAAAGCAGAATTCACAAGTCACAGCTTTGCACACCTCGACCCTTATACTTTGGCCGAGTCATTTAACCTTGAACTCATCATTGACGAAAGGGAGTTATAACTTTGGCAATACTTTCACTGGCTTTCTAAAAGGATCAAGCTGATCATGTGTGTAAGATGCTTTGTCTAATGTAAAGACATGCCTGTTGTCATCACTCTTGGTGGTACTGTGAGCATGAGCGCCAGCATTAGTATGATTGATGAAGAGGTAATCTGGATACCCAAGGACAGAATATATTGAACATTTTTCTTTATGTGAAAATGCTAACATAGATGGTACCCATTTTTTTTAAGAGTGTCATATTGTAAACAAAAATAAAGTGGGCTCCTCCTATGTGTCTGTTTTTTTGACATCTGTTGATACAGACTCTATTGCCTTAAAACAATCGGTTAAACTAAAAGCTTTTCAGGATGTAGAGATGAAAAACACAGTCTCCTCACATCACTCTTCCCAGCTTCAAATAAAAACCTACACCATGTGACCCAGACAGGACATTTTCTGTGGAGGCACAACCTGGTGCTGAGTATGACTCTCCCCATGGCAGGTCCTCGGTCCTGACCTTCCCTTGACCTGTCCGACTGAAAACATTCCCCTCTGCAAGGGCACCCCTTTTCATAAAACTACAAAGTGACTACCTCAAATAACTGTGATCTTATACTAAATGTTATTTATACTTAGACCTGCAGTACCAAGTATTTTATAACCCTACACTCCAAACTAAAATAAAACATACTGTGCAGACTCTTTTTAATGCATGACCCAAAAAGGCAGTTTTAGTGATGGGGTCTTCCCATTTCAGAGGAGCCCTTAAATGAAAACAAGAGATTTGTCATTAAATGGTATTGATGATATCCATGGTGTTCATATGTTTGCCAATTTCATTAACCTTTCAAATTAGGTGTTCATAACGTGCTAATGACAGCATAACACATCATTACATTGTTCAATGTAATTTCATGGATATTATGTACAGTTGATCATGTTAAAATCTCTTGTCTTTACAGCTGTTAGAAAACATTATACTTCCCAAGATCATTAGGAATGTGTGAATACCAAACAGCTAAATCTACAGCTCAAATAATGGTCCTGCTTGGCCTTGAATTCTGATCAGGGTATGACTAGACAGTTTCCACTGGTGAAGAGGCTAAGCTCCCTTGAATATTTTATACAAGAACTGAAGATACACGAAGCTGATAGAGAGCTTGAGAATGTGTTCAGTTAAATTCCTTGCCTTCCGATTGGCAGTGATAAATTGAATTATGGTTTAACAAATAATCCCTCTGCCTCTTTTCCTGCCCCAGTGACTATGGAATTAGCCAGACACTTGTTCTGCCAATGGGATGTAAGCAGACTTGATAGGAGCAAAGGTTTTGAACATGTGCGCATGGTTGGTTTGTCCTCTTGTGCCCCTGCACTCCAGAATAAGAACATGGCCCAGATAGCCACTTCCCTTTTAGTGTGGGCCCCAGAATAAGACCCATGGAGCAAACCTGATCCCAACTTAAGTCTGGAACCAAGCCTGGCCAAGCTAATCAGATCAGCAAAACCTCAGCCAACCCACAGACCCATGTCTGAAACAGATAAATGTTGGTTACCAGCCACTGAGATTTTTAAGTTTTTGTTACACAGCGTTGTCAGGACAATAACAGACTGATGCAATGGCAGAACTTTGCTTAACTGTTCTGTTTAACTGTTCATGGTTGCGATAGGACCATATAATATTCTGACGGTGATTTCTGAAGAGTACAAAATGTTTGTCTCTTTCATTAAATTCATGGCAGTGATGCCAAGTGATCTTGGATACACCACTTAATTTTGTGCATGTGTTTCAGTTTCTCATTCATTCATGCAGCAGGTCAGTCAGTCATACATTCACGTAACTTTTTTTAAAACTTCTTTCCATGTTATGGACACTATACTAACTGCTGAAGACAAAATAGAAAATAATACAGACTAGGGTTTTATTAACTCAAGGGACTCACTTTCTGTAAAATGGGTATAATGCCTGGTCTACCAACTTCCTGAGGTGGGAAGACAGAAATAAGTTCATGTATGTGAAAATACTATGAAACAGCGGAAAGCCATGAGCAAACATTAGAGAATCTTACTTTGAATTTCAGGACTTTTATTAGTTAAAAATCCAGCCCAAATTTTTAAAGATCCATGAGTTTCTTTTGATAAGAGTCTCACCTCTAACTCTGAGGCAGATATCCTTATCTTCAGCTTGCAGGAAAACAGAAATATTTCTACACATCAAATCATATATATATTTGACTTTAAACGGCTTCTGAACCTTGCACCAGAAAACTAGGCATCCTTTATTATTAGTGAAAAGATGAATGAATTTTTCCCTTCCAATTTCTTCTGATTTATTTATATTTTTCAAATTTATATGTATTGAGGCTCGTTTCCTTGTTCTGGCAAGTACTTAGTAACAAGGTTCAGAATGGGTGCGATTTGCCAGAAGGACTCTGTGACTGGATGTCAGTGGAGGGCAGGTGGTCCCAGGACCAAAGACAGAAGAGTCTGAGAGCAGGAAGATGCTGCCCCCCAACCCATGCCAAAGCCACGCCCACACGTGGGGGAACAGAAACGCAGCAGCTGATGCAATGCATTTGGGAAAAGCCAAGAACAGCACCCATAGCTCTCACTCAGCTCTGGGCTCTTACTTGAGAAGACATTTCAGGAAGCTAAACAACCAGCTTAATAAAAATTAACAAGCAGTGTCTGTCATTGGAGATGGACCGTTCTGGGCTGGAAGAGGTAGGAAGCAGAGATTTATTTACCTATCCAGAAAGCATGTCCAGGGTCCCTAAGTGATCAAAGCCACTCGGGCATGCTGTCCCTGCCTCTGGGACACAGTCTCCTTTAGGAGTTGTCAGGTTCCCTGCCTCCTCTTTGCACCAAGACCCAGCAGTCCCTGCAGAGCCCTGCAAGGCTTTTACCTCGGGGCTCACCACTGGGTGACCTGCTTCATCCCTGACAGCTGCTGCCCACATTCGCTCCTTCACTCTGTCTCCTGCAGTAACAATACAGCAGTAGCATCAGTGAGGCAGCCTCTATACTTTCACTATCTAGTGCCTTTGATTTTTCACTCTGCTGGCCTGCCAGCTGTCTGCCTCAGTAAAAGTAACCTAATTGAAACTACCCTGTCTGCTTTTCCATGCATGTTACTTCTGATCCTTATGACCCTTTGAGGTTATCTATTACTATCCTCCTTTTATAGATGAGAGAATTGAAGCTCAGAAATCCACTTGCTCTGGGTCCCACTGTCACTAAATATCTGACCCAAAATTCAAATCCACGTCTATCTTCAAAACATTTCTCCTTTGCACCAAAGCACTGCACACTTCTGAACAACCGAAGAAGGTCAACAATGACAAGTGGGAGTCTTCTAGAGATGAACCTAGCTGATCTTATTCACACAGTTCACAAACACCAAAGGGACATCGGAAACTTACAGCTGGGCAGTTCATCTTTTCACTCAGCTCTATGGTTTACCTGTGCTGATAATGACCTTCCGATTTCCTCTAAAAAGCAAATCAAAAGCCCTTAGTAATATCTGAAAATCACCCCAGATTTAGTTATTCCATATCACAGTCCTTAAAGCCCCGTCCACAGCTGCCTAGAAAGTATATTTTGGTATCACCGTATGTAAGAGGCATACATCTCAGTAAGCTCCTTACAAGTAAGGATGAGTTAGACAAGCAGCCCAAGTGAAGTTCAAAACAAATACACACACACAGGTAAAGCCTCAGGTGTTAGTATAGCTTCCAGTGAAAGCATGTTCCTTGAGGCTGAGCGAAGAGGTGGTGTGGGGTACCAGGCTGCATCTGACAACCATGGCCAAGCTCAGCCTGGATGCTAATCAAGGGTGGGCATTTAGTTAACGACTGCCAGTGCTCCGAGGATGAAGTGGCATCACACCTTGACAACTGTCCGGCACACCCAGGTGCCCCTGACAGCTTCCACCTTCGAGCAGTACCTGGGCCCGACCTCAGCCCTCCCACAGGAGCCACAGGCATAGCCACAGCCTCATCCGTCCTCACGACTCACAAGATAACCACACATCCGGGTGGCAAAAGCAGTCATTGTCCACATCAACTCAAAAAGAAACACTATTAACAGTTCATGTCTCCACTGCTTAAAAACAGGGCAGCACCTCTCAGTGGGGAGCGAATGGTGGGGCACCGCCCACTGGTCAGCCCACCCTTTCAGGGCTGCTCACTCGTGTGCTCTCAGAGGGGAGGTGTGTCTGTGTCTCCAGGGAATGGCTAGTGGGGAGAGTATGGGCCTTGGCGTCATGCAGACTGGGCACCACTTCCAACTCAGGGCATTTGCCCTTTGCTTGACCTTGAGCCTAAGTTTCCTCACTGTAAAATGCCAAAGAGTTAAATGAATGGGCTTGGGCAAAGTTCTTCTGTGCGTAGATGTTCAATAAATGGTAACAACTGTTTAAGAGCTGTTAAGTCAAAGCAGGTAGATATGTTTTGAATGACTCAGAATGATAAGTAATATTTACTGAGTGTTTATGATGGGCCTGTTTTTGACCTGATGTTATTTTATCTGCTCCACAATCCCCTGGTATAAATGTTGTGGTTTTCCCCTTTTCCCAGACGATGCTGCTAAGGTTAGAGAGGTTGAGTAACCTCCCCAAGGTCACACAGTAAGGACTGTGATGCAAGGGCAGACAGTTTGACTACACAGAGGCTGCTTTTCTAAGTTCTGTGACACAGTGACCCCACTAACGAAGCCAGTGAGTCAGGGTTTCCATCTGGGAATCCATCCCTCAATGGTTCCCTTTTTATTTTGTTTTTAACCAGGGAAGCTAGAGAATAAATTTTACCAAAGTACATGGAGCCCAGGAGCCACAGTCGGAGGCAGAATGTCCCACAGACTGGGAAACCCCGCCGCCCTGACTCAGCTCAGCTCAGATTCTTTAGAAGGCAAAAACTAAGGTAAAGCTGAGATGCTAATGGTTTCCTGGAAGACTCAGTCCTGGTCAGAAATGGCAAGAGGCAGGGAAGTTAGCAGGGGAAGGACAGGAAGCAACCCTGGGGGGCAGAGGCCAGCTGCATCACTCCACCAGCCAGCAAGGGACACTCAGGGTCCCCATGCATGTGGGACACCAGGAAGCAGCTGCACGGAGAGCCCTGCTTCAGACTGGCCCATGCAGGGGTGAAGTTGCTGCCAGCCCCCTCCATCTCCCATATCCTATTAGTCACATCACCCCGCAAGCAGTGAACAGCTACACTTCCCAGGGGTCACCAAGTAACCTCTGAGCCTGGCCTAGGAGAAGTGGGGTCAGACCCCCTAGGCTGAGGGAGCCCCTCCCTTCCTGCACCCTGTGAGAGCTCAAGGGCGCAGGAGACAAGTGAGCCTGGCATACTCAGAAGGTGCTGGAAACTGCATCCGATGCAGGACCTTGGGGTCCATCTGAGGAGTCATAGCAGGTGGGAACCCCGGTGCTGAGAGGGCCATACTGAACGCTGGCTGGGGAGGCCACTCCTCTGAGCACTGGTGCAGAGAAAGGGGCTCTGGACTCACATGTCTCCTGCGTCTGCCCAGTTACATGCCCCTGGCTGAAGCCTGGAATCTGTGCAAAACCAGTCCTAACCAGGCCCTGCCAGCCTCGGGAGCTCTGTCTTCTCATCTGTAAAATGGGGTGAGGGCTCAGGTTGCTCCAGCCAGGGCCACTGTGAAAACCGAATGGCGTCATCAGAGGTGCCCTGCGGACTGCAGCCCTGTCCCTGCAGGGAATTCTTGGGCACAGGGGAGCCAGCTGTCCCCTTGAGGCCCAGAGCAGGGAAAGGTCTTCACTGCCCCGCCTAAATCCCAGCCCAGCGCTTTCTGCCTGAGCAAACAGGGCCCGGCCTTCTGGGGCGTCTTCCTCCACAGAGCCTGTCCGTTGCCTCGGCTGCAGGAGAGCGGCGTGCCCTGACCAGGAGCCTGGGCCCTGGGCTGGCACTCTGGGAACCCCGTTCTGGCCATCTGGGGCTGCTCCTCTCTCCCAGGGGCAGGAGTCCATGGGGCCCAGAGCATGCTTCCCCCAGGGGAGGTTAGCCACCCATACCCATGGTCTGGGCACCCAGGACCCTAGTATTCCTGGGCCACTTCCGGGACTCGCACTGCCTTTTCCATGGGTCGTCTGTCCTCTGGGAAGCCTGCTGTGGTGTGTGCACCGCTGAGTGTGGGGAGACTGAGGCCCCCAGGCAGGTGGTGAAGAGGGTGAGGCTGCGTGGGCTGGAGCCTGCAAACTTGGTGGGAGTCCCCGCAGGACATCGGGGGGACCCAGGGGACAGACGGATGGGGGCGTGTGCCAAGGGGGAGGTCAGGCTGCCACTAAGCCTCAAGGAGCTCAAATTCCAAATTTGAAGCTGGTCACCCAGGTCAAGGCAGGAGGAGAGACACCGTTTCATGCAACAACTTGTAAGCTAAATGGACAATTGTAAATATTAAGATCCTCAATACATGTGTCCCCATTTGAACTCTTGCCCTGGATGCCTGCAAGTTCTCAGGGCCACACTCTCCTTTTAGTCTCCTTCCAGCGCTTCCCATCCTCTGCTGCAGCACACCCCCAATTCTTCATTTCTCTGTGGGGGTGAGGCAGGGGAGGATGGGGTCACAAAACTCTCCTAGACCTTGGCTTCTTCCTTTCCCTCCGCTGTCTGCACTCAAGCACCCACCTCACCTCACTAATGAAAACAACATGCTTTGGGAGGGCTGTGCTCCAAAACAGACCCTGGGATTCATTCGTTCACTCATTCATTTAATCAGCAAGTGTTTTCTGAGTGCCCGTTCTCTACAGGCACCACGCTCCAGAAGCACAGCAATGGGCCGAATGGGTGGATCCCCTGCGCTCATGGAGCTGAGATCCCTCAGGTGGAAGACACCCAAGCAGGCGATCCACTGAGATTCTGCCAAGCAGAGCCTGAGGCTTGCTGCTGGTTTCCCAAGGCCACCTGTGAGCCCGGGCAACCGCTGGGAGAGCAAGCTGCCTGCCCCGGGGGCACTTAACTCCTAAGTGACCTTAGGCTGGGCTGATGCCGAAGCCCACGTGCTTTCCATTGCCAAGTCCCTCGTGTGTCAGGGATTAGCGTCAATCCTGGTAAAAATATCAGTTCTCTAGTCTTGGCTTGAAGATGTACCAGCCACTTCCTTTGGTGCAATATTAGGAGCACAGCACGGATGAAAGAGAGAATGCATCAAACACCACCCACGGAGATAAACTGGCATAGCCATCAACAAAGGTGGAATTTTTTTTTTTTCAGAACTGATAAACAGGAAAGGAGTTTTGGTTTTGAAAATCAACCATTTCCTTGCTGTAGCCGTATCTAGGTTGTGTATCGAAGAAAACAAAAATAATTCTGGGCACAGAAGTGAGATGGAATATTTCTGTGCTCAACTCTGGGCCAGGTTGGCTTATTCCCAGACATAAAGAATTCTGGTGTCCCTTTTTAAATAAAAATAAATAAAATAAAGCAGCTCAACCCCGATGGGAGTGCCAACCAGTGTCACAGAGCGGTGGAGAGTGGGCGGGCGGTGTGAACATGTTTCACAATTGCTGACAGCAGCCCTGTTGTGAAGCAAACAGCCAGGAGAAAAACACAGGTGTGTTAACACAGCCCAGCTGTTCCCACTGGCCCGCCCGCTGCCCCTGGGTGCTGACCAGCGCCGTGGGGCCACGGCTGACCACAAGAGACTTGGTCCGAGACGGCAGGCACAGGGGAGCTGCTGCCAAGCCAACGTCCCAGCAAGGGTCACAGCTCTGCTCCCACCCAGCAAACCCCTGGCCCCCCGCCACCCAGCTACGGCTGCACCCATGCCCAGCGCCCAGACCAGCGAGCGGCCAGACCGGGGCCGGGATCAGAGCCTTTGCTATGCAACTTCCTGCTGCTGAAAGGCTAACAATCAAGTTAGGTTAAAGGCACGGAGTGCAGGACGGGCCTCGGGGCTTTGTGGGGAGCTCCGGGAATTCCTCTGTCCAAGCCCTGGCCTGGCTTTGCTGCTCTCTGAGCCCCAAGTCCTTATTTTAGAAGAACCTCGTAAAGGTCCCCAAGGAGCAGCAGAAATGGTGATGGCTTTTCCATGATAATTTCAGCAGGGGCCGCAGGCACGGTTCTGGAATAATTTGGAGAAATTCACTAAAGACCTGCCCCTCTCCCGTGATCCTAAGGGAAGTGAGTGAGTGAGCTGGTTTCTGCCTCACTCAGATAACCCCTCCCGCGGCAGCCCTTGTACATTTCGTGGGCTTTATGTTTGAGTGGCTCAGAATTTTCCCAGTAAACTTCAGTTTGGTCAAAGGGATAAAAAGAGTTGATAGAAACACTGGCATTCTCCTGATGGTTTTTTAATATAAAGAGCATCATTTCATTAAATGATACAGATTCTGAAAAACAGCAAATGGCCGGTGGTGGCTGCTTTCTCGCTCTCCATCTCCCCCAGCCTGTGGCGACCAGCCCTTTCCTTCTTTCTAATGCAGTTTCTAAAGCCAGTCGGATGCAGGGGGTCTGCCAGCTCCTGAAATGGGTACCTGCTCCCCTTTTCCTGGAGAGAGTGCCCGTGGCTCCCACCAGCATCTCAGAAAGGCTACCGGCCCTGGTACGGATCACCCACCCCAAGGCCAAAGGCACCTGTTTGCGGCCGCCCGACCAGACCACTCTGCGTTCCCTTTCAGGGGCCGCCCAGTGAGGACGCGCCCACGGCCCCATCCTGGGGTTGCCCCCTGCCGTCCCTCTGCCTATTTCAGATGCATTCTTCTCTCAAAGGATCCTTTTTCTGAAAATAGCTGCTAGGACTGAACCCAGGCCCCAGAGGCAGGAGGGTGAGGCAGCAGTGGGAAGTGGTGGACGGCACCCAGAGGCCACAGGCAGCACCCTCCCTGGCCGCCTACCAGCGTCCCCTCCCCGGCCACCTCTGCACTGCGAGGGACTGTCACCAGGCTGGCAGAGCAGCAACAGCAGCCTGTTGCGATTTTCATTAATGTATTCATTGGAGAATTTCCTGGGCACCTACCTCGGGCCCTGGGGACCAGGCGAGGGAGGCACAACCACACAGGGGCAGCCGGTCCTGCTGCCCCTCCCAGGGACCCTCTTCGCCCTCCCAGTGCTCCGGTCCCTGTGGCCCAGTGTCACAGAGACACCGCCACTGCCGAGGGGAATCCCAAGAGCGCTATGGGGCAAAGGAACCTCTACACACGTTGTAGTTGGACTCCAACTCTAAAAACCCCCGTTGGCAAGTTCTCCGTGCCCATCTGGAGGCCCCAGCACCGTGGCATGCTGCAGGAAGCCTCCAACCAACAGGGGGTGGCTGGGGAGCCCCCCAAAAGGGCCCAGCCTGTGACCGTCTCCACTGCCAGCTCTGGGTTCACGGGGACCCTCAGTCTGTCACCTCACCACTAGCTGTGACCCCCTGGCCTTGCTTTCCTCTCCTGTCACAGGCAGGATGGTCCTGTGCTCCTCAGGGTGTTGTGAGCATTAAACGGAACCAGGAGAAGTGCAGAACACCCCAGCCAGCATGTGACAGGCATTCAATACCCAGCGTGATTTCCTAGCATCCCAGCACAGGACGGAGCCCCCCCAGGTGCCATCCTCCTGCCCGCCGCCAGGGTCCCTGGTCCAGAAGAAGTGAGTGCAGCCGTGCCCAAGCCAACCAAGGGGAGCAAGCCAGGGCGCATGCAGCTCCCGTTGCCAGGCTGGCGCAGGTGTGGCACCACGGTGGTCCTAGGGCCCCCGACTGCTGGGCTCCCGGCTAGGAGAGAGCTGGCCATCGTGTGCCCTGGAGGCGGGGATGTCCCCAAACGGTGCATCAAGAGCAGAGTGACCTACACGCCACAGGGCTTCAGGCCCCGGACCATCTGTGCAGACGGAGGGGCCTTGCCAGAGAGGTGGGTCCAGCTGTGTTGAGCCCCCGCTCTCCAGGGCCTCCGATGGTGCACCCCCAAGTCTGCTCCATGACTGCAGCTCTCTGGTTTGCACAGTGGAAGACATTTCTTATGACCTTTAAATATATAATGTTTTACTGAATAAAAAATGTGCCCCAATTCCCCCATGTTCTACTGTGACAAAGGAAAGGAAAACCTTACCTCCATCCCCTAAAGCTGAGCCCTGTGGAAATGGTTCCCCCCTCCCCCACCCAGTGATCAGAGCAAGTCCCCAGCGGCCAGCCCTGGGCCTGGCACGTGGGGTCCAGGCTGAGCTGTCCAGGGCTGGCATTGACAGAAGCAGTGCCCATCAGAGCTGTGCTCTCACCGTCAGAACAGGCCCCTTGGTGGGCGCTGAGCAACACCCTGCCCAGTGCTCTTTCCCAGGACACGGTCCCCTTTCTGTCTCTACCCAGCCCATCATGGTGGACCCCTAATTGTTTCAGCAATTTAGCCTCAGAAATGAAGAGAGGGAGACCTAGTATATATGAAGGGAAGGGTCCTAAAAACAAGTAAATATCCTGCTTATATACTGTGGACACCCTGCCAACAGTTAGCACTCTGCCCCCAGACCCTGCCTGCAGGACACTGAGCCGGGGTCTCATGATCTGCTAGATGAGCCAAGACCCATTAAGTGAGCCGATACCCATTAGATGCTCTGTCACCTGCCAGGTGACCCATGATTCACCAGGTGACCCTTCCAAGTGCTGTGTGGTTAAGGTCGTGGGCTTGGATGCAGCTGGAATCTCTCTCCACTGCCACACGAGCTGTGTGACCTGGACAAGTCACTCACCCTCTCGTGCCTCTGTTTCCTCATCTATAAAACTAGGGAGAATAACCTCTACTTCACAGGGTTGCAATGTGGAGTAAATGAATTAAATTTGGTAAAATGCTTTCAGCAAGGCAGGCACAGAGGAGGTGCTCTACGGTTCACTGTATTTTCAGTATTGGTTTCAAATTAAAATGAAACTAAATGTTCCTAAGACATAAGTGCAAACCTTAAGTGCAGGAACTATTAATAGAAATTATTATTATTATTATTATTATTATTATTTTGAAAATGTAAAGAGTGGGGCACTATATATATATATATAATTATAGTATACTGCTATAGTATAATAATATATTTAGCAGCTGACTCCTCCCTGAGAAGGGACACTATAATAGTAAGAAAGATAAAAACTCATCTAAACAACATGGCTGTTTTTGTGCTCAGTCTTTTCACATAACTATTTTGGGTAAAATGATGTCACTCATCAAATAGTCAAGCAAATATTAAAGACCTGGAAGTTATTTGGAAAATCCATTGTAAACTAAAAGAAGATGAAATTTCCCATGGGCTACATGAACAGGAGATTTCAATCGATCTTGAATTTCTTCGTAAAATTATTGAAAATGCTCTTTTGTTCCAATTCTCCTTTGCTACCAATTTAAAGGAAAGAAAACTGGGTCATGCATTCAACGGAAGGATGAAAGCCGCAAACGGGCTGGGGATCCGAGAGAAGTGTTCTAACCGTTTATGGCCTCTCTGGCCCCAGGTGCTAAAAGGAGCAGAAAAGTCTGTCTACGGAGGCAATTCTTTTGAGGGCCAAACACAAGAACACTGTTTCAAAGACAAGTGGAGTGTAGAAAGGCAGTTACCAGCCTAAGACCACAGAACCCAAACTGTGTTTAGAGTCCGCTCTACCATCTCAGTTCCGGGCAGAGGGGCGCTGGAGATGGTTATCTGCTGGAGTGTGGTCAGTGGTCAGCATCGCAGGGCTACAACGCCTCCGGCATCCTGAGGGGGATGCTAACCTAAAGGCTCCACAAAGAAGGACCAGAACATTCTGGCTGCCCCACAGGTAGAAAAACAGAAACAGCAGTTACTCTTACATGGGTCATCAGCACAGCCACCTCGACTGCCATGCACGCTTCCCCAGAACGAATGCTCATTCACCCACATTGTGAGGTGAAACCCTGCAAAGTGGGGCTGCGACGTTAGCAATCAATCTGCTGGCAGAGGGCCAGCCACCTACATCAGCTCACACTCAGCTTCCTAAGGGTGGAAACAGTGAGTGATCTGGTGCTCTGTCCCCAACATACAGTCCAATAATTTGCACAAAGCAGATGCCTGGTTAGGTTTGTTAGATAACTCAGTAAATGAATGAGAGGAAAGACTTCCCATCCCACATACTCAGCCAGGCTTAAATCCATTGACTAGATCGATAGTTGTCAAATGTTTAGTCTCGGGACTTCTTTGCACTCTTAAAAATTGAGATTTCAAAGGATTTTTATTTATGAGGGTTATCAATATTCACCCTATTAGAAATTAAACATGTAGATAAGTCACTAGGAATGGAGAATGAAAGTTGCCATGTTAACCAACCTTCTGAGTGGTCAAACAGTTCTCGAGTTGGAGACAAACAGCACTTGTGGGGGAAGATGGGAGCAAGTGGGCAGGTACAGGTCGCCTGGAAGGTCAGAGGTTCAGATGCACGCTGGGAAACAAGACAGTGCCCCGTGGAAGCCAACTGTGGTCCCTTTTGATTGTTCAGCCCTCCAGCACAGGGCATGGCTTGTACATGGCATTCTACATGTCACCGTGAGCAGCTCTCTAGCAGCATGACAAGGCTGTGTGCCACCTCCAGTTTCCAGAAGCTTCACATGAGAGTTGGTTAACTTAACTAAGCTGAAACAGTAGAGGTTTGAGAGGATCCCAGCATGGCCATTCATAAATCCTGAATCCATGCTCTTTCCCAAGTCTCATGCTAATTTCCTAATATAATTCCCATTTCTCTAACGAGGCTCACTGTCTGGGTGGTGGCCACCTTCCCTGATTAGTCAGAGAGAGACAACACTCTTTAAACAACACTGTTTTGGTGTTTTCTCTTCTTGGCAAAAATGTTATAAAGTGTGAACAGAGTGGTAGCTCAATGTTTTGAAGTGAGAAACAATATTTCTAAATTTCAGAAACACAATCAAGTGCTGGAACCACTTCCTGATAAATGTGTGTTCCTGACCGAGGACACCTCCTTGGGGTTGGGATCACGGTCTCGTCACTCACACGTGTCCCTGGACATGGAGACATTCCACATGTTGCCTGCTTAGTGTATGCATTACATGTGTAATATATGCTTTTATAGACACATTGATTGCCCTTGATTTAAATTTGTTCTCTAATTCCCTTAGAGCCACATGAAAGGAAAGCTATACTAACAACTACTAATCTTGTAGACCAATCAGAAGGTCATAAGGGCAATGATAAAGTTTTCTTTCTCCTTTAGCTATTTTACTTATATTCCCTATTATTATTAACAGGTACCATACAGTGAGCCCTTCAGTATGCCAGGCCCATTTTTAACATGTTGATGACCACATCCACTGCTTGCTGGTTCAGACCTTCCTATAAATTACCCACAAATGCATGACTTCAGGATTCGTAGGGGAGAGTGGTTTAGACAGAGAAGGGATAAAGGCACTCACAGAATCCTAAGATATTTTTAAAAACTATTGTTTCACCACAACTACTAAGACACAAGTTTTCCTGAAGAATGTCTCCCCGGAACATCATCAAATTTCACGGAACCCTGAAATCTATCAACACATTGTCAGATAAATTTCTGGGTATCATGTGCTGCCAGGTCAGAAAGCGAGACAGAGCAGAGGTGCTGGAGAAGGCCAGGGCGCCTTTGCCCATGGCAGAGAGGGGACAGGACAGTCAGATTGGAAATAACTCACGATTGTGAGTCAACGTGAGTGAACGTGAGCTATGAGCAACAAGGAGAGCACTGGGCTCCCAAATAACATTTGGCACAAGCATTTCTTGAATACTTCCAAACCTAGGAAGAAAATGAATTGGACCTTATAGAGACTCAGATCAAAAAACATCAAAAATAAAAAATCAGCCTCCATTTCTTACCATGGATCCCTCAGGCCCCTCGCTGCCACCAGCCTTTTGATTTTAGTGTCATCATTCTTTTTTTCTTTCTCTTTGATTTAGAGATGAGCCAAGCATATTCGTGTATGTTTCCCACTTCCTGCCGACACACTCTTATCTGAACTTCTTCAAGGCCTCACACTGAGATGTGGGCAACTTCTTTCAAAACAGATTCCACTTTCCTAGTCAGCTGCTCGGAAGTCACCTCGCATGGTCTGTGGATGGCACAAGGGCCTTTGTTCACTCAACAACTGTTGGTAGAGCTTTGTTACAGGTATGGAGGATTTGAACACGGCAGAAAAGGACCTGCCCTCGTGGGGCTTGAGTTCCACCGGGAAGAGGTGGATAGAAACAAGGAAACAAACATCAAGACACTTCAGACAGTGTCACGTGAGGCTCTTAAGAGAATATCACCGGGAAATGGGTTAGACCAGAATCACATTAGATAGAATTGTTAGATCCAGAATGGTGAGAAGGCTAGGTGACAATCTGGGGTAAGAACATTCTAGAAGGAATTGAAAACACAAAAACTGGAGGCAGGAACAAGTTTGGCATGTTCAGAAGGAAAAAAGGCTAAAATGGCTAAAGTGCAGCAATGATAAAAATGAGACGAGGGATAAAAAATTAGAGACAGATCTTGTTGGGGTTTCTAGGTCATAGCAAGGAAATCGAAATTTACTCTAGGGGCAGTGAAAGATCATGGGACTGGCTTAAGCAAAATACTGATAAAGCGTCACTTACTTTTTAGACAGTTTTGACTAATGCTCTTACACACTCTGGCACCAAATTCTGCCTTAAATGTCTTTCTTGCCATACAGGTTACATAGAAATAGAGGAAAGGTGGCCAGAACATCCATCAGAAATTCCATTTTTAATAGATTTCTGATTCTATCACCACCACCACCACCCCCAAAAAATAGCTCTAGGCTTATACTTGGCTTGGCATACATTAAAAATCTGTTTGGAAGCAAAATGTTTTTGAAATACCTTTGGTTTTAATTAGTTTAGCATTTTAATTCTAAGAAAGGATGAGAAATCTTAACAAGAAACATTTTGTATTTGAGCATTTAAATCTGTACCATAATATTGCATTAAAATCATTTCTGGTGTGTTAATTAATAATTATCTCAAGAATATAGCAAATGTGAAAGACCACTGTGACTCACCAAGCTTCATTTTAGCTCCTTCTGTCCTAAAATTCTATTAATCTTTTTTACAAATGACAAGATCATTTAATTCCTTCAATGCGAGATGTTTCTCACACATAGGGCCTTTCCTCTAAGTGAATTTACTGTCTGTGACAAGACCTAAAACTCGTCTTTCCTTTTCACAGTATGTCAAGTACTTTCCCCACATCTAATCTGATCCGTGTTTGCACTCCAAGTAAATTGCAATGTCCTTCTTACACATCGCCACCCGGGGATCTGAAGAACATCCCCTCTACACTGAGCCCCAGGGGTGAGGTCAGGAGCACGGCAGTCGGTCCAGGATGGGGACATGAGCTCTGCCATCACAGCCAGAGCAGCCACGGGAAATGCACACGGTGCACAGAAATGGCCTTACTATTCTCAGTAGACGACAGCAGAATACGATGGGCAGAATAAAATCACCTGAATGTCAGAAAGATAAATATGTTGACATGTATAGCAGTATAGGTTACCTTGAGAGGCTTGGGTTGGTGTTAAGAAAATAAATGTCCTCTGAGACTGATTTTTGAAATATTCAAATATTTACAATATTGTTCCTAAAGGGATTCCTTACAGCCTGATGCATACCTGGCCTTTCCTAACCCCGTGTGCCATGTACTACAATTGCTGGGAGCTGAGGCAAATGGCGTCCCTAAGCAGCTTGGCCCACTTAGGACGGACTTGGAGAGCTTCAACAGTGATCCCTACATTCCGATGGGTGGGCAAAGCTCGGTGGTGGTAGCGAATGAAAGGAGGCCGCCTTCGTTGACACTTTTCTCATGGAGAGACGGGTCCTACCTGCCTTGCCTTGAGTCTGGGCCGCCCTGTGATGGCCTCGCTAGATGACAGTGAAGTGGTTCCAGGCTCTGGCTGCCCAGAAAAAATCCAGGACACCCGTTGGATCTGATTTCCCTTACATAGCAGTTTTTTTGTGTAAGTACGTCACAGGAATACTTGAGACATACTTACAATACTTATAAGTACTTAAACTAATCAGTATTGCCATTTATCTCGAATTCAAACTGAATTGGGCATCCTATACTTTTTATTTGCTAAATCTGGCAAGCTGGCTTCAGTTCTACGACTAGCCTTTAAGAGAACTGGAAGCTTCCACGTTGGGTCCTAGTCTGAACCCTTTCCAGAGACACTGCATGGAGGACGAGGAGGGGGGATCCCATCGAGCCCAGCCATGCAGCCCGCCTGGCCCCCCTCCCAGGCTGTGGACGAAGCCATCCGGGGTGGGCCAGAGCAGCCGGGCCAGCAGGGGGGCACTGCGGAGCCACCCCAGACTACACCAAGGGAAGCAGAGGAGTCCGGGGGCGCCCAGACTGCAATCCTGCCCCACAAAATCATAAACCATGATAAACGGCCATTGCCTTTAGCCGCCACATGGCGGGGGAGCTCACGGTGCAGTGGCAGATAAGTGGAACAGCCCTGAAAAAGAAGGAAGGGAAAAACAGATGCGGAAGCTAGGCTCACAGTCTCTCAAGGAGCTCAGATGTCCTTGAGATATTAGAAAATATGCAACTGTTTATTCCACACCAATTTTTAAATGAAAGCGCTTACTTTATTATAGCTCAGCCTTTTGAGTGAAAGTTGATAGCTCACGAGTATGGCTTTTAAAATATACCCTGAAACATAAAATAATTCTAAGGAATATTTCTCACTCTTCACCTCTCTAGGTCTTCCCTTTTACTGCACAGTACTTTTTAAAAAATAAGTTAGAATAGCTGTTTATGAGACATCAGCAGCTGTTGATTCATTTGCTAATTAATGATTCAGACAAAATGAGTGTGTAATATCCAGTGATAACCAGTTTATAATTATGGATCCTTTCCTTGTCGTAAACCTTATAAATTATGGACTATTTTAGATTTTTTACCCCTTATCCGTTACTGAATAGGCTCTTTGAATGATTCCAGTCATTTCTTCATCCGTTACCTCCAAGCATGAAAGCTGAGCGTCTCCTCTGTTCCCCCTTCTTGTCCCCAGGACCAGTCAGTGACGTGGGTCCTGCCCCCAAACAGCTCTCAGATCCACGCACTTCTCTTCACCGCCTTGCTGCTATCTCAGTTTAGAACAATGACAGCGACCTTCACTAGCCAGCTGGTCATTGTCCTTGCTCCCTGCAGTTCCCTGGGAAGCGGCCCCTGAAGATGCTTCACCCTAAGCCCTGGGACTGGAACCTGGGGTACGTTACTTTGCATTACCTTGCAGCTTGATCAAGTTAAGGATTTTGCAGCGGGGACATGACCTGGGATTAGCTAGGTGAACAAGTGTAATCACAGGGGTTTATATAAGAGGGAGGCAGAAGAATTACAGCCAGAGGGAGAGGGTATTATGATGACAGAAGAGGGGTTTGCGGAGTTGGGTCCTAGTCCACTGAGAAGTTCAGGAAGAGGCCACAAGCCCAAGAACATGGGCGGCCACCAGCGGCTGGAAAGGCAGGGCAGCGGGCTCTCCCTGAAGCTCTTCCAGGAGAAACACGGCCCTTTGGGCACTTAGAATGTAGGCCTCTGATCCCCAAATGTTATAGGATAATGGGTGCTGGTTTGTCACAGGATCGGCTGTGATTTGCAGCAGCAGTACACTGCCCCAATTCTCTCCCTGCCCTCACGAGGTCCCGTAATTATACATTTGTTCATGTCACTCCTTAGCATAAAACTCTTCACTAAGGCTTCCACTTGATATTAGAATAAAGCCAAGATTCCTTAGAATACGTGCAGGAGCTGTTCCAGGCTGCCCTCTGCCCCCTTGCCCGCTGAACTCCACCCTGTGGTGCCTTCTTCCTGTTCCTATGATGGTCGATGGTCAGATTTCTTCCTGCCTCAGGGCTTGAGACAGACCAGAATGTGTCACCAAGTCCTGCCTTTTTTCTCCCTAGTCCCAGAGAGAGACTACATTTCTAAACTCCCTTGCAGTTATGCCATAGTTTGGACCCGAAGAATGGGTAGAGTGTGATAATTGCCCCTTCCCAATCCTAAAACCTGCCCTGTAACCCTCCACATTCTCCCTCTGTTCCCATCTGATGATGAATGCACAAGAAACTGGGTCCCCAGAAGGCTGTGGGGTCGCGTCATCAGTGTGGCCAGAGGGTGCAGTGTCCCCTGCCCATCCACGCTGGGTTCTGAAGTGAGCAAGAAATATGCTCACTGTTAAGCCTCTGAGATCTGAGGGCTGTTTGTCGCAACAGTTAGCTTACTGCAGAATCTTCACGTCAGCAATTGACACTGCCTGGAACTTTCTTACTCCAGATATTTTCACAGTAGCCACCCCAAGTCTTTGTTCCGATGCCTCTTTCCCACAGCAGGCTTCATGACTACGCAACTAAAGGAACGCCCTCCACCTACATGGCCTGGTCACATTTCTTTGCAACAGTTGTCAATATCCCCCACCTTTTTTTTTTTTTCAGTTTTTCTTTACTTATTTATTGTTGTATCCTCATTGCCTAGCTCAGCACATGGCACAGAGTAAATATTCAGTAAATATTTGTTGGATGGAGGGCTGGATGGCTGGATGGCTGGATGGCTGGATGGCTGGATGGCTGGGTGGATGGATGAATGGATAGATGGATGGATGGGTGGATGGGTGGATGGATGGATGGATGGATGGATGGGTGGATGGATGGGTGGATGGGTGGATGGGTGGATGGATGGGTGGATGGGTGGGTGGGTGGGTGGGTGGATGGGTGGATGGGTGGGTGGATGGATGGATGGATGGATGGGTGGATGGGTGGATGGGTGGATGGATGGATGGGTGGATGGGTGGATGGGTGGGTGGGTGGATGGATGGGTGAGTGGGTGGGTGGATGGATGGGTGAGTGGGTGGGTGGATGGATGGGTGGATGGATGGATGGGTGGATGGGTGGGTGGATGGGTGGGTGGATGGGTGGATGGGTGGATGGATGGGTGGATGGATGGATGGATGGATGGATGGATGGATGGATGGATGGGTGGGTGGGTGGGTGGGTTGGGTGGGAGTAGGGATAGCATGAACTCACAGCTCACAGGCTGACAAAGACAGGACTATTAGGAACCTGAGACCGAGCTAGCTTAACTATAAAGAGGTGTAAAGCCATGCTGGGCCAGGTCATGGATATTTTATGTATTATGCTATAAATCCTGATCTTTATTTCACGGGAACTGGGAAGCCACTAAGGTTCTTTTTTTAATCAGAGTAGCTCTTCCAGAATTTCACATCAGCAGCACCGTAAACAGTGGTTTATTGGGATTGAAAGACTGGAGGTAGGGGGTGACCAGTTAGGAAACCACTGGTAATAGTAATATAGAAATAATAATAAAGAATATACATGATTAGCATTTATGCATCATAAGTATATATCAAGCACTGCACTGAGTATAGTTATATTACTGCTCAGTGCTTATTTAATCTTCACAACAATTATATAGGTAAGATAATATTATTATGCCTGTTTCATAGACATGAAAACAGAAGCACAGAGAGGTTAAGTAATTTTCCCAGACCACACAGCCAGTGAGCAGTAGAGTGACAATCTGAACCCAGGCAGTCTGACAGCAAGCCCGACGCTCTTGGCTACTATATTATACCAGGAGTACTGTTACATTCAAGGACAGTGGCAGCAGACAAGGGAAGGAGGGGATCCCAGTATGAGGGAAGAGGTATCAGCTGTGACTCCATAATGTAACAAAGGAGTGAAAACAAAGGAGTTGTTTCAAAAATCATTCTGCTCTTAGTGTTTAACTCAGTCTCACACATCTCCTGAGTCCCGGATTCCCTTTTTTATGAGAAATCAAAACTTGCAGTAGCTTTGCTTCAGGGAATACACCCAGCACTGTGGTGGCCACAGACCTGCACCCCATGCTCTGCCGGGTCTCCAGACAAGGCTGACACTAAGCATGGTAGGGGGGTGGGTGCCAAGAGAAACACACAGGGGACGCCACCCGCAGGAAAGATGCCTTAGGAAGTCTGAGTGAGTCCTTGGACTCCCAAGCAATTTGCATTTTCCTGGGTGCACATCACCTCAGTCTTTCCAGTTCTGGTCTGGGTGGTGGGTGTTATAAATATGGACCAATGTTAGGTGTTCCCAATTAGGGGGTGACGTTCAAAGAATTCCCTTTAGTCCTGGACACATGGAGATCTCTCTGCTTTAGACACTCTATATTGATTTGATCACAATGCCCTTTTTTTGAATCCAAACAACCAAATCTAGGCATTTATACAAGCTTACTTCAATTAGGGGCCAGCACTGTGGCAACGGTAATTTTTTCCTTTGGTATTAATGAGTGTTCCTATGGGAACATAATTTAGCTGGAGATATTAAATCATGTCACCGGCAGTCACAAGCCAAATAAATTATTGATCAAAGACTGTGAAATCCAAGTGCATGTGCAGAATTACACTTGGAAGCAGGGGTTCATTGGCAGACTGCTCACCCAGTCTGCCTGACTGGGAGCCCCCTGGACAGCCTTCTCAGAGCTTTGCTTCTACTCGTAAGTATATGTATTAGTCTCTGAAAGGGCCGCACAAGCTCTCAGCAAAAACAAATGCTGTAGCAATTATCAGGTGATTGTCTTGTACTTCTGAGCAGAAATACACAAACAGATTTTCCAGCCTGAATATGACCTGACCCTACTGGCCCACCTTCTCCGCAATGACACCCCCACCCCCACCGCCCCCAATATGCCCAAGCATCGCTGAGTGCTGCTGTGGTCAGTGGCCCTGCCCAGGCCCTCTGGCTCTCCTGTGATCTTTCCTTGTTCGGGTTGTTCCCCCCAACAGGCATCCACAGGGCTTGGTCCTGGATTCCCGTGCATCGGTGTGATTTACTCACCTCACTCTTGTTAAGGAGCACCATTACCATCCCTCTGGACAAACAAGGGAACAGAGGCTGGGAACTCTCTGGGTCGCACAGCTAGAGAGGGAGGGAGGCAGGATGGACCCCGGGCATCTTGAATCCAGGTGATGCCATCTCCCTCATTCTCTGCCTGGGGAAGGCAGAGACCAACTGCACAGCTCATGTTTGAAGGCCTGCCGTGCTAGGTCACACCCGTGCCCTGGAGTGTGGGGGTGGGTGGGGCTGTGGCATCTCCCTGCACCTCCCTCCTCTCTTCAGTTGGTGCTGGCGGACCACCCGGGCCTTCTCAAAGTGCAGATTCTGACTCCACTGGGGTGGGGGCACCAGAGAGGCTGCATTTCCCGCGAGTGCCCACCCAGGTACTGCGGACGGTGTGGCCATCCTGTCCTCTAGGCCAACTAATGACCGTGGAAGCTGGAACAGGGTAGAGGTGGACCCCTTTTTCCCCAAGGCCCCTAATACTGTGGCCCCAGTTTGCCCTCTGCCTTAGGAAATGCCTGCATCTGCAGCAGGCAACAGTCTCTGCAATGGAGCACATCTTCAAACGTCAGAGAGGCACCACCGAGCTCTCCTGAGCACCCGGACACCACACGCCCCCGACGGCCGGAGCCAGACCTGCCCCCCTGCTCTCCTCACACAGCCAGGGGTGCAGTAGCCGGGGCTGAGCAGTGGGTGGTGTTCGAAGGGCCTGTGGACCCCAACTTCCAGCTTTCTCCTTAGGATATGGAAGCACTTCACGCATTCTGTTTTCTACCCATGAGTCCTCATTGCACAAGAAAGGCCCCACGCACCATCTTACTACAAATGAAACTAACACGTGTCCACAGATGGACTTGTTAACAAATTTGGTAAAACTGTGGTTTGGGAGAGGCAGCTGCACAGGTTCATAAAAAAAGAGCTTTGGCTTCAGGCTTTATCATAATTCTCACCTTTATGGCAACTGTAACCAAGTCTTGTTACAAATCCTGTGTGTTTACTCTTCCTGACAGCCTTGTGCAGGAAGGATACCCAAGTGTCTTTGGAGAACCTGGATGCGACCCCACATTTGGCAGACAGGCTGTGGGCAACCGATGGGAGGCTGGAACGGAAGCCAGGGGTCCTCCCTGAAGGACCTCCACCGGCAGCAGCATTTACTCAGAGAGCCTACAGGGTTTAAGGAGATGGACACAAAGCAGCAGCAGAACTGGACCCCACATTGTCAGTCAGCTACATCAACCAGATAAACACAGGCTGTGGAAAAGGTGCCAGATGTGGCTGTCAGCATACAGCACTGTGATCATTCTAACACTGAGTTGACAGTGTGTATGTTAATAAGGTTGACAGATGAGGTTCAAGTCATAAAACTTGGGAGGTTTTGTATAAAATGATCAAAATATACGCAGTTTCTTCAAGAACCCCATCTCTGCATGGGTTTTGGAGCACATGTGATTCAGTTATCCTGACAGCCCTGTGTGGGCTTGGCACTAAAGCAGATTTTATGGCCTTCAGACTCCAAGAAGCATCAATGTCCAATTTGTAAATCACTCCACAGGTGACTATGTACGTACCCCAAGCACTACGCCCTACAGGTCTGTAGGCAGATGGTGGCTATGGAAGGTCCAGTTGACATAAACCTCATTCTGCTGAGCGTCAGATTTGAGGAGCAGGACCCAATCTGAGTGTGGGGTGCTAATGGAATTATGATAATGATCATAGTATCTAACATCAGCTGTGCATGTAATGCATGCTGGGCACTCTTTTTAACATGGGCTGTGCTACTTCCCTCAGCCTTCCAACAATCACGACAGAGGTGCCTATGAGGACCTACGGCACAGAGCTGGATAACACACAGTAGCAGGGGAAGCAGGGCGGTGGGAAGAGCAGAGATGGAGGCTTGCTGTGTCTGTGTTAACTTCTGTCCAATTTTCTACAGACGATCCTTTATTTTTTTTCTTTCTTCTGACTAGTAGGAAACAGATGACATTATACTTGCAACACAAATTTCTCAGGTGTTTGCACACGGTTCACTTTCACTCTGTGAATCTAACTATAAGACTTCTCCACGCAATGGCCTACCCACATAATGATACAAAACAAATAAGGCCCATTTGCCATAAGCAAAAATTGCTTTGCGTGGTAAAGCATGACTTTAATGAGTTTCAAGTGTTGGGCTTGCATGATTTACAATGGACATTTTCTAATAACACCATTTCTGTAGCTAACACCCTGGCAAAAAATTTTTAAAGCCTAATTTTCACCAGATCAATGATTTCCTTTTTGCCAATTGCATCTAAATGAGAATAGGCATTTGTATCAATTATTTGACACCAGAGACATAGTATGACCTTCTAAATTTTAGAAGGGGGAGGGATACGAGAGAGAAGCATATTTTAATGGCTTGCACACAGTGACTGCCAGGAGAGTTGTCTTGGCCTCGGCCAGAGGAGAGCTTCCTGAAGGTTCTCCAGGGCAGCCACATAGCAGGCTATTTCTAGTGCCTAGGGACACTGTATCTTCTTTATCCATGAGGCAAAGCTAATCGTGGTGGCAATGAACACAGAGGTGCTGCTTAGAAAAAGCAACAGCTGCAGACTGAGTTACTGCAGTTTGATCAGCTGCAGACTGTGTTACGTATTAGGACATCAGACAAGACCAAAGGGAAATGCAAGGGCCACACGTAAAGAGTCAGAGGCCTGTCCTGGTCTGGCTGTGACGCGAATGAGTGACAAGAGGGGAGCAAGAACAGCAGAGCAGAGCTCACTACCCTTCCAGATTCCCCTGGGCAGGAAGAGCACCTGCTCCAAAGGCATACCGGGTAGGCTCTCCGGGCTAATTTCAACACAGTGGAATCCCTAAAATAAAATTGCAAATGGCTGGACCAGAGAGAAGATACCCCCAGATTCCCAAGCCAGCGTTGGCCTTTCCATTTCCTTGTGTTCACTTGTTCTGCACCATGCCATGCATACTACATACCCTACCTAAAAATACATCCTGGGGTCACTCATCAATAAATGAGCTCTTGCTAGACCAGACACAGACAAATGAGTGTGACAGAATGGGAGGAGCGGGGCCCTGATGGGGGCCGCGAGCAGGCTCCTCTCCCTCCACCACTAGCCGTGTGACCTTCAACCTCCCGCTAGAATCCCCAGCCTTGTTTCCACATTTAAAAACAGTTGATTTTTTTTTTTCTTTAATGCCTGCCCCATCTGTGTCAGGCCTGGCTTGTCTACCTCAAGTTATAACCAACGTGCTCAGGATGCAAAAGCGTTCTGCATCTTGTGACCCCAGGTAAGGAAGCCTACCTCCCAGGTCGACTACATTTCAGAGCCCCTTGGGGTTAGCTGGGGCCATTTGACTCTTTGGACCAATAGAATGGGTAGAAATTTTTTTTCATGTGAGAAGGACATAAGTTTTTAGAGGCCAGAGGATGGACTGTTACAGGTTTTATTGTGTCCTGCCAAAATGGAATTGGGGTCTGAAGGGCTAACACAGTGCAGTAGGCAAAGAGGAAGACAGGAAGGAGAAGGGCCAGAAATGAAGCAGGTAGACCTGCCAGTGCTTAGCAAGGGGCCAAGAGAAGATAAGAGTAGATGCCACTCCATATGAATAGCAAATCTAGTAAAATATAGAAAAAATATGCCTGCCTGATATATCACCCCAGCCTGGCTTGGGGCTGGGACAGTCTCCAGGACTCCATTTAAAGACAAACCCTTGCTCCAAGTGGTACTAGCTTGTGGCAAAGCTTCTTGGTCTCCTGTCAGAAAGCAGGTCCACAGGACGGGGCGGAGGCAATGGAAGAAGAGGGGGCTGCAGCAGAGTGCCGTGCATGAGGCGGCACCAGACCCTCAGCAAGCCCCCGAGCCACAGACATCTCTCCTAGTGATCTTTCAAAAGATTTCTGCACCCTACCTCCCATCAGTTCTACCAGGATTCCCACTAAATGGTGAGTTTATTCAGATTTATCAATAGTTACATACACTTACATCTAGCATCAGCTCTGGGTTGGGGCCTGGTGGGGCAGAACCTCCCCAGATTCACACCTGAAATGGATACAATTACTGGACAGGATGGATGGGTCTGAGGAGGAAGGAGACCCACCAGGCCCAGCGAAAGGCGCGGGTCACCCTGCCAGACTGGGAGGCTGTCCAGCCTGGTGGGCACAGCTCAGGTCCCAGGCAGATGGTAGGTGGGCAGTGAGAAATATTTCAGTGTGTGATAGGCCTCAAGAAGGGAGGTTTGCAGAGGGTCTGTCAGCAGAGAGCAGGACCCCCAACAATCAGCTTGGGAGTGAAGCCACCTGCCAGTGTCAGAGGAGGCCCACAAAGACTGATGGCCCTGGGACAGTCAGGGTGCTTCAGACTATAGGGCAAGGATTCAAGGACATGAATCAGAAAAAAAAACAAGGATGGTACTAGGCTCGGGAACGAGGCTGAATTCCAGAGAGGCAGACGGCAGGCCTGGAGGCTGAGCTCCAGAGGATGGAACCTCAGAACACGGTGCCCAGGGACTCCTGACATGAATGGGATGGGAACACATGTGACCTGACTAGCAGGGGGAAAAGGGGATGCCAGTTATGGGGAGTAGGGGATTTCAGGGCCTTGGACAAATAAAACCCACAGCTTTACGGTTATCATTTTCTTTAAAAGAAGAAAACAAAATTATATTTTTTAAAAATCAGATAATGCAGAAAGCACAAAGAAGAAAGTTAATCCATATTTCTTTCCCTGAAAGAGACCTATCATTAACACTCTGATATAGAAACTTCCGTATTTTCCTATGCATATGTACACACATATTTGTGGGGTGGAACATATGTATGTATAAATTTTACACTACAGTTATATTTATGCTAACAGACTCTTTCATGAGTAACTTTTGTACTTAACGCTACACAATGCATATATCCCATGTCAATAAATATAGATCAATATCATCATTTTAAATGATTGGTATAGTTTAATATACCGAGCATAATGCTTTATAAATCATCCCTTGTTAGACATCAAAGATGTTCTACTTTTTAAATTGATAAATGGTGCAGTGGTAATTATTTTTATATGTTATTTCCTTAACCTAAACTTCTAAGACTGAAATCATCAGATCAAAGCCCATTTTTAATTGTCACCTAAAACTAAACAGAAACTCCACATAGCTGCTCTACCCCTCATGAATATTAATGTGGGAGGTCCAGTCTCTCAACAGTTCTGAGACCAAAAGGGCATCTATCACATGGAATTTCACTTGTTTAGACCATCCATATAGGATGTCAGGCCACTTGTCACTTCTGCCCTCATCTCAGTTAAAATCTCAGTAAGACAGATTTGCAAATTGCCAGCACACAGACCTAAGGAGCCCTGCAGATAACATTTGAGAGAATGTTTGTGTAGGTTTAGAGTTAATGACTCTCTTATGTTTCTTACTTCCATTATTAAACTCTTTTCTTGGTTTTTGTTAATACTCCATTTGAATTATTTCTCACAGTTCATATCAATGGGCTACAAAGAAAGATCTAATGACATATGAAAAAAATTGCTTCACCAAAATGTTGATATGACCCTCAGTATGTGATTGAATTCAAGCAGAATTATCATTCACAGGTTTGGCAAACATAGGCACTGAATCCCAGTTATGAGAAGCTGTGTGGCTGCATTGTATTTAGATGAGAACCACCGTGCATGTCAAACATACAGCCTGTAACCATGGGGCTATCACCCAACACGTAAGCACAATTACTTGGGGGCAGGGGGGCAGTCTTCTACAGCAAAACCTAACCAATTAGGATGTTAGAGAGGACAGCACTTGAGGGGAAGAAAGCACACAAGTTTATTTAGACTTCCAAAAAAGATGTTTCAAGTCCCAGAGATCATGTATTACTGACAAGCATGATCTGGCACGAATGGGACATAGATTAGGAACTGGGAAAGCCAGGGACAGAAGATTCGGACTGAATGAGGAACTTCCAGGAAGTCTGGGCCCCTGGCTCATGGGGCACCCATCCACAGCCAACTTCCACAACCCACAGGGAGAACAGAACACATGTCACTGAGGTAAGTGTGACATCATACTTTCAGGAGAACGACTCCCAACCAGAATCTCTCAGGGACCAGATGTCCTAATAGGTAGGCATTCTCAGGACAGGAGGCTCTTTACTTAAATAATTAAGGAAAGACCTCATTCAAAATCTCCCTCTCTCTTTTCATTATTCACAATGCACATTACCATTTTTAAACCCCATAAGAAAGCCTTTGATTAAAAAAATCTTTAAATGTGTTTACCTCATAATTCTTCAAAACCCCTTTTTTGATTTAGCACCTATCACAATCTCATAGAACACCCATGTTTCATGAACTAAAAGCTAATCTAAATTGTACATATGAGCCCATGGGCACCAAAACTGATCCCTTGTAACTAGAGATGCAATGATAAACTGGATCCATTTAAAAAAAAAAAAAAAGAAAAAGCCCAGATTTGCAGTGTCTCCCATTTCCATGGTGTAAATGCTCCTGCTCTGGCTAATCTGAAGGAAGACTGTGTTTAACGACCAAGGGAGACTTCAAGGATCTGGTTTAGGTTATTTCTCGAAAGTTGAAGGTGTTCAGCCTTCCTGAATAGCAAGACAAACTATGAAACATGATCATAAAGCAAACAAGAAACACCTGTCAACCTTTACTCAGTTGACATAGTTCTCAGGAAAAAAAAAAAAGATGAGATGAAAGTTTGGTGAAACGGTAAATGAACTGGTTTTCCCCTGAAAATTCATTGTTTTTTTATTTATTTAATTTCCAAGGAGAAGTTAATTTCATATTCATACTCTTCTGGTGAATATCTCTACAGAAAGAGATAAGAAAATGAAAAGCAAGGCAACGGAGGCAATCTGAAAGATTAGAGGAGCTTCTACGTGAAAGAAGAGTTCAGAAACATGAAGACTGAAAAGTGAATTGGTTGAGGCTACAAAGGCATTAAAGGCTAACAGACAGGCAGGACACGAAAAACTACCATTGCTGGGCATTTCTCCATGCTCACCGGTGATACATGCGTACCTGTGCACACAGCCTGCAGGGACGGTGGTTAAATCTAGCTGGGGGATTCCTTAGGAATGAGTGCAGGCTTTTCAGGTGTATGAGAGAGACAAGGGCATTTGTGACAGAGAACTCACGAAAACCTCGGAGGTATGAAAGAAACTGGCTCATGTTTACTTAAAAAATAAATAAACAGCTCCTCATATTAAATTGCTGACATATCAGATTTGAACTCGCAACCTTGGGTCAGCCACTCGGCACTGAATGGATAATAAAGCTGGCACCCCTGTGCCCTGCTGGACGGCAGAGGCCATGCCACAGGCAACGGGAACCCAGCACATCTGTGCAGAGAGCCCAGAAGTCCAAGAGCGCATGCCAGGAGGCACTGCCAATGAAAGAAGCTCTGAGAGGAGAGGGGATGGACCATTGTCTCAGCCACAAAGAAACAGGGATCAAACAATTTCCCAGAAAGAGAGGCCCCAGTTCTGCCCCAAACTGAAAGCATGCCCCGTTCAGCTCTGAGGCAGGAGCTCGGCTGGCAGGGCACGTTGTCACTCCACAGCCCCAGGAGCCGGAAGCTGACCTTTCTGCCAAAAGATGCACATTTGAACGCAAGCATGTGCCGGATGCTGCGGCAAAAGACCTGCAAGTGTGGAGTGACAGCTTCCGAGGCCCGGGACACTTCCATTCCTGGGCACGGGGAATTTAAAATGAACATTCGTTCTCTCAGCCCTCAATGCCAGTTTCAGATTTTGGGTCCTGCAGGGAAACTGAACTTCTAAAAACATACTACACAGCGATTATTTTCCCTAACAGATGATGCAATTTGGGAGCAATCAAACAGTACGGCCTTCCAATTAAAAGGACAAAAAAATCCTGGACCTGTGCTAGTTTTAATCAGGAATGGGGAATCCAAGTTATCAGGCCCTGCCCAGTGAGATTTTTCGCAATGACGTGGTTTCACGGGTCACACAGAGCTCAGCCTCACTTACTGCACAAGATGTTGACGCACCACAATTAGAATTAAATGAGCATATGGCAGAAGAAATCTGTTCTCAGGGAAAAAAAAAAAATGAAAACTGGTATCACAGGGAAAATGGCACAAATCAGACAGCCATTGTAGAGTCTGTGGACAGAGGGTCTGGGGAAGAGTTGCCAGGAGCGGCTGGTGAGCTGGGCAAGCCCAGGAAGATCAGAAGGTGCTTGGCTTCTGCCTGCGACTTAAAATCCAGCTGTGCTGTCCCTACTGATGCCCATGTCTCCTGAAACAATTCAGCAAACAAGCCTCCTTGTTTTGAAGAATTAATCCTTCTAACTAGGATTGAAAGATACTTCACAGATAAGGAATCAGTAGCCAGTTGAATTTTTCACTTTAAATTAAATATTAATGATTTGGCTTCAGAGAGGATTTCCTCGAACACCTCCCCATCACGACTCGAGGGTCATAGAATCAGATGTTCCAGGGCACTTCCTATAAGGAAGCAGGACAGTCACACTAATGGGCATTAAAGGCAGGCTGAGCGGCTTTTCAAAGACGTCACCTTGTAGCAATCAAACGAGCCAGAAGATGTTTCCGATTTCCACTGCTTGTAAACCGTGGGCCTGGCGGGGTGTCCACGGGAGCCCTGGCCTGCGACGTCTGCATGCAGCCTTCCTGGCACCAGCTAAGGGAACCTGGTTACTAAATTTGAGACCCTTTTGGTCCAGTTTTCTAAAACAAAGACAATCTATTTCATGGTGCCAGTGGCTAGTTGAAACTCTTGACACCGACCTCATATACTACCACAAGGAAGGCGGGACTCGCCGTGAACCCAGGATTACTCCCTGAAAAGTGCTGTGGCAACTCTTGCACAGTTAGCCACACCTCCCCACCACCATGCCCTCGGCAGCCCCTTTCACTATGAATCTTGGCCGGCCTGGTGTGGCCAGCAGAACATGACAGAAGCATTGCTGCACGACTCCTAAGAGTGGGGGCATATTTCTGCCTTTGTCTCTGGAGAAGGCCAGGACCCCAAGAAGCCCAAACACCCTGGGGCCACCACGCTGTGAGGATATCCAAGCCGGCATATGGAGAAGCAACAGGGAGAGAAAGGTCCAGCCATGGAACTGGGAGCCAGACGTGAGCCAGGAAGCCACCTGGGACCCCAGCCAGTCAAGCTCTCAGACAAATTCCAGCTTCTGTCACCATCTAACCTAAGCACCTGAGTGACCCCAAGAGAAGGCGGTTCTGCTGAGCTCAGCTGAGCCAGAGAGCTGAGACACACGCGCTGTCATATCAGCCACTAAGCTGTGTCTTCCCACGTTTCAGATCCAAGGTTTGATGCCAGAGACAAGCATATTTGCTCATTAGACAGATGGTGTCCCTTAGAATGGAAGAGGGTGTGGAGGCAGAAGGTAGTGTCACATCATGAAGGACAGAGGGGTGCAGGGAAAAGGTACCTGAGCGGCTGGACAAAACCCCCTGGAGACTCAGTTCTCCTCTGCCCTCCTGTGTTGGCACAGGTTTTCCCTTTGCCCAGAATACTGTCTTCTAAGCATCTACTTTAAGCGACCTGTTCACCATTCAAGTTGTAACCCTCATGCCCCCTCCTCCAAGCAGCCCTGCCGGCCCTCTCAGACGGCCTTCCCCAGACTCTGATTTCCCATGGAGCTTCATTAGAGCGCCTGGCACGGTCTCGTGGCTGTTCTGCCCCTTCACCTCCCTTCCAGTGGGACCCCGAGGCAGGGACAGTCTCTGTAATGGTTTGCTAGGGCTGCTAAAACAAATTACCACAAGCTGGGGCCTTAAACAGGAGAAATGTATTGTCTCAGAGTTCTGGAGGCTAAAGTCTAAGACCCAAGTGTCAGAGGGTTGGTTCCCTCGGAGGCTGCGAAGGAGAGTCCGTTCCAAGCCCTCTCCTCGGCCTGGAGGCGGCTGTTTTCTCCCTGCGTCTTCACTTGGTCTTCCCTCTGTGTGTCTCTGTCCAAACTTTCTCCTCTTGCAAGGACACCAATCAGATCGGACTAGGGCCCACGTGAATGGCCTCTCTTTAACCTGATTACCTCTTTAGAAATCCTCTCTCTAAACCTGGTCACATCCTGGGGTTCTGCAGGCTAGGTCTCCAACATGCGAATTGTGGGGAGGGGTCGGTGGACACAATTCTATCCAGAGCAGTGTTTTATTCTTCCTAGTGTTTCCAGATCTTGGCAAGGAGATGCTCTAGGAAAGGAGAGAAGTGGGAAGGGGGACAGAGAGAGGGAGAGAGAGCACTTGGGAAGAAGGATGTGGGGTAGATTACAAAAGGGGTGTGCGTGGTGAGGTAGTAGCAACTACCCCATCAGGGTTTCCTACTACACTGAGAGGCTGATGCTGGTGTTCCCCAAATCTGGAGAAATAAGAAAGAAATAATAAACAGTACAGAGAAGAACAATGGAAAAGTGAGGGTCAGGAGATGAAGGCAGGATATGAAAAGTGGTTTAAAGACTGAAATGTGAGTAGCAGAGAGCAGAGGAAGTAGGTAAGAGCTGCTAAGAATGTGAACAGAAAGATGAAGTCTTTAGGAACACTTCCTGCAAGGACCCCTTAAATGTGGGCAGAGAAATAGATGAAATCTAATCTGATTACCAGACTAGAAAGCATTAGTAGAAGAAATGGGCAAGAGGAAATAGGAAGGAAATAAGTGGATGCATCTGATTCAAAATAACAGAATTTTCTTTGAGCACCGAAGTGGAAATACATCTGCATGAACATGCAGTTATATGCCCGTGGGTACATGGAATCACAGCACAAATGCATTGTGATATTTACAGGTTTGCTGCATTTAATCAAAAATAATATCAAGAAATAATCTTAAGTCATCTGCTGAACAATTCATAAGGAATTCAAATATTTTAAAATGTGATAAACAAGATGGAAAAAAACCAGCTTCCCCTCTGGCTTTAATCCTATTAGAGAAAAAAAATAACATTTTATAGCTAACAATTACTATGTAAGTAGAGGAATATTTTATAAACACAGCACCAAATAAATGTCCTGACATCTAAATTTTCTTTCTAAAGGTATTTAGGTTGTTAAAAAATTGTTTGGAAAATATTCCTATACAAAGATACAACTTATTGCCACTTCTGTGAAGGGCATTAGATCACCATAGATGTTTAAGCAATATGGATTCAGCTGTTTCTAAGTAAATCTGTAACATGTGGCATGGCTTCTTTGCAAACAATATATTTTTAAATGAAATCCTACAATCCACTTAGAAAAAAGAATTCTATACCCAGTAGTAGCACATGTATAAAGCATTTGGATGGTTTCAGTGCTAAAATGAGAATAGATTCTTCCAGTTACCCTGGTGCTGGGGCGTCAGGCACTTAATAGAATGCAGCCTGGGTATAGTATATTCTTCCAGTTAAATAGGGGCCACAAGTCAAGGGAGGTGGAGAGTGGGGAGGAGGCAGTCGATGCACTTAGAAAGTCCTGGCTGCTCATTATTAAGGTGCAGCCTGGTCACCTGCTACATCCAAATCAACCTGCCCCAATTGGTGTTCGCACCTGTAAATGGGTTTTGTCTGAGCAGTGGGCAGCTGGAACCCTCTGAGCATCTTCTATTGTCAGGGATGAATCAATCATCTCGAAAGATGTCAGCATCTGCCCAAACCATTTTATATTAGAATAAATGGCAGATGGTGGTGTTTTTATATTTAATCAGTTCCACCAAATGCAGTTTCATCTCTTATAAAATGAAACCATCTGCAGCTTGTAGGTGTACAGATCTCACTAAATGCCTGCTATTGAATCTTTTCTCTGAAAGGTAGAGCCATACATGCTAACACTGGGTGACATTCAGCACCATAAGTCCACAAACCCCTTAAAATAAAACCTGTTTTTAATAAATACTTGCATTTAATAATGTTAAATATTTATGCTGGACATGCACTTCATATGAGGTTTGCAGTAGAGGGTTTTGTTTCATGCTCAGCATAGTTTTCAACCATGTCTGGAAGCCTCTCATTCTAAACTGCCTGAAAATATTTTCACAACAAAAATCGGTCCTCTTCTTTGCTTGTGAATTGTCTTTATAAGCAGTTTATCTTTACTTTGACACGAGTTCTTCCAGAAGAGGCTGGCCATGGCTGCCTGGGTAGTGAACGCAACATATACTCACACACACACAAGCATTCACACATGCTCACACTTACATGCAGACTCACACAATATTGTCAACATGTACATTTGTGTATCACCACCTGGGTGGGGCCTGACCAGATGTAAAAACTGGAACACTTAATTGAAATGCTGGCAGATGGAACCCCTACTTTCTTGGCCACAGACACCAATGAGCAATCTTACCACCAACAATAGTTTCTACACTTTATTCCTCCCAGAATTGGAAGTGAGGGTCCACACAGCAGGGGTCCTCACAGAGGGCTGGGTTCCTGTGTGAGTCATGACTGGGGCACCATGCTGCCAGGATGGAGAAGGCTGTGGGTGCAGATGGCCACCCCCAGGCACACAGAAGAGCAGTGTGGAATTATTTTAAACACTGACCAGCGTCAACCACTCAGATCCAAATTCCTTATCTCAGCACCCACAGCCCTTCCAGCCTGGCTCCAGCCTGCCTCAGTCACCCCTCTGCTTCCTGAGCACCTTAAAGACACCCTTGCTGTGAAGCCCTCCCAGGGCTAAACCCTCTGGGGGCTCCGTCTGCTCTTTATGTTTATTTGTGGCTGAATGTCATGACTGCTTATTTACCATGCTGTCTCCCTACAGCTCTCCACATTGTTTTACTCTTCTTTGTATCCACCTCTTCCAACTTCGTATGTTAGCCTAGCACAGCGCTGGGAGGTCAGCAAATGTGTGCTGAATGAATAAATGGATGAATGAATGAATTGCAGGCATTTGCTATACTCAAATACCGTATCTGAGGGCAGTGGAAAATAATAGGTTTTATTATTCTTCTTCCAAAGCAACAGAAAGGAGACAAAGTAAATAAAGGAGGAAAGAAACATAGAGAAGATAATGAAGTGGTGAGCAGAGGAGGCTTTACTTACCTAGAAGTCAAATAAAACTAAGACCCCTCCAGAAAATAAGCAGAATGCAATGTATCCCAAGATTTTTGAAAAAATGCACTTGTAATTAAGCAGCTTCCATTGGTATAACCAACCTGCACATTTAGTAAGCATCTCAAATGCAATGTGATCAAAATGAAAACATAAAACCTATTAACTGATCACTCCCAAAGTGTCCTTATCTCTTTGATCATGTATCTCCCCACTAGAAATGGAGGTTTTTCCTTCTCATCCTTGCTGTCTCCAACACCTAGAATCATACCAGCCCTTGGTAGGCACTCTGAATACTGACTAGACAGATTCTTCCAACATAACCAGTATTTTAGCTCTCTGTAGATGAATGGCTAAAATCAAAGTATATTGAGTCTTTTGAAAAGTTCCTACTTCCAATTCCCCTGGCAGATACATTTTTATTGGTCTCATTCCATGTGCATTAAAAATGGCATCCATTTCAAAAGTCACAGGGTAGTTCACCAGAAATTTGCCCAAGGAGTAAACATATTCCTATTTTCTAAGGATCATAGGCCTTTAGACTTTGCCCATTCATTAGACAAGTAATTTCTAGGGAGCTGTGCTACCCAAGCACCATGTGAAAGTGGCATTTTAAGGACATTAAGGGTATCAGGGCATTTCAGAAAAGGGTCATTCTAAAATGACACATTGCTGTGTGTAGAGATGTCACATAGCTCAGATAATAGATGGGTGTGCCTGAACCTAACAATGTGGACATGTGAAACTGTATCTTAGTGTCTACAGCAAGTGCCTCTCAAATCCCCCCAGATGAATTCTGTGTTTGGAGTTGGTCATGCCAGCCAAAAGTCCGCAGCATCACGACTCATGTTTCCTATGCAGGTAACCTGCCATGCAGTCTGTCTCCGTAGTTCATGAAATGGTCCCTGAGCCATTCATTGAAATGTACATAGAAATGCAGGTATGAAATCTCTTTTAAAATATAGCTAGAAATGATGGGTATAATAATGTCTATCTCATGGGGGAAATCTTTATTGCCCCCGAGAAACTGGTCTGCTCTCAGAGGTCACAGAGTATTCCTCTTTGTCCCAGCTGCCTGGAACCTCAGGGGATGTGATCTTACATGGTGGTGACCATTATTACTGTCATGTGACAACATTCGGGCCATCTACTCTCCTCTTTATTCCCTTACATTTCAGTTTCGTCCTTGTTAAACTTACTGAGTCATTGCTGTTTTTCTTTTTGTTGGTTGCCTGGTTGATCTGTCGTATGTGTATGTGTGTGTGTGTGTGTGTTCTGTGGGCATGTGTGAGTGTTTGCAGGTGAGTAGCCTCAGATTCTTCTGAAAATAGAATTGTGTAATAAAATGTAATGCTGATTCTTTTCTCGCGTGGGCACGCCTTCACAAAGCTAGGGGGAGTTAGACTCACTTTGTCTTGATAACAGCATGAAAAGTCTTCCTTCACACATTGGGATTCGGTCCCGGCTGCTGGGTAGATGCCCCGTGACACACGGGGGGGTCCTCTGCACCTGCTGAAGGGGAGAGAAGCCCATCAGTGATAAAACAAATCTTTAACAGAAGAAATGCTGGACAAGGAGATAAAACTCCATCCTACTCTGAAAATCATCTTTTTCACACTAAAGAGGGAAGAAAATAAGGAAAACAGCAAGTTTTTGTTGGGAGAAATTAGTAAATATTTAAATGGTAAAATGGGTAAACATATTTTGGCATATTTTGGAATTCACCAGGATTATTCTTTCTCTTTGGCAGACATCAGTTGCCAATGTCTGCCCAGTATCCCTGCCCCCAGCTTCTTCTTACAAAAAGCAGCCAAAGATTCCCACCCTCTTGGCCACAGGCACATGAGTAGAGCTGTGACCCAAGACAGACCACCCAGAGCCTTCCTTGGCATTTTAGGTATGACACTTAGGGAGAACAGCTCTCTTTTCTCTAGAGTCCTAAACTGGGGCTGGTAAGCCCAGAGATGCTGATGGCCAGATTTCTCACCGTCTGCAGGAAGCTTGTCCGCAACCCAAGATAAAGAGGATCAGCTCTTATTTACTTGAATTTCTGTCACTTGCATCTTAAAAAATTCCCATCTAGCACAGTCTCATTTTACACAGCGGGAGATGGAAGCCCACACAGGGGGAATAGCTGCCCAAGGTCACAGCACGGAGGCTCCAGGACTCTCACCCCCACAGGGCCCCCCTCCAGGTCCCTGGCACGGCCTGAGAGGCAGCCAGTGTCCTGTGACCAGCTCACCCCCAGGGATGAGTGACCGCAATCCTCCACATGCCCCTCCTCCCTCCCTCCATCCCTTCTCCTGCCCCCTCTGGTCTGACAGTCACCGGTGATGGAACAGATAACATCACCACTAGGAATTTGTGAAAAATGACCAAAACTGAGAATCCGGCCATTATCCTGAGCCCTGCATTTGGCTTGTACTAATCAACGCCTTTCCATTCCTTTAATAAAGAACTGGAGCGACTGAGACGCTGCATTTATCTAAACGGTGCTTGGCGCTTGTCTTCAGCCCTCTCTCTTGCTAAAAATCCCTAACTGCTTTGCAGACATCTCTCCCCTCGTGAGGAAGGCAAAACTGAGAGAGAACAACACAGAGATCTTTTCCCAGGTCCTCCTGGCCGGACAGAGAAGCCCTGGATTCAACAATGGCTTAAGCCCCAATTAACTGCTGTGGCTGGAGTCAGTTACTTCCTGCCCCGAAACTGTTTTCTTCACCTATAAAATGGGAAGTGCCTGAGAGTGTCCCGTGCCATCACGCATGTACGCCCCTAACGCAGGTCTTGGTGCACTGCAGGTCCTCAGCTGATGCTAATTTCTTCCTCTTTCCTGTCTCAGCTGATTAGGAAAAGAATGTTTCACATGATACACTAGGCTCCCTGCTCCTCCAGTAAGTTACATAGAATTATCATATCTTCTCATACATAAATATACATAAGACGAATGGTGTAACATTATTAGCATAATGAATATTCTAACTGTGGCTCTAACATTCAAGCTGGCACTAAACATTAATCCCCAGGGAATACCAGTTCCCACGGGTGTAATTACCAACCTGTGATGGGTGCACCAAAAGGACTGAACTTGTGAAATCAAGGAGCCATCACACTTTTCAAAACACAGGAGGGACTCTGTTACCACAGAGCATTACCATGCACACACACACACACTGCCCCTCTCCTATCATGCCACTCTGGTCTTATTTCTTTTTCTTATAATGTTACTACAGTGGCAGGTCAGATGAGTGCCATGATTTTAACCAGCACCACTAATGGAGAACTTCCACCAGGCTAGCTGCTGGCGGGGACACTTCCCCACGTTTCTCTAGAAACAGCCAATGAGGACGTTTAGTAACATACTCCCATTTTGTGCATGGGTATCTGAGATGTAGAGAAATTAACTAATAGGAACTATAGCCTAAACAAGAACTACCATTTCGACTGTGTTTCACGGATGACATTTCCAGAGCCACTGGCATGGGTGACAGTTAGCATTACTCCATTTGGCATGAGGCTGCAAACTCAGGCCTGGCAAATAATACTAATACTCAGCAAAGCTCCTACAGCTAAACACGGTGGGCCAGGGCCTAACCCAGGTCACTGCTCCCCGGGGCAGACTGAGATGCCGAGAAACCCCCCACGAGTCCAGGCTCATACAGATCCGTGTCAGGAAGCTGTGACTACACTTGGTGTTTCTGCAGTCCGGCAATTAATTTGACATAATTCCTATGGTTTTCTTGAAAAGAAATCCAGGGTCAGCTGGCTACCGAATGGAACCCCTTGAGTGCCCACTGCTGTTAAGCCAGAGCAAAGTCTGCTCCCTGGCACAGAGTTCTGTCCCCAGCACTGCCAGCATCCAGATTCTGGCCCGTAACTCAGATGGGAACAAATAAGGTCACAACCTAGGTTGGAAGAAGACATGGACAAAGGCAGAGGAAGGCGCAACAGATGAGGAAGCTGAGCTGAATGGAGACTGGCCCTGTCGATGAGCTTCAGCTGTGCCGGGGACCATGGCACACATATTGCCCTGTTGGAGTCACTAAGACAAAACGAGGGTACAAAGTGTACGAGGGCCACACAGAGTTCTGTGGGGGCGTCAGAGAAACTGGGATGAGAAGGAAGTCCTGGTTTCATCGTGGCTTCTGGGAAAATCAGGGGAGATGGTCCACAACAGGGGACATTTGGGAGCCCAAATTCTCCTTGTCCCAGGAGACACCAGACAGCTTCTGATTCTGTGGTGGCCCTGATTCTGCAGGTGTTAGCAGGAGGAAATCCAGAAGATTTCCCCCAAATCAGGGTCATCCTAGTGATCCTCTCCAGAGAGCCAATCCCTTCCTTCTCTGAGGATCCAGTGCTGAGGAGCAGGTGAGAGCAGAGATGGAGGAGGGGGCAGAAACCAGCTCCCACGGTGACCTTCCTCTAAGGTCAGAAGACAGTGGAGGCATTAGACGGCTGGGGTTCCCGTGGGCTCACTCTGGCCCAAGCATGGAAAACGAATGGGAGGTAAGCAGAACTGAAGGCCGAGAGACCTATCAGGTGATTTGGATACAAAATCCAAACAAGAGGCAATTCCAGAGGTGGAAGGACATGAAATTGATTAGACATGGTGACTGAATGGCACAGAGCATGAGGGAAGACAGAGGTAAGGGGCCCCCCAGGTACCGACCGGGGAAGCTGACTACTAACAAACCCCTTTTCAAGATCAGTCTGGAGAAACTGGCATAGAATCATGAGTCTCCTCATAAGACTTATTCCACGCCATTGATGACAATATGACACAGTGTTTTGCACTTCAATTCAACATCTCTTTGCTAATTTATATAACAACATCACATTTGCATTAAAAGTTCTTCCAGAAGAAAGGACAGTGGAGGTAGCAGGTGGGGATGAGGGTGTGTCCATGATCAATCCCTGGACCAGGAATAGGGAAGCTGTGCAGTTCACTGTGAGCAGGACCAGGTTGCCTGCCAAGCAAGGGTGGGCCCCACTCAACGGGAAGCAGCGTGCAGAGCAGGGCAGAGCCATGCCACTTGCAGAGCCCCAGATGTTCAAAATCAGATGATAATGGTAAAGGTCAGGTGTCAAGGGTCAGGCTTTAAGGGGGACCCACTGTGCACCAGGGACAAAGGAAGCTATCAGCAAAGGGCGTGGCAGCCATTCAAAACACCACCACAGTTCTGGAGTCTCCTTTGTGTGGTCCTCCCAACCTCTAAGCTCCCAGACTCAGACCCTAGGATTCTCATGTTTGGAAGGGCATGCACATCTAAACCACCCGATCAGGGCCACAGCCCAGGCTTTGTCTCACTTTCAGGGTTTGAACCAAGCACAGCTTGCCAATATTCCCACTTGTCCCCTGCAGTGTGCCTCAGCCATCCAGACACAAGGCCTAGCAGCTGACGTCTTAAGCAGATGGTGCACCTGCTCAATAAAAGGAAGTGGCCGCACCTGAGTGGGTGGGTGGCCGTGGGTCCTTGCTAGCTGAGTCTGTGTCCCACTGACAGTAAATAGAGGGACTTTGTGGGACAGTACACCTGTGAGCCTGAGCTTGGGCCTCCCTGGCAGCCACAAGAAGAGGGCTTTAACAACCACAGACACCAAAAGCACATTTCTCTCTCTATACCATGCCCTTGGCTATCCCCAAATCCATAATCCATCCTGCCATTGATCCATTAATTCACTCATTTATTCATGTATTCATAATTCATTCAATGCACATCATTGACAGGTGAAATTACTGATGCCGCCCCCAGCTTCAGGAGTGAGCCTGGGAGTCAGGCTTACACAAAGCACCTTATGTTCCCACAGGGCACAGGGCAGGGCCACGTACCATCAGAGCCAATCGGAGTGAAGCCAGGACATTTGCTGGAGCCATCCAGAAAGAGGGCCCCCCTGTCTGCCAGACCGTGAGGATGCAACCTGGAGCTGCTACGGGCTAAGCAGGTGATGGCCTGAAGCAAAGCCCCAGAGGAAACCAGACATGCAGAGAGCAAATGGGTCCTGATTACGCCTTGCCAGCCCAGCCTCTCCAGGCCCGAACTCCCAGGTCATTTTCATTAACCCAGCTACTGAAGCCCTTCCCCCATCCTATTTAAAATGTTAAGCCTGCTTTGATTGGGTTACCTCTGATCACATCCGGAAGAATCCTGATTAACAGATCACCTTCAAGGTTCAGTCCACGGCCCCTCCTCCACAGAACCTCTGGCCCTGGATAGGGTAGAAGCAGCCACCCGCATCACAGCTCTGTGACTCCGAGGACATGCCCCTTCATACTTTCTCTAATGCCTTCTGGAATACATTGAGTTCTTCAACCAGGTGGGTGTCTAATTTTATATTTTTCTGTGACTCCCACAGAGACTAACTTGGTGCCAAATAATAAATGCTTAATAAATATGACTGTCTGTGTTTACTATCTAGTGTGAGTTTAGATGCTCTGTATCTTTTCAATAGAATTTTCCCCAAAACAACCCTTTTCCACCCCTTTCCTGTTATAGGCAATATTCCTCATAACAGCCCTATTCATGCATTCAGTGGGTGCATATTTTCTAGAGTGCTTACTGCGTGCTGGGTACTGGTGACACAGGCGTCAGTAAGCCAGGGCTCTTGCCTAACTGGAGATGGAAACGTACAGAGAACAGATACATGCCACGCGTGTGAGAAAGAGAGGACGGAGGAGGGCACCCTGGGGGCCCCCAGGAGGAAGCGTCAGCTCTGCGACTTTGAACCACTGTCCACATGGCTCCCTGAGCAGTGTCAGGTGAGTGCTATTAAAGACAGGTGAAAATGTAAGGATTTATTTGTACACAGGAACATACATAGAAACCCATCTGCCAAGGCCTCCGGGAAACACTGCAACATGAAGTAAATCTGTAGATACAAGGAAAATAAGCACTCACATTACATCATAAATAAAGAAGTTTGGCAACTGTTCATAGCATCGGCAGCTTCTTAAACAGAGGTCACAAACTCCCGGCTCCCTTCACATTTGAATTTGAAAACCTACAAATGTAAGGGAAGACAGCAACATTGTATTTTCAAAGGAATCCTGCCCTGTGACCCCAGAAGTATATAATCTCAGCCTCCCAGGTTAAAGCAATCAGCATTGATATGCTGTTCCCCACACCCCAAAATCCTATTGCAAATTCATTCAACACATACTTACGAGACAGCTGTATATGCTAACAATATGCTTGATGATAATACAACAGTATTTGTTCCTAGAACTTAGAGTCTCGTGGCAGATCAGATCAGGAAACATTTTTGGTCACTTGCTGTCTTGCCAGTGGGTTTCAACTCCAGGCAAGTCCACTATAGATTCAATGTGACCAAAGAAATTGACAGCAAAACGTTCTTGAGGTGAAAGGGTTATACCCAACTTTATTTCCAGGTGGCAGGTCAGTCACTAGAATCCCGTTCACTCAGAGTGAGTCTGCAGGCAGCAAGTCAGTCTCTGCCTCTGGGCCCCTCTGTCCGCGCAGTCGTCCCGCACAGCTGTCCTCTGGGTCTCTGTCCTTGGCACTGCCACCACTCCAGCCTCTGCTCTGCTCTCCTGCAGCCTTGCAGTCCTGCCACCGTGTCACGCCCAGAGCACTCGGCAGAGCTCTTTTTATAGAGTCAACAGCCATGTATTGCCCACAGGTGTGCAGTGAGCTAGTCAACCATGGCCAGGTGAGAATCCTGGTCACAGGAACTCTCATTTTATCCACACTTGCTAAGCACTGTGGCTGCATTTATCATTTGTATAGAAAGCTACAGTGCCCGTGATAACCTCATAGTATAGTTATTGTGCATTATTTTACTAGGTATTTACAATATTTGCTTACCTAACACCCAGGGCCTCTCCTTTGGGGAAGGACCAGGCTGTGCTTTTAGGGTCCCCCCAAACCACTCTCAGGCTACATGGTGAGGGTTGGACTGGCAAACAGCCCCAACCCCCAGAGTGTGTGGAGAGGTCAGGCCTGGGCCACTGGAGCCCTCTGTCGCTTGGCACAGCAACTCAGTCAAAAGGGAATGCGACCCAACAGGCCAGTTAGAACCAGAGCATCAGCCTCCAGAACACTGGAGGAAAGTAGGAGACAGGAGTTTCCTTCCCCTGGCTTATCTGACCTCGGGGTTCATAGGCTGAGGCTTCCTGGGTCCTCCGCATGGAGAAAATGCACCTGAGCCCAAAACCCCGTGCCAGGGCACGTTGAATCCTGATGGTTCCATTTAACCCTTTCTCCAGTTCTGCCCGCTTGAGCCAGCTGGTCCTACCTTAAACTTTTCAATTGCATGAATCAACGAATTCCTTCTTTGGCTTAAGCTACAGAGAAGAATTTCTGTCTTATGATCAAATCATCCAAGTTAACAATGCACTGAATTAGCTCAACTCTGGGGTAACGGATTAAGGCAAGAACCACATACCTTTCTCTGGATTCTCCACTAACAAGGTGCTCCCTGGAGGGCCCACTCCGTGGCTCGTCAGCAAGGAGATGGCTACCATCTGGAGACTCTGCCGGTCATTCCCACGCTGGTCACCAGGAAGATCCACAGCTCTGCCCCAGGCGTCCCAGCACAGAGGGGACTGAACTCAGGGACCTGGTTCAAGTTGGGCCTCAGCTTTGTGACTTCTCCAAGCATGAGGGGTCTCTGGGAAACTCATAAGCTCAGATAAAACTCACAGGAGAATGATTAAAGCAGATGGTAATTTACTAATAACTCTAATAGCTGCCAGTCATTGAACAGTTACCATGAGACAGAAACTAAGCTACACATTTACACATCTCATCTCTATTGACATATAATAGGCTCAGGAAAGAAAAAAAATCCCTCATCCATCTTCACATTCAGCAAGGGTCATGAGAGCCCAGGAAGGCTTTCTAAGCAGCTGCCATCTGCTCATGCAGCTTAAACTTCAGGGCCCCTCCCCTGCATGGGTCCCTTGCAAGGCTCTGCATGTTCTCCTCCTAGACATGGGGTGGATAAAACGGAAGTTCCTGTGGCCGGGATTCTCACCTGGCCCTGTTGGCGGGCTCACTGCACACCTGTGGGCAATACCTTGCTACTGACTTTATATAAAGAGCTCTGCCCAGTGCTCTGGGAGACATGGTGGCAGGGCTGCAAGGCTGCAGGAGAGCAGAGCAGAGGCTGGAGTGGTGGCAGTGCCAAGGACAGAGGCCCAGAGGATGGCTGTGCAACCAGGGAGGCTCAGAGGCAGAGACCCGTTTGCTGCATGCAGACTTGCTCTGAATGAATTAATTAGATTTTAGTGACTGACCTGCCACCGTGGAAATAAAGTTGGGTTTAACCCTTTCATCCTGAGAACATTTTATTGTCGTTTCTTTAGTCATACTGAATCCATAGTGAACTTACCCGGGGCTGAAACCCACTGGCAAGACACATGGGGAGAAAGCAGCACCTCTAGCCCCATTCTGGAAGTGTGCAGCTTGGTCCCAGCCGGGGTGTCTCCCTCCTTGCAATGGGCATGAAAATAAGCTACAGGCTGCAGCCCTGTGGCCACACCAACCAGCCTATTGCAACAAGCCAGCCCTGGCTGCACACCCAGCCCTGTGTCTAACCGCTGGGAGGGATCTGGACAGCAGCTGTCCGTCCTGCTGGCTCTGCCCCGTGCTCAGCCTTAATGGCCAGCTCACCACCAATAGTGGGGATCAGATCAGGGGGTGCAGGGCCTGACTGAGCAGGGCCAGCCGCTAACGCACTACTGCACTAGCCCTTGTCCAGAGAGATGCAAAGCTGCCAAGGTGACCCCGGAAAGTCCCTCTGCAAACACAGCCCCAAGCTCTCACCACCAGCAGAGACTTACAGCTGAAAGACACTTCCCAGTGTCAATGATCCAAAACAAGGATCCATCAGCCACGCTGGGAGAAAGACTGAGTTCTCTTTCTACTGACTCAAAAGAAAATATTACAAAATTACTGTCTGATGAAGAGGCGAAGAATACAGAGCCGAAAACTTGAGGGGAAAATAGTCTTGCGGAGGGGTGTCAGGCAGTCAGCTGGCAGCATGCTCTTCCTCTGGCTTTTTGTATACAAAATCGTAGTTATGATTGTGGTATTTGCCACTTTTCGATTTACAGTTTGTGTTCTCCATTCTAAGTAAATTTTACCTTCTATCCCTAATTTGTATTCATCATTTTTAATTCTCTTTTTTAAGAGAACATCAAATCTATATAAGCTTTAGACTCCATGGAACCCAGATCCACTCCTGGCTTTAAGAAATCCTGGCCTGTCAAAAATAAGTCCCTATTTCCTATGCATCCCCTTTTTTTTTTTTTAAAGCCTGGTAAAGGAAATTATGCCTTACTAAACACTTATCAGGGTTTAGCCTAAGGAGATTTACTGCAGCTCCATAACTGGGATAGTCCTCTGCGCTTGCAAGAAGGCAAGACGTTGTCATGAACTGGACTGCGTCCCACAGAATTCATGTGGTGAAGTCCCAACCCCAGTACCTCTTGATGCAACCGTCATTGGTGATCAGGTCTTCAAGGAAGTAAATTAAAATTGAGGCCCTTTGGGTGAACCCTAATCCAGGATGCCTCGTGTCCTTACGGGAGACTAGGGCACACACGTACAGAGGGGTGAGCCTGTGAAGAAGCAAGGAGCGGGCAGCCATCGGCAGGCCCGGAAGAAAGGCCTCAGCAAGGCCACCCTGCCAGCGCCTCGAGCTCAGATGCCCGGCCTCTGGGACTAGGAGAGAAAAAAACGCCTGTTCTTTAAGCTGCCCAGTCAGTAGCATTTGTTACAGCAGCCCAAGCAGACTACAGACACCAGGGCAGATGAGCAAGGCTCAGAAGGAGAGGAATGGCCTGGAAGAAAGTTTACGGTATCCCAAGCTTTATCAAGAGCCAGACCTGAAGGACATCATCACCCACCAGCCGTGGCCCTGAACTGCTAATGTCACTCCTGGGCTCCAAGAACCAAACCTCAGGGGCAGCAGGCCTTCCCAACACCCCTCCCAGCCCTGCCCCCACCCCGCCTGACACCCAAGCCACTGGCTGGTCCGCACGCTCCTCAGCGGCTCTCTGTCCCAGCCTCCTGTTCCCACAGCCTCCCCCTGCCAATGGCTGAACTCCCAGACCAAGGCCACCTGGATCCTCCCAGCCTTTAGGCTCAGCCCCTCCAGTCCTCTCTGGGTAACCCCATGCCAGCGCCCAGCAACTTCCCCGTGAATCTCCAAGGCCAGTCTTCTGCCTGCACCCACCTCCTCCGCAACCTGCCCTCTCCATCCGTGCTTCCAGACCCCCTCCCTCCGTGGCCCCGGGGCCGTCTAGTCCCCTGCCACGGCCAAGCTGGGGCCATGCCAGCTCCCACTCGCCCTTGGCTGTTCAGTTCCCAGCTGCCAGTCACCACATACGATTTGAGTCCTGCCCAATCCTTTCATTCTCTGCTTAAAAAATCATCCCCAAAACAGAGGACACAAAAAAACACACAAAAAACCCAAATGTGCAAAAACACTGCAGAAAAACTGGTATAACTAAAATATTTAATGAATGAATGAAATGTCGCCAGTGGAGAGAACTGGTTGAATGGCACATACTTTATTTTAGGAGTGATCTCTGCATGCGTGTCATCCATGGCATGCACACCCTCTCCTCTGGGGAGGGGCCAGGCCTGGAGCCCATTCAGATGCTCTCTAGCTATGCAGTGAACTCTAGGACCCACCAGGGGCACCTGTTGGAAAAGCTCCTCATGGAGGCCCACAGGTGAGCAGGGCCGTTTGCTCAAGGGGACAGCAGCAGCCACACTGTAGATTGAAGGAGGCCTTGAGGCCACTGCACCCCGAACATCTCCCCACCAGAATTCCGCAGGAATGGAACCCCTGTCATGTGAACCCCAGGCGCCTGGCTCCTCATACCCAGCAGGAGGCTCAGCTCTGTGCCTGTGCTTCCCACCCAGCCTCCGGGGTCCCCAGAGCCAGGACACCAGGCGGCTGGAAGGCATGGCCAATGCAGGGGCACCTGCACCAACAGGAGGGCCTCCCCCTTTGACTTGCTTTCCCCCTTCTCTCCTGTCCTCTCCCACCTTCCCGAGGCACTTCAGAACTTCTCAGGCCTCCACATAGTAAGCACGCCAGTGACGGGCAGTCACAGAATGATGGGCAGGTCCGTCGGAGGGCCTGGTTGAGACTTAGTAAAAGGGGCCCAGACAAGGCAGGAAACAGAGCCAGGCAGCACCTAAGGGAGAATGTGGTAACCAGGATGGGAAGGGTTTTGCAAGTCCCTTGGCCATCCTGTCTGTTAACAAGTTGCCCACGCATGAGGCAAGACTGACCACCCCCTTCATTTGCCTACACTCTCCCCTCAACTGGGTCACCACACTGTGCTTAACCCAGCCAGCCCTCTGCTGTCTAGCACCATGATAGTTAAGCAATGAAACAATAGGAGCCTTTAGCGATTCGGACCCTTAGGAAAAGGAGGTAAAGAAGGATCTCCAAATATCTGCATTCATAGCTATACTGTAGCTTTGAAATATAAGAAATGAATATTTATTTTTTAAGAAGAAAATCTGTCAAAAGAATACAGCATTGAATAACTATGAGCTCTCTGCAGGGCTTTGCAAATCAGTAACACACCACCTCTCCCTTCTTTCCCCTTTTCTAAAACAATTTAACAAATATGTTGCTGCTAAATGCAAATGAGTCAGCATGCTGTTTGGCCACTGAAATGCAATCAAGTGACACTAAAAGTCACCTGCTCCCCTTTGGAGGGCCTAGAGCATTTCTACCTCCATAATGAGCAGAAGTGTACATGTAAGAGAAAAAAATATGTTGAGGTCACAGTTATGTGAAGCTCCTCATCCAGGTTCTTCAGGTAAGCAGATTACAGAAATCACATTTCATCCAAGGGTTGAGATTAATGCAATAAACTGAAATCAAATATGACAGGGAGAAATCAGACATGCTGATGTTGGCTAAACTAAGTGGACTTTCACTCCCCGAAGGACAAAGGACTCAAGTGATATTGAAGGAGGGTTACCTTCCCTTTTAAATAGTGAGATGAGGCACTCACAAACTGTTCCTTACAAAAGGCCACAGGTTTACTTTAGCACATGATGCTATTCATATTGAAACAGTTAAAATGCTGTTGATACTTAATAAATCTCTACAGTTTATGTAATTATATTAAATTGTTGTACTTCCTAGTCATGCTATTTTTAATTTTGATACCATAATCATGTCAATCACCCTAAGATCCTAATTTCACTAACTTTACACAGAGAATATTCCTGAAAATTTTATCATTAAGAATATGACATATTTAGCACCACCCAATGGTACAAAAGAGAGATGAGAATGGACCTTAATATTTGAATTATACAAAGAGATACTATTATAGTTGCGTATCAATGTATATATTTGGCAACATAAGACATTTTATGGATTTTTAGTATGTGGTGTCAATTTTCCAAAAAAATTGAAATTTTTGAAGTTTCGTGTAAAATCTACCAAAGTTGTATTTACATAGAAAATAAAACTACCTAAGTATAAGATTCACAGATCACATTATTTCTTCATATCAAAATATTTTTATAATAAAGTTAAATTTATAAACCAAATAAAATGATGTGCTTAACAGAAATTCTTGAATTACTAAGAAATACATGCCAAGAAGAATGCCAATATGTTACACATGAAAGATGCAAAATCATTTCCCATCTCTGAATTTCTCTATATTTAAGATACAAATATTTTTAAAATATGATGAAAACCTCCAGTGTTAACATAGCAAAGTAACAAGGATATTTCAAATCTCTTGCAAAACCAACCTGCAAGATTTGACAAAACTCAGAGGCATAGGTACACCAAACCGTAATATATAAGGGAAGGATGCAAAATGCAGTGACAGTCAAGCCAAAGAAGAGATTCCATGGCTGTACATTTTAGACAAGGCTGAGAGGATAAAGAAATTGGCATAATTTGAAGAGAAAATGCACCTCCCTTCTTGGGGACAGCAGGCAGAGGTGAGGAGTGGGCAGCTCCCATAATGCATTTGGCACAAAAGAATGATGGTATGTTGGGCTGGATGGGAAATCAATTAGACCCACCATATATACAGGAAGCAGTCTGTCAGTGAGGCAGGAAGCAGAAGAGAAACTCAGCATTTGGGGCAGAGTTGCTTCTGAATATTTCAGATGACTTTGAAAATAAAATCTGAAAAGAGTGATCCAAAGCACATGCCCTGTGTCCCATGAAGAATTCCTGCTAACATGTCCCTTCACTGAGTGGATCATGTAAATTGTCATATAAATATATCAAAATAAAAAACAAATGCTCATCTCCATATATGGCGAAGAGGAATTTTATGTGAGTTAACATCCATTTTCTTAAAATATTCTTAAATATAGGAAAAGGTGGGTGATTCTTTAATGTGATATCAAGATACAACATCTATAAAAAGAATGTCAACTGAGTATGTGTGTATGTACGCTCAGTTTGTGTACATGTGTCAACCCAAAGTTAGCACCATGCTTAATAGAGAAAAACTAGTAGCTTCCAACACAGTCAAGGAAAAGATAAGCAAGCCACTGTCTTGTTCCAGCAGTATTAGCCCAAGCAAACTGATAAGAGAAAAACATATGAAGTATGAAAGTTAGAAAGAGGAATTCATATTATATGACCTCTATCTTGGAGAATATGAGGGAATCTTTGAAAAACTGTCATAAACAGTAAATTAATTTAGTAAGATGGCCAGATGCAAATTGTATATTGAGAAATCAATTGCTTTAATAAGCAATGACTAGTTTGATGAGATTCAATGTATTACTATGACCCAAGCTCATGTTGAACTCCAGCTTATAACCTTAAGTAAAAATAGCAAAGTGCTGAACTATTGATACATAAGAAGTTACCATTTGTGTCCCACTTCCCTCAACAATAAACTATGTAGACACATATATATATATGCACAGAATACCTCCAGAATTTCCAAAGAAACACCTAATTCTGGCTGCCTCTGAGGAAGGGTATTTGATGACTGGGAATCAGAAGTGAAAGGGAATCTCACTTTTCATTCATTCCCTTCTTAGTTTTGAATGTTGTGTCATATGCATGTATGAACTATCCAAAATATAAATAAAATCTATTTTAACCAATATGAAGGGGATATATGCTTACTGGCAGTGTCTCCCATTTCATGATAACTTTTTAAGGATTTTGGTGTTTGGAGCCTTAAAATGCTCACAAAACATTCTGCATCTCAAAACTCTGTTGAGGAAAAGTGATAATCTGTCATTGTTATTTCCTTACAGCAACATTTAAAGTTGTTTTAAACAGAAAAACACGGTGTTGTTTTTAACCACAAAACATATTAGCATCATTGCATTGTGACGGTCTCACCCATTTTACAGAACTTTGCCTTCTTCAGAAGAGAGGTGGGGTTGTCCGCATGTCACCTGGCAGACCGATGGCAGGGACTCCAAGCCCAGCTCCGGCACCTGCCCAGCTGGTGACACTGAGCAAGTTCTTTGACTTCCTCATGCCCCTGACTCCCCAGCTATAAGATGAAAATGACAGCTTCCTTTTCCTAAGTCTGTTGGAAGGATTGAAGGAGTTAATTCATGTAAAACTGGAGAAGAGAGGCTAGCCCGTGGGCAGTGGTACAGAAACGAAGCCATGAGTATTTTTCAGATTGAGGATCTTGGTTCCGTTCTTTTGAAAATCTCCTAGGTCGCCTGCTGGGAAAGAATCTGCCCTTGGTGTGCGTGTGTTGCTTGAGTTTTTGGGTCCTGATTCCCTGCTTGTGGTTTCTTTGTGCGGGAAGGTCAGAACACTGAAAAGCCAGAAACCTCTGCTCCTCTGAGTTTGACACTGAGGGAACCCACAGTTTACAGACTTCTCATATTTTTAAATTCTCACTCTCAAAAGTAAAAACCACTGCTTTCTTCCATTGGGTCAGAGAGGCAGTAGATCATTTAGCAAAATTATTTGTCACCTTAGAAGAGTGTTACTGACTTTCATAGAGAAAGTTGGGCTACGGTAGAGCAGTATAAGCAAAATCTCATCCTTATCTCCAAGAGAGCCACTATTTATAGGCTACAGTGACGTTTCTGCTAAGTGCTCAAGGTTAAGAGAAGGAGATGAAGGGAATAAGAATTTAAAGGGTTAACTGAATTTTCCACAAACACAGCTCCATTCCGTGCTGGGGGATAGACCTAGTGGCTGTGCACACAGAAGGAATGCCGGGGGCTACACTGTCCTGCAACACCCAGTCTAACGCCTCCTGTACTGGATGAAAAATCAGTGTTTAAGACTGAAGGGGGCTGATTTCACATCATATCTGTGTTTTGGAAGATGCAACTTACCCAGATATTTTCTTTACAAATCCTGGTACCACCTGCATAGCTGAACTGAAACACCCTTTGCCACATGTTTGCCTAGAGAGGCCGCATTCAAGGTGAATCAAACTTCTCTCTCAACACAGCCCTTCCTCCAGCCCCTCCCCGGGTCGGCTGGAGCAGGCTGCCCCTCTCCTCCAGCCCATGGCTCCGCTCCCGGGGAATCTTCCCGCAGCCCTGACGCACCTCTTACCACGGCCCCTCTCTCCATGAGGCCCAAGCTCAAGGGCACAGACCACCTTGCCCTCAGTCCCTTTATTCTCAGCACCGGTACAATGCACTCCACAACAGATGCATATAATTCTCCAAAATTGTATTAGAAACAGAACATTTGTGTTCAACAGATTTTCTTTCAGAGTAAACAGAATAAAATCTCCAAGAACACCCAAAAATACAGTAATGGCATGCAGATGAAGTTCTCTGTCGTGAACTTTACTGTCAGTGGACTAGTAGGAATTCCCTTCTGTCCTTGAAAGAATGAACTTCAAAGTCATCCTGAAACCCTAGTGTGAAAATAAATGCAGATAGGTAAAAATGAACTTGCCCTGCCTGGTAGAGCGGGCACCACACCCCAAAGAGGCCTCTGTGTTTGTAGACTTGGAGACTTGATAGTTTCACAAATAACAGGCAGGTGCTCAGAAGGGGCTCGTCTGTCCCAGTCACTCTGGGGCCACCCCCCTGTCTGTGGTTCTCTCGACCCTCTTCATCTCTCCCCTTCTGAGTTTTCTTGGCCACTTTTCTACACTCTTGATCATTTCATAACCAGCAGGAGAGTAGGAGAAGCCCAAAGAGATGATATCATATCATAACCCTCTTTTTTTTCTAGTGGTATTTATGATAAAAGGCTTTAGGGGAAAGAGAGCTAATTCTGTAGCTGAGATGAGGGCTCTGAATAACCCCCGGGCTTTGAGTGTTCATGCAATGACTCTCTTCTGTCTCCATAGATATTTGACTCAAGCCAGCAAGAGCATCCCAGAATCTGTTAGCTCCCAAACAAAATGCTAGGCATTTTGAAAAATCAAGGGGACCCAAAGTCTGAGCCATGCTCTCAGGAAGCTTTTCATCTCTTGACAAGGTCTATACGTGAGAGATAATTATGAACCATTAAGAAAGTACACAGGATCATATGTTCAGATAAGCAGAAAAACACATAGAAACTCTAAGCGCTGGCTGCTGCCCCCCAGCCCCGTCAAGCTGCTGAGAAGAAGCCTGGAGTCTTGTCTTTCCCCCTTAACGATGTCGTTGGCACCAGGAGCCTCAATAGTGCAGGGCACAAAAACGCCGCTGATAATGACGACAGCCCAAGGGGTTTTGTCAGCAATGGTGCCCTGAGAGCGCTGGGCGCCAGGACCACAGCATCAGAAGGAATGAGCTCCTGTGTTTCCCACTCGGAGGCCCCTCATGCTGGGGCCCATCCAGCCATCCTCCCTGTGAACTGGAAGATCCCCAACAGTCACCACCCGTGGGCTCTGCCCCCAAAGGAACTCCCCGCTAGGGCATTTTGTCCAAGAGTGGAAAAACTTTGTTCCAGTTTGAAATCAAATTCTATAATCTAAATCTGCAGATCGTAATATGGCATAATTTTTCCCCATCCTCTTTGCATGTAAATTGATCTCTGCGCTGAAACTAGTACCTCAAACAAAGGGGTTTGATTTATGGCCAGTCTTGTTCCCATAAATCACCCTGCAGCGTGGTGCTCGTGGCCCTTTGGCTGCAGCGCTTACCTTTTATAAATGACACGGGGTGACCTCCCTTTGAGAGGCCACCTAAGGCCGTCCCAGTCCCCCCTGCCTGCATCCACTCTTTCTTTGCTCCTTATTCGCTCAGGGACTTCAGGCCTAGTTTTGTAAGCGTGCCAGTTGTGTTCTGTTCTGTTTTTAGTTAGTTAAATTAGGAAATGTCAAAATTGAACTCTGTGGGTCTGCCCCCCTGTACTTTGCTGGCCTGAGAAATACAGTTATGCCACTTCCCCCCACCCTGTCTCTGCAAGCACAAGCCCTTTATGTTTCATACCTGGGACCTGGATGGAGGCAGAAGCCTACCCTTTGCAGTGGCCTGGAGTGCTGGGGGACCAGCAGCTTTCCCATTTGGTAGAAGAAGCCAGATGATGCCCACAACAGTTTCCCAGGAAGTGTCCTTTTGGGGCTTAGCGCGGCATGCTCACAGTCAGTCAGTTCTGTGCCTCGTCAGCCCATCCAGCACTTCTAAAGTCTCTGGGAAGCCTGGTGGAGGCATGGAAGCAGGAACTCACAATCGCAGCTGCGACACAAACTGACATGCAGGTCAGCCCTCGCCAGGCCCTCTCCTGGTGGAGCATGCAGTCGTGGGGGAGAGTATGGGGACACTGAATTCGTACCCCCCAGGGTAGTGACAGAAGTCCCTGAGCCCAGACCTGAAAACGTTTATTTATAGAAAAGCTTGAGGTGTTCAATGTTGAAGCACAATATACAGAGCAGAGGTGGTGCCCTGACTTCCTAGTTCTCACCTGTTTACACAGCTAATGTCCCACGTTGTGATGTAAGGGTGCCGTGATCCCAAGAGCCAGCCACCAGAGGCTTCTCCTCCCTGGTCAAGGAGGGGGCAGCACCCCCACCTGCCATCACTGAGCCATGCCACCCCCGGCAGGCCTACTAACCTCTTGGGCTTCACTTTATTTTCTAGTAAAATGAGGCATATGGGTTTTGTTTTAACCCCTGCTACCTCTTGAAGTTAAATTATTCTACGATGTTTGCAATCATGAAAGATGGATGTTATGAGAGCACTTCCCAGAGAATGCTCCAGAGACCCAGGGAAGGATTGTGTGATCAGAAACATTTGGGAAGTCCTAGGTTTCCCATGGCAGGATTTCTCAGAACCTTTTTCCAGTCTCCTTTTCTTAATTATTTTTATTTTATGGGATTTAACTGATGAAAAATAACATGCTCCTTGTAAACAAACAGTACAGAGGTTTATAAAATAAAAACGGATAATCCCACCTTCTGTACACCAACCCCACCCCTAAGGGTAACCAACACCAGGCTTCAGTATGTCTGTGCGTCCTCTTGAAACCTTTGAGGCCATGACTCTCTAGGAGGGGGGCAGGAAGACTGTGCCCCAGGTTGTCGGACTCCAGGGCCCTTGCTCACAGAGCGCCTCAGGTCTGGGTCCTGCAGGGACACCGCTCTGTCCTGTGCACTAAGGGGGGTTCCTGGACTGGAGTAGAGGACTGCTTGTGACTGAAGAGAATTCTTTTACCAGGTCAGTGAGGTCAGAGGGAAGCAAACATACCACTATTCATTCATTAATCAAATGAGAAAAAAAGGCAAACTGGAATAATTTAAGACCCAGCACCTGGATCAGGTCATGGTCCAATGCCGTGTTCCACCTCGTATGTGCCAGACATGTTTTCACATCCACTGTTATTTAACCCATAGATTATCTACGGATTCAGCGGCATTATCCCCAGTTTGCATGACTAGCCCTGCCAGCGCTGTTCCTGTAACCTGGTTGCAGGCCCACTTATCTTTTCACTGCCCATAGTTGCCTCTGGACTCATTTCTTCAAGTTGCACTTTCCGGTCCTCAGGGATCGAGGCCGTGAGCGTGACCGCGCACAGATGGTGCTCACAGGCAGCTCACCTGAGGTCTAGCCGGGTTCAGAGCCACTGCGCGGATTGGGGGCTGAACAATCGCTAAGGCCTTTCACTCCATGCTTCTCTCCTTGACACCGGCTGTGCTCCTGCCTCCAGTCTATCCTCAAATGCAAGTGCCTTCACTACAGAGGTGACCTGGACACTTTCCAAACATAAAGAGCAGAACACAGAGAAATTAGACACTCCTGTGTGTCTTCACAAGCCGCGGACTGAACTAGGTTTGTACCACCATACGAAATCTCCTTGTTGGCCTCTGAGCCATACATCCCTCAGATTAGCATGGTTATTTATGCAGTAAACATTCATTGGGAGCTTCATCTGTGCCTGACACCTAGCAAGGCACCAAACTGCTCACCCGGGAACAAGACAGATGCCTGTCCTCCAAGAGTTCTCGGACTGGTGAGGAAAGGAGGCCACACCTGCATCTGCAGCATCGCAGCAGAGCACGCAGGCGCCAGCAAGGAGCGCAGAGCAGGTGGAGACGGGGAAAACAAAATCAAAGCAGCAGAAACCAAAAAAACCCTTGCATTCAAACCCAGGGATAAAAACATGTTTTAAAGCGATCCCTAGAGCTGTATTTGAAGCCAATCTATAAAACACCTGCCCTGGCACGTCCTTCTTAGACTCACAACTTTGTGTCATCCCCACGTGGATTTGCATATAAGAGATAAATGACTTGGGAGATTCAAACAGTGTTCAAAATGCACTCAACTCGGCAGTGAAACAAAAGCTATTCTTGTGAAGTATATACATGGAGAAAATTCTCAATATCTAAGATTAAATTGACAAATAAAACGTGTGGTGTTAGAGCAGCACAAAGGGCTCCATTACAGAATGACAAACCCTGCCTATGGTGTGCTGTCCGGTCAGTGGAAGCCAGGCTAAGTTATACCGCAAGACCGTTTTAAACTTCAGCTGAATTAGAGCCATGTTCAGACTTTATATTATTATGTGGGGCAGACCCCATGGGAAGGACCCACACATAACACCATTCTATAAGTGGTGGCCTGTGGAAACTTCAGGCAAGAACATATTTTATAAACATTGCACAGTGATTTTTCCCATTCCCATTTTGGTACTATCTGTGTTTAATTAATTGTCTTAATTCAGCCAATATTTTTATAGCTAGAAAGAAAGATTTTTTTTTAAGTATGAAGTTCTTCTAAAGTCAAACTATTCTACAATTTTTAATGACTTCTAAATTTATCTCACCTGGTTTTTTAAAATTATTTTAAGAATTCCAAAATTAATATGCATGATAAGAAGCCTTTTTATCTTCCTGGGGGAGAAAAAAGTAGTAATTGTGTAAAAGAGAGCCTGTCAGTGCAATGACTGAACAATTGGCAAGGGAAAAATAGGTTAGGTGCAAGAATACATGAACCTAAGTGGCAGCCTATTTCAATAGAACACTTTTTATTTCATTTTCCATTAATAATAGAAATGTACTGTTCTAGACACTTCTCCAAAGAAGAAATTCAAATGGCCAACAGGCACATGAAAAGATGCTCCACATACTTAATAATCAGGAAAGTGCAAATCAAAACCACAATGAGCTATCACCTCACACCAGTTAGGATGGTCGTCATCCAAAAGACGAGAAACAACAAATGCTGGCGAGGATGTGTCACTCCCTCCTACACTCTTGGCGGGAGTGCAAAGTAGTTCAACCATCGTAGAAAGCAATATGGAGGTTCCTCAAAAAACTAAGAATAGACCCAATAATTCCTTTTATATAAATAATTGAACCAATCCTAGGAATTTACCCAAAGAAAACAAGACCCCTGATTCAAAAAGACATATGCACTCCTTTGTTTATTGCAGAACTGTTTACAATAGCCAAGCTATGGAAGCATCCTAAGTGTCCATCAGTAGATGAATGGATAAAGAAAATGTGGTACATATACACAATGGAATATTATGCAGCCATAAAAAGAAAACAAATCCTACCATTTGCAAGAACATGGATGGAGCTAGAGGGTATTATGCTCAGTGAAATAAGCCAGGTGGATAAGACAAGCACCAAATGATTTGCCATCTGTGGAGCATAAGAACAAAGCAAAACTAAAGGAACAGAACAGCAACAGACTCACAGACTTCAAGAAGGGACTAGCAGTTGCCAAAGGGGAGGGGTCAGGGAGGGTGGGTGGGTGTGTGGGAAGGGAGCAGGGGATTAAGGGACACTATAATTCGCAATCACAATATAGGTAGGTCATGGGGAAGACAGTACAGCACGGAGAAGACAAGTAATGACTCTACAGCATCTTACTACGCTGATGGACAGTGACTGCAATCAGGTGTGAGGGGGACTTGATAATATGAGTGAATGTTGAAACCACAATGTTGTTCATGTGAAACCTTCATAAGATTATATATCAATGATACCTTAATTAAAAACAAAAGAAATGCATTATTCTAGAATTCCTTACTTTAAGGATAGGAACTGAAGCCTTTGTCTAGAAAAGCAATGAAGAGTCTTTTCATTGTTTTTCCATTAGAGCCACTGGCTTACAGAAACATATATTGTGAGCTGTATGTTAAATTCAGTTTACTTTGGTTGGGTGTGTAGGACTTTTTAGATACAAATAAATGCGAATCATTTTACTCATTGTCTTTAAATTAAGAATAGGACACATAAAATTATTTCTGTAAAAACCACAAACAATAGGCAAAACACTGGTAAGCTATGTTTAGTTTATAAATAAGAGGATGGAAGGAAAGGAGGAAGCAGATGAGAAAGCCATGGGAGAAGAGCGAGAGGTCAGGAAAACGGGGATGAAACACAAAACCGGAGGGCAGACCACAGTGATGGTAAATCCTGCATGATGCTCAAGGTAGGCCTCTTTGAGAAGGTGACATTTGACCTGAGACCTGTATCTTGGAGGAATGGTCTCTGCAGAGGGCACAATAGCAGGAATGAGCAGAGCCTCGCAGACAGCAGGAAAACTGGTGTGGCTGGAGCCAGGCAGCCAGAGAACAGAAAGGTAACTGTCTGTAGTTGGCAGGTAAACCTTTTAAGACATGAGGGAGGGAGGAAAGACTTGCAAATTATAAATGCAATATAAATGCCTTGGAAAATTTTAAGCAGAGGGGTGGTATGTTCTGTGTTACATTTTTCAGAAGGTCATCTAGCTGCTTTGGGGAAAGGAATTTAGGTGGGAAGGACTGGGTGTGGCAAGACCAACTCCAGATTAGGAGACAGTAACTGTAACCCAGGAGAGAACTGGTACTGACTTGGCACAGGGTAGTAACACTGGTAATTATGGGAAGTGGTCAGGTTGGAGGGATACTTTGGAAGTAAAACTAACAATATGGGGTGTCCAATTTGATGTGAGATGTAAAAGAAACAGACAATCAAAGATGAATTAGGGCTCTCTGAACTAAGCAACTGGGTGGATGGTGATGTCATTAACATGTAAGACTAAAAGACAGGGTTTTGAGCAGTGGAAATGGGAATCAGGAGCCAAGTTTTGGCCTTGTTAATTTTGAGGTAACTATAAGTCATGCGAGTGGAGCTGTAGAATACACAATTGGATATGAATCTGAAAATCCTTGGCAAAATAGGAAAAAGGTGCACCTTTGCAATTCACCTCCACACGTCATCTCATTTATTTCACTATTTTGATTATGCAGCTATTGATTTAAAGTTTGGGTACCAAAGTCAATTATCACTGTCATTAAGATATCCTACAAGCTAGCGAGCATTTTTTCTGAACTTAAAACCAGGCAAGTGTCTATAAAAATTGTGTAAGACTTTGAAATGGACCAAAAAAAAAAAAAAAAAGACTGTGGGTCTTACCTAGTTTACTCTTCCCAGTTATCTCCACCTTTTATTTTCTTTGAATTATTTCACAATAGTTATTGAAATAAAAACAGTTGTTGAAAACTGATAGTAATGCAAGTGATTCTTTTCTATAGAAATGCTGGTTGTGTTTGGGAGTGATGCAATTAATTGTTGCTTTGTTGACTTTGACTGGTTTTGCATCTATTTGGAAATTAATTCAGTGTCCCTGATTGCCTCTGTGTGTGTATTTTGAATTGATAGACATTCACTTGTATCACTCTAAGGGTCATGGCCCTTATGGATTTCAAAGGACTTTTTAAAAGTTATCTCTTAATGTAGGTCTGCTTTTAATATTAGAAATTCAAAAGTCATTTTTAAGGAAATATTTGCCCCAAATTTTGAAGAATTATATCTTGAGAAAAGGAATTACTTAAATTACAGAAATCAGGTTTGAAACTTTAGACATCTGAGTCAATTTACTAGCAAATAACTAGTGAGACTTCTGATAACGATAAAGCTTATAAACTGATAAAGTTTATAGAGAGATTAAGGGAGTCCACAGTCCACAGGTAATGAATGCTATATTCTAACTATTATTTGTGTGGTTTTGAAATTTTTGTAACTGAATGTCAAAACTATTTGCTACGCACACCCAACCCACCACCTTTCGCCATAGACACACACACCTGTCTTTGTCAGGTAAAATAGCAATCCACCTCAGAAGACATCTTCTTCCTTTGATGAAACATTGCTTGGGCCTCTCCTTTAGGACCTAATTAACATATTGTATTCAAGCAAAGGCAAACATCTCCCTTCTGGTATGAGGAACTGGCCACTGATGGTGAGGCTAAGAGGTCTGTTAAAGAAGCCCCAGAGCCTATTGAAAGAAAAGGAAAGGGACAGAGCCAGCCATTCAACATTAAGGGTCTGTCAGGAAGTACAGTGGTGGTTCTGACCCAACATCTGTAAGGAAAGATATCAATGGTCCCAAAGAGGAATCCAGAAAGTCCTTGGGAATCTCTTTGCTGGTGTGGGCTCAGTACATGGCCTAAGCTTGTTGGGCAGCACTGCTGTGGCACAGCTTGTGCTAGTGACTCCTCAGAGCTTGGCTCCCAGCACTGTGCCCTGATCCAGGGAAACGCTGGCTAAGCTCAGTGTGGACGAGGAGGACTGTGTCCCAGGAGGCCACCAGTAGACCATCACCCCAACTGGTGCAGAGATGGAGAACGCAGGACATCAACACACAGTGTAGAAGTGTCCCCAGAGCTGTGCAGGTTCACCTTCAACACTGCCACCATGTGGTAAGAGACAACAATGGGAGATTGCGCAGCTCTCTGGTTGACTGACATTTAGAAGCAGAATTAACTGAACTTCTTTTGATTAAGTAACCCCTTATCCCCAGGTTTACATACATTTCGGAGGGTGCCCTCAAGAGGCAGGTACAAAGAGGCATATGTGCACTCAATAAATTATTTGGAAATTTAAAAGTGATATGACCACAATTGTATCTGAAGGAGTTGAAGCAGGTTACAAAGTTATGCTAGCTTTTCTCTAATAAAATTCCACATTACATTCTAACCGGACCTCAGAATAAATAGTAAAAAAAATCATAATTGAAAAAAATGCAATTTATATACTCTTTACATCTTTCCAGCTGCTTAAAATTCAGTTCCCACCCCTTCTGTAGGATGGGGGAGTGAGGCTGGCCATGATTATTGTCTCTGTTTCAATTTACCTCTCTGATGATTTAGGTAAGATCTGAGCCAGGGTCCACCCACCAGATCAGACATTCCTGGTCCCAGGTCTTCAGCCTCAGGCTGCATTCTGGCAGTCAGATCAGGATTCAGTGTAATTGTACCCATGACCGCAGAGCTTGGAGCAGAATGCACGTTATAGAAAAGTGTAATGGAAAATATCTTTGCTTCTAATGCCATGAGGACAAAGATAAGGCTACAAACAAAGGCTCTGAGTTCTATAAAGAAAGGTCCTGAATGAGTCCACTTCAAGCCAGCCTTTCAGATAGGTGAGAGGAGTCCCGAGGCAGAAGCCCCAAAATAGACGTGGGGCGGGGTGGGGGGAGTCGGGGGCTACCGCTGCAGTTCTCACTTCCACAAGACCTGGAGTTACACTTCCATGTAGACCTCATGGTTGCTGAGAGGGGCCCAAGGAGGGCGGGCGGTTGGTCCAGGTTCTCCATCAGTTCTGCCCCACCTGCAAGCACAGTCAGGTTAGTAGAGGAACTTCAAGTACAGACTTCACCCAGAATGAAACTGGCTTAAAGCAAGACATTCTTGCTAACACCCTCCATGTTTCATACAGACTTAGGGTCCAGCTTGGGATCAAAGTCCCTTTTTGTTCCCTGTGTGTTTTCTCGATGGCCAGCTCTCTTCAACATCTGTAAAACAGAAAGGAGTCGGTGCAGCTGGGTAGTTCATTCAAGCTTCTCAGGTTTTCCTTGATGCCGAGAAGACCTAGGCTTGTAGGGGGCTCTAGAACTCAAAGCAAAGTAACCGTAATAATTGAAACGAGCCAAATGCCATTAGTTAAAAATCTTCCTGAGATTTCTGTGTAAAGGGAAACGAGGCTATTTTTAGCATTTTTATCTGTCCTAAATCTATCCAAATTGATATATTGGGGAGCAGCAGATAAAAGCACTCAATCATGAGCAACGTCCTTGACAAAGAAAGATCATAAAAGGACCTGAATAGGAAGAGAGCGAAAGAAAAGCAGGCGAGGGAATAGCATCTGGGGGAAAAAGAAATGAATTACTTCCCCCCCTTGGTCAGTCATTTAAACTCCACCTTGGCCAGTAGGGCAGCAAAGTCATTACAGTGCTATAAATAGGAACGGAGCAGTCAGAAAAGGCATGATTTGATCCTGTACACCTTCTAAATTCCAACCAAGGGCCCATACTCCAAACCTCCCTCCCAAAGCTCACAGCAAAAAGGTGATATGAAATTTTTTCTTCTACATAAATCTAAGACAGTTTCAGTTGTATGAACCTAGAAATTAAAAGAAAAAAATTGCTGCACAATAGAGGATTATCAACCTACCTGGAAAAGGAGAAGACAGCTGGGTGCAAGTACCATAAGCACAGTATCATTCATTCATTCCCTCCCGCCCTTCTTCTGCTCTGAGTAGCTGATGTTCCAGTATGACAGACATCCAGGCCAAACAGCCACATAACAACTTGGACAGTGACAACAGCCACAGAGAAAGCTGGGTAACCATCCTGCCCCCCAGCTCCTTCAGAAGGGGCAGGGACTGCTGAAGCAGCTGAGAAGCTAGAAATAGTCTTTGACTCTTATTTTTTTCTAATTCAAGTTTTTGAAAATTCTCTCTCCTGAAGCCCAGGTAGAACATAAAACTGAGTCTGGCTGGGAGCATGAGAAAAGGCCCGGGGGCCCAGCCAGGACCACGGTCACCGGGCTGGATTCACACTTTGGTGGAAGGGGCAGCTGCTGCCTGGCTGGCGGGCATGACAAGAAACAGAAGAGCAGCTGTATAATTTACACTGTGCCTCGCACTTTCTCACCTGCAAAAGGAGATAACCTTGTAGAATCCTGTTGGACAGGTGAGAGGATTGAGTCTGAGACGGGTTAGATAGCAGCCCAGGGAGACACAGCTAATCAATAGTGGACAGGGACTGTGGAGCCAGGCATCTCTGGCCCTGAGACAACCTGCCTGCACAGGTGTTTAATAAATGAGGAGGGGATGATGCGGGGGCAGGGTCTGTACCAAGGGGACTTCCAGGGGAAGGGGACAGGGTGTGCAATTGCATGAATTGCTTCAGGAAGCAGGAGTCATGGGGAAGCCTGGACACAGGGGGACAAGGAGGTTGGGGCCCTTGAAGATTGGTGGCTTACATGCACCAGCCATTACTTCTGTCCTCCAGACACCGGGAGAGGTGAAGTATAAGGATGAGGTTGGCTTTTCTTTCTAGAGAAGGCAGCACAGATTTGATTTTATCTTTAAGGCTTAGCCAAGATCCCAGTTGCCTCACAGAGTCCAAGGTGGGGCTGGCTCACAGGGCTCCTGACAGCCCCCACCAGTGGGGCCCAAGCAGGGTGCTGGCAGCTTCGGGGAACAGAGCCCCAGAGCTGGAAGTCAGTGCAGAGCCAGGAGAAGGCGGCTGCTCCTGCCACCAGCCCCCCAACAAGGAGCCCTGGGTCCCTCCCCAAAGGGCCAAAGGGGCCACCCACTGCAGACCCTCAAACTCGGAAACATGTCACATCTGGCCAAAGTGGTCAAGAAAGCCTTCTTATGCACAGACAGAGAGCCTTGCAGGAGAGGGCTCCCCAGGCTGCCCACATGGGGGGGTCCTCTGCCACTCTCAGGGGAGACACGTGCCCTGGCCAAACAGGACTTCAGATCTTGTTACACCTCCTGAAACACGGGCCCGTGTCCTGGGCCTCTGGCCTTCCTTCCCAGGACAGGCCCTCACCACACTCAGAGAAGCCAGTACTTCTGAAAAACGCTGCCCACAGAGGGCCAGGCAAATCTTCCCAGAGAAAGGGTTCCTTTCAGTGACATCTACTAGTCAAGCAAGCCACTCAGAGGGAATACGCAGACGAAGGATTTCCACAGGGATCAGGGAGCCTCCGAATGCTAACACCGGGGTCCCCCTGGGGGCACACAGGGAGGGTCCATATGCAGCGCCTCCTCCATGAAGGCTGGAAGCCCCTCAGGTTCTCAGCAAGAGGCAAAAAGCCTGTCCAGACCTGAAGCTCCAGAACTGAGCATATTCTCCACTAGGGGAAATGCCGGTGCCCGGACCCAGTTAGATTCAACCTAATTCTTCCAGGCCCCACTAGCGTTCAAGCTCCAGTGCCAGGTCTGGGGGAACAAACAAAGATTTCCTGCCCAGGAGGCCCTGAGATCCCAGCGTGCAGACAGTGGAGAGCCCACAGGTGCCACATGCTGGGACAACATGGCCAAGTCCACCCACCCGGGCCCTCCTCACGGCCTTCGGCCGCATGGCTCCTGCTGCACACACACCCCGCTCCACACCCCCCACCGGCCTCCACTGCTTCCTGCACGTCCCCCTGCAGCCCCACCTCCCATCCACTTCATCTGTGCTTCGAGACAGACGGAGGCCTGTGGGCACACGCCTGGGGGTGTCTGTCCCACAGGCCACCTGAGCACTCTCATCCGTCCCATCCTGGGCAAGCCCATGGAGGGCCAGCAGAGGCAGGGGAGTGAAAGCACAGCACGACTTGGGTGGCACGGGACAAGGTGTGCAAGGAGGAGGCGCCAGCCACAGTGCCAGGTCTCCAGCCTGGGTCGCCGGGGACACAGTGACGTCACTCATTATGGAAGTGAAGTTTAAGCACGAGAGCCTCTGGGATGGCCATCCTGAAGCGCCTGTTGCCGCTTCTGAGCACCACCGGTTCCTGCCCCGGGGCTCATCCTGCCCCTGGAATCACCCTTCCATGCCCCGGGGCATAATGACTTCTGGATGCTTCTGGAGCAAGGACATCAAAACAGGTATAAGGTTTATTTTGGGAAGAAAAATAAATGGCAATTATTTTTTAGTAATTAGGAGACAAGCACTCTCTTGATCTGCAGGGGAAAAAAACAACAGAAGAAAGAAGTGTTTCGACAACACGGATACAGTATTGAAAAGCCCCAGAAGCTGATCTCTTGACACTAACTTTGTAGTCAATCCTAAAATGGGGCATTTTATCCCCTGAAAATTACAGTGATTATTTAAAGGCTTTCCAGGGCTTTCTGATACATACTCGGAGGCAGAAATTCTGGGAGGAGGGAGGTGATGGGACAGACACGGCCTCTAATGACGTGTCTGTCACATGATCCCTGTGAGAAGACTTGCGGTCCAGGGTCTTGTTCTCCTCATATGTGACATAATGATAAAAGCCCCTCTCCCGCAGGGTCTGTGTGAGGCTTCCGAAGCGAGGAGAGCCCTAACAGCCAGCTTTGACTGGCCTTGCAAGCAGCAGGGGCTGTTCAGGGGCTTTATGCATGTTAGTTAACCCACTTATCAGCAACCTCAGCTGTTTAAGTTTTATCACAGTCCCCATTTCACAGGTCCCTGGTCCCTGTAACCTCCTGATGACACAGAGAATCAGTCTCCTAGAAAGATCCTGCACAAGACTATTCTGAGGATAAAACAGTGTGAAATTCTAGGATGGAAACCAATATTGAGCAAAAAAAAAAAAAATTAAGCATAAACCATGTTCCCTCCACTGCAGGCACAATTGAAGAATACCTCCTTCTGTGTCTGTGCCACTAACAGGTCAGTTCAAAGGTCTGGAATCCCAGCCAGAGCCTGCCTCCCTCAGAAAGGACAGTCCTGGAGCCCCCTGGCCCTTGGACTGCTCTGGGGAGTCCTATTTATTTAGATCGTGGCTATTTTATTGCTAGCTGGCTTCACTCTTGCTTTCCTTGGAGATTAGAAGCCCTGGGAAGGTGGGAAGGACTGTTTACACCCTCCTTCGAATCTCCACCATAGGTAGCTGTGCTCAATGCGCAATAAATATTTGCTGATTTTTAGAACTATCTGAAAATGCCTAAGAGCCCCAGAATAAAGAGAACTAACAAACAGGACGCTTCTCTGCAAGAAATTCACATTGACAAAGCCAAGAGGTACTCCTCTTAAGTAGGTTAAATGTTCCAAACGTAGTGATGAAAAGTTAACGCTTTCTTTGAAAAATCATTGCATATGCGGCCAACAGCTTCCTGCGCCTTTGCGCCAGCTGCTGAGCTAAGACAAGGGCCGCCCGGGCACTCTTCTTGTTTCTGGATGACTAGCTCAGGATGGGGCCGCAGGGGCCCCGTCTCTAAAAGGCCACTGAGTGCAGGTAGCAAGGCCCTCCGTGGGAGCCATCTTTCAGCACCGGAAGCACAATGGCTCCCTTCCCCCTCTGCAGGCCCAGAGCTCCCACCACAGGCTTCCCTGTGGGTTTCTAGCCTGTCGGTTAGGTTTGGGGGAAGTTGTGAGGTCAGCAGGTAGAAGGGGGAAGTGGAGAGAGGCCAGGAAGCTGAGGCAGGGAGAGGCGATGGGCCCTCCTGGGCTTGCTGCAGTCAGACCCGCCCTTTACCTCCTGCTGCTGGTCATCGGGACGCGGAGGACCTCCCATCAGGGCTTCACATGTGGCCCCCAAGGCGCGCACTCAAATCACTGCCAGAATCAAAGGAGAAAGTTTCATACGCAAGTCCTTGGGAGGGGTAACCAACCTGACTTCTGAGATATGCATGGCTGATAGCTCTAAGGCAAAGGTTCACTGGAAAAGGAAAGAAGGCGTGGGTAGCTCAGTGGGGCACAAAGACGCAACATCCCCTCACAATTGGGTCACAGACCACAGGGGAGTGCCGACATGTGGCCCCAACTGAAACAGGCGAGCCCGTGGGGCCTGGGCACCTAAGCATGCCCAGCTGGCCCCAGAGCTTCTTCACCATTTGCTATTTTGTCTTTTTGGGGGACCATGCCAAATGATCACCCCAAAGTGTCAGCATGAGGTATTCTGCTCAGCTTTCAAGGTCCTGGTACCCGCTCCCCACCTCTGCCCCGTGTGCGACGCGGAGCCTCAGCTTCCCCATGAGCTCATTGCTCCTGAAGCTCTAACAGGCTCCTTTCGGCACTAATGCCCTTTATTCCATGGTGAATCCTGGCATCTCTAGAATCAGAACAGCTTTTCTCAAAACCTCATTGTGATGGTTAATTTTATTTGTCAGCTTGACTGAATCTCCGGGTGCCCAGATATTTGGCTAAACATTATTTCTGAGTGAGTCTGTGCGGGTGTTTCCAGGGGAGCCTAGCATTTGACTCAGAGGACTCCGTAATGAAGCTTGCCCTGTCCAGGGCGGGTGGACACCATCCAGTCCTTGAGGGCCCAAAGAGAACAAAAACGTGGAGGAGGAGAGAATCTAGCCCTTTCTGCCTCAGTGGAGAGCTCGGACATGGCGTCGGCCTTCGGTGCTGCTGCTTCTCATGCCTTCAGATCCAGACTGGAATCCATCCCCTCTGCTTCTCCGGTTCTCAAGCCTCCGGACCCAGACGGAATCACACTATGGGCTTCCCTGGGGTCTCGGGCTTGCAGACGGAAGATCACGGGAAGGATGTGTATATATATATATACGCATAGATCCTACCGGTTCTGTTTCTCTGGAAAACCCTAATATACTTATCAAGAGATTCATGGGCTGGTGACCCCACGAGGGGCTCCCACTGGCCTCGTGAGCACGAAGGTGGCTTCCTCCATGCCAGCCTAGAAACACCTGAAGACTCTGCCCTGAGACCATAGGTGCAAAGGAGAGGCTTATAAAAACTCTTCCTTCCTCGCTCTTCCCCTTTCTTCCTTTTACATTGCCTTTGCTATTCTGGGTTATATCCTACAGCAGAGCCTCCACGATTTCCATACAGAATGCTCAGTATCTGGATCATAATGAGGCCAACTCAACACAGAAATCGAGCTCTGAGCTACCAGCTCCAGGGCGCACCTCGTGACACCAAAGGACAACCTTCTCTAAACTACCATGGGGAGAAGGCAGACGAGGCGAAGTCTGATTCCCCCTCCAAGGCCTCAGGCCCCTGACTGGTGAGCTGTCCAATCCGGACGGAAGAAAGCGCCTGCTCCAGTGTGCATGGCTTCTCCGGGAAACCGGCAAACTCCGTCACATTCTAGCGGGAAGTGTGCGCTCTTTCTCACGACATCCCATCAGAGCCTATTAGTACAATTCTTGTTATAGTTCATTTAACGTAAAAAGAATCATTAAACACATGTCCCTGAAAAACCGTGCAACACAGCAGGAAATCAAAACACCCTTTGTTCTGGGCACAGAGGAGCGCTGAGCAAACGGAGCTCTGATTTCCAGAAGCCCAGCCGTCCCGGGCTGCCTCTTGGCTTGGCATCGCTGTGTTCATGTTCTGCGGCAGCATATCGTATGTGAGCGACCACAGGGCTTTTATTGTCTGCCTCTCTAAGTCTGTCCTGCTATAACTTAAGAAAGAACTTATGGCATCTCTATAAAACTATTTGGTTTTAACTAGGTTGTTAGATTTGTTTGCTGAAGTCAGCTGAAGGCGTTAAGGATTTCAATAGCACAGGGTGTCAAAGACAACTACTGCAGTCAGTGTGGCACTGGATGAGATTTATTTTGCAAACTTTGCCAACCCCAGAAAGGAGATTATATGTTTTGGGAGATAGGGCGCCATCCTATTAGCAATGTTCATTTCACTTTTTTTTTTTTTTTAACATCGAAGGGCTATAAGTCTCTTCCTAAATATTAACAGAAGCTTGTTGCAAAGCATAAGCCCCAAAGTGGGGGGCGGGGGGGAACGGCTGGCAGACTGTGCCCCCAGGTGTGGGCTGTGCTTTCACCAGGGAGAGGTACTTCTCTCTCCTATGGGACACAAACTGTCTGCTTTCATGCTTCCTAAAAGTTAGAAAACCTGCAGGGTCAGCCCATCCCTATGTTTTATTTTTCACAGTAGCTGAGTACTGGGTGGCCACCATGCTATTCAGATACTAAATCAATGATTTTTTTCCCCTCCCAGTACTTGTCTTTGTGACGTCATAGCCATTCCAAGGATGCCCAACCCATACAGCTGGTAGTTGATGAAACTAAGAAGAAATACAAGCCTATCAAATTCATTTCTAAAGTTATTATATTTAAATGAGTCTTTCTCAACCAGGGACAATTTTGCCCACATCCCCCACCCCAGGAGATGTTTGACCAGGTCACTTTTTGTTGTCACGTCTGGGGAGGGAGGCTACAAGGGCAGCTAGTGGGCAGAGGCCAGCTTCTAAACAGCCACAATGCACAGGATGGTCTCATAACCAGGAATCGCCCTTCCCAGAACTCGGCACTGCTGCTGGTGAGAAAATCTGATGTACCCATTATGGATCCTCCTTCTTACAGAAAACAGGATAGTTCTCTGCACTCCAGTGCTCGGGAAGCCCGAGAGCTATGCTGAGATCATCTCAGTTAATCTTGCCTCTAATAAGAAAGAGTCTTTTCTGATATGACATGAAAATTGTGTTCTACAAAATCCCACTATGATCAAAACTTGCAAAGGACCTCAGTATCCCAAGTCCAACCACAGACGTCTCCCCCTCATCTCAGCCCCTCGACAGCAGTCAGCTCCGTCCACCACGCTCCCACCCTGGAAGCCCCTCAGACACTAACTGCCACCTCTCCAGCCTACCTTCTCTGCCACGTCCTCAGGCCGTCCCCAAGCTAGTTGCCCCTAGAGCTCCTCAAGACCAAAGCCAGATCCTCTCTTCTCTCCTGGGGAAGCCCGGCCACACCTCAGCCTCAGCCTCGTCCCCACATGGACAACTCAGAATGTGTGCGTCAGCCCGAAGCTCTCCGCAGTCCATACCCACCTCACTGCCTGCCTGTCCTCTCCTTAGGCCATCTCACTGGCAACTCAAACAAACAGCTGAGGGGTAACCAGGGGTCATGATCCCTTCCTAATCCAGCGTGCCCTGGCTGGCCTGGGGAATGGCCCGCATTTACCCAGATGTGGGGTTGGAGCCCTTCACTGTTCTGCACAGCCTGTTGACAAACTATCACCAAACCCTGCGGGCGACTCCCAAAGCCACCCACCCCTCTGCCATCTCTATACCACACCCTTGCCCAAGGCACCATCCTCTCCAACCTGGGCCTTTGTGGTGGACCCCTGCTAGACTTCCTGCACCTGCTCGGCTCCCTCTGACCTGAAGCCACAGTGACCCTAACAAACACCTCAAGTTGTGATGACCACCACCACCACCAGCAGCCTGCCGGTAGACTCCCAGGCACATGTGCACGCGCGCGCACACACACACACACACACGTGAGACCCTTTGCTGGCTCTCTCATGCCCTTACGATAAAAGACAACTTATGAATCTGCCCTGTAAGACCCTCTGTGCCCTGGTTCCTACCACTCATTCTCTGACCCCCAAACACACTGGCCTTTCAGTTGCTCATACATACCTCACTCCCTCTGACCACAGGTCCTTTACTCATGCGGTTCCTTCTGCAGAGAGCTCCCTTCCCTCTCTGTCTCCCCTCCTTAGCTCTTACCCATCCTTCAGGTCCTGCCTCAAGAGCATTTTCTACAGGAACCTTTCCCACTCTCCTGAACCTGGAATATCCTCATTGAGCACATTTGTGGATACAATGAGAGTTCCTGTGGCCAGGATTCTCACCTGGTCGTGGCTGGCTAGCTCACTACATGTGTGTGGGCAATACCTTGCTATTGACTCTATATGAAGAGCTCTGCCCAGTGGTCTGGGCAACACGGTGGCATGGCTGCAGGAGAGCAGAGGCTGGAGTGGTGGCAGCGCCGAGGACAGAGGCCCAGAGGCAGAGACCAGCTTGCTGCATGAAGACTTGCTCTGAGTGGATGGGATTTTAGTGATTGACCTGCCACCGTGGAAATAAAGTTGGGTATAACCCTTTCACCCCAAGAACATCCTACTGTCATTTCTTTGGTCACGCTGAGTCCACAGTGAACTTGCTGGGGCCTGAAACCCACTGGCAAGATACCCTGAACCAGACTTCTTAAGCACTTCCCTGTTTGTGATTTTACATGTTTTATTTATGTCATTGTTTGGCCAATATCTCTATATCTCCACTGACTACGTGCAACTAGAGGGTAGGGACACTGAGGCCTTAGGGATATGAAACAACTTGACTGAGAGCCATGAACAAACACAGGCACCGACAACTCTTAACAGCCACCAGCTCCGTGCAGGGGAGTCACAGTTAGAGACGCGCAAATATCCAAACTCTGGTACCATCTAAAGACCACTGAAATAACAACTGGATCTTTTAAATAGAATGAATGAACACAATAAATGGATGACTTATGCTCTCTGCTTGTCCTCTTCAGATATTTGATCTGCTTTTACAGTTTTCAAAATTTAAGAATGGCTACCCAGGGAGAAACATACCCACTTTGACAGTTTTCCTTCCGACGAAAGGTTGAGTCACCACTTCTCGGTGCTGCTACATTTAATGAACATATGAACGGTGTCCTGCACCTTCCGGCCAGGAACGAGAAGGGAAGGAGGGCCACTGGGGCCTTTTGCAGCTCTCAGCCTTTGTCTGGAAGTGGAGACGCCGCTCGCCTTCAGGGCAGGCAGGCACGCTCTGTGCGGAGGGTCAGCCTGACTCCCAAAAAGGCCTTCTTTTGTCAGTTTCACGAGGAGAAATGCTTTTAAAATCAGCTGTAGCATATCCCTTAATAAAAGAGTAATTGGCAGCCAGTAATTATGCCCCACCTGAGAACATTGCAAGAATTGCAGTGAAATCAAGTTGTTGCCATAAAGGAAAACTATAAAACACTGGAAATACATATTTAGTAAAGAAATAGGATGAAAAGGAAACACAGCTCTTAAAATAGAGCACATAGGAAAGTTAACCAAAGTCAAGATGCTCAAGAAAATGTAAATTTTATGGTTTCAACAGGGAAAGTAGTATGTGCACTATCCAGAGACCTACCCAAAACACGATGACAGTTCATTGCAAAGTGGTGAGTTAATAAATAGGTAGCTTGGTTCTAATTTTCCATCTCTAAATTTAGGTTCATTGCAGTACACCACTCCGCGTCTTAAAATGTATGCCAGAAAGCCTTTATTAGCGTCCAAGCTGACTTCATTCATTCTGTTCTGCACTTCAAAATGTGAGCCACCTCTTGCATAGCCCATGGATTTCAGTTACCTGTTTGGTTGGGGATTGATCTTAATTTGTTTCTGGGACCACAGTTAGATCACATTTATTGCTTTGAAAAGAACACAAAAATCAGTGCTGGCTGTGCACACCGCTCTGGGTACCCAGACTTCAGGAGAGGTGGCGGCTGACGGGTCTGGCCATTAGCACCTGTACTATTCCCAGGCTCTGCAGAGTGGGAATTAGAAGACTGAAAACACACAAGCCACTTGAGCCTTTAGTCACACTGAGTACTCCCAGGCCTTTCTCCTCTTTCCCTTCCTCCCTTCCCCACCTTGGCACAGGGAAGGAAGCTGGAGGTTGAGTCCTTCTTTCCAACAAAGTCAACCAGAACCTAGGCCCAGCAGGCAGCTCAGCTCTGCCCCGTTAGCAACAGAGTGACCAGCTCACGTTCCCGAGCACCATTTCTTCATCAGCAAAATGGGACTGTAATGCCCGCCTTGCAGGGATTTAATGAGAGGAGGCCGAAAGCAGCTCCCACCCAGAGCCCATCAGCCACGGCCCCGGGCGGCCTCCCCCAGCTCAGAGTTGGCCTGCGGTCTGTCCTGATGGCAGCTGGCCCCACCGTCGCCTCCTGCTCCCCTCATCCCTCTCCCACTGTTCTCCAACAATCCCACGACTATGGACCCCTCTTGCCTTCTGTATTCTTCTGGGTTGCCTGGCACTGATGGCACCTCAGCCAGGCCAGGGTCCACTGCTTCCAGATCATGAAGGGGCTGAAGTCACCAGGATCGGCCCCTCACAGATCAGGGGGCAGCTCTTCTCCCCAAGACAACAAGGTCCATCACAAAATGATATCCCAAGCAACACTCTGCAAGTGCCACTTGGGTGTATCATCTCCTCCAAGATTCTGTACATGAATCATGACTTTGTAAGAAGGCAAGGTTTCCACTACTAAATAATGCAGTATCTCAGGCAGGCAGAGAAAGGACCCAGGCGAACATGTCATGGGAAGCTCCATCCCCAGACCTGAGGATGGACTTGGGGAGGACGGGGGAGCAGGAGCCAGGCGGGGGGGCGGGGTCTGCTCTGCTCAGTCCAGCACCACAGCGCCCACAAACCCACCTACCTGAAGACCCCTCCCATCATATACCCTGGCTTCCCAGGTGCACAAATGCAAGGTGAAAGACAGGAATGGGGCGAGGAGGAGAGGACCAATTGGGAGCTCGCAGCTGCTGTCAAGGAGGGGAAGGAGCGGGGAATCCCCCCAAATCCACTCCTCCATCAGGTTTGCTGGAGCTGCCCAGACCCCCACCACCACCACCGCAGCCCTGTCAGCAGGGGGTGCTGGCCCTGCAGGCGGCCTACATAGGTGTGAGGACACACCATGACACCTTGAATTTTCCTCTTCCCGTGACTCAAAATTAATGTTCCCTTTCCCTTTTTAGAACTTTGAAGGATGCTATTATTGAAGCTTCCAATGGTAGGCACCTCCCAGCTCACATGCAGACCCTGTCCCAGTGACCCGAGTGACTCAAGGTACATTCATTCAAGAGTGTGGTGCTTGCTCTCACTGCAAGGACGCCCCAGAAACATCCAACAGGCTTAACATTCAAAGCCAGGTGAAAAAGCAATATGCAAAATTCCATCTGCCCCAAGATTGCAAACATGTAAAGTACTGATGCACAGGGGTAGAAACCAGCCACGAGCTAGAAGAGCAGATGCCTTAGGGTGGCAGGAGAGAATGGCTTCTTTTTTCAACATCTGTAACACAGCGTATTACCTTACAGTTCAAAATGCAAACACTGGTAAGTGTTTAAGAAAGACCCTGCTCTGAAGATGCATTTGTTAGTCAATATTTTTTATTTAAGACTATAATGTTTGAAATAATTTGGAATTAAATGCAATTCTTTCCATGTACATAACAGAGGACATGCTCCATTTTCCAGGCTAGTTGACAAACGCCCTTTTGCTCTGCTGGCGGTGACGGAACACTGCCAGGGCCCAGCCTGTTCTCTGCCAATGGCAGCGCCCAGTGCGAGGCCTGGGGCAGACTCGGGGCTCAGGGTTGAAAGGAGCCAAGCAGAGGTAAGTGGGGGGCTGTCTGGGAGCAAGTGGGGAGAGGAGGGAAATGACAGGGTCTCTGTACTCCTCCTGAGAATGAGGCCCCCCTGCCTGCCCTTCTAGCAGAACCCCAGCACATGCATCTGGGGTTTGGGTCCCAAAGATCCTGGGGTTCCCCCACCCTGTAGCTGGGCCCCACCCTCTCTCTGCAGTTGGCATAGAGGTAGGGTGGCCCCATTTATGAATAAGTGCCCCACGCACTATGGTCACTGGCTGCCCACGGGCAAGAAGACAGGACCACACTACTCCCAGGACACCCTGGTGCGGCATCGTGCATGGCCTGTCTGGGGGCTCAGGGCCTCTGGGCCTCCTCCCACCCACCTCAGTCTGAGTCACTCCCTGGGAGAAGGATGTGCAGCAGGCATGCCATTCAGGGGACGCCCTGTCCTTCCCACCCCCAGTCAGCACCAGTCTCCACCAGGCCCTTCAGCGAACTGGTTTGGTGAGGCTGGTGCCCCAGGCGGCTGGGGCTGCACCCCTGAAGCTGTGACACACCATGAGGAGAGGGGGAGTTCCTTCCTGGTGCCTGAGTTGGTCTTCTGAGGACTGCAGGCTCCCTGAGCAGAGCTGCTGCTCCCCGCCTGGGCTCTCACGGATGGCTTCAGCTTGGTTTGCAGAGCGCGTGGAGAGAAAGCCCAGACTCGTTAAAGCAAACCTCTGGTCCCCTGCCCTCTGCACCCAGCTTCCCGGTCATGTAAATCATTTCACAGTCTCACCCACTGCCTTTCTTCTGCCGGCTCCCTGCACCTGTCACCACCTGTCCTGGAGGTGAGTATCACTGTCACCTGTAGGCCCCTCAATAATCAGCAGCTTCTAAAATGGGCAGCCTCTCTTTCTGAGTCAGCTCACAATAAAAATCCCAGAATGCGGGCTTGCAAACTTGATCTCAACCTCTCTTTCTAACACATTCTGCTCTGCCTTCTGCTCAGACATCACTTACTTGGAGTAGATGGTGAGTCAGAAGGCGACTGCCGACTAGGCATTGGAGCAAATCCCCAAGTGGCCTTCCCCTGAGCCCAGTCCCAGCTCGGTCAGTTTGGAATCAACCCAAACCCGGTTACTCACCTCAACCCCAATTCCCTCAGGCCCAGTGATGGAAAGCGAGAGGGAAAAAGGAAATCTCAGGGAGTGATCACCAGGGGAAATACCTGTAGCCCTGGCAGTTTGGACAGAAGTGGCCCAGTCACCTCTGTTCAAGGAAGCAATACAAGATGCGATGTTCACGGTCTAGTGAGCGACTTCACCCCAGCTGTGTGCCTGGGTTCGCCTTATGTCAAAACCAGTGTGGCCTGTAATGTATGAACCAGGCCTAGGAGGAGTCATAAAGGGACACCCTCCCTCACAGCCAATCCTCACAGAGAATTCCACAGGGCAGCAAGGCCACTACCACTCCCTCTGATGGGCTGGCTCGCTCGCCGCCTCTTACGTCGCCCCTCCCTTTTGTGTTTTGAGTATTCCCATCATTTCCATCCAATCCCAGCCCTCCTCTCCTCTCCTCTCCGTGATGAGTAAACCCAGCAGGCCAGGCAGTAGAGATGGCTCAGTACCTTTTCCCTTGGGGCTGTCACAGGTACTGCCTTTGATTAGGGGTAGATTTGCTTTATTTGTGTTTCAGCCTCAGTCTTTGCTGTAAGTGGCCCGTTTCTGACATCGTCCTGCGAGTCTGGCCATCCACCTCCCTTCCAGCCTCGTGAGACTCAGCCCCAGTCTCCAGAGGGGCTCTGGCCAGTCCTGAAGCCCCCCGGGACCCTCCCCCACATCCCACCCCCTCCAGCTTGCGCTGATGTGACAGCCAGCTGCCTCAGCCTGTCCCCAGCCCAAGCTCCAAGCTGCGGTCTGGCCCCACTCCAGGACTTCCTATGGCCAGCTTCATGCTGCCACCCCTTCTGCCACCTGCTTCACATGTATTCACATTCTGTCTCCTCCTCTGACAGCCGCTGTCTCTCCCATGCTGGTTAGCAGTCTCCTCATACACAGGGAAGTCCAAAGTCAGCGCTCCTACCTGCAGCTTTCTCCATGACCAGCATTTCCCTGAAAGCATCACCTGGGCCTCAAGACAGGGACTTTTTTTATGAGCTCAGGGTTTTGTCCAGGAGGCGTTCCAACTCAACCAGAGTGAACTCCCAACCCCTCCTTTAACGATCAAAAGAAAATCGGATCTGATTTACACAGTTACGTTAAATAAGCATCCCAGTGATGATGCCAATTCAGGTGATTGGAAAAGGTAAAATTGAGTCAAAGTCCTACAGGTGTAACACTCAAAATCAGGGAAGATTTAAAATGAAAAGCTATCCTCCCTCTGCTGTCTGGTCCTACTCCACCCCTGCCTGTGTTGGGTGCACATACGGAGACTGTTAAGATCTCTTGTGTCTGTCTATAAACGTGCCCAAGATACCTTCCATAAGCCACATTAGTCAGTTCATGTGAACGCTGGGGACAGTTTTCATATAGATTTTTAATGCATGTAAACTGAATTACCATTAATCCCAGGATGGATTCTAAGAAGTCAACATGGTCTTACCCACTGGATGTCCTCATACAAGAAATTCTCCTAAAACAACATCTTCAGTGCATAAATTAATTTAAAATTGAACAGGGTAGTTTTACATTTTGAAGATAATAAAATTAACTAGATGGAACTGAGAGAGAAAACCAGTATCAAGCCTGAATGAAAAGAGCTTTAAAAACACAGCCATGCAAAAGCTGAGTCATTTTTGACAGAATTGCATGGCCCAGTGGAAGTTCCCAGCCCAATCTTAACAGGGGGTCACGTAATTCTCTTCTATGAACCAACCAGTTGCATCTGGCCCTGTGGTGACAGGCACTAGGGTGAGTTGATAATACTGTCACATGGAGTAGAAGACACCAACTTTCTTTAATTTTGCTGGCATGCTTTATCACAACAGCATTAAACCAAGCAGAGTTCACGTCAGATTAAGGAGATACCCTGGACCATTTTTGACATACGATACCAAGTGGTGAGACTGCAATAAAAAAGCTACAAAGATACATGAGTTTCATATTCAAGATCATCTTTCTGTTCTGAAAACCCAAACATCAATGTCTTAGCCCCAGAAAGTAAAACTTACAATGAATAGGATGTGAAACTAGCCAAACAGACTGCTCGTATTTCGCCATGACGCTAAATGAAAGTGCAAAAAGTCCAACAGCTAAATGAAAGCTTACAGTTTCTTAGACGAGATCTCTGAGGTCTCTCTAATCATCATACTCAAATGTTAGCAACAATAAAACGCACAATTTAAATTTGTGATTTAGTGATTTTTTTTTAATGCATTTGGGGTTCTTTTAAGAGTTCTGAAATTTCCATAGCAGCTGCATGCTGCAGTCCTGGTGGCATTTGGGGAAATACTTGTCAAATCCATATTTGGAACCAAAACTGCCTGTGAGAAAACAATTTTTTTTCCCTATTGTTGAGTGAAAATTCCATGAGCAAAAAATTCTTGCATTGCGTCCAGTAGAAACATGTATTTCCACTGAACATGCTACCAGAACAAGCCTGCTTGCAGTGTTTACACTGGAAGGAAGTAGCCGGAACATGCGTGCTCTTCCTTCCTCCTTCTCCTTTCCACCTCACCCTGCGCTCTTTATCAAGAGGGCGGGAGTGAGCTGGCAGGCAGCCAGCGACGGCAAGCGCAACTGCCCTCCTCTGGGTCACGGAGCACCCTCTGATATTACTCTCCATCTGCAGGCCCTTTTCCTTCCCCATGGTGTGGCCATCTTAAAGGAATCTCTTAGAAGGTTCTGACTTGCCGCTGTGGCAAAGGCTCTTGCACCACAGGTCTGCACACTGTGGCCCAACTGGCTGAAGGACGCCTCTGCTCATTTCCCAGCCAGTTCAGGCCTCAGCTGCAGCTTTCAGCTTTGATCAAAGCTGAAGCCCATATCATTGCAACATCATGTGTGAGCCTGGGTCTGCAAAGACCAAGAGGAAGCACAGAGGGGACATGGAGCGAGGCTGGGCCACCTGCGCCCCGTTAAGATAGGATGGAAGGGTGCAGCTGATTGGCCCAGGGAGAACAGGCTGTGTGCTGGGGATGGGCAAGGGGAAATTGGAGAGGGGCATCCAGGGGGAGTGGCGTTCCACCCCACTTTGCTGCCACTTCCCACCCTCCACTAAGTTCCAGCTACAGGACTTGGCACTTAGGAATAAGAACCCAGCCATCAAGGACTTAGAGGCTAGCAGGGGGTGCAGGCACACAGAGACACAGCTCATTCTAATATGTGTCAGGCTGATGAAGGCATGAATGGGAAAGTAATCAAGAACCCTGGGAACATAGAGAGAGGACACAGAAACATCAGAAGGATAGCCCGCAAGAATAGCTTGGTTGCAAAATGACCCATAAAAGGGAAAGAAAAGGAAGAAAAAAAAAACCGCCACCAGGACATTTCTCCCTTTCTTTAAATCCTTTTACTGACCACCTACTCAGTATGATTAATTAAACACCAACTACAAACAAAGCACGCAAATAAATAAGGAACAGCTTCTGCCCTCCAAGATGTCAAGACAGAAACACAAGTGACTGTGGATAAGAATTTGGAACCAGTTGATCGCTGCTGCCAAACCCGGGGAAGCGGGGGTGGCACGAGCCCTGTCTGACTGGGAGAGTCCGGAGGACCTCCCAGAGAGGGTGCCAATGCAATGAGCCCCCAAGATGGGTGGAATTTCAATCTGCTGGATGGGAGGTTAGTGTGTGCTGGACCCTTGGGAGCCTTAAATGGGAACAAAGCTGGGTACAGAGCTTTCTCCCATCTAAGGAGATTTGAAGGGGTGTGTCTTGCAGCTGGCAACACGCCCCTGAGCACACATCCCATGCTCTCTTAAAACAAGGGACATTTTGAGATATGATCTGCCTGTCCTGCAAGGAGGGTTCCAGCAGTAGCAGTTACGGGGCAGCAGGAAGCTGGGAGGGCGCCAGGCACAGGAGAGCTGGACTCTGCCCACCGGCTTGCACAGCTCCCTCCCTGCCAGCTGTCATCCAGGCCCTTCCTTTGGCCTCCGGTGGGGGTATCTGCCCTCCGCCCCTCCTCCTCTCAATGCCCCAAACTCCGCCCCGGCCCCCCACGCTTCTACCATGCTGTGCAACCTTGGGCAAGCTACTCAGCTGCTCCCCGCCTCAAAGTCCTCCTCAGGAGAATGGAGCTGAGGACGGGTGCTTCTCCCGGGTCCTGCAGAAGATGAAGTGGGAGAGCTGACACACAGGCCCAATCACGTCGCTCCTGGTAACCTTCCTGATGCGGCCCACGGCTCTGGAGCAATGTCAGGACCCCTTCTGCTGGGGCACAAACCCTTCGCAATCTCTCCTGCCTTTCTGTTCTCCCCTTCATAAACGTGGGCTTCACACAGCGCACGGAGAAGGCCCTTCATGCATAGCTGTAGAATGAATGCATGAATCTTCCCTAGGTTCCCGTAAGAACCTTCCCCTGGCCATTCTGAACTCTCTGGTGCCTTAGGCATGTCATCCTGGAAGAGAGCTTGCCTTTTGCCCGCCTTCATACCTCATCTGGCTGGCCCCCTGCTGGGTCCTCTGAGGCTCACCCAGACTGAGCTGGGTGCCCCTCTGGGCCTCCAGGACATCCGGGCCTACCTTCCCTTCAGAGACAATTCCCGAAGAGTCATGTCACAGCCGGTCACCCGTCTAAGCCCAGGGTTCCCTGAGCTCCGGGATCAGTCATAATTATTTAGAAGTCTCTGGAATGATGCCTAAACACTGCGTGGCCTTAGTAGGCACTTCATGAATGATTTATGAACCCGTGGATAAATGAATCAAGTGTCAGTTGTGCGGTATCAACAATACCAGGGAACAAATCAATGCGGTGCTTCCTTTCTTCCTGCCGGCGCCATTTCTGTAGACCGCCCAGCGCACACCGCATTCTGTCTCACAGGAAAGCAATGGGCCTTGTTTTCCTCCCTTTTCCTGCCAGATTTACCTCCTGCTGCTGCACTGACAGCCTTTTGGAAGGTCCACCTTTCCCTCAACGGTCTCATGGTGATTGAGAACTGCAATCGCCTCCCAGCAGTCCAGGTCAGCACAGAGAGGCCAACCAAGGTCCACCAGTCCACGCTGACAGCTGAAACAGCCGAGAGACGGTCACCAAGCGTTGAGCAATAAAAAGCGCAGGGGAAAATAGAGACAGACCGGCTCCCTTGGGCAGCGCAAGAGCAGGCCTTTGTGAAGAAACATTCCTTGAGGAATCTGGGGAAACTACATTATAAAACTGCAACAGCCGGCAGGACAGAATAATAGCACAAGCATCCTTCCTGCAGCGAGAGCGCTCAATGCCCGTGTGGCCCAGACCCCTCTACCCAGTGCTTTTAACGGTCACTTCCATTCCCACTGCCTAGGCATTCAAGGGTAGGAGAAATTGGGGAAACACGCCTCCCTTTCTAAGTCTGCAGGTGGAACCTGGTCAAAGGACACCAAGTACATTTTGACATTTTAGTTTTTTCTAAAGGAGCCAGGGATAAGAAAATGTGCCACTAGACCATGAAAGACTGAAATAAATGGCATTGTTTTTCCACACCAGACCAGCTGTAAAGATGCAAAGAAAATGCAACGTGAAGAAACTAGGAAAAATCTTGAGTGTTTCAGAATACCTGTGAGCTAGAAATGAGCTGCGTGCCTTATTATATATATTGTCCAACTGGACATTTTTGAGAGCAAATGGAGAGATTATTATTAACTGCACCTGGCCAGCTGGGTGTTAACCAGAACTACCAAGGCAACGGGGCGAGAGTGGCCACCTACCTTTGAGGGGTGCACTCTGTGGATTCAATCCTCAGGTGAAGAGGGTGGCACGTACCTAGACTGTAAAGGCCAGGTCACACTATTTTTAAAAGAAGCTCTCTCTGGATTTAGCTCTTTGACTCTTCTCTGATGCAGTTTCGACCCAAACTGCATTGGCATTTCTTATCAGCAGAAGCAGGCAATAAAATGTGGGAAGGACTCTAAGAGAAATGGGCCAGCGCTCTTGTGAAATTCTTTCAACACAGCCACATGCTTCTACAAACAGGAAAACATTTAGCAAGAGGTGTGCAAGCCGGTTATAGACACAAGCACATGATTCCAAGGTGACTGTCATCTGGCCCACATCAGCACTTCTCCCCTTTAAAAATAAGCCCAAAAAAGTGAAGCTTTGCTTCACATAGCCAAGGGTTTCTGCATCACAAAAGTAATTCATGTTCCAGTCAGGTGATTTCTAGCAAGAGATGAGAAATGGATATGTCACCTGCACTCTGACGACTTCACAATGTCCCCAGAACTTCAGAGCCAGCTGACTCCAGAGCACTTGCTGTGCCTACTGCTTCAAGGACAGAATTTGAGAGGGCCTTCTTCTAGCCCAGCACCCCAAAAGAAAAGCACCCTAAAAAAGCTGAAGTCAGAGAGGCCTTGATTAAAATAGTAGAGGGGGGAGTATTCCATAGCAATTTCTTCTGTTCACTGGCCAAAGTTTCACCCCCAGATCCTTCGCCAAAAGAGAGACAACATTAGACCTGGGCACTCTTGACGGTTCCTCGAAAGCAAACCCCGAGCCCCCCGCACCTCACACTCCCACTTCATTATGGTGCTCCTGGCTCCAGGGCACAATGCGGGCCGGTAAGGAAAGTGTTGCAGAGATGCTTGTGATAGCAAGTGGGGTGCTCCTCCCCGCAGCCTGGTCACTGCCTAACTGGGCGTCAGAGGAGCCAGCTGCTACGCAGCCTGCACGGCACACTGGGCTCCGGTGCGCAGTCTGCCCTTCAGGGCTCCACCAGTTTACCGACCTTGGGCAAGTCCTCCCATCCCATGAGACAAAGGCAGGACTCTGCTACTCCTCAGATGGCAACACCGTGCAGAAAGCTGGCGCCAGGGAGCTCGGGTGCTGCACAAACACGCCAATGGTGAAGCCTGTATTCAGTGGCGCACCCCGTGAAGGACATACGACTTCCCTGAATTCTGTTTTCCACTGACTGTCCCCATAAAATCTCTTAATCCTCCGACATGTTGTCTCTAGGGCCTCTCCTTCGCCCTGCATATTTCACACTGAGAACAGGGAAAACCTACTGTGAGCCAAGGTGAGATTTCCTTAATTCAAACTTCACTGATCTGAAAGTCTCTATGCTAGGCTGAGGTTTAACTTGGCCCAGCAGCCCTCCGTCTTCTTTCACACAGCAATTTAAATGTATAAACAGTATTTGGGGAAAGTGTCAAAACGCATCAGAGAATCCATTGTTTCAACACATCCGAAGCGCTCACAAATAATTGTTACAGGAAATAAGTCACTGTTAAATATTCAGTATCAGAGCTCCCTACTGACTCCTAAAAGGCAGTGTCTGTCTGTCTTAGGTGTGTAACTGTAACTCTTCCAAATAGTCTAAGATTCAGACTGGGTTGTTCCCTGAATTACTGCAAGTGAGCGTCATCTCATTCAATCTGCAATGAAAAGGGTCCCATGTCTAATAAATATTAACGACTGGATTTTATGGTGTTTGATGTTAGACCCCAGTAAGTAGGTGGTATTGACAGAACCTTCTTTCATATTGGAACGTGGAGATCCACGTGTTTCCAATTGTTCTGCCACCGAGCACTCTCTCTGTACCCCATCCCATGCTCTGTACCACACAGGTGCTGTGAATCTAACTGGGGACACAAGACTAGAACCTCTGAGAATAATCAGACCCCAAATTTTGTGGTACTGACTCCAAGCAAAATAGGAAATTTCAGAAGGCAATACATTAAGCAGAGCAGCCCTGAGTCAGGAGGCTGTTTCAAATCAATGCCTCCAATGCTCTGGACAGTGCCTGTGCCCAGGAGCCCCTCCCACTGCCCCGAGGCCCCACCCTCGTGAGTGGTCTGCTTGACACCTCCTCCGAGGGGCTCCCTATGGGAACCTGGCTCTCTTGTTCTGATTACACCATCAGCCTGCATGCACTGGCACACATTTCTGCCACTGAGGTTTGAACTTCCCAGCACTGTGCATCTAGTTGTCCTTCACAACTTACATGGACCAAGCCTGTGCCTCTGAGAGTGGTCAGCATCTTGCCACGGACCAGGCACAAATTAAACTCACTAGCACTTCCTTCAATGAATGGATGAATGAGTGCATGAGTGCACTTTGTCCTGTGTTCTGTAACTTTGTGGAAACTTCCCGGCTTGTAAAAATTAAGTAGTAAATCGGGGCTGCCACATTTTTGCCTGGCAGCCCTCTCATGTCAGAGAGCAGCCCTGTGGAATGTAGATATCATTTGTAAATGTCAACTTTGCCAGGCAGTTAGCAGAGGTGCTAGTATTCCCCTGAGTGTAAAGTCCCTCAGCAAGGTGGACAAGCAAGATTCTGGTTTCGATGACCCACACCTGCAAATTCTCAAGCATCCTTAACTCAGGCAGGGCTACAGCCCTGTTCAGTTGGCCTTTTGCAATGGCCACCCTGTCCCCAAGCATCTGTAATCACCTCCATGGCAACAGCATTTCTCACATGATACCACCTGTTCATAACAATAAGTTTACCCTCTGGAGACAGGAAATTCAATATTGTCAATAACCTATGCAGCAGAAAAATAAACCGATGTTCCCAAGGTGGGCTTACGTCAAGGCCCTCTAACAAACAGCATGAATTATTTAGCTCATGAATGCGAGCAATGCATGACAACATATGGAAAGGATTTCTGGCACCTTCTTTTCATATATATTTTAGTGTTTTCACTTATCTGAACCAAGCAGTCAGCTGGACTTAATTCCTTTCTGACTTCAGTTTTTCTATTGTTACCTTCCCTGATACATCTGTTGCCAAAGAACCTTTATCAACTCCAAAATCTTATTTCAACTGAAAACTAATCAGTCTTTAACCTTTCATAACTTCATGTGGTTGATCCATTTGTTTCCAAAGTTTGAACCGCTCCTTAACCTTGACCAGGTGCTAACTTTCAAGATTCTGATTGAACTTGATTCTAACCTGTGCTTCAATTTTTTTTTTAAGTCTTCTAAAGCTCCCCACCCTACTGGCACCTGGTCATGTTTAATAACCAGACCCAGGAGTTTGGGGAGCTGTGCCTGGCTCTGCCTCTGCCAGTTCAGGACCTCCTCGAGGTGCTGCCACTGGAGGGAAGGGCCTGTCTGTGCTTTGCCACTTCCCTGCCCTTCCCCTTGGCCCAGGGCAGGCAGGACCCCAGAAAGCCAGCTTCCTTGTCTCCGGAAAGACAGAGACCCAAAGGGCCCCCAAACTTCCATGATGCCCACCCTCTGCAACAGCGTCTTCCTCAGTCTGCTGGGTCAATCACATCCTGGACTAACTGCAGAGATGGGCAAGCTGAAGCTGAAGTGTGGGTGGCACGGTGCCAGCGTGGCCCCCAGGAAGGACCACTGCCTACACTGTCAACACTCCTGCTTGCTAGCTGTGAACACCTTGGCAAGTTCAGTCGCCTTCCTGTGCCTCAGTTACTCAGATGTAAAAGAACACCAGCGACAGTATCTAGGCACGGGGATTGTGAAGATTCACTGTGATGCAATGATCAACACACCGGAGCCTGACATCCCAAAACTATCCCGAAATAAATACTTAATCTGTCTGCCTATGTATTTATCTCTATATACCCATACCTATCTATATCTCCTTCCTTTCATTGAGTATGAGCTTCTTAGGAGTATATACCATTCCTGACTCATCTTTCCACCCATTGGAGAAGGTAGTCACCATATGCTAATTGATTTAAGGTTGTTAAATTCACATTTTAACCAAACTCTCTTTAATTTAAAAATATTTCAACTACTACATAGCTGCTAAATAAAAATATGGACTTCTCTTTTCTTTTGCATACCAGGTATCTTGCCAATGGGTTTCAGCCCAAGGCAAGTCACTATGGATTCAATGTGACCAAAGAAATGACAGTAGAACATTCTTGGGGTGAAAGGGTTATACCCAACTTTATTCCCATGGTGGTAGGTCAGTCACTAGAATCCTGTCCACTCAGAGCGAGTCTGCACACAACAACCCGGTCTCTGCCTCTGGGCCTCTCTATCCACAGCCATCTGTCTCTGTCCTCGGTGCTGCCACCACTCCAGGCTCATATCTGCTCTCCTGCAGTCTTGCAGCCGTGCCACCTTGTCCCTCAGAGCATTGGGTGGAGCTCTTTGTATAGAGTCGGTAACAAAGTATTGCCCACATGTGTGCAGTGAGCTAGCCTACCCAGAGCCAGGTGAGAATCCTGGCCACAGGAACCTTCACTTTATCCACCCCAGGCTTCCAGGGAAAACCTCTGTACATATAATCTTACATCTAGGGAGAGCATCTTCAGCTCAGAGCAGCAAGAGGCTTGGGACTAGCCCAGCAGAGAGCTGCCACATAACACATGTGATATCACGTGCACACACACACACACACACATGCACACACATGCACCGACAGGCCAGGGGGCAGCCAAAGTTAACTACTGAATTATAATTAGATGCTCATCTTATTTTTGTAAATGCTTCACACAATATCACCCACACACTATGCTGTAGGAAAGACCAATGACTTACTTATTTGGGCAATATGGAGGCACAGGGTTGCTGTCTACATGGTTCAGGTCAAAAATAAAGTTTGTCCTAAAACACAGTTGAGAGGCAGTTGAAGTCAAGGTAAATGTCTTGGTTTGAAATAGCTGTGTACTTGTTTGAAGCATCCACTTCACACCATTTATGAAAGATATACTTTAAAGAAATCTTCAACACTGAAGGCATTTTCAGCAAAATGTCTGTGAGTTTTGACTGTGTACCAGGTACCACAAAAGGTGGTGACAAAACAATGCTCGGTGGTACCAAAGGTGCCACCATGTGACAAGGACAGCAAGGTGATTTGTGGGCATTAAATGATGGCTTGTGCGGTGGCAGCCACAGGACTGGGAGCAGTCCTTCCGAGCTTACAAATGAACTTTACAAATGAGGCCTGTTTACCAAAGCAGGTCAAGTAGAAATTTAAGTCTATTCAAAAATCACACTTGGAATGGTGTCCAAATGTTCCCAGCCAAGACAATGCATGAAAACCCATGAGGAAACATGCCTCAATCATTCTTCTTTCATTGCTAAAACGGGTGGTTAGGGGAAGAGCCCCAGAGGAGAATGTCCAGGGCAGAAGGGAAAATGCCGTCTCCCACCAGTTTGTCCCAAGAGGGTGACAATCCACATGGGGCTGAAAGATTTCTACAGCAGGTGATTTCTCGTACCAGAGGCCAGTCTCTCCAGGACACTGGGTGCCCCCAGCACTCTGCCTCATGCCAGTCCCCAAGCTGAGTTCTTCCATTCAGTCAGCAAATGCTCCTGGGTGGCCGTCGTGTGCAAAGCATCAGCTTCATCAGAAGGCAGCAGAGAGAAAAGGCCCCAACGACGAAATCACTTGAGTTCTGTTGTTGAGTCTAAGTAGCAAATTACCCAAAGGCAGGCAGACTGCAGATAAAGATGAAGTCAGAAAATCCTATGGATAAAGTGAAGGTTCCAGTGACCAGGATTCTCCCCTGGCTCTAGCTGGCTAGCTCACTGCACACGTGTGGGCAATACATTGTTACTGACTCTGTGTAAGGAGCTCCTCCCAGTGCTCCAGGCAACACGGCTGCAGGGCTGCAAGGCTGCAGGAGAGCGGGGACTGGAGTGGTGGCAGCGCCGAGGACAGGGACTGAGACGGCTGCAGGGGCCGAGAGGCCAGCTTGCTGCATGCAGACACGCTCTGAGTAGACAGAATTCTAGTGACTGACCTGCCACTGTGGGAATAAAGTTGGTATAAACCCAATGGGACAAGAACATTCCATTGTCATTCCTCAGTCTCACCGAATCCAGTGAACTTGCCAGGGGCTGAAACCGACTGGCAAGACACCAAGACCGGGCCCTTCCTCCCATTCTGCCCCTTCTCTCATAGGCCAGGAAGGCTTCCTTGGGGCCCTCTGGGGAGCAGGGCACCAGGGTTCTTCGTGCAGAGATATAGGGGCACCGCCCCCACTGAGGCCCTCCTTCCCCCTCAGTCCACCCAAGACGTCCGTCCAAAGGGGCCCCCGAGAGAGCGCAGTGGGAGGGCCCGCAGGGCCTTCTGCTCTTCCCACCGTAGCCCTTGATTAAGCCTCACGACCTCTGGCTGGAATTCCTCTCCACACTCATCTTTATGGTGTCTGCTTCACCTGTCCTCTGTCACCCAAGTCCACTCCTGCTCGTTGCCCACTCCTGTCTCTGAGCCATCCATCTTCCGCCCTTTATTGCTTTGCCTCCTGTCAATCACTGCAAGGCTCATTACAAAATTAGCATCCCCACAGTTGCCACAACCTACAGAAGACTGTTTTTGCCTAAGGCTTTTTAAAAAGCAGATTCACAAGAGCTATTCTAGATAAACATATGCCACCCTTATATATAACCAGAGCTTGGGAAGAGGGTTATGCATCTTCCTTCCGATAAAAAATGTCATTCTTCCACCGCTCACCAGTGCTCACCAGCCCCCAGCCCAGCAAGTCTATTCTGGTACCTGAAATTCTATTCACTCCTTTGAAGTAAAACTTATAGGTTCTCTGGGAAACTGAATATATACCAGCTGCATATTTCCCTGCTGTTGACATGAGTGATCAGCTCAGTTGTCAACATCTGCTGATAGGCAGGCCCCAGCTGGAAGGAGGGCCAGAAGAGGCCAGGGGGACCCCAGGGCCGGGCAGTGCCATAGAGACCAAGAGGCAGGGGCACTGAGCATTCTGGGGACCTCGTCTTCATCCCAGCACCTGGGTATGGTTGACAAGTAGGCAAGTCATGACCTCCCTCATTCTGACATACTCCATTTGGAAGGCACCTTTACCGAAAATCACAATTTATGACTTTCTATCTCTATAATGCCCTTTCCTTCCAAATGTACAAATGTTCTAATATGTCATTGCACCAACAAACTTTAAATGGGTTGGGTAGGTTTTAAAGAATTTCTTAGAACAAGGCCATATTTTGGCAATTAATGATGGCGTCAAGCCCATCTTGCCCCCCTTCTCAGGTGTGCACTATGCAGAAACTGTTATCTCTTCCAAATCGAGCATTTCTAGAAGCACGAGGCCCAGCTGGAATCCACACAAAGCTTGCAGCTGCAATTTGCACTTGACATGTCAGGGCAGGTCTGGCTGAAAGGCAGGTAGATCCTCCAGGGATCTGTCTGCATCAGGAACCCAGGGGCCTCCAGGGCAGCTCAACTGAAGGCTGGAGAAGGCCAGGAACACAGGCTCCATGGGATCACAGGGGCTGACCTCCCAGCGCTAGAATGCCCTTGGCTCGGGTTTATCCTCTGGAGGTTCGTTGGTCCGCCCTGGAGCACAGGAGATGGCGGTGTACCAGAGACGAAGGGTTCCGCGAAAGTGACAGAAAACCTAACCACAGCAGCTTAAACAAATAAGGGGCTTCTTTTTCTAGCTCGGTGGCCCCTTCTGAGAATGCCCTCCCCACCCCCACCCCCTGCCACTGTCTCCTGTTGGCGAGAACCGCCCCCTTGTCACATTTAGGTTTGTTCCATCAGAAAAGGAAGAGGTCAACACTCTAGCAGGAATTCTAACAAAACTTGGCTTCCTTTTGTCCCTTTGGCCAGCACTGTACCATGTGGCCTCTCCTTGCTGGAAGGTAGCAAAAGTAGAGGGGACTGGAAATGAGGTTGGGGCCACCAGCCAGTAGTATCTCCCTCCAGGGGATCCTGTGGCACAGGATTGGGTTTTAAAGTGAACAGCAATCAATACTCACAGTATTGTGACGAATAGAGAACAGAGTGCTTCGAACTTAGCAGAGACTGCCCCCCGTGGTGACAGAGCCACCCTCACTGGTGTGTCCCTCCACCCCCCGCAGTGTAACCCCATAGAGCCATCAGTAAAGCCTGAAAGGAACTCCATGGCATGCCAAGGTCCCTCAGGAGGAACTTGAGCAGGAAAGGAGGGCACAGGGAGGAGAGAAGGGCCTGTCCTGTGCCGGTAGGAGCCGACAGAGGGTCCAGGGGCAGCTGAGAGCTCCGCCTATGCTAAATGCCCTGCTGAGGCCCGCGGCTCAAGGGCTTGGGTAAAGACAGTGGCCTTTGCAACTAGAACCTACGAACTGTGTAACTGAATAAATGAAAGGCCCAAGGAACATCCATTGGGACATAGAATCGAGAATTCTTTTGTGAACACAGGTCTTCCTTCCAGAAGAAGAGGGAAACTAGAAGTTTGTAGAATCGAATGTATGCCAACTACTTTGCCCAGATTGTTTCATTCAATCCTTATAACAACCCTATAAATAGGCTTGTTTTCATTTACTGATAAGAAAATGGAAGCTCAATGATCTTGAACAACTAATCTAAGATCACTCAGCTAAAAAGTAGAAGAGTCAAATTAAAACCCAAATTAAAACTTTAAATCCAAAATCCATCTTTGACATTGCACATGTTCGGGTGACTCAAATTTTTCCTGAGAATGATTTTTATTGTTTACAATACCCCACTTGTATCAAAGATTTAAAATAGCTACCCCTATAAAAACCCCGTCATCAGTGACATAGCAGAATGGCCTGTCTTATCAATGTCAAAGATAATGAAGACGTTGGGATTTTTCCCAAATATTTAAGAGGCAGGAAGTCCCAGAAAAGACCCCCAGAATCCCAAACACCTCTAGCAATACTCCTTCTACACCAGGTTTATCACCCTTGCTGCAAAACCAAGAAAGTCACCCATTCCTTAATCCTGGCAGAGACGGGATTAGGGCGAGGCTAGTGAGCTATTAATGGGTGCCAAACATCTCAGTAATCAAGATAAATGATTTTTAATGAAATATCTTTAAAAATAAAACTTCATGCAAAGAGTCCATGATGAACAAAATATTGAAAACTTTAAATGAAGACAGGTAGATACTTGTTTCACCAGTCTTCCATTTCTGAAGCAGTGGCTTCTGACCAGCCTCACAGTGGCCTTTGAATTCCCTCTGGACAGCATCGTGAGGGCTGACAGTGGGGTGCAAACAGACCCGGCAATGCAGGGCTTTTTGTATGCGTGTGGTTTTTTATCACAGAGCTTCTGTTTACCTTCTCCACCCCCTCCCCACCCCCACTGTCTCCTGTTGGCGAGAACCGCCCCCTTGTCACATTTAGGTTTGTTCCATCAGAAAAGGAAGAGGTCAACACTCTCCGCTTGGTTGAAAATCCTGGAGAGCATGGGGCTGGGTACACAAGGTGCATGCTTTTCCTTCTGCCCCGGGCCCCAGCTGGGCCCACTTGCCCAAAGTCCCCATCACATAGTCCATGTAGAAAGCAGAGAGGAGACGGGCCGAGGAAGAGAGGCTCGGATGGCATCAGATCTCACTGCCTCCTGTGGGCGGATTCCACCTCAGCAAATTCTACACACAGATGTCACCACGGTACCTTTTAAAGGTTCCCTCTTTCTGAGAGACACTGTAACTTTAAAATGGCCTGAACAGTGTTGGAACAATCTTGTTCCCCGCAGAAGACAGCCACTGTGTAGTGGGGAGCAGGCGTGAACCATGTTTTTATTAATGGGGCACTGCTAATTACTTTGGCAATAGTAGAAAGGCTAGAAGGTGTGGTGTGACACTGGGTACGTGACAAAGCAAACAGGACTAGATTAATTTGCATTAAAAAGGTTGTAAGAGCAATTAGCACATCATTAATATGATATAAATGCTAATTCATATGGATCCCGAGTGACCCCCCAAATTTCTTTCTCCAAATCCGTGTAAGTGTTGCCGCAGAAAACTCGCCATGTGACTCCTGCAAAGACCCAGAGCAGCGACCTGCACAGCCCCTTGAAGGGGTGCAGATCCCAGCATGCCAGCCACGGTCCCGGAGGCCAACCAGAGTGCTCTGTGGTCAGAGGGCGCTGGTGACCTCAGCAGGAGCTATGAGCACAAGGTGGCCTTCAAAGGGAAGGGTCGCAGCACAGGCTGGGGGTGCATGGAGCTCGGGAACAGCTAAGGTTTCTGCCACAAACCAGCAGCTCATAATGATCAAAGTGTTCGCCTTAAATAATTGATTCATTTATACCAGTAAAAAAAAAAAACAAAGAGAGAAAGAAAACTCCAGAGGGATGTGAACAGTCTAAGATACAATCACACCGATTGGGAATGAGAGCTGCTCAGAAGCGCCCTGTGTCTAGCAGAGCCCTGGGGGTGTGATGACGGTATCTCGTGTACTTCAAATGACCGTGGCAAAGGAGTTCACCAGGAACCATTTCAGACAGTTCATTTTAAATAACACTGCCAAGGAGAATATTCCACAAGAGCGTCCTCGCACCCCTTGTATTCATCACTAATCCCCTAGGAGGAAGGAAGAGACAGAATGGGAAAGGGATCCAAGTGGCTGCAGTGGGGTGAGAATATCCCGCTGGTGTCCTCACCTGGTTCATTGAACGGTGGGATGTGGTTAAACATGCGCACACTAACACACGCATGCCCACACGTACACATGCTTACCCACAGGCACTCCCATGCACAAGCAGCCTGTGCTGGGCCGGGTCTGCTCCTATCCAAGCATCTCCCTGGGTCTCCCTGACGCGTCAATGTTGCAGTTTTAGGAAACAGTCTCCAGACACCACGGCAGCAGCCACAATTTCCCACAGCAGCCAGTCACCAGCTCCATCGTCCAGAAAAGAGACCATAACTGCAGTTGAATTGCAAAGATGCACTGAGTACCAGGTGTGTGTAGATTCTGCTGGACACCGAGGGGGGATTTCAGAACAAGTGTCCAGGAGGACAGAACAACAGAGTCGAAACGTACGGGTCATGTGTGGTCACTCATGCTCAGTGTCGTGACAGAGCAGAGTCAAGCCAGAAGATAGCAGGGCTTCCTGACAAACGTCAGCCTGAGCTGGTCTCCGGCCCTGAGGGTGAGGAAATTCCGATGAAGGAAGAGAAGCATCCCAGGGTGACAGGAAGTGTGCAAAGGTGCAAAACAGGTGACTTGAGACTGGTGGTCAGCACCCAGCTCTCCAAACCAAAACTGGGAAGTAACACATAGCAAACAGACGGACAGGGAAGCAGGACACTTGAAATGGGAGCTAACCTGGAAAATGTGAGACAGTCACGAGATGGGTGTTTAGCAGACCCAGATCCCAGGATACAGTCTCAACCACCAGTGGCTTTTCTTTGAAAAAGTAAAATTTTTCCATTTTCACTGCTCTTCATCTTAAAAGAAGACACTACTCTGGGCCTCTTCTGTGTCACCTGGTAAATTTCCTCATGACCAGGCATCTCAGCACCTGCTGGACTTGTGTTTACAGTGGCGCTGGTCCTCGTGACTTGCTTTAAGGGATGCAGGCTAATGAGAAAAGAACAGAGGCCAACTGACCCAAACAGGGCAGCTGCGGGAGTGGCCGGCATCCTGCCTTCGCAGGGCACTGGGTGACGTTCAGAGCACCCCATGGCAGAGCTGAATCACCCCAGACAGGGCAGCGAGTGAGGGCCAAACTCCGCAGGGCCCAGCCACCAGCACCACGACCCACTCCCACGTCACCCTGCGAATTTCAGCTTTAGTGGATTTCAGTTCAGTTTTCACCAAATTAGAAAATGTGTTTTGTTTTACAGAAGTGCAGGAAGTTCAAGCATAAAAAGGTCAACTCCTAGTGATGTGCTCGTATGAATAAATCTGTCTAAAACAACACCAAATGACTGAGATTCTTTTCTGTCCTTTAAAAGGAGTTGAAACATTTCTCAACTTTGAAAAATTCTGCTGCAGACCACGAACTTCATGAGGCAGGAACCGTCCTACCCGTCTGTGAACCTCTGCGTCCAGCCTGCACCCGCATGAGGCAGGGATTTGATAGGAATTGGCAAAATCATGCCGATATTAGGGCAGGTGGCATCTTTTGGGGGCAGGGAAGGTGATTCTCCAGGCACTGTGCTCACCCTTTGGCAGAGCACCCTGTGGTGGACAATGGCAACGTGTGCACTTTGGACAGCCCAGAGCTCCCCAGAGGAATGGAAAGTCCGGGTGGAATTCAGCTACAGCCAACAGCAGGGAGACCAGGAATCAGGGACTCCCCAGCGCGCTGAAAGTCCCAGGCGCCTTTCCGTTGCTCAAGGGATGTTTGCTCTTACGCTTCTCACTTGATTCTGCCACACGTGGTGGTGGTTTAAAGGAGAGTTTAAAGGACTCACTCTACTTTAAAAAAGCGAAGAAGCTCAAGCTGATTCTTTTCGGGGGTAGACAGAAGATGGGCCTTCCAGGAAGAGGTAATAAAAGGCCACATCCTAGATACTTCAGTAGTTTGGTTTGGCCTAAGTGGAGTGGGTGTGGCAGCTTGCTGGAAGAGACCTGCCAAGCAGGAAGGGGCCAGGCCACGGCGGGCTCACAAAGCCAAGCCCAAGAACATGGGGGAGCCTACATGTGGTTCTCCCTGTATTTCTGTGACCCTTACTGCATTCCAGCAGCCATGCCTTTACAGTGGGAATATTGCCTCAATATGACAGAGGGAAAGAAAAGAATGATTCTCAGACCTTTTAAAATGAAAATACACTTTTGAGCTTTGTGGAAGAGATACTGGTGCAGGAGAAGTGCGATCAGTAGCCTGGGTCTGGGCAAGGAAGAGACCCAGAGGGGAGGCCAGCTCCCAGGCCAGCTGGGAGCAGACACTGGGAGCCCGCAGATCCGGGAATGAGCACAGTGGGAACCCAGCACGCTGGCTTGGGCGTGCGTCAGGGCAGATGCCGCCTGCCAGCCTCCCAGTGCCCCCGGCATGTGCTGAGAGGCTTCCAGAAGGGGTGCATGGGTATTGCGAGGGACCCAGAGGCATTCAAGAAAGCAGAACAGTGTGACCTGTGATCCCAGGAGGGCACTGAGAGCCGCTAAAAGAGACCCCTGGGAAGGCCCTGTGCCTGACACCACTGATCGACACGCAGGGAGCAGGCGACATTCCACGATCCCAGCGTTTCTGTAGCTCTTGCTAGGTGACAAGCAGCAAGTAACCTAGAGAGCCCCCACCGCCCTTAGGACAGGCAGGAGAAGCTAAGGGGCCCCTGCCGAGGCCCTGTGCTTTAGGGTCCCACATGTCACAATACAAAGCGAATTTCATTTACTGAAGAACACGTGAGCACCCTGTCACTTATGAGGAGGCAGCAGCCCTGGGCACATTTGTGGTCCACTGAATCATGCCCCCAAGTCCCTGTACTGAGGCCCAGAACCTGTAAATGCTACCTGATGTGGGATCCGGCCGGTGTGATTACGTTCTGGCCCTCAAGACGGGGCGCTTATCCTGGATCATGCGGTGAGCCCTGAGCACAGTCACAAGTGTCCTTATGAAAGGAGGCAGGGGAACTTTGACACACGTGAAAAAGAAGGAAGCCATGGGACCGCGGAGGCAGAGAGAGTGGTGACGTGTCCACAAGCCCAGAAATGCCAACAGCCACTGGAAACTATAAAAGGCAAGGAACAGCGTCTCCTCTAGAGCCTTCCAAGTCCCTCTTTTTAAACTATGGTCATCTCACTTGAAACCATGGCCAGAAAGGCCATGACCCCTGGGTGCAGGTGCTCGACTTTCTGTAAGGAGCCCACTCAGGTGCTGGAGGCAGCCTGGGCTAAGACCGGGCTGGGCGCTTCTCTGATCCGGCTGGAATCCAGCACCGCCACACCGCAGACCCCACGCGTATGGAGGGTGGGCCTTGAGCCAGCAGCACGGCCCTCCCCTGGGAGCCTGTTAGAAACACAGGTCTCCACCCCTCCCCCAGGGCAGCCGACTCAGAACCTTCAAGCCATGCGGTCCTCCAGGGACCACTCTAGACAGCAGGGTATGAAAACATCTAGCACCCAGCCCAGTGGTTCTCAGCTGGGCTGCACATCCTGGCAGCTAAGGGGCTTTCGAAGAATAGTGCCTGAGCCCCACTGCAGACACGCTAACTACGAATCCCTAGGAAGGGGGGTACCCAGGTGACTGCAGTGTCAGTCGGGATCAAGAGCCACTGACTGCGTCGGAAGGTACAGAGCCTTGGGGACAGGGCCTCGTCATGACTTCCTTGGGCTCTGTGCATTTTCCCTCCCTGAGTCCTTTACTCCATAAAATAATACTAAAAATTATATTTCACTATATGTTGGTAAAAAGATGAATATGTTAATATTGTATATTAAGTCATTTTCTTCAATCTGAAGGTTCCTGTTTCAATTCTGATCAAAAAAAAAAAAAGTTAAAATGTTTCATAGGTCCCTAAAAGCACTGTGGGCCTCAGGCACTGTCCCTACCAGGCTTAATGGATAAATTGGCTCTGATTTGGGGTCCTACCTACATAAAAGTAAGGCATCGTTGGTGAGAGAAAAGAATTCTTAGTAGAGCTGTAAAGCTAATGGCTCACACGTACTGAGACCCTGGTCCAAACGAGAAGAGGAGGGGGGCAAGGAGGGAGGGGAGGGGAGGGAGGGGAGGAGGGAGGGGGAGGGGGAGGGAAGGGAGGGGAGGGGAGGGGGAGGGGAGGGGGAGGGGAGGGGAGGGGAGAGGGAGGGGGAGGGGAGGAGGGGGAGGGGGAGGAGGGGAATCTGAACAGGAGTGAAGTTCTAACCAAAGGGAGGGGCGGAGGGGGGAAGAGCGTGCCTCTGCACACTCTAACAGCTGCACTTGCAGTTGAGAAGACCAACACCTATTTCACACCTACTATTCACCCACTGTTCTTTTCCTCATTCATTCCTATGTCTCTCCAATTCACAACAGAGCTTGACTGGGTGTCAAACCCTCTCAATTCAAAGGTGAGGACATTACCATCCCTTCCTTCAGTGGGCCAAACCCTTAGGGCAGGCATCCCCATACCTGCTTAATTTCATTACTTTCCCAAGAACATGAATGCAAGGCTGTTTCCTAAAACAACCAAACTTAATTAAAGCAACATGACTATAAAGAAATCAGCTGGAAACATGTGAAAGTGAAATGGAGTGAACGCCTCAGATATCCCCTTATAATTACAAGCTGTGTGGCCTGACAGCTGCTCCCAGGGGAGGCTTTTATAAATTATTTTTATTATTTAGAAAAAAACCTGGCTTGAAAGGATTGTTACAAAAAGCAGATCCTTGCCAGTAGGAATCTTGAGTGGACTGTATCTATACCAGAGCTGTCCAAACACGGAGGAGAGCGAGCCTGGGACCAGAGACCACCCTACATGATGGAGGGTTCAGACCAGGGAAAACAAGAATTCTGCTTTTCATGAGCACTTCTTAAGAAGATGAAGGGGGGAGAAGAAAAGCAGTATTCAGAAGTAGCAGTGAGGCTGAGTAATTAGGAGAACAGTACCATCATTCAATGCACAAAAGAGCAGGCAGCTTGGATGCGAAAATTAAACATTTTGTATGTGAAAGTTTCAAGTAAACAAAAAATTAATTGCTATATGCATTGGCTCTTGCATTTTAGAAAAAGAAAGCTACCATGTCTGTGCCTCTGTCTATGTGATTTGCTGGGTGAAGGATAACTCTAAAGCGTGAATTTTCCTAAATGAGATTGTCTTTAATATGAGGAAAGACAGGCAGTTGGTAACATTGAATACCTATGAGGCCCTGCCAGGCCAGCACACTAGAATTGCTGAAACTCAGTAAAATGTGTTCAAATCTGAGTTCACATTTGGTGGATTTTATTCTTTGCGTGTTCAACATACTTTATAAATACTAACTGGTGCTCCTTAAGTCCATGTAAAGTATTATTCCATCATTATATGAACAAGGAAACCCACGTAAAGAGACCTGGAGGCATCAGAGAGGGGATCTGCCAGAATGGGGCTTGGAAATCTCAAGTTCTGAGTCATTCCTACACCGGTGAGGCTGTTGGGAAAGGACAAAAGGCCCTTCTGGGTGTGTGATCCCAGGACTGAAATAGTGCCTAGCATGGGGTGGGCACTCAGTGGATATGTGTGGAAGGGGGGAGGCAGGAGAAAGGAGATGGTGAGTGGGGTGGGTTGGGTCAGGATTGGGAGTGCAGCATCATGTGCCTTGTCTCAAGAAATTGTTCCAAGGTCTTTGCAAAGGCAGTTGATAGAGAATAATGTGCTTTATGAGTTTGATGATGAGATTTAAAGGGCTAATTATATATTTTTTATCCTAGGAAACACAAAGGCTATTTATTTATTTACCAGGTTCTTCAAATCCTCTTTCTCCATCTTCATTTCTCCAAGTCTTTAGCCACTTCAGTTTTTAAAAGGAGTCCACCTTTGGCCTAAGGTTGTTCTCTCTTCTGGGTGGTGGAAGCGGCACTCCTGGCCCCTGGGTGCCCAGCATATCTGCTTGTTCCCACTAGGATCACCACCGTTGGGACTGGCAGTGTCTATCCTTGCCTCTGGATATACGCACAAATGTGTTTTCAAACCAGTGAGAATGCACGTGTGCCCTGCACTCTTCATTAGAACCCAGGCTGAAGGGCACTTGGCATCCTCCTTCCAGTCCCGAAGCACACAATCCATCCCAGATATGCAAACAGCAGTTTAGACAGAAGTCAGCGCTGGAGCGCACAGCATTCGTCCACGAAGCGCCCAGCCCTGGGGCACATGGCATACCGAAGGCCCCTGGCAGACTGTCATGGTGCAAGTGTTAAAACCATTTCTGCTGGTGAACTGGGTCAGATACCACGGAAGGGCGTGAACACCCTGACAGGTACAGCATCAGACGTAGGAGAAGTTCTGGGAAGGGGCAATTATGGGGCTAATGGAATGGGATCGCTGGTGCTGAGGGTGTCCTTTATTGGCCACAGTGAAAGCCTGAGGGTCACCAAGTCAACTGAAGATGAAGCATGCAGGTCAGACGCCCCCCTGGAAGCGTAGGTGACTTTCATCTCTTCTAGCCAGAGGGCAGGAAAAGCTGAAGATGAGGCTCAGGACTTGATTACAAGGGTTGCAGAGCTCCAGAGAAGGTGAGGTTCTCCGCGCCAAAGGAGGGCTCTGGTTGAAAGGGAGCAGGACCCTGATACTTGGAATAGGGACTTCTGGGTCAGAGCTCACGGAAGTCCCCCAGGCCCCTCTGGGCCTGCAGAAGTGGCCCTCTCTTCTCGTCCAAGGCTTGAGCTCCTCCTTTGCTTGGAAATGCTGCAGAGGCCTCTGGCCCGCAAGCAGCAGGTGCACCGCTGGGCCCTCCCACCAACAGATGACGAGGCTCAAGTCACAGTAGCCCCTGGCAGGGGAGCACTGGGCCTGCTCTGGGACGAAGCTGCAGGACTGGGCCAAGCAGTGCTGACAGCCCCAGGGGAACGGCTGGGGATGGATCAAGATGGGCAGAACCTAGTAGGCAATAGGGAGCCGCCCGTGTGGGCACAGTCTTCCATAATAGTGTTAGACTCTGGCAGGCCCCCAGGCAGTGCTGACACACTGCTGGGGTGGCTCGCAGTAACTGGGAGAAAGTTAGAAAGGGAAGCAGTAATGCCAAGACTGCGATCCAGACAGTGGAGGAAGGGAGCAAGCAGGCATTCCAGAGCACACATCACACACAGGGTCAGAGACCAACCGACCGTGTGCCACACGAGAGCCCAGGAGATGCCCCGCCTGTCAGGCTGAGAGATGGTGTGTCGTGGAGAGGCGCGCTGCGGGAAAGCTCAGCGGCGGCTGTCCTGTTGCTACAGAACTGGACTCCCTGTGGAAACAGGTCAGGTGGAATCGTCAAACAACAGGAACGAGGGGGGCAAACTACAGGTGGGCAGCACCACTGCAGGGGCAGCCAGGCAGGCCTGAGCCAGAGGAAGTACTAAACCCAGCAGGCCTGGGGTGGTGAGATCAGTGTCCAAAAGGGTCTTGCTCCATCTGTCCACTAAAAATAAAAAAATGCAAGAGGCTAAAGGAGACAGCACCCACAAATGCCCATTTCCAGCCCTGACCTGTATCTGGGCCTGAGCCAGTGTTCAGGCCTGGATCTCACTGACTGAAGGACAAGTAGGTCCCCTGGGGGTAGGACCTGAAGCATCCCAGCAAGTGTATGTGTGAATGGGGCCCAGCTCCTCCCAAAGAGGCCACACCCATTTACTCAGGTACCGCACCCTGAGGACAGGAACCCCCAGACCCTCCGAGGACTGTTGGGCACAGATTCGAGATGGCACTGGTAACTAGGGACCTGAGGTGTGCCCCTGAGCCCTGTGTTAAGGGGAGGCAGGTGGGGCCCGTTATCAAGGCTCGGCTCGAACTGGCTCTCCTGGGTCCACAGACCCAACCCTGACCACCTTCCTGGCCCAGAATTGTATGAATCAGACAGACTTTAGACGTTAGAACTACTACATTGTTTCTGGGAGCAGGAAGTAAGAGCTCAGTGGGGAAAATTGAGTGGAGGCCTCTGAATTGCGCCACCACACACACATGCCTACAGAGAGGAAATCCAAAACAATGTTACACCCCAGGGGAAATGACAGGGATCAAAGACCTAGGAGATGCAGGAGTGAGCCCCGCACGCACGTGCCTATTTGATTCACCATCCTGGCCCCTAGAACATCCCAACACATTGTACAGGATGGCAGTGGACATTTTCAAGCTCAGCAAAGCAACCCCATTCATACCTGCTGGGGGAGTAGCCTTACTAGAGCAGGTCAACACCGCCTCAGGCCCAGGGGATGCAGCGTACATGTGGCAGATGCATTCTTCTCCGCTGCTGTCAGGAAGGACAACCAGGGAACTTTGCATTAGTGTGGGACACCTGGATGGTTGCTCGGGAGAAAGAAGAAAAACCAGAAGATTGGGGCAAGATCTGGGGAGAAAGCACATGATGGATGGTTGGGAGGAGGTACAGAGTGTTTTTACCCTGTTTATTGAACACCAACTCTATGTCAGTCTATGTCTAGACCCTGGAGGTCAGTGGTGAATAAAACAGGAAAGAAAGAGATAAAAACCTGTCCATGGAGAGCTCTGCTGTTGTTATTACTGGAGCATAAAGGATTGGGGATCAGGTGTGAGTGCTGAGGATGCTTAGAGCAGAGGACAGATCTGGTTCCACACAAAGGGCCTTGCAGCAAGAGCCACAAGGTCAGTTCAAGGTCACTCTGGGTACATGAAGAATGTACTGAAAGAGATGCATATATGTAGAGAGAAAGCATCTATGAGCCCATGCAGACCAAAGACAATGAGGACCTGAACCCAGCACGAGAAGACAGACAAGGGGACAAATGTGGCAGAGAGTTAAGACACAAACCATGTTATGGGATGAATGTTTGTATCCCCCCAAAACATATGAGTTGAAGCTTAATTCCCATTGTGATGGTGTTAGGTGGTGGGGGGTCTTTGGGGGTGATTAGGTCATAAGGGTGCAGCCCCATGATGGGACTAGTGCCCTTATAAGAAGAGACACAGGCAGGTGATCTCTCTTCGCCAGGTGAAGACACAGCTGTAAGTCATACTTCTGCCACCCAGAAAGAAAGCTTTCACCTGCCCATGGTGGCACCCAAATTGAGGACTTACAGCCTCCAGAACTCTGAGAAATAAATATCTGTTGTTTTAAGCCTTCCAGCAGCAGCCCGAATTGGCTAAGAAAGGCAGGATTACACACGTACTGAGAGTAGTAGATGAAAGACTGGCTCTGTGTGCGACGTCTCTGCTTTAAGGCTGGGCTCCTGGATAGACAGGGAACCACAGACCAAAACAGGGACTTGGGAAGAAGAGAGCAGGAAAAATGATGACCTCAGCTTTGGACCTGTGAGTGGGAGAAGCTTGTGGGATGGAACCCTCTCACCCCCAAGCAGAGCTCAAGAGAGACATGCACTAGAGAGGGAGATTTATCAGCGCAGAGGTGATGACTAACACCAGAGATTATAGAAGGATCAGAACATTGCAAGGAATTCCAGAGATGAGGACAAGGTAGGAGAGACTAGCACATTGCCTGAGCTAAGGGCATCTGAATAAGTGATGCCATTGAATGAATGCTGCCCCTGGAAACGAATGGAGGGGCACACAGGAAGGCCCACCAGGCCATCAGCTTCAGTGAGCAAAAAAGACGGAGGAATCATAGGCAACCATGAGTGCAGAAGGGCAGTGGTGCCTCATCTCCAAAAACATTTATGACCGATCTGCAAATTCCGTAGGTGACCCTTCATCGTAGTTCAGTCTCGGGAAGTGTGTTTGCTGCCTTCTCCCCTCAACAATGGAAGGTATAGAATCCAGTCAGCACACAGATGTGCATTGTGAGATAACTAAATAACTGCCCTTATTTTACTTGATTTATTTTTTGACTCCAAGGAATTGGGATAATTTGGGGTAAGTGGCTACGTGGAAGGCCTCAAGCCTGCCCGCTCTCTGTTTTAGTACCTCAGGGGGAGCATTTCTGCCACCAGAACTGCCTGTGAGAGCAGAACCTGCAAACAGCCTTCCAGGTCAAGAGGGAGATGGTTTTGCTTTATACAAACCAACATATTTGCAAAGGAAACCACATCAACTACCTTTAGTCACCAACACAGACCTCCATTCATGAAGATTCAACCAATAATCATCAGGTATTTGAGAAGAAAAATGAAAATATTCCAGAGAAAGAAATGGACAACTGATCCCAGTGAAAAGAGAATTATTAGAAGAGAATTTTTCTTAAAATCCTAAAGGGATCCTTAAGAGAGTTCTCCAGAAGCAGACAAGACAATAGAGAGGAGAAAATAGAGAAATAAAATGGGAGACTATTTCTAAACTCAAGATAGACATGATCTTTCAAAAAGCAGCAGCATTCTGGGTACCCAGCAGGATGAGGGAAAGGGAATAAAAAAAAAGCCTACTATGTTCTGTTAACATTCATAATATCAGAGATAAAACAAGGACCCTAGATACCTCTAAAAGAAAAAATATATATTACCTACAAAGGTCAAGAGTGAAATTGACCTCAGACTTATCAATAGAATGAATATTGGAGGATAAAGGAACGAGACATTCAAATTTTAAGGGAAAGTTAATTTGAAACTGAAATTCTATTCCAAACAACCAACCAAGGAGACCAGTGAAAAATCAAGATATTTTAAGAGTTGTAGGACTCAGAGAGTTTTACTTCCATTTCTGAGAAAATTGCAGAGCAGTAAATACTTTGAAGGTACTCTTCTCAGCACTTTGCAGGTACTATTCACATCTTCGAATAGTCACATCAACCCTATGACATTATTTTTATCTTAAATTTAAAGATGAAGAAACTGTGATACAGAGAGATGTTACACTCTGCCAAAATGAAAAAGGAACTCAAGAAAAAAAATGTTGTAAAATTTAACTAAAAGTGAACTAAGGAGGAGATCAAAGGAAAGAACTCTAAGGTTGACAGCTGTGCAGTGTGTCTAGAAAGCAATGAACCAGTTAAAAGAGAAAGCAAGAGGGCCCAGCAAAGAAGGTCTCCAAGACAGGAAAACCAATTATGTACATTGTATGATTAAGATCCTGAAAGGTCTAAAGGACATGACAGACACATGTGGTTACAAAACAAAAACAATGGTTATAAAAAAGAAAACAAGACACACCTGGGATGGGAGGCGTGCGAGGGAGGGGAAGATAACTATACAAAACATACATGGTCTAAATGTGAAGCAAATTTAAAGGTACCCTAGTTTTGAGCAATAGCTGGAGTTTAGGAAAAGAAAAGTACATTTAATCTTAATTCTTGGAAGATTATCCCTCAGATAGCATCCGTTTAATAACAGATATAATAGAAAAACTCTTTATCTGTTTTACAGTGAAGAATATGTTAATCATACTATAAATGCTATTTCTTTAACTTTTCATTTTTAAAATTGATCCTTAGAAGCATAGAAAACTTACACAGTACCACATATAAATATAATATAAAAAATGTAATGACAATATAAGAATAGAATGGCATAGTTGTGCAAAGAGGAAAAAAATTACAAAGTGGGATTATAAAGATGCTAATTTTCTCCCCTTTCTTAATGGAGAATCAAAAGATAATATCTAAAGTTGATGGATCTACAACACCCAAAGTACGGCCCATGAAAGAAATAGTCAGCTGGACTTCATTAAAATTAAAAACTGCTCTGCAAAAGCCACTGTCAAGAGAATGAGCAGACAAGCCACAGACGGGAGAAAATATTTGAAAAACACATTGCTGAGAAAGATTGTTACCCAAAATATACAAAGAACACTTAAAATTCAACAATAAGAAAACAACTGATTAAAAAATGGGCAAAAGAGCTGAACATACATTTTACCAAAGAAGATATGCAGATGGAAAATAAGCCTATGCAGAGATGCTACATACATCATATATCAAGGATTTAAATCAACGAGATATTACTGAACACCTATTAGAATGGCACAAACCTAAAGTTGATAGATCAAGAAATAAGTAAGCATTTTACTTCAAGTTCTGAAGCTACAAAAATACTTTAAAAATCCATCATCAGCAAAAATTAACATGTGAGAGACTGAAGAATGTTTAAAGGCATTACATCCATATTTTTCCTAGTTCAGAGTTAGTACACACAGTCAAGTTGATTGATCAAGATGTAGGAGTAAAGATATTCTAGATAAATTTATGGTGGCAATTTCTAGAAGAATTTTTTATACGTGCATATCTTTGGTGCATGGAGGACTGAGGATGAGGGGATATCTAGAAAGAGTTATTTTTATTTTGTGCTACTCAGAATTTTTTAATAAAGTGTCTGTAGTCCTTTTGTAATTTAAAAGGCAATGTTTAAATCATCAGTAATTTTTCTGTTACAAAAGAAAACAGCTGAAGGATGAAGTCTATGGAAACTTTTCTAGAAGCATAACAATAGATGTTAAAAACAAAGCATTGCTGAAAATGATGAATTTTTCAATTTTGAAATATCTTGAAGTTTTCCTCAAATTGTAAATCTCCCTAAGGGTGTTCTTCCAAGTCCTACTTATCAAACGCACTACTACATTCAAATTATAAAACTCTTACCTGTAATTGAAGCCAGCTGCAACCTTTTTGACAAGAACTAATTGCTGATAATGATTTAAGTGCTGTAAATTCACATGCCACGATTGTTTTAAATAGGGGAGCCTCTCACAGCTTTCTCTGAAACGAACTGTTAATCTTTGCTGCTGACTTATCAAATCCTTCAGTCACCTGTTTGCCATCATTTTCATGAGCTGATAACGTGTTTATTAGAGTCATAATGTGCAGGTGGAAGAATAAAGGTCTCATTCGATGGCACTGGAATTTCATCTGACATTTCTACATGGGAAAAGTTGGCATAAGCATCAGGCTTGGCTACAGGGGAGAAGACAGTAAAGGCATGTATTATTTTTTTAACTCAAGGCAAATGAAAAGGCAGCATTTGTGCAATGTCAGTAACTTTAGCTGATGTCTCTGGGTAAGACCTATAACCTATGAAGTTGTCCTTTTACCTGCTAGAAACCCAGGGTCCCCAATACTGGCAAATCTGGGTAGCTGGGTGTCTTGTCAATGGGTTCCAATCCCGGGCAAGTTTGCTATGGATTCAGTGTGACCAAAAAAATTAACAGCAAAACATTCTTGGGGTGAAAGGGTTATACCCAACTTTATTTCCAGGTGGCAGGTCAGTCACTAGAATCCTGTTCACTCAGAGCGAGTCTGCAGGCAGCAAGCCGGTCTCTGCCTCTGGGCCCCTCTGTCCATACAGCTGTCCTCTGGGCCTCTCTGCACAGCCATCCCACACAGCCGTCCTCTGGGCCTCTGTCCTCAGTGCTGCCACCACTCCAGCCTCTGCTCTGCTCTCCTGCAGCCTTGCAGTCCTGCCACCGTGTTGTGCGCAGAGCACTGGGCAGAGCTCTTTATATAGAGTCAACATCCATGTATTTCCCACAGGTGTGCAGTGAGCTAGTCAACCAGGACCAGGTGAGAATCCTGGCCACAGGAACTCTCATTTTATCCACACTGGGGGTTTGTGATAAGCAGCCTTCCACCACCCTTGGCATCCCAGCCTCTCTTGGGGAGTGTCTGATCCTTCCTCTTGTATTCAGCATTACATCCAGCAGCTGCCTCCATCTGCTCATTGCTGGGTTGGGGCATTACATATACACTGGCAGGCAGTATGAACTGTTCATTGAGAAAAGAGAGATTTTGCAACATATATTCAAAAGTTCACATGGCCTTTGACTCTGCAATTCTACAGCAAGGGTTTATCTGAAGAAAATAAGGTTGGATCCTATGCCAATTTTTAGCAACAAGGATTTAATCAGCATATTGTTTATAATAGTGGGAAACTGGAAACAATTTGATGGGCTGACAATGGGGGACAAGCCCCAGAGCTCAGGTTCAGGCATGGGAGACATGTGCAGGGCAGGGGTGCCCTGTGAACCCTTAACATTGGGATCCCACAACCAGGACACCTCCTTCCCAGAGCAAGACTTCCCCAAACCGCATAAGCAAAGTCAGCCCCACCTTCCTCATTTGTAAAGTGAGTAAATAGTACCTACTTCACCCGGCCTTTGGGGCTTGGAGAGCCCAGGATGTGTGAAATGCTCCGCACAGAGCCGGCTGTATTGCAAATACTAGTAATTATGAAGATCATGTTGAACAGGAAAATGTACTGATGGGGAAAATACAGCCATGGCAACCAGCGGGGGGAAATACAGCCTTGTTAGAGGACTATGTGCATAAGACTAATTACCAAAGTAGACTGTAAACGGTGAGTGTCCCCAAGGGGTAGCATATGATGATTTTATTTTCTTTCTGATTCTTTTTACCTATAAACTTTATATGAAGAAAGTATTTTGTTTTAATAATTAAGAACAAAAGAAATCACATTTTTAAAAAACTCTTTTGACTTACTTCAGTGCACAGAATTGGAAGAAACTCTCAGTGTTACCTCTCCCACCACTCCCACTGGGTGGCAAGGAGAGGGAGGCCCAGCCGGGAGAGCTGGCCCCGCGGTCCTCTTCTGCGCAGGAAGCCAGCCCCCAGACCCAGGGTCCCCGCTGCCTCACGGTGCCACTGGACTTCATGAAAAGCATACTGATCTGGGTCTCTCCGGGACAGACCTGTCTTGGCTCTCCCCTTGCATCTGGGCCCATGGCACAGTGCCTGGTGCATGGCAGGGGCTCAGTAATGCTGGTTCAACGGATGCATGAGTTCATGTGAGTTGCCTGGGCTTTCACAGGGCTGCTCGCTGAGCCCGTGTAGTGGAGGACATGCAAGTGCTAGGGAAGCAGAAAGGCTTCCAGTGCGGGCTGGGTCCTGCAGGATGCAGCCAAGAGATCTCTCGCCCAGGAAACCTCCAGAAGACATGGAAGCAGGCTGTGAGCTGAAGGAAGAAGCTATTGTCCCCCACAGCAAGGCCTACCATCTGGCAAGAGGTGTCAGGAAATAGGAAAAGAGAAACAGCATAGCTATTCCGTTCTTCCATTTATCTCTAGGCCCTCAGAAGAGTCCAGTTGGCTGCTTGGCAAAGGAAAATGATTTAAGATAAACTGTGACTCGCTGGTAATGCTTTAATGGGGTTTTCTGTCCAGATAACATTTGCATTGCACCAGGCCCCTCTGACTTCACCGCAGTCACAGGAGAATCGTAGGTAATAGGCCAGGGGGTCAGGTGCCATAAATCACCCCTCCCTGACAGCTGGCTTCCCCACCCGAAGCATCCCGCCAGAAAGACTCTATAAAAGATAACCCCACACACCTTTCTGCCGGCCAATCCCACGCCCTCAAACAAATGTGCTTCCAGGGACATTTTTATGATGGGGTTTGTTTAATTTAAAGTTAATCACATTGTCCTTTTCATCTGCTCTTCTGGACCTCTTACAATTTGAGAGGTTGAAAGTGATTCAAAAAAAAAAAAAAAAGAAAGACACTGATTTCCCCAGACCTGATTCCCCGGCCACTTAAGATGTTCCCGTTGGTACTTGTGGAGCCCATGATTTCCCTGGGAGACTCGATGTCTGTTTCGATAGGAACAATTTATCACCCTGGTGAAACCAGACTGCTGTTTGGAAGGCAGTGCTAGGATTTATGAATCCCTTTTCTCTGGGAATGAATCTAATTCCCAGGGGTGGAAGGGCCATTAAAACATTTGGCCTGCTGCACCTGTGGCACTTGAGACGGTGGCTTCCAACGTGAGTGGCAGCGAAGCCAGGAAACCATCTCATGTCACACACACGTCCCCGTCTATACGGTGCTGTGCACATGTTCACCTTCCCAAGCATGGAGAAAGCTCATTGTAGCACATGAAATCCAATTAACTTGGGTCTAAAATAATAATTTTAATTATGAATTCAAAACAATTAGATTGACTTGCAGAGCGATTTCACTCTATTTTTCGTGCGTGTTTTTTATTTATTATTAATTGGAAATACTTTTTCAAAGTATGCACTTTTAAGCCTCAGACCATGTTCTTGTTATATTTAGGCCAGTTTCATCTTGCAGTTTCTAGCCAGGGATCCTTTTATGTGCAGCAGCCAGGCAGGCAGTCATGATGGCCCCTGGAATCTTCTGGGGATCTTCAAAAACTACTGATGTCTGCCTCCCACCCACAGGAAGTCTGATACAATTTCTGGGACTTTAAGCTTCCTAGGTGATTCTAATCTATAACCAAGTTTGAGAACCACTTCTACAAGATAATGAGCTTGATATTTCTGAAGTGAGCATAGCAGAGTTTCAAATTAGACATCCTTCTTATAATTGGTCATCTATTTTAATTGAACCAAATCTGACTTCCTAACTTGTTTCATTGAGCAAGCTGATAATTGGCCAAATATGCCTCCTGTCATCATGGACAAGTGAGCTGTTTACACGGTGGTTGTCTTTACCTTATTTAACACCTGTGTGCAAATCAACAATTCTAGAATGAACAGCACTTCTGCTCTCTAGATTGTTTCCAGCTGATCAAACAGCTCGCCTGAGACAGTTTCACGTCATACATTTCTTGATTCATTGTGCCGGATAATGGTCACCTACTCACCATCTCAACTCCTCACCCACCACCCATCCACCATTCAATCCTTTTTCAGGCACTGGTGTTACAATAAGGAAGGACACCTTCCTCTCTTAAGGGAGCTCACTGTCTGGGGTGGAAAGGAGACACATTAACAGAAATCATAGGAAAAGGTGGGGAGTGCCAAACGACAGGTAAATTGAGGGTGCCAAAGGGGCACGGGACATGGGCCTCTAACACCACCTTGGAGCAGGGCAAGGGGCTCTCACAATCAAAGGAAAAAATACTGTCATTTTTGCAAAGTGACTTTTTGTATCATTGAACTCAAACAATCGATTATCATCTGTAAGACAGAAGCATAAAAAGATGGCCACAATATACGTTATGACCATTTCTCCTTGCATTCTCATTCAGTCATTCCCTAGAACTAAACAAATATATGTATTCAGCAATCAGGACATTAATGAAAATACAAAATATCTAAATTTATACATCTTCTGCTTTCGGTATTGTTACTTGCTTTAGAAATAACATATGTATCAACAACTCTGTTTTGGTCTCCCTGGTTCCATGGCACTTTTAAAAGTACACTTACATCCAAGGACAGACATGCAAACGAGGAAGGCTGCATTCTTAACGGTGGTCACCAGGGTCAGGAACCCTGTGATCTTCCTGGGGCTCCCTTTTTAAATGCCATTGACATTGGGGATTTCTGTGCATTAGTAGGTCAGCACATGATAAAGCATGTGCCTATTTTAACACCAAACTCAAAATAAGAGACCAAGGCAAACACCAGGATTTCCTCGGCAGTCACAGAGGAGATGCCATCAGCGAGCCGCAGGATAGAATGGAACCAAATCCCCTTGGCCACACACTTTGAGTGACTGCTTACAGGGCTGCATAAGAAGTAAGCACAAAATAGAGTATAAGTGAAAAGAGTGTGAGCCGGTTGATAATACAAGTACCGGGAGAGAAGAAGTTTTCTTTTCCCCATTTGAAATGAACTTAACATCTGATTTTGAATTTATGGTCTTAAAAAATTGAAACTCAAGGGACATTAGAGAAAATTTAACCCGATATTCATTTATAAATGAAAAAAAATGGAGGTCTGGCATGGTGAATTAATGGCTGAGGCCATGCTCTGAGTGAAGGTCAAGGTGAGAAATGAAACCCCAGGCCTCCAACCTCCCACGACCCTCCTTGCCACGGACTGGCAGCATCATCACTAAAGGCATGCCTAAACCCTCCCCGGGGCGAGGCACTCTAATTGCCAATGCCACCAGGAGAACAACCCCACTGCTGGTTAACCCAGGCAGGAGCTACGACGAATCTCAGCCTACAGGTTTGCATGCGCAGGAAACATAGTTTGTTTATTTTTACAATGACAACTTAATTTCAGAGCCTCATTTCTTCCTTTACAGGATCACAGCAGAGCCCCGTAGTGCCTATTGCCCAGACAGTGAATAGGGGCGGGAGCATCAGCGCATCCAGCCCTCAGTCACTGCCATCTCTCAGTGGATACATTTTTGGTACACACAGAAACGTTCTCCATCCGGTCTCCCGGTGTCAGCTCTTGCAGTCGGCCTCCAAGTCCTCCTGTCCCGGTTGTGGGCCCTCTTCAGGTCCAGCAGCCTCCTAGTCAATTCTGTGCAGTTGTTGTTTCTACACATGGGTGAGAGCTGGCACAGGGTCCTGTGAGGGGGCTGCATCAGGCCTGCCTACCTAAACGTGCGATGAAAATATTTCACCCTTGGGGGCCAGGGACACTGGGTTAATGCGGTTTTCCTGGGCCCTACCCAGGGAACTTCAGGGGTGACAAGAGCCCTCTAGGAGTTCTCAAACATATCTGGGGTTTCTGTAGCGACCCTCCTCCACCCCCTCCAACTGAGGACTCACAACTGCCGAGGGATGTGTGGGTGAAGATAGAGCTCTGGGCATCCTCCCAGATCTCTTCTCCAATCTCTAGAATCTTTATTTAATCTCAGGGCTACAGGGAAGGAAAACTGGCTCCAAGCTAGCATTCTTCCAAATGTATTGTCTGTACTCCCAGGCCCTTTGAAATTCAAAAGCTAAGAATTGAGTTCCTTGTTCTACAGCTTACACCTCCGGAGACAATGACTGCTTAGCTCCCAAAGTGGGAGGAGTGCTTTGAACAGTAGCAAGGAGTGCTCACTAAAACAGTACTCCACCTCCCCAAGACCAAGGCAGCGACACAGCATGAGCCCTCGTGTGCGGGGCCCACTGGTAGACCCCGTGGCTTCTCCGTTGCCATACTTCCGCCCCCAGACCCAGTCCAAAATGCCGTCGCCAAAGAGGAGATCGGGAAAAGCAAGAGACCTTAGAGAATCAGCACAAGCCATCGCTCCTCCCATGGGTAGAATACAACCCACGAAGGGCATGACAGCAGCATTTCCTTTTACTCTGAAGTCCACCGCAAGATGCACACGTCCTCTCTAAGCTCATCGTCTTTATCTGTGTGAGGCAGACAGCACTCTCTGCTTACAAAGATTGCAGATAGGGAACATAAACCCTTAACGAGGGCATGTGTATTGTTCTTGCACAATAAATACCAGACATTATTCAAAACTTTCTCTTCTGTATCATCATCGATACCCTTTTTTTTAAGACTGGAATTTCCACCTGGCACCCTTCTGGGTTTACTAGCTGGTACAGTGTTAGTGAGGAGACACCAGGTCATACTTTTGGTTACTACACAGGCCACATGGAGGAAGATGTTTGAGAGAAGCCTATGTGTGTCAGATTATCTAGGAAATGTGAATGATGGCTAACAAAAGCAACTTGGCAAGGGTACAAATGACTCAGGGCAAGGCTGTTTCCATTTCTAGAACAACTCAGACCTCTTTGTCTTATGGAGACCGAGTCTGTAGGTTGTGGCCCATATGTACATAGTGCGAACCAGGGAAGTCCAGAGCCCTCCTTGACTCGGCACCTGCCCCAGCGATTCTCACTGGGTGTTAACAGTGCAGACTCCCAAGTCAGCTCCTCATGGCTCTTGATTAGGAATCGTTGCCAGAAAGAACTTCCTGGAGGAGATAGAATTTCAGAACACATCAGCAGGAATAACTTCCAACCACGAGGGGCGTTCCAGGAGAGAACGGTGCGCGCCTAGGGCTCTCGTGCGCATCCCGCTGCGTGAGTCCCAGCCCCCCTGCTGCCCAGCAGGCACACGGTCCGACCATGCAGACAACCGATCTAGCCCCGCCCCTGGCCCCACCTGGGTCTTCAGATTTCCCTTTGCCAAGGTGTTGTACTTTCAGATGCTGATACTAAATAATCAAGTGACATAACCATCATGCTTACTCATTTTTCATGTTCACAAGACTGAGAAGCATTTGACTTATGACCTCCTAACATCACATTTTATACAAATTTGGGGCTTGTGCTTACCACGCCCCCACTAACACCTAGAGCTGGTTCGCCTTCAGTGGAGCTCTGACCAGAGTGAACATTTCGGGGCACCAACATTTACGGTGCTAGTTTCTTCCAGAACTCTACTCAAGCCTCCCCATTCCAAACTGCCTGAAGACCCAGAAACCCCCGGGAAGTTAACCCAGTTATTCTGAGAACCCAAGAACATACAGTAGCAAATGGTTTCCATTTATCTAATGGTGAAATAAATTGGTTCTATCCCTCTCACCCTCAACAAGATAATTTCAAGTCACACACCAAGAGCTGAATTAAGATCAATAGCTTAACCAAACAACACAAGAGTAAAATTTAGCTAAGAGCTCCTGAGTGCTTAGGCGGCCAGTCCCCATCATCCAAGTGCTTCACTGTCATCAACTCATTTAATCCTCACAACACTACAAAGCCAATACTGTTATTATCCTCAGCTGACAAAGGGGGAAACCGATCATAAAATGACACTAAAGCCACACAATTAACAACTGGCAAAGCCTGGGCTCCGGCCCGGAGGGTGGCCTCCTGAGTCCACAGGCCTGAACACAGATGTTTGAGGCATAGAACAGGACAGCTCAGGATGCTGAGCTGAAGGCAAAGCCTCTGAAAGTAAAGGAAGAGAAATTGGGGAAACAACAGTCACTATATGAGTTGTAAATGGCCCTTCCAAAGCCACAGCTCTCTGTAAGGCAGCTGCGGCCCGCACGCCCTCAGTCACTGAGGATCGCTCGTTCCGACCTTCTTCCACTCGAGACGGCCCGACGCTGAGACGGAAGCTGCCCCCGGGCAGGGGGGTGTGCACCATCATCCCCGCAGTCGGGGCTGTGGCCGGGGAGGAAACCTACTTCCGTCACAGAGCCCAGAGGGGCCCCTGGTCTTCGGGCCCCTTTCAGGGGGGCCCCCAGGAGCCCAGCTCCCCCTGGTAGGAGTTCGTCTGGCTGCATCCTGCTGAGCCCTGTGATCAGGCCAAAGTGCACAGAATAAGAGGCCATGGCTGCTTCCTGCCTCGTCTCCCTCTCCTGCCAAGTTCAGAGGCCATTCCGTCCCGAGGGAGCAGAGCCCCGGCCAACTCCCGCTCAGCGAGACCGTGTTCACACAGACATGGGGGAGACACCGGGTGAGAAGGCCCGGCCCCGTCAGCACCTCCCGGTGGGGAGCACCCAAGGTGGGTGACCAGGACACAGCCCGCCACAAGGCCGCCCGAGGGCGGAGCAGGTGCGCCCAGGACAAAGCCTGACCTGAGGCGTGTCCTAAGCTCTGCGGGAATTTCCCCAGGCCCAAACATTTGCCCTACTTTGACATTTTCATTGAACAGCAAGAGGTATGTCTTCATGAATGACTCGAAAGAAAGCTTTGAACAGAAAAACAATTCTTTTCCATCTTGACCCAGTTACTAAATACAGCATAGTTAACAGGAACTCAGTGGAAGTTCTCTCAGCGTTGGCCACGGTGTGGCACGGCTACTGACAAAGATGGGCTCGGGTCCAGAGGTCAGAGGCCACTGACGGACAGCAGCATTCAGGCAGCCCTGCCTGTCCTAGGAGGATGCTGGATGTCTTTCCTGACCTCTCCAGGCTAGGGCACGTGCTCCTAGGGAGGGAATCATGATGTCTCCAGAGGTCGCTCCAGGCCTGAGACTCCCCTCCCCACGTCCCTGGATCTCCGGCCTCCGGAAGGCAGGGGCACCAGCCATCCTTCCCGCCTTCTCTCAAGTTGGCACAGGGATAAGCAACAGAACAGGCTCGAAACACACGCCTGCAGAGAGCCCATCACACAATCAGCGAAACACAAGGTGCTTCAAAGTTTTCAGGGCAGGAAACGTCAAAAGAATGAGGTATCTTGATAAAGGCAACTAAGAAAATGAAAACAATCTGGTCTCTGAAACTCAACCGCCCTGCTCCCCAAAAAGCCCTTCAAAGGCCCGGGTCCGGCGGCTGCGGCTCCAGGGCAGAGCCCATCTCCGCTCCCCCGCAGGCACCGCTCCCCGCCGCCCCTGCCACCCAGGTGCACGTCCTCGCTCCACAGAGGCAGAGGGGTGACCGCAGAGAAAGCTGGCTTTCTTGGTAAACAGTAGAGCCTTGAGGTTCTGCAGCCTCCCTGGCCAGCTGACTCCGGTGGGCTGGTCTCTCCTGAAGGAGCCTCACCTTGTGGCTCACAGACGGGCTGAGCGCCATCAGCTGAGGCTGCGACCTTGGTCACGGGCTATTTCGCTGCTCATTTTGAGATGGGCAATGAGCAAGTGACTACTCGGGCTGAGGGGCAGTGAGGGGCCTCAAAAACCTAGTGGGCAGGAGATGCTTCCCTGACTTCGGTGGAACTGCTAGGGAACAGTGCGGGGGGCGCACCCCACTGCAGCCGGCGGTGCCTGCGCTGGGGCACCAGGAGGGACACAGGGAGGAGCAGCAGGACCGAGGGCCAGGCCCAGCTGTGGCCTCATCCACCAGGAGCTTGGGGTGCTGTCCTCCCCCATTCCAGAGGGGAAACTGAGTCCCTGCAGCCAGCAAGGTTTCTGAGAACTCAGTGCCCCGGGCCCTCCATGCAGGCTCCAATCTGGTAGGATACATAGCCCCAGGTCACCTGCATCACCTACCTGGGTGCCTCTGGGGGAGGAGGCAGTCCTGGAGTCGCTCCCAGGCAGGGAGAAGGTGGGGGTGGCAAAGTTGGGTTAAGGGTACCAGCAGAGAGGGGTCCATGCCTCCAGGCTGTCCCCCTCCCCTGGGTGACTGCAGCTCCTGCAAGGCAGCTGTGCACCCTCCCCTCTATCCCCCGTTTACCCAAAATGCCATGGTCCCTGCCCTTTGCATGAGCTCTTGCCTATCCAGTCCTGTGCACCCTTCGTCCTGCTCCTGCTCCCCACTGCAGTGGGGGGGTAGAAGGAGCCGGCAGGGATGGGGAGCATGGGTAGTGGGGGGCTGAGCCCACCATGCAGGCCTGTGCAGCAGCCAACAGTCTCAAGCCTTTCTTTCTTTACAAACTTCATTGAATGTGCTTGTGCATGTGTGTGTGTACAAGGTCTTTAAAGAAAAAAGTGTGAAAAATGACTAGGGTCTCCTTTATATATTTAATACAATTAAACAAGAAACCACAAAAAAGTGATCACACACCCCAAGCCAGGTTCCCGCGGCCTTTCCCAGGGCAGGTAAAGCCATAATGTGAACTAAAAAGGGAAAAGCCAGAGCCTGTGGATGGGGCGTTGAGAAGTGGCTGCGGACAGAATTGTCCCACAGGAACAACTGCCCCCCTGAGCTGGGGGTGTGGATACAGGAAGCCAGTGAGAGCATTCTTAAAAGGTTAGATAAGAAAAACAGGTGCAGCACCTGGTATTTCTCTTCTTGGCTTTTACTTGCTAGAAATACTTCTCTTTTATTACATACTTTTACCTTTATGACCAAGGTCCACTGGATTCCTTGGGCCTTTTCTTGGTGTCATTTCTTCCTTGTTGATACAAGCAAGTGGTTTTAATTCCATTTAAGACCTGTGAACATTCTCCCTCCCACCCCGGCCCACAGGGACCTGCCCTGGTTCCTGCCCATCCCAGTCACGTGGGTTTCTTTCCATTCCTCTCATACGCACACACCTGTTCACACCAGATCCATCCTAGTGTCCTTCTCAATTAGCGATTCCCTAAAGCAATCAGGAAACAGAGTGGTTTGGGACCACTTCCTGACTCCATTTGCCTTTAAAACCTTGCCGAAGTTGGTGACATCAGCATCGGTATTCTGTGACCTGGGCTCTATCTAGCACAGCGCCTGGCTCACGTTGGTGCCCAGTAAGCATTTCTTGTTGGACCTACAAGTACTGGAAGAGCCTCTAGTGTTATTGTCCCTTATACTCTTCAATTTAAATGTCCCTGAGAGCAAATAGGCTTGTTTGGCTCCTGATTCTCTCCCTTTCCTTTATCCCCGAGGAACACTGCCCCATGAGACACAGCCATGCTGATCGGTATAAATGAGCTTGCAGGGGGATTCCACCGAGGTAGCACCCACTTCCTCTGAGCCAGTGCACATGCGGCATCAAGATTCACCCTACACAGGACAGGCCTGTCTATCCCCAATCTCTTCAAGTCTGTAGTGGCTCAAATTAAATAAAAAGTATGGGCCAGTGCAGTCACCAAAGCCAGAGAGAAGTTGGGGTCCCACTAGTTTTTGAAAATTCTATTTGCGGGGCTGATGGGGGTTTATGTCATTGGTCCAAATATTATGTAGCTGTGTGATTCTGCGCAGTCAAATCAAGGTGTTCCCGGACGGCATGAACAAATAAATTAAAAAAATGCACAAGGCTACTGCCCACTGTCTCTCTTCCTCACTGTCCTTTTTTCCCTGTATTTCAAGGTCAGTGGTTCCTAGACCTTTGGACTTCATTGATTAAAAAATTGAATCAATTTTCAGTTTTCAATTGAATTTTGACTCATTGAATCAGCCACTGAATAAAAAAACTTGCAACAGAACCAGGCCTTTAAATCTAGTCACTGTCTAAATGAAATTCCTTACACCTGATGTAATGGGCCAACTTATTTTAAAGTCTGAATAAATATCAAGTCACTTTTGGCAGCGATGGAGGTGACCCACCGTGATGTCAGAGTGGCCAACTCAAACAACGCTTTAAAGATATTCTGACTCTTAAACATGAGGCAGTGTTTTGAACTATTTGCTTCCCTGGCCTAAAATGCCCTCTGCCCTCCTCCAAATCCTGGCATCTTTCAAAACTTAATTGAGGTCCCACCTTCTCCACAAAGCCTTTCTAGCCTACACCAGCTCTCCCAAATCTCCTCCGCCTCTGAATCCAGCATCACTTCGAGTCCGTCAGATGAGCATTTAATTATAAGCCTGTCATGTCTTGTTCGCAGTGGTTTCAAGTGGGTTATTCTGGTCTCCCTTCATGGATCTCAGTGGGCAGGACCCATGTCTTCATGTCTTTTTCTTTTTTCTGGGTCCTGCCCAAGAGGAGCAGGTGTAGTCTGAACACCAAGAAGGGCTCAAATGTCCTTGCCCATCAGCTGATAAGATCTTTCCACCAGCGGTCAGTCTCCGGAGCTGACCCTTTGTGACCAGAGGAAGGGATTCTACCCTGACCTCGTTAAAACCACATGCCAGCCAACTGTACTGACTGCCCAGGGGAGTCTAGCTGAGAAGTTTGAGGGGAATGAGTTAGCAATGGTTACTTGTAATGCACGGCATCCCCTACACAAACAACTAGAGTAAAATATGGAACACGAGGACAGTGAAAGAAACAGAGAATGCTGGTGGGGCTTGGGGGCAAAGAGACTTTCCATCAGGGGTGATCAGGCAGTGCTGACAGAGGGGGGCTGAGCTGGAAGGCACCCAGTTGTGGAATGAATCAGACCAGGACTCAAGACCTGATAGGATGCATAGCCCCAGGTCACCTGCATCACCTACCAGGCTGCCTCTGGGGGAGGAGGTAGTCCTGAAGTCACTCCCAGGCAGGGAGAAGGTGGTACATCTGTCATCTCTAACGGCACAAGCCCAGGCTCAGCAGTGCTTTGTTACTCCGTGTGGTCCCGGTCATGGGCAACACCTGGGAGCTTGTGACAAACTGAATCTCAGGCCCCACCCGAGGCCTTTGAATGAGAATCTGCATTTTAATGAGCCCCCTGACGGTTCACGTGTGCGTTAAGGTTTGTGAAGCCTGCTGTACGGGACGATGCTTATTGTTCATCCACTTAACGGCAAACAGGGCACCTAGTTCGCTTGGAGTTAGAACCCCTCCCTTTTGAATTATTCCCCAAGTGGTCAGGAGTTGGTGCTAAGCTACTCAGTGCATTCCATTTCCTAGGCCACAAGGGCTGGTCCATGGATGGGCATGTGGCCCAGGTCAGGCCAATCAGGGTCAACTGGATAAAGCCAGGCTGGTGTTCGACCACTTGGGCAAGCTGACTTGCCCTTCCTATCAAGGTGAGGAGAGAGGGGGTGAGGTTGTCCTTGCTGTGAACCATCTTACAGAGGGTGTCCAGTTGTCACTCCCTTGAGTGACATCTTATGGGACCTGAAAATGGACCATAGACAAAATAAGAAGAGCAATGAAGAGACAATGACCCGTCATGGCAATCTTCAAGCCTGGAAAGACGGAGCTTGTCTAAGAAGCTAATCATACAACCCTACAGATTCCCTGTTTGCTGAAGTCAGTTGGGGTGAGGTTTTCTGCCCCTGGAGAACAGATGAGGGGCGCGTCCCCAGCTCCCAGCACGCCGCCTTGCCCTGCTGATGCCATGCCTCTGGCTGTGGCCCCGGCAGTGATCGCTGTGGCAGTTAGCCATGTCCTTGAAGCCTTTAAAGACTCTCTGTGGCTCCAGTTAAGCACAGACGCAGAAGCGAAACCTCTAGACAAAGTTCACTAACTTTGACTAATCCAGACAAAACATTTTCCTAAGTTGTTTTCTTTTGCAGAATAAAATTGGGGATATGCAGAAATTGAGGGCTTGAAGGCTGAGCCAGAGACCAAGAGGATCAGCTCTGGCACTTTGTAAGGTCGGTCTGTTCTCCTAAGGGAGAGAAGCGCTCTTCCCCTCTCCTGGTGCCTCTTCCTAGCAGCCTCTCTCACGCCCTCCCAGGGGTAGAGATGCCTGTCTGGGTGGTATTTTAGGAAGCAAAGCTGGGCACGCGTGGTTCAGCTCTGCCCTTCTCCTCTGTGTCTGAAGAGGACATGCATTCTCTGCTGCTCTAGGCTGTAGTCATACCTGAGGTTGACTCCACGCATCAGGGTTCACCTGCCCCCCAACCCGCCGTCAGCACCCTCCTGCCCCAGGCTAGTGCTGCAAGGACTGGAGGCTAAGCTGGCCTAAACCCAGGTCAGTTCAGAAAGCCACCAAGCCCTCACACACTCCAGCAGGAAAGTGCCACCTCCGTCTTTATTCACAGTCTTAGCCTTTACCATGTTCAGAAGCCAGGTGGGGAAGAGGGGCACTCTTTTAGGGGGGCCCCAGGAAAGCTGCAGCAGTCCAGACAGACTGGAGAGGGCTGGGTGTAAGTAGAGGACGGCCTGGAGGGAACTGAGGCTGGGCTGGTGAGACAGTAAGTGGAGGCCAGCAAAGTACAGATGTGAGGGCAGGTGCAGGGAGGCCCCCAGGAACTGGCATTTGACAGAGAGGCCGGAGGAGAACATGGCATAACCAAGGACTGGGCATCTGCAGTGGGGAGACCAGAGGTGGGAGACGCTGGAACCTGCAGCCGGGCACAGCTTCAAAAGGAAGAGCCCACAGAGTTGTTCCAAATCAGCAAGTAGGTGAATAAACTAGAGGGGAGCCGGGGAGCAGGCCCAGGGTGACTGCTGAGAGCTGTCCAGACCCAGGCAGCTGGACCCAAAGGCCCCCTCACCCAGAGGTCCACTGGGCACCAGGCCGAGGGCCCGGGAGAGGTGGGGGCGGGAGAGGTGGCCCAGGAGCGGCAGCGCCCACTGCTTCCAGCCAGTTTGGACGCAGAGTAAGAAGAGCCACGACACTGTGGGTGGAGGTCATGGTGAAATATCAGGGACCCGCCCGACGGCGCAGGCTACGCTCCCAGGCCGGGGAACCAGAGCCCTGCCTCCGTTGCCACCAGGTCCCCCCGACCATGCTGAGTTCCCACTCACACCTTGCTGGGTGCTGCTGGGACCTCAGCTGCGATGAGTCCCAGAGAGGCGACTGTTTCCTCAAGCCGTGCCTCTGTAAGCACTTAGTGGGTAAAAAAAGGAACCACAGAAACTAAAAAAAAAAAAACAAAACAAAACAAGAATCCTCTGATAAGCTGCATTCAAGTCACCTACTTAGGAAAGAAGTTCATGTTAACGGCTCAGGTCAAAGAATGAACTAAGGCTGTGGCTCTGAATTTTTAACCCTGGTTTTTCATTCTGGTCACACAGCATGATTTCTCCATGGATTTGACCCTGATTCTGCCATTTAAAGCAGCCATGCAAATGCATCCTGGCCCTTGGCCTAGGAGCTGGCTGACCTGCTGCCTGCCTTGTTGGGGGCACTGGGCCCCATGGTAAGTAGAGTCTCTGGCTGAGAGGCCAGGCACCACCCTCATTCTGTGGGTGCCCACCGACATTGGACAGCCACCTGCCACATGACATCCACATTCCCCATGGGGTAATTGAGTCAAAATCCTGCTAAGACTTTTCGCCAGAGATGAGTTATTTTTTAATAGGGGGCAGGAGGGAGTCAAGTAACATGAAAAAAATACTTCTCACAAACTATTTTAAAATTAGAAACAAAATTGTACTCTCTATCCTGCAATATATCACGGTCTCCACTGGTGAGAATGAAGGCTAGGAAAAGATCTGTGGCATTCTTAAATAACGCTTTTGCAGTACTGAAGATATTTCCAAAGGCTCTGTGAGGCCAATTTAAGAAAACTATTTTCCCAAAAGCATTTCAAGAGGACATAAGTGTTCTACCAATGTAATTTTTCTAATACAGTTGGGCTGTACACTTAGACATTCTAATTTCAATTTAGAGCCAATCTTATTGTTTAGCACGACAGATATTATGAAAAAGGGACTCAACTTTCTGTGAACTGAAAAGAAAAAGCCCCTAATGCATCCACGTTGCCTTAGTATTCAGCTCATGCACTGTTATTACTATGTACTCAATAAATACACATTAAACCTTGCAGTAGTCCTAATTACTCAGATGAAAGCAAATTTTTGCATGAAGTCCATAGTATTAAAATATTATCACACTCTTCCACACTAAACTAATTGGGCACTATATGCAGATTTTCAGCATTAAAGTGAACATATTCTCAGTCATTACGTGGAGGCCAAGCAAACACATTTTCTGAAGCCGTCAATGCTTGGAAATCTTCTGCCTGGATCTCAGCTGCTAAGGTAGCGATTGCAAAACTCCTTCCTCTGCCCAGAAACGGGGAGCAAGAGGTTTCATTAAAGGCGCTGCCAGCTTTCCCAGCACTTTGGAAATCAGCTGAGACCATCCATGCCTGGTATAGTCTGGTGGACCGGAAATGAGATGGCCTGGGTCATTGACAGTGTGCAGGCACCTCATTATGCTCATCTGAGTAAAATCAAGCAATTTAGTTTGAAAGGGAAGCCATTGCTCTCTCTTCACTTATGTGCACACATGCACACACACACATACTCTCCCTGCAAAAGGACCTCATCTCCCATGTTTGTAACCACTGGCTCCCCCTTGCCCACAGCAGGAAAAGAATCACATCAGCAAACTAGAAGCAGTTGTTTTTCTTCCTGCCACTTGCCATTAAAGCCCAGCATCGCAGCACAGCCTAGCAGGGCACTCACTCCTGCCTGCTATAGAAACTCGCCTGCAAGTAATAACGTTCTTTCCATTTTTCAGAGAGGAATGCAGATGACATTTTGGTGAGTGTTTCTTCATTGTAGTTCTTGGTAATCACATTCAGACAGGGTGTGGCTGCACACATGGTTAAGTATCTCCCAAGAATGAATAGAAAATTATGAAATTTTTATACACACACACAGACTGTGGAATATTATTCAGCCTTAAAAAAAAAAAAGAGAGCCTGCCATTTGCAACAAAAAGGATTAACCTGAAGGACATTTTGCTAAGTGAAAAAAATAAACTGCATGACCTCACTTATGTGTGGAATCTAAAAACACAGAATACAGAGAAGCAGAGACTAGAACGGAGGAAGTGGGGAAAATGGGGAGATGTTGGTCAAGGGGACAGAGTGTGGTTATGCAGCACGAGTAAGTCCCAGGATCTCACGGACAGCATGGGGACTGGCTGGTAGTACGTACTGAATACTGGAAATTCACTCAGAGTAGAATTCAGGTGCCTCATCACAAAAAAGATGTGGCCACATGGGAGGAGCATATGTTAATTAGCCTGACTTGTAATTATTTCACTATATATAAGCATATTAAATCATCATGATGTACCCCTTAACCATATACAATCTTTATTTTTTAAAAATTGAAAATAAAAGCAGTATCTTTCACAAGAGTCAGAGACTCTACTAAGGTGGCCCTGTGGCAAGTAGCTTTACATTTTAATTGGAGCAATAGGCAGACGCTGACTATCCTATAGGGACAGCTCTGTGAGCTAGAAGGCAGAGCCCACTGAGGGTCCTGACACCTTCCTCCCTTGAAACCCCAACAGCTCTTCAGGTTGCTGTCAGCATCACCTCCTTGAGTACTGTCGGTGACGGTTCACCCACTTGGCAATCGGCTATGCTACACATTATACTGGGCATGAGGAATAGGGCAGGTAGGACCTAGGACATGCCCTTGAGTTGCTCACATGGGAGACGATTGACTTGACTATTTGTATAGGGTGACTCCAGACTTGGGAGGCAGCCTCGTTACGCTCCCGCCTAACAAACTTCCTAGGTGGGTTCCCATTAATGGAATTTGGGGAAGCATATGTTTCCAAAATAATGTACATGACTTCAATTACATGGCAGTTTGTGTATCTTTAAAATGTCTTTTGAATTATAAAGTATTTCAAACATACAGAAAATTATACAAAGAATATAAAAAAATGCCTACAGACATACCTGTGAGATTTCATAATTCTTAACATTTTGACATATTTTCTTCAGGCCATTCATTTTAGAAGAGAAAAAGATATTTAAGAAACTGCAGATGGTTGAAGCCCTTTTTATAAACTATGTGAATATTGTTTTCCTTGCTTATAAACATTGCATAAATGGTGTATGCTATTTATCTTTTACTTGCTATATATATCATGTATTTTTGTTTGTTTGAAAATTCATCCACATCAATACAGTCCAAGTGCACTACATTTTGTATCGGCGTATCTTATTCTGTTTGACTATGTGCCAATTTGTTTATCCCTTAGCCAGGGATAGACATTTAGGACATTTCCAAGTGTTCACTGTCGCAAGCTCTATGGCACTAATGTTTTCACATCACACCTCAGGCCTGGTAGGAGGCACCCCCTCAGGTAGGTGCTAGTAGAATTGCTGAGTCACAGTGTAGCGCTCTCCACATTTGTCAGGTATTGCCAAAGCATGCTGCAAACATCTGCACCGATCTGTGTTTCCACACGAGGCTGTGTGACAGTTCTCATTGCTTCACATCTCCCCCAGCAGTGAGTATTAAAAGACTTGCATTCTTGCCCATCTGATGAGTACAAGATAGAATTTCATTGTTGCTCTGACCTGCATTTCCCTGGAGTCAGACTTGTTCTCACAAATTTACATACACATACAGTCTTTGAGGCCTCTTGCTCCAAGAATTCTCTAATGGCCCGTTTTTCTCTTTGTTGTTTTTAACTTTCCTTATTTTGAAGAGTTATTTATATATTCTTTTCTAACTTTTGGGGGAACATCTTTATTGAGATATAATGCACACAACATATACTTCACTCACTGGAAGTATATAATTTGGTGGCTTTTAGTAAATTCACAGAGTTGCACATCCATCGTACAATCAATTCTAGAATTAATTTTTAGAGTTATACAATATTTTCTATTAGTGCCCCAAAAAAATCTCTGTACACCTTAGCCATCGTCCCCCACAGTCCCCTCACTTCCCTCTCCCCCTCAGCCTCCCCTAACCTTTTCTCTGTCCCTCTAGGTTTGCCTATCCTGGAACTTTCACGGAATCATGCATGTGGTCTTCAGTAACAGGCTCCCTTCCCTTAGCATGTTTGCAAGATTCATCCACATTGTGACGTGTATCACATTTCTTTTTACTGTGATAAAATATGCATAATATAAAATGTACCATTTTAACCATTTTTACATGTAAAGTTCAGGCCACTAAGCACTACAAGGTGATGCCACCATCACCTCTCTCCCTCTCCAGGACCTCATTTTCCTAGACTGAAGCTGTCCCTGTTAATCACTAACTCCCCAGCCCCTCCACCCCCAGCGCCCCGCCCCCACCATGCTACTGTCTGCTCTCCGAGTCTGTCTAGAGACCCCATGTAAGTGAAATCAGACAGTGTCTGCCCGCTGTGACTGGCTTGCTTCACAGGTTCATCCACATCATATCATGTACCAGAATTCCCTTCCTTCTAAGGCTAAGTGATACTCCGTTCTATATGTATACACCATACTGCTTATCCATACATCTATTGATGGACACTTGGATTGCTCCCACTTTCTGGATGTTGTACTGCTATGAACATGGGTGTACAAATATATATTTGAGTCTCCTCTTTCAATTATTTTGGGTATATACTCAGAAATGGAATTGCTGGACCATATGGTAATTCTATGCTTAAATTTTTTAGGAACTGTCATACTGTTACCTATTTATATATTCCAAACACTTTCATTGGTAAATTTATTGCAGATACCTTCCAATACATGGCTGTCTATCTTTATTGCACAAGAATTTTAATTTTAATACCAAAATTTATGAATATTCCCTTTATGGTTTTTGCATCTTGTGTCTTATTTGATATGCTTTCCCTAATGTTAGAAGACAGTCTCCTACATTTCCACATTTCCCATGTTTGTCTTTAATCTACCTGAATTGGTATCTTGGTGAGGTAAAGACAACTTTTTCCCCATATGGACAACTAAATGTGCCAGAGGACAAACCCACACATTCCCCACTAATTTGTGATTCTGCCTGTCTTCTACACCAGCTTCCCATGTGGGTCAATTTCTGGGTTTTCTGGTCTGTTCAATTGATTCACTTTCTATTCTTGCCTCAATGCACTATCTTAATAAAACAACTTTTTAATAAGTCTTCATATTTAGAGAACAAGTCCTACATCATGTTCTCCTCCTTTCAAATCATCTTGTCCTTCACCCTTGCATGTGAACTTGAAGATTCTGTATTCAGTTCACTTCACTGAACTTAACAATTAATATTAAGTGTCCTTAAAGCTATGGGAGATTGCACCTTCCCATCCACACCAAGGCTGTTACTCAGACAGCTTTGCTTTACAAATAAGGACCTGTTGACGTTCCTGTGACCTTGCAGAGAGTCAAAGGAAGAGCCCAGTCTAGAACCCCAGGTCTCCATGCCTGCTGCTCCTTCCACAGAGGGACCCCCCAAAATGCCAGAGCTTTGCCTTCTATTAGCCTCCTATGTAAGTCCAGTCATTCATTCATTCAGTTAGTGATTTTGAGGGCCAACAGGCCTCTTGGCTCCGGCCGTGGGCCCAGCCCCTCCTCCTAAGCTGTGATGGCATGCAACTGTGGGGCTGAACAGGCCCAGAGCCACCCACCAGGAATGAAAGTGGCTCTGAGTCCTTGCATGGGGTCAGGGGGAGGGGCAGGGGCAGCAGCTGGGGGGAAGGAGCCCAGCAGGGTGGACGCAGCGGCTTGGGTCAGAGGCCGTGCGTGTGAGAACGATACTGAGTCATGCTTACCAGCCCTCAGGACACCAAAGTACAGAGACCAGAGTGCCAACCTATGCGTTTATTAAAACAAAATATGACCCCCAGGAGTTCCAGCTCTTTCTTACTACAGCCAAAGATTCGTTCCACGTAGGCAAATTACATGGGAATTGAACAGCCAAATTTGAACCAGAAGTTTGCTCAGTGACCTCAGAGCGAGAGCAGGGAGCACGGTGCATGGGTTGCACACATCCTGGCATCAGGGTGTGGTTCCCGCGACAGGGCACCACCAGCCCAGCACGGCAGTCCAGGTTGGGGGCTCTCCCTGCAGTGGGTGGCCAGCAGGGTCTGCTCCCCAAGTCCCTCCTTCTGCTTCCAGGATGGCCTCCCCCCTGGGGGCGCGCCCTTCCCTGGACCGAGCTTACTGTGATCTGACCAGAGCCCGCTCCTTTGCCTTCTAACTGGAGTTCTAGCTTCACTCTTAAAGCGGGGTGTGTTTTGCTTACTTGCAGCTCCACTCAGCCAGCCAGGAAACCAAGAATCAGAGAACTTAAGGGACCCACTTACCCAAGTTTGCCCAGAAGGCAATAGCGTGGACTGCATTTCAAGCCAGGTTTTAGCCCAATTGAAAGGGGGAAAACGCCTGAAAATACAAAGCACCCGAGGTTAAGTGGCTAAATTTGGCGCCTGACCACACCAACCTCTGAGGTTAAGAAATTTAAAAGTGGAGACCCGAACTTCTACTCATTTCCCACAGTGCCTGGGCCCAATGTGCACCGGCAGGCGCATCCTACTTGCTGACAGCTGGACCCTCCCCTCCACCTCAAATGGTTCCCACACACACAAAAGCATAGGGGACACTATGCCACATTGTTTCCATTTTCCCACCAAGTCACCTGTCAAGCCACACAGGGTCCTTTCCTCCAGGGTGCCCTGTCCCTTCTCCCCACCCTGGTGCCTCTGGATCTTTCTGGCTCCTGGATACCACCCCACCCTGGACTGTCCCCTGTCCTTGGGGTGGTGCTGGCCATTATTTCTGGTCCCAGCCCCAGAGGCGGGGGCAGTCCTACCACACCTGAACCAGCACACCTTTCTGTGGCCATGGTCGTGGCCCCCAGCATGAGTGTGGGGTCTCAGCAAGCAAAGTATCCGTGCCTTCCCCTCTCTGACCAGAGATCCCCCCCCTTCCAGGACTGTGGAGCAGAAGGCAGGAGGGAGCCAGGTCAGAAGAAAGTTCTACCTGGCCACACATGTAACAGGTAAGTACTGTGTGCTGGGGGATAGATGGGTCACACTGCACTGGGCCCTGTAAGACTTCAGGACACCTGGGTTCTAGTCCCAGCTTGGCCATCAAGCCAACCAGCCACCCTGAGACTGTCAGTTTAAGCTCTGTCCACCTCGGTCTCCCCATCTGCAGAATCAGACAGTTTGGGCCAGATGGTCTCTGGGCTCCCTTCCATTTCCAACAGCCCACAGTCCCCTGTGCACGAGCATTTTTAAGGATTGTTCAAAAGTGGTATAAAATAAATAACACATTTAGTACAACATACAGAGAACCATATTTCTATGAGACACAGGTCCTCTGAAGATTACTAGAACAATGTTGTGAAAAGTCCTGGATGACTTCACAGCATCATCCCTACGTGGCGCATAGCCCTGAGCATAAGACACCTGATGGGAATGGAAGGGAAGCGATGCTACAGATTCGGCTTTCTGACCTGTCCTTTTCAGTTATTTTATGTTCTGGCTTTTATGATAGGAAAAAAAACGGACCTGTAGAATGTCCAAATGAGCTGTCTGTCTTCACACATACGTTACCAACAACATTTATCACATGAGGTAATACAGCCATGTTTATTGAGACAAGTTATGATCAAGGCAACAAATTCATAATGCACATGTTGGACTGACAATTCAGTCTTTGAATCTGTTTCCATTGAGGCCTCTTTCTTTTCTGACTTCTGGCTTCCCTTCCTCTATCTCCAGAGTTCCTGAACTGTGTCCGTGGACATTATAGATGCACTCACAGGATCCCTAGCCCCTAAATCATAGGGTAGATGTCCTCTTAGATACTGGCTTTCACCTGGCTTCCAAAGGGACCCCTGACCTAAAAAATGGCCTCTGATTATGCTCCTTATTCACATGTAAAGGGAGAAAAATTTCCAAGCAAGACCTGGATATGAAGAAGCCCCTTGGCAGAAGGAATTTTGATTCTGGCATCAGACAGACTGCTTGAGATCAACCTGCCTGCCGACCTCTGCTTTTGGACAAGTTACCTGGGCACTGGGACTCTGAGCTGCCTCCTCTCTGTCAGGTGTGGGTAATAGCATTTGCCCACCTCTCAGTGTCATTGTGAGGATGGAATTACTTAACACTGGAGCTCAGTGGGTTTCCTGCCCCTAGCGGAGCTCCCGGCCAGCAGCACGTCCCAAGGGACCTCACTGCTGTCTGCTAGACCTCTGAACTCAGTGGTTCATTGCCTTCGGAAGTTACATTGCTCCCCAAAAGTGGCTCCTCTGAGAAATGACTCGGAACCTGCATGCATCAGAAGTCTCACCTGGTGCCCCAGTGTTGCTCCTCACGCAGACACTGAAAGAGGGCACACGGCTTCCACACATACCCACACCCAGCGCTCAGCCTCCATGCTGTCTTCTCCTTCCACCTTTGCCAACAAAGCCACTTCCTTGTCCTCGAGGCACCTACGGATCCCCCTTCTACTTCCTCCCTAGCTTTCATTTCTCATACCTTGACTTGAGCCACATCCTCTGTGCTATGAACAGCTCCCACTTCCTGCTGGCCCAGCACCCTCCGAGCACTTCCTCCACGGCTGTCCTCTAGCAGGAGTTTGGACCCATATGTCAAGGGGTCCAGTCCACAAGGGGTCCAGGGTGCAGTCCACCCTGATTGGGAAACTGGCAAGTTGGTAGGTTCCCATCATTTGTGCTGCATGCTGGAGACCAGCAGGCCTGGCCTGGCCCCTGTGCCCAGTGAGGGTCAGCGCAGAACCGCTCATTCCACCTCAAAGCAAAAGTGAGGGAAAGTGCCTTGTGCAAGTTCCTAGAACTTGGTGCCTTAAATTATTTTTTCCCATTTTCCTGGGATAAGGAATACGGGTCAGTGTTCAAACCCCAGTTCCACCACCAACTAGCCTGTTGTCTTGAGGCCTTAACCTCTGTGAGCTTCAATCTAGCAGGCAGATAAGACACAGTCTGTATTTGCATACGATTGCAAGGTGGATTCTGCGGTCAGGCCAGCCAAGAGCTGCAGGAGGGAGAGTAAGGTGAGGAAGAAGGGCCACTAGAGCTGAGCCCTCCCAACTCCTATGAGTTTGGAAAGCCTATGTAAGATTGTTACGTAGCAAGAAGAACAACAATCATTTATGAACCATCTGCATGCTGGCAGGTGCTAAACTCATCATGCTTATTCTTGCAGCATGGACATTGTCCTTCTCATTTGGCAGTTGTGGGCTGTGAGGTTAGAGGTAAATGACTTCCCCTCACAGCCCTGGAGAGCCAGACTGGCCGTGTCACCACCGGTGCGCCCCTGTCCCCAGTGGGGCCGCTTAGAGATCTAAAGGAAAGAGGCGCTAAGCCTGCGGGGGTTGGTCAGTATTGCGATGAGACAGTGAACCGGGAGGCCTCTGGCTTGTCCTCTCCCTTTCTTAGAAGACAGTCCTTCTTTAAGGGACATGGGCGGGTCCAATCCTTAGAAAGAGAAATAAGCAGGCACATAGTCAGGGAAAGGGAAACCCAGCCCCAGCCAGCCCCGGCCTGTCCGTGGAGTCTGGAGTCTTCCCCACAAGGAAAAGAAGCTCATGTTAAGAAACACAAACCTCACAAGGCAGTGACTGTGCCGCGATGGCCGTGGTCTCCTCTCCAGCACTGCGCGGCTCGCCCGAAGCCCCTGCAGGGCCCTCACTCGCTCAGAGGGCAGCGCCTGAGTGTCCAGACTATTAAGCATCCAGAAAAACAACAAAATGCAGCTCTTTCAATGGTGATTGCGTTGTAAGACATTTTACAAAGTCAGAATCCCATGCTTTAGACATTACGCTCGCCCCAGAATCCAGGATCAATCAATTGGACTGATGGACAAAGCCCAGGGTGGCCAGTGCCAGGGATCCTGAACCTCTTACCCCTACCGGGTGTTACCAGGTGAGACAGTCTTGGCTGGTTCTCTCAAAGACGGAGGATGCATCACACTGTTGGAAGAGGCCAAGAGGCAGACGAGTGAGTGCACCCCGAGAGGCCCAGGAGCTGCCATGAGCAGCCCCCAAGGGACTGCCTACTAGCAGGCCAGAGGGTGGCCCTTCATCAGACCCCCACCCTCTACAGAGGGGCCGCAATGGAAGAGCATGAGATTAGCCAGCTGGGGTGACGTCCCTGCTCTGACGGTTATGAGCTCCATGGCCTTTAGGAGGTTATTTCCTCGCCTGTAGAATAAACAACACCATCTTACACAGGCTTCCTGAGAACCAGCAGAGATGATGCAGGTGAAGCCTTCAGCACACAGTAGGTCCTCAGGACAGGAGAGCCAAATCATGCCCAAAATCATCGTGACCTGCTACTAGCTTCTCAACAGAAAACCTAAGAACAGGATTCCACATGGCAGTCGGGAAATCCTACAGCCATCAAGCTATACATATGGGCCCAGTGGGGCAAATACATATGTAAAGAGACCCTCACACTGACACCGTACACACAAAACTAGCTTTAGGCCCTGAGAGCGCTGTAGACCATGAGGCCTCATGTACACATCAGGTGCATTTCTTAAGGGAAGTTACAAAGCTTAGCTTCCCTCTAATTCCAGAATCCAGTGCCTTAAATAACCACCTCCAAAAGCAGATGATTTTCTTGTGGCTTCTCATTCCCACCCCCTCCCAGCAGGTTTCATGAGATGATTGATAGTCTCCACGGCAATTGCTAATGCCCTGCAGCCGATTGCCCCTGCCCAGTAGGACAGTCCTGGCTGCTAGTTACTCAGCTCCTTCAGAGCCCCGAACAAAGGTGATTTGGAAAAGGCTTACCCTGCTCGGAGGTGACCACTTTGTTCTTGCAACAAGGTGCCAAGATGACAGGATACCCCCCTTTGGCCATGGGAGCGTCATCAAAGAGGGAATCATAGGTCTGATGAGCATGAGAATAACCAGGTGGACTGAAACAAGGAAGAGCCTTAACCAGGCCACCGACCTGGGATCACCTTCTGGAGAAATGTGAACCAAAGAAGTTACTCTAGCCTCTACAAGTAGCCATTGTGCAGCACATTTGTCCAGTGCCCATCCGAGAAAACAGCCTCTTGCTGTCAGGGCTGTAAAAAAATACTTTCCTACAATCACTGACTGTCCCCTGCTACCGTGGGACTGTGCTGAAACCCTTTCCCATATTCAAAGGTTATTTCAAGTACACTTAAGCAATAAAAACCAGTGAGAGAAATTCAGAAATCACACGGGGTTACAAGGAATTCCAGGGCATGGGGGCGGGGAAGGAATGAAGCTTTTCCAACCTGCATAGTCCCTGCCAACTGACAAAGACAGGGATTGAAATTAAAAGAGAAGGGACACAGTGTAATTTTCATTTAACTTCAAGGGTAAGTTCTTTCGGTTTGCGGCACCATTTGCCAACCCTTCACCTGGACTCTCCTGGGGGAAATAGGAGACATTTCAAGCCTCTCAAAAGAACCCACAAAATAGCTTTAGAAATAGAACTAGCCTTTTGAAGGTAAGAAGTCTGGCTTCATTATTTTATCTGGGGGAGGAGAGGAACTACAGAAGCAAGACTAGAAATGCACGGCAGAGAACACCAGCAGCAGCGTGAGTTCATGACTGAGGACCAAGGGACAGATCTGTCTTCATTCATTCGCCAGCCTTTGTTAAACTGTCACCTACCAGACAGAGCGGGAGTTACTGGGATGTAAAGTGAGTAATTCCGAGTCTGTGCCCTTGAGGAGCTCACGTGGGAAAGTCAGACCCTAAGCACACAATTACATTACCTGAGACCAGCCCTCTGATGGAGTGGTGGGGGGGGGGGCGGGCGCAGGTTACTCAGGAACCGCTTCCTCCACTGCAGGGTTCACAGCCTGGGGGATTCGCTGGATGCGAAGAGGGTGGAGATGGGCTAAGAAAGGATGGCATTGGAAGACTCAAAATAGGAGCTCCAGCCATATGCTGAGGCACACCTCTTTCTTCCTTATTAGAATGCTGCCCACCTGCCACTACAGAACAGCCCGAAGGTTAATAAGATGTGGGAAACCGTCCTGAGAATTTTCAGGTGAGATCCTAAAGTCATGACATTCGAGAGCTGTTTTGTGTTAGCCAGACTTCTGCTCCCGATCAACATGATTCCACCTGACAACAATTTTTGTTACTGATTAAAACCAACTACTATTTTTAAAAGGATACCTATTCGCTTAAAGATCTTTAAGTCTATTTCTTCATTTTAATCAATTAAGGGGTATTTACTGAACACCTCCTATGTGCCATATCCTGTTTGAGATCTATAAATAAGTCTTAAAAAGTACAATTTTGCAAGAATATATCAGTGGCAACAATCTTCTGGTTTCCCTTTTAATTTCTATTGGTTTGGTACTCAATAAGTAAGTGCGATTTTTTTCTTCAGGAAAAGATTTAACCAATCATGCTTCACTGTGTTTTTATGTTCTGTGAAGAGAGCCTAACTTGCAGTAGAAATAAGGACAAATGGCATTTCCAAAGAGGGCTAAATGTTGTATGTGGGGATCAGGGTTTCACCACCCACAGAAAATGGACTTACAAGCTAAAGTCCAAAATCTGGCATTTATGGTATTTCCAACAGTGACAGATTTGAGAAACTCATTTGGCCCATAGTACCGACCAACAGGCAGCAATTCACCAGGTAGGCCAGGCATAACCGTACAGCAGACCCTGAACCTTCCTATACTCGCATCTCTCTTTGGCCTTCCTGCAAAGCTCCAGAGACCCTTCCGAGAGGCTCTGTAGCAATGCTCTGACTCAGTTTCCTTCCCCTCTCTTGTGTGTTATATCTGGGCACTGCTTTCTTCTTTAAGGGACAGAAGAGAAAGAATGCCAAGATTGCCAGTGCATTAAATGATTGAGAAATGTTTGCCATTTAAAGCCATTTCACTTCCTGCCTGATACCACAAAGAAGCTTTTTAATAAAGTTAGCCTTAGCTTTTCCTAATGTCACTGTGCATTGGCTTGTTTGGCCGATTTTTCATTCTCAAAATGGGGGATAATAATGAAACATTTGTTTCCATTATTAAAACAACTATACTTCAAGGCAGGTAATTTAGAGAAAAAAATGCCAGTGGGTGCCAAGAGAAGGGTGGAGCATGCGAGGCTGACAGTGGGAGCAGCAGACAGCAGGTGGCAGAGACCCAGGGCCTCACCAGTACGAAGGGGCCCAGCTGCCACTGAGTTCCCAGGAGAGGCTGAGCCCTCAGGCTCCGGAGGGACAATGAACAGTCAGCAACTCCCTAAGTGAGAGCGGCCACGTCTGGCATTTGTCCTTGCTTACCAAGCCCTGCAGTTGGCCTGTGACTTCTCCCAGCTATAGCCAAAAAGAGAAATACCATGGAGGGCTTTAAGACTCCCCCAGGAGAGCTCCCAAAGCAGGAGAACCCAGACCTTACACCCGAACCAACACAGCTCTGGCCTAACCATACGGTTGCTCCTAAAACCCCACTTCTCCATGTGACTCATGGAGCATTTAGTCTCACGTAACTACAGCTGCCTCTTCTGAGGGCTTACTGCAAGCCAAGTACTCCCCATTTTGTGTGTATCTTCCCATTTAACTGTCCTGACATCTTTCAAGACAGGTGTTGCTGTATCTCTTTACAGATGAGGAAACAGACACAAAGAGGTGAAAGTTTTGATCTGGGTCAGCTGCTAATAAAGCCTTACCCAAGGGCTATGAATGCAAATCCATGCTTTTGATTACCAGCCACACTGCCTCAGGGCTTTCTGGTCTACCCACCCCCCCAAACACTTATGTCTGAGAAAGACCCATTCCTAACAGCGTGGCCATATTTGTTCTTTCTGTATTTACTAAGGGCCCACTATTCAGCAGGCACTAGGGATGAAGAGATGAGTAGAGTGGTGTTTGTCCCCCAGAACTGCACTCTAATGTGGCAGCCACCAGCCACATGTGACCATTGAGCATGTGAAATGTGGCTAGTATGAATTGTGATGTGTAAAGTATGAAATACAAACCATATTTCAAAGACTTAGTAAGAGTAAAAAAAGATCTCACTGAGAATTTTTCTACTGATTGCATGTTGAAATATTTGCATTGCATTGCATTAATTCAAGTATAGGTTTTATTTCCATGTGTTTCTTTTTACTTTTTAAAATGTGGCTACTAGATAGTTTAAAATTACACCTGTGACCCATGGCACTCCTGTTGGGGAGCGGTGCTCTTGGGCACACACCTGGTCAGGATGGCAGGTGAACAGAGCTGTCCTGTGACACACGTAGGCAAAGACACTGCAAAGAGAGTGGGGGAAGCGCAATGGGAGGACCACGGGAAAACCACACTAGAGCCAAAGAACTCAGGTAGGAAGACTGAGCCCTTCTTATCAGTGGCCTAGTTGGCTGCACAATCTCCATACCCACTGGCCTCGGCTACAGAGACTCAATAACCAATGAAGTTGTAGGGGCTGGATTAACAGGAGGACATTGCCAGTGAGAAGAATGCTGGATTTGGTCTGGACATCAGCATGGGCTCAGATGCGAGCTCTGCTCTGGTCTTCACCTGATCTGGAAGTATTTGCATCAATAAGTGTTCCAGACCTGGAAACCTCCCTCCTCCTGGCCAGGAGCAGTTCAAATCCCACTTACCTTATTTTTATAAACCACTCTCCTTACCCCAAGCTTCTAGAGTGTAGACTGTGACACACACCTTTGTTGCCTATTCAATATCCATTCCTCCTTGTTTCTTACTAGAAGAATCCCACTTTGGTTCAGAAACAGCCACAGGCCAGCCCCAGGTAATAGCCATGATGGGTCTAAGCCAGTCTTAACAACTCTGCTCCTTCCCAGACTCCCTGGTGGCAAAGAGTTGGAGGGAAAGGATGTTACACAATTCTGGCCATGAGGCCACAGCCAGAGACTGCTGCAGAATCAGCACCTGTAAAACTGTTTTCATGATAAAAATGGGACAAGGAAGGGCTCAAAATGTCTCTCCTGGCTCTGCCACCTGCGTCCTGCCTTCAGGCACAAGTCCTTGTTAACCAAGTTGATCGTGGTGAGCCACCCTTGAAAGGGATCGGACTAGGAACAGACACAAGACTTAATTCTGGCCACTAAGCTGAGTGAGGGAATCAACTAGGAGGTTCCTGAGAAAGTGTCTCTTCCTCTGATAGAGAGGCACCGCAGCAGGAGGGGCTGCAGAGACCACAGAGCTACATCTGGAGACTCTCAGCACAAGAGGCCTGTAGTTTTTGCTCCCATGAGGGTCCGAGGCAGCTCCAAGTGGCTGGGACAAAAAAGCGGGGTGCAGGAGAGCTGCTCCATACAGTTATCCAAACATTCAACCCAGGCTGATGGGAGCTATGCCATCTTCAACACAGGCTTCCCGCGTGGCCACACCCCCGTTAGGGGAAAATCCTGGCCAGCTTTCCTTGACAGCATCTCCTAGAAGCACAGCTGAATGACTCCATGAATAGCCAGTAAAAGTGCACAAGCATCTCTCTGCTGAGGTGAGAACTCTTTGGCCCACCTGAACCAAGCTCATGTGTGTGTTTAAAAGGACCGTGCATGGAGGTTCTACAGGTCACAGCATGCATATGGCACTCACATATTTGTCTGATTAAACCTCATCACATGGCCACACCTGACTGCAAGGGAGGGTGAGAGATAGAGTCTAGCTGTGTGTTCAGAAAGAAAAGGAAACAGCTTTGGTGCAAAAGAAAATACAGGGCACCAGGCTCATAATAACTAAGAATTTCAGAACAGTGTCACAGAGCATTAAAGAGCAGGACTTCTAAGTGAAGGCCCTGTGCAGCTGCACAGGTAGTGCACTGTGATTTGGGCTCATGGGCTCAGTACATGGTAAGTGACACCATCTTTTTGTTTCCTGACCCCTGATGGAACCTACAGTCCATGCAACAGGTGTCCCCATTAGCATCCTATTTGGTGCTGTCTTTCCTACTTTTCCTTGGGATTGGGAATCACATTGCTTACTTGAGGGCAGTTAGGTGCTTTGAGTGGCTAGAGGTGAGTATCACTTAATCAAATTGATTCTCAGCGTCCAGAGTAGCAACTTCACAAAGGAAAAGAAAGCACAGAGATTTGAAGTTCCGATGGGGCTTGCAAAAAAGCAGATAAAATCAGGCTGGCAACTCAGGTTAAATTTGTGACCTGCTTTTCTTGATAGCATCTCCTATAAGTACAACTTAATGACTCTGTGAACAGTTGTATTTTGATTGGATGATGGTAGTAAAAGTGCACCGAATAACTCTCAGCTGAAATCAAGAACTCTTTGGCACCACCTGAACCAAGTTCATCTGTGTGTTTTAAAACAATTTGCATTTGGCCCCGTGCTATGTTGTTCTTGCCGGCATCACCCCCACGGTGTGAGTGTGGGACTGTTCTGCAGAAGCACATGGGCCCATAGCCAGGATGTCCTAGGAGCCCCATTGCAGCCACAGTCCCTGGCATTAGCATGGCCACCCGTCCCTTCCAGCCAGCTCATCTCACAGCCACAGCAGTGGTTCCCAGGAAGGGGTGTAGTCAGGTACACAAGGGGCAGATTTTGAGCACAGGGGTCCAGAAGGAGGAACCCAGTGGCTAAGGGAGGACCTGGGCTTTGAGCTTCCAGGCAACACCTGGCTGTCACCTTCACCCACTCCAGACAGATGAACACTAAGCTCTCTGCAGGCATCGTCACCCTCACAATCCTGCGTGCTGTGTTGTTGACCCCATTTTACAGATGAGAAAACAAAGGCTTAGCGGTGAGGATTCCTATCCCAAGTCAATGACACTGAAGGAGTAGAGCTGGGAAGCCAGCACACACCCGGCTGACCCCAGAGTCCAGGCTCTTATCTGCTACTCCCTGCTGCCCCCAGGACACCACAGGGGCGCCGGCGCTCCCAGGCTCGGAGCTCAGACTCAGGCCCATCTCTGCCTCTTAGTGAGCCTGGCGACGCCGCAGGACCGGAGACGGGGCAGGGGCAGAGTGGAGGACCTGGCCTGGGAGGCCTCCACAAGGGCACCTGGAAGGATGTGTCCTGCATTCCCTCCAGGGGGTTATCTCACAGAGTTTTCATTACCACTGTTGCTTGAATCATTTTCAAGTATTTTTTTAGGTTATACATGCTCATTATAGAAAATTAGGGAAAAACAGCATACATGAAAAGGAAAAAGAAAATTATCTGAAATTGTCTCATTGCCCAGGTATAGCCACTCTCCTCCATACCTTGGCACATACTTCCTCGTCTTTTTTTATGATACAAACACACATACACAAATATATGCTCTATCTACATATGTTTTCAAATAATTAGGCTCACACTATACCTAGAATTTTATGTGCAGTAGTTTAAACTTAACATTACAACATAAACATCTTCCCATATCATTAACTACTCAGCAATGTGATTGTAATGGCCTTAAGATATTTTGCTATATTTTACTATATGTAAACACCAGAATTTATTTAGTTACTCCTCTGTTTTGGACATTAAATTTGTTCATTTCTAATTTTACATGCACATTAGTGGGATAAATTTTAAAATATAATCCTGGAACATAGATCTTTGTGAACATATCCGAGTAGTTCCTGAGAATAAATTCCTAGGAGTTAAAATGCTGAGTAAAAAAAAAAGGCTGAGAACATTTTTAAAACTCTTGATCAATATTGCCAAATGGCTCTCCAGGAAGCCATATCGAAGCCATGCTGTCTTTGTAGGTTGCTTAATGAGATTGGTTTGGATTTTATATATTTTACAAGGACTTTTCAGCTGGCGGAACTAAGGCCTAGCCTGCTTCTCTGCTAAACTCACACATCAATTTTTTTTAATATATAATAATAGCAATATATAACAATAATAGTAATATATAACTATATAACAATAATAGTAATAAATAGCTATTGATTATTAGGGCCCGTTTGCATCCACAGAAAGGCAGGGAGTTTTGTGACGAGGTGTTTCATGTGGAGGAGCCAGGAGAGGACGGAGGGGCCCTGGGTATCGTCCCTGCTTGGCTGGCATCCTGCCCAAGGGCAGGGAACTGCAGGTGACTCACTAGGTATGGGGATATTCCCCGTTCACCTGTCTCTGCAGGAATCTAGCACCTCCTGCTCCCCAAGGGTTGGAAATTTGGGGCACCCTGAAGGTGTCATCCTGCCATGAACAGTGGCCTTCTCAAGGCAGACAGTGACAGCAGTAAGACACCCACTCATTCTTTCCCAGGCAGAGCCCTGGATGGAAGATGCTGGTGAGCCCAAGTGACCTGGTTTGGGGGGGGCTCTGGGGATGCCAGGAATCACTGGGTCTGCTCTGGGAAGAAGCTCATGTTATCACTCAGAAAGCGGCTCTTGGGCCAACAGACAACTGAAGTAGATATTCACAACTTTGCTCCATAATTTTTAAGCATTTCATTTGGTTTTTCACAGCTGAAGTCCATTCATCCATGCCTCCCTATACTGGAAGGCTGAATGGACGCTTCCTTAACTTCATCAACTGTGGCAGGGAATGAAGGGCAAGGCGGTCTGCCAGATCGCAAACCCCGGCTCCTGGCCCACAGGCTTAGACCCCAGACAGAACTTCTGTCTCACAGTCACGTCCACTAGCGGCTAAGAGGGAGGGCTGCCTAAGAGCTTCACAATTTGGCAACTTACGGGAACAATGTGACCGTAGGAGTAAATTACAGAGGGAAGACAAGTTTAGCAAAATTAAGAATAGTGCTTTAATTTACACATCTCAAGAAATATAATTGCTTATTTAAGAAAGCTTTTTGCCTTGTTAACAGAAATTTAAAAGAATGTATTTCCACTCCAGAAATGTATTGGAAGTTCACAAGTCTAGCATTACATACTAGAGACAAAGGTCTGAAATCAAGGCATACAGCTTTTCCTTGAAGTTCAAGGCTTTAAAGAGCTATGCTTTAGTAGAGAAGTCCGAACAGCCACAGCTCACGTGTCACTGTCTCATTGTTTTTCCTTCCATAAACATCTGAGAGCATTCACTGTATGTTTCCCACCTGCTCATCGAAAAACCTAGTAAAAATAATAGTAATAAATCGCTACTGATTATTAAATATTATTACTTGAATTTCTTAGTTTACCCAATCCTTACGCCGCTGTGATGTGGGTGATACCATTTAATCTATTTCACAGAGGAGAGAGCCGAGAGAAGCCAAGCAGCCTATCCAGATTCAAATGGTTGCTAACTTGCCCAAACCAGGCCTTGTCTAACTCCAAATCCCATAGGCTAAGCCCAGAGTACACGACGCATTTGCATCTACAAGAATAAGAGTGACTGGTGCATATTCTCTTCTAGGAGCTTTATTTGCCGTATGCAGAAGCCGGCAACCTCAGTGACAGGCCTGCCTCGTCAGATGGGAAACCAGAGTCAGGCAGGAGGGAGACCAGCCCAGGCCCAAGCAGTCAGCCCCCAAGGGCTGGTTTCGGCCATTTCCAGTCTCCCCTCCTGTCCTTCTCTCTCATTTCCACTTCTCCTCCTGCCTGCCCAGTAAAACCACCCAAGGGACTTTTTAAATGCCACCCCCAGAGATTCTGGGGGCTTGGGCTTCTGCATTATTTTTTTAAACTGCTCCGAAGGTTCCAAGAGCCCACCGGGCAGCGGGCCGACCACCGCCTCGTGGTTCTTCCATTCCTGATGCCTCTGTACTGGGTGACGGCCCCGCCCTGAGCCCCCCTGTCTTCACCCCGGACAACACACTTCCCGCCCTCCAGAGGTGGCCAGGCCAGCGAGCAGGAGACCACACCCAGTGGGAGGCGGTTCCCGGCGGGGCACCCAAGACCCCCCAGAGCTTCCAGGAGGCTGGCTGGTCGGGCCAAGCTGGTCCCGGAGGGAGGGGAACTGCTCAGAACGGATTCCTGGAGGAGGGGACTGAGGTGAGCAAGGCTGGCGGAGGGCAAAAGGGAGGAGGAGGAGACACCCAGCCTGGGCAGCGTCTTCGCGGCTCCCCGCCTCGGTCTGCCCCCTGGGCCTGTGGGCACCAGCCTGGGCAGCGTCTCCGTGGCTCCCCGCCTTCGGCCCGCCCCCTGGGCCTGTGGGCACGGGCAGGCAGATCATCTGCCCTGCAGTCCCACTGCCTCGAAAACGAACACGATCAAGCAAGCTCTCGGGTTCAGTTTTCACTTTAGCTCTAAAAAGCAAAATGAGGGTCTGGGTGGAAGCAGAATTATTAGCGATTTTTCCTTCTAATTGGGAAACTCAACCAGAGAGGCCGCTAGAGCCCTGTCAATCCCAGGCACTGTGGCCCGGGGCATGGGACTTTCGGGAGGCCAGCAGGGGCGCAGGGAGACCCCCTTTCCATAGACCAGTTCCCACTGTGGGAAAGAACAGGATGACATCCTATCAGCTTCTCGAGGCCCAAATCAGTCATGCACATTTCAATTCCCTTTTCTCATCAAATACCAGCACTGAGGTGGCCCTGGCCTCATCAGAATGCAGTAGCAATGGATGTTGAGACAGGAATTGAGAAATAGGTCGCCTGTTGGGTGGGAAGGTTGCCGTGTGGTTTCATCTAACTAGGTTGCTGGAAAGCCCCCGTGCCCACAGTTATCCCCTGAGTCACCAGGTCACAATGAAGGCATCGCTTTGCAGCATCTGAAATTCATCTTGTGGATAAAGGGCAGCAGGCAGGAAGGGAGCACAGAAGCTGTTGTTGAAATCAGGTCCGTTCATTCAGTAAAGATTCCCTGAGAACCTTCTAGACACCAGGGAAACAAAGCTAAGCACCTCTCAGCCTGCCCTGGAGAAACTCACTCTCCTGTGGCTCTGACAGAAACCAGCACTAGGCCCTGTGGTACCGAAGCGGGGCGGCCCCGGGCAGCAGGAGGCTAGAGTGGCAGAGGCGGGTGTGAGTAGGGTCGGGGGATGCAGGCAGAGAGAGGGTGCAGGCAGGGAGGGCCTTGGGGTCAAAACTCCTAAGCCAACTACAGTTTGAAGAATAAGGAGGAGTTTCTCAGGCTTAAAGGCTTTGATGTCCTCAGTATCCCACACCCCTTTGGTAAGAAAGCTAAGGCTCACGGAGTATATGACACCAGCCCGGAGCTCAAAAGACCTCTAGATCCTGTGGGCTTGGCCCCCTCCCAGACCTCCAGCAGACGGAGGGCAAGGACACAGGCCTGCGTGTTTGGGGGCCGCAGGTCATAGGTGAAGTCGCCGGATTGCATGAGGTCGCCCAGGAGTATGCAGAATGAAGGGGATGGAGGCCTGGCATCTCCCACTACCTGGGAAGCATGGAGAACAGAAAAGGTTTCCAAGAGACCTCAGAGGAAACACCTGGAAAAGCAGGAGGAAAATCATCCGCCGCTGGTTTCTACTGAGTGGAGGGGACATAGCCCAGTCCTCAGTGAGTTCATATTCCCAAAGAGCTGCTTGCTCTACAGGGCAGGGCAGAACCCAGTGCCTGGGACAGAAGCCGAGACGGGGCTGACGCAGGGGCAGAGAGTGGGAGATGGCCCCTAGCTGATCAGACAGGGAAGCCTTCCTGGAGGAGGAGAACAGCAATTCCTTCAAGCCAACATCCCACAGGTGGGAGAACCCAGGGAGTGAAGTGGAATTATTCCCTTCAAATAACTTCAGTGGATCCCAAAGGTAGCAGAAGTTATATGTGGTATTTGTAGGCTTTTGGAAGTAGCCTCAGAAATGTGAATGTCTTACAGAGGAATGGTATGACAAAGTGCCCATCAATTGTTTGTGAAGTCATTATTTTTACTGAGACAGGGAATATTTTGTTTTTATATTTTAAGAAGAGTACCTCAAAAGATGACACAGAAACACACCAAATGAAGTTGGTTTGTTAGTTCCATTAAAATATTACCTGCCAGAGGAAAGTATGTACTAGAATTACCATCCGTGCTCCGTGCAAGCTGAGTATCACCTACACGTGGTGATGGTTTATTTTCCTTTCAACCTCTCTGCTATTTTAACCATTTCAGAGAAATAAGCTTTAACAAGTCAAATTAGCATGTAAAGAGATGAGACTTGGACTCAGAGATAAGTAGTATCATTACCACCGATTTCATTGTTTCAAATACAAGATTTTATTTTGAGAAGAAAGTTTAATTAACCAGAGGTGGATCACTAAATTCTTTGACTTCAAAATCGTACTTTCTGCAAGATTTCACCTGTGAAATTCACAGCCTTTAATTACTGCCTTACATCTTAAAAAGGAGAACCTTTCTTCTGAATGGCTAATAACGTTATTATAAGAGGTAATTACAGAGCAGGTGTCTGGGGTCAACACCAAAATGTGGGGACTGCATTATTCCGATTTTTGAACTTTGAAAGTAATTTGTTAGGGAAACACTCCCCTACCCCCCATCCCGGAAACACTGTTGATGTTTTGGATTTGTTGGTTTTTTCTGTTCTTTTTTCTTTTTAAGCAAGGAAAAAAGAAACATTTAGAAATCAGTCCTTTACTGGATGAATTTCTTCACTTCCCAGAAAGCAAGAAAACAATTGTTTCCTGTAATTGGACAGTTTGATTGGAGGCAGGTGGTGCTGAGCTGAGGAAACCAGAGCCGCAAAGCCAATTCTGGCTTCAAGCACATTTCCTTTAGTTCTCAGCTCCAGCAGTACAACATGTAAATTGGCTCCACAAAAGCCGACTATAAATTTAGCTCCCATTTCTCTAACAAGCACCTTAGCAGCCATGAAGAGTCTCAGCAATCGGGGAGTACGTGCAGATCTGACATGATTATAAAGCGGCCCTGAATACCCCAGCATTAATTTCTCACACGTGTTCTTGCTGCCACAAAACAGGAATGTATGAGCAATTCTGGAAGCATCATGTGCCTTCATTTTAAAATATAGTTTAAAAGATACTTTCTTCCAGGTTAATGGGTCTTTGTGTTGCTCAAGTTGCGTTACCTTGAGTTAATATTTGCTTTCAATAGTTTTGAGTAACAAGCCAAATGAACATGACATCAGAGCTTACAAACACTAGTCCTGAGAAGGGGCAGGGGAGGAGCAGGGGTCATTTGTAACTCCCCGCTGCTTGTCATCCTTCCCTTATCTCTCTTCCCGAGTGCTGGCTCATTCATCGCACCCCCTGCACGGAAGCTGGCTGGCAATATTCCTCTTGCACAAATGGAAGAGCTGAGGCCCAGAGGGGCTAATGGCTTTGGCCAAGGTCACACAGTAAGTCAGGAGCAGAGAATTAACAGACCCAAACACTAACTTCCCAGCCCGCTGCTTCAAGTATGTATTTCCCTATTAATATTCTCCCTACTGTAAATCTGTAATTCACAACAGTCACTTTTAAGAAACTGAGAGGAAGAGGATGAGGAAAGGCAGGAAGAAATTTATCTGATAATTTCATCAAATTACTGTCCTTTGACTATGTATTAAATCAGTTACTTCAAAGTTCCAGCATATTTTATTAGTAATTTCTGGTCATGCTTCATTTTTTTAAAATATTAATCTATCATTTACCTAAGTTTGGAGCTCTTTTTTTCTATTTTCAAAACTTGAAAATAATCTTTTCTAATGCCAAATAGATTAATGGCTCAAATATCCTCATTCTCAAATAAATTTCACCTGTCAATCTACATACCTATAGAATTATTTGACAAAAAAACAGATTGCAGAGTTTACTTAGAGCCTCAGAATTACAACACTCTGTTTTCCAAGGTGATGACATCAAAGGAAATCCCACTAAGCCTTCCTTTCCAAGCCAGCAGGTACCTGTGGTTCAAAACCTTGACTTCAGGACTGAGTCTCAGAATCTAAACACTGAAGGTTCAAGTGCAAACAACCCATCTCCTCTGCCGACTAGGACCTTTTTCCTTTTTATCTATGGCTAAAGATATTCTCGAGAGACACACCATTATGAAACAGATAAAAGTTCTGTTCAAGAAAGACTTCTGCCTTTTTCTGAGTTACGCTTACCCAATTCTGCCCCGGGACAACAGCTTCCCAGCCCTCCTAACCCAGGGCTGCTGGTGGCCAGCACGGAGCAGAGGAAATGTGCTCAGAAATGCTGTGAACATTTTCTAAAAGGGATTGCACACTGATTAAACCTGTCAGAAGGCAGACCGAGTCTGCACAAGGAGTGCTAGTTGATAGCTAACTCAGAAATCTTGGCAACACTACAGAACCAATATTTTTACAGAGGTGGCACCGTCTTAAACAATGTCCTCAGTGTGCAGGACACAGGCAGCCCGTCTATCGCTATCCAGCAAGGGCGACTTTTTCTCCACCTTTTCTGAACAAACAGGCTGATGAAGGAGACTGGAAGGGGGGTTGGAGGGAGGAGGGCAGGGCAGGGCACTGTGGGGAACACTCTCTTTCAATAGATCCAGCTCGGGCCCTCAGCTCCTGCAAAGCTGGCCATGCCAGGTTGAAACAGGTTGCAGCCATCAGCCAAAACCAGCCCCTCAAGTCTGTTTTTCCTAACACATATGGAAACAGCCACACAGACCTCAGTTTAACTGCCTAAAGCAAAAAGCCTGTTATATTTCTCCTGAGAGGGACGCAGACAGGTCACGGCGTCTTTAGAGTCCTACTCTTGCCTGGCAAGCACAGCCAGCAGGACCGCCTATGCCTCCCCCTCCCCCTCCATCCTCTCTGGCCTCAGCACCTTCTGGGAAGGATCCCTACCAGTCCCCACAAGGGACTTCAACACTCGGTACCTAAGAAGATCTCCTTCTTCGAGTAACACCATTTCTTTCCAAAGCCAGTATCTTTTCCCAGAAAACCACCACCACCACAAAAAGTATTCAAGATTTTGATAACACAACCCACAAGTTCATCAGAACTGGACGGCCCAGCTCAGGGGAAGTGGAGTCAGTCAGCAGGCACCCCCTGCAACCTCGGAGGCAGGCAGAGAACTGAAAGGTGACCCATCCTCATACCACAGGGCCCAGGGCTAAGGTAGCCCACCCAGAGAAGGGGTCACCGGCGTACTCCCTGTGTTCATTTACTAGTGCAGCTGTAGAAGTACCACTACTGGGTGGCTTAAAACAACACAGGTTTGTTCTCTCACAGTTCTGGAGGCTGGAAATCCAAAAATGAAGGCATCGACGCGGCGGTGATCACTCTGGGACACCTGCAGGGGAGAATCATTCTTTGCCTCTTCTAGTTGCTGGTGGCTTGCCAGAAATCCTCAGTTATGGACTAAGTGTTTCTGTCCCCTCAAAATTCCTATATGGAAACCCTAATCCCAGTGTGATGGTATTGGAAGGCAGGGCCTCTGGGGGGTGGCCAGGTCATGAGGGTAGAGCCCCTGTGAATGGGATCAGTGTCCTTATAAGGGACCAGCGAGCTAGCTAGCTCTCTCTGCCACATGAGGGGGCACAAGAAGACGGTTTGCAACCCAGAAGCAGGCCCTCTGAACTGTGAGAAATAAATCTCTGTTTGTAAGCCACCCAGTTTACGGTACTTTGTTACACAGCAGCCCAAGCTGAAACCCTTGGCATCCCCTGGCTTTAAGCTGCAGCCCTCCAAGGGAAGGGAAAAGGAAACGGTTTCCTGGGTGTATATTCCTTGCTTCCTATGTCCCTCTGCCAGTTTCTTTCCTCCCTACAATCTACTCCTCTCCAGCCATGCACTCTGGTCTAGCACTTAGGTGTCCTGTGTTTTTTCCTTTGGCTCTGCAACTTCGGGAATAGATGTGTCAGGGTAGTTTTGACCTTAATATGTCAAACCAGAAAAAAGAAATTACACCACTCACTTCCAAGGGCTTCTTGACACGATCCTTTGGCAAAAAGTGCATGGAAGCCACAAGAAAAAGAAGAGTGAAGCTGTGCAGTTCAGGCTGGGCCAGCAAACCGCGAGCAGAGTCATAGAACTGGGACACGAAACAAGCTGTAGGTCCAGTTTCAGCTGGGTTGAGGAGCTGGACAGGAGCACACAAATGGCATTCCTAGAACCAAGCTCCTGAGTCCCAGGCACTGCACACCTGAGCCCAGGCACTAGCCATCAGAGCCCCAGGCACTGCACACCTGAGCCCCATGGTGCTGTGTCCTGAGTCCCAGGGTGTCGTGTCCCTGTCTTGGAATTCTGTACCCTCTGCCACAGGAAACTGTGGGCCCGATGCCTGCCTGGCAGCAATTCCCTTAGCCAGACAGCTCACATTACCGAATCTTACAAGGCTATAAAGCGCTTTTACAAACTTTGCTCATTTGAGTCTTGCCACAATTCTCTGAGATATCACCACCACTTCCACTTTACAAATGAGAACACCAGGACCCAGAGAGATTAAGTCACTTACCCACAGTCGCCTGCAACTTGGTGTCAAAACCAGGCCTCCAGCCGCGGCGGGTTGGTCCCAGACCTCACTGTCTTCCCGAGCCTCTCGCCCTCCTGGTGGGAGTGTCAGCTGGCGCAACTGTTTGTAGCCATCTGTATCCAAAGGATTTGAAATAAATACGTTCATATACTTTGACCTACTAAGTACCTGCTGGGAATGTATCCAAATGAAATATCCCACAATATGGAAGAATGTTTTATACACAAAGATGTTTATTACTTTATTACTTATTAAGAATACACTGTATTCTGAAAATTATGGAGAACGCCTAAATGTCCACCAGTAGGAAATGGTGAAGTACATTAAAACATGCACAGTTTTATGTTCATTTATTAAAGAGATACTAGTTAGAAAAAGGCAGCAAAAATGTGAGGAAAATACATTATAATTTTAAATGAGAACAAGAGACTAAAAACTGAATATATATTATTGTTCTACAAAGTTTAAAACCATTTATTGAACACCAACCGCACGGCAAGCACTGTGCAAGTAGGTATAAAGGATAAAAAAGAAAGTGAGAAAAAACTTAGATCCAGTCTCCTGAAGCCTACATCCAAGGGATAATCACACCTTTGTAAGAAAATTGACATGCAGGAAAAAACAGACCAAAACAAAATATGCTGAAGGTAAATGGTCGCAAACTTCAAATCATGAAAACAGCAGGGAGTTTCTTCTTCTCTTTCTTCCTTTTTCTTCTCAGTCTGTTCTCAGAGATGCAGAGAGCCAGGCTCTTTGTCCCCGCAGGGACCGGGCCTGCCTCCTCTCCAGGCCCCTGCATGGCCCAGGGCCCGCACACTCCCCGCACTTGGTCACCACCCCAGGGGGGCCACATGGTCACAGGAAGAAAGCTCATCTTTCCAACACGATGGGCTGAGTGTGACTCCCCCAGCTGGTTGACCCCAGACAAGCAGTCCCCAAACCCTCTGCCCTTCCATTCCCTCTTCAGTAGGGTGCACGGCCCTGCAGAGCAGTGTAGACCCCACATGGGGAGCACACACAATAGGCTCCCAATCGGTGAAAGTCATAGTTGGGTGAACTTAGCTGATACCCACATTACCTTTCACAGCTGCCCTGGTCTGGTCTCTCTGTTCCTGCTTCATTTGACAAGGGGCACTAAGCCCATTTGTCAGAAAGACCCAGGCTGAGGTGCCCTGTGCAGGAGGGGCTTGGGCCCCAGAGGCTTCTGGCACCTTCCATGGAATGGCGGGGTACACATGCAGATCTGCTCCCTCCGCTGTGGCCCTCACCTGGGCGCCCCTGAGAAAAGGCTCCCATGGAACATGCACAATGCAGGTGATGAGGGGGATGCACAGACACATGGAGATGGGCATGTCACCCTTTCTCTGACCTTCGCTGTCATTCTCACACAGCAGGCGGGTGACAGCGTCGGCTGTTGCTAGTAACTCCTCCAAACAGCAAAGAATGAACCTAGACAGACAAGCAACTTTATTCAAAGAAGAGTTGCAGAGTTTCAATGTGTCACTTTCTGTTCCTGAATCCAAAGAGAATCTATTTTTCCCTTTCCTCTTCCCCAAATGAATAGTCTAGTGAAAAATATCCCGAGTGGTGCTCGGAGATGGGGGCCTAGATTCAGCCCTCCCTGGACAGATCCCCTTTCCTCTTAGCCGATTCCCATCTGTGGAAGCACAGCCCAGACAGACGGTGCCTGGAGCCTCCTTCCATCCCCGCACTCGGGGCTTGGGACAGCCGCGTATGCCACAGCCTGGCCCTGTAAGAGTGGTCCCGATTTTTTTCCATTCTTGGAGCGCCATTAAACATGGTTGGGCTTTTCCCTCCTGTCACATTTACCTGCTCATCAGTCAAATTCTGCCAAGAGGGACAGAGGAACCCACCGCACGTGCCCCACCTGGGGAGGCAGAGGCAGCCGAGAGGGCAGCAGTGAGGAAAGAGGGCCACAGGGCGCGTTGGTTCTCCGGAACCGACAGCTGCAAAGTCCAAGACCCCAGGCTCCAGAAGCCTCTCCAGACCCATTCTCATCCGTTCAATTCCCAGCCAGCCACCTCCCAAGGACCCTTTGAGAGTGTACAGCAGACAGCAGCAAGACACATTTCTGCACACCGGTGTTTTCCATCTGTGTGCTATGCAATGGGCTGGTCTATATAATCTGCCAGAATTGCCGACACACAGCACCACACACCTGGGGACTTAAACAGTAGAAATTTGTTTTCTTGGTTCTGGAGGCTGGAAGGCCAAGGTCAGGGTGCCGGCAGGGCTGGTTTCTCCTGAGGCCGGTGTCCTTGGTTTGCAGACAGTTGTCTTCTCCCCATGTCCTCACATGTACTCGCCCCGCTGTGTGTCTGTGTCCCAATCTCTTCCTGCAAGGACACCTGCTAGACGGCCTTAGGGCCCCCCCACCATGACCTCAGTCTTCCCTAATCACCTCTTTAAAAACTGTACCTCCAAATACAGTCACACTCTGAGGAACTGGGGGTTCGGACTTCAACCCATGAATTTGGGAGGGAAACACAATTCAGACCATAATGTCATCCAAACTGGTATTTTACAGATGAGAGAGCAAGACTTGTCCTGGATCTCAGAGCAAACTGGTGTTAGAGGCCATGCAGCCCCAGCACCACCCCCCCCATGTCCTGCAGGCAGCTCACGGCTTTCCACAGCCCTACAATCTGAATTCCATCCCAAATAAAGCTCCCACCTGCTCCTTTGTGAAAGGCGAAAGGCTCATGGATCTGATTCAGTGGCCAGCTCTGGCTCTGGCTTCAGGCAAGTAGTTTAAAGCTCACAGAGCCTGGACCTCCTTGATCTGTATGGGGGAGTTGGCACTATGGGCTGGCAAGCAGCTCGGGGTGAGCACAGGGAGGCACGGTGGGCCCAGTCAAAGGGAAGCATAAGCAGGGCTCCTGGCAGCATGGAAGCCACCTGGGAACACACTTCACACATGTTTTGGAAGTTTGCTTTTATAGCAGTAATTTAAATTAAGTCACAGGTAATTCTGAGACACTGAAATAAGCCCTCTGCCCAAGAGCACCTCCACACCGAGCTCAGTCAGCCTCTTGGAGTCTCTGTGACTTTATGAAAGGAAATAGACTGCAGTTCTTCTAGAAGGTTCAAGACTGCAGAAGCACCCCTGAGGACATAGACACACCTCTGGATAGGCCCAGCCAGCCTGCTTTCTCTGTCCTCTGCAGAGGCACCCTCATGACTGTGTCACTTGCCAGGGACAGAGCACATGAGGCCAGCCAGCATTCTAGAAGGAAAAACCCTGAGGTTCCAGATCCTGGCATCATGCGGGTTCATGGCATAGAGACTCCAGCTCTAGACTCCCACGGGTTCACGTAGGCAGGTTTGCTGCTCCCTAAGGTAGCAGGGTGAGGGAGGAAGGATGTGGCCTTGTGGACAGGAGGACCCAACTTCTGAGCCCCTCTGTGTCTGAACCAGGTGACTGGGGGCAAGTGCCAAAGCTCCTCCAAGCACTAGTTCCCCCACCTGACAAACGGAGCTCCTCAGGTAACTGTGCCTGACAGGGTGACTGTTTGCAACAACTGCCTGTGTAAAGGACCCCTAGGGAAGGTTGTTAGGAGGTTCTATACATTGGTTGCCTCCATATGTCCCAACAAGCAGGCTACATGTGCAAGGCCTTCTCCACCCTGGCCTCTGCAGACATTCTAATCACACGTTAAATGAACAAAGTACTCTGCAGTTTAGAAAGTGCTTCCTGGGTACCCTTTGATGGCATGGACTCATTTAATACTCAGACTGGTGAGGCCAAAGGACCTGCCTCAGCTACCCTTCACCTGTGTGTGCTGACTCCAGAGCCAGGGCCTTTTTCCATGGCAAACAAATAACACCTCTCTTCTTTCCCTCAGAAAGTCTGGTGACCTGCAGTGCATGAGAACCACACGGATCTGTTCGGGCCAGGGCAGTGGCCTTGCCGTTCACGTCTGCTTCCAGAACACCTGGGGAGCAAGTCCTTCTAAAGTTTCCCTTCAGGACTGTTTCATTCGATTCCTAGCATTCTCCTTGCTTGATTCTCATTTCCTTCTTGAAGTTCAAAGCTTCTAACCATTGAATGGAGGGAGGGAGGGAGGGAGGGAGGGAGGGAAGGCGTATTTTTTAATTCTCCATTTTCACCTTGATGTCCTACTTTCCAGTTTCTTCAATGAGATGTGAAGATAAACTTAAAATTTCCTCTTTGAGATTTGACACCTTCTTTCAGCCTGCAGCCAGTCAGAGAAACTCACCTACCCCAGCAGTTCCCATGGCCCCTTTTGAACCTTCTTGCAAGTGTCAGGAGGTCATGCAGGTGGATCAGCCTGCGGAGAGGACTGGGAACCGGCCGAAACCTTCCTGGTCAGCATTCCACTTTGTGAGTCAGGCCGAGCTGCCTCCTATCTCTGCTGTCACTGGAATGTGCTTGCTGGGCAATAGTTATAGTTCCTTCTCCTGCTTTGACGAGGCTCTGACAAGGGTGACTCTACCTCTGGCACGTGTGACCCTTCACGCTGGCTCACTGTGGCTGTGAGCTGCAGCTCCAGGACCTCGCACAAGGCCGTCTGCCTGCACCGCCCCTCCCCAAGCCCGCAGGGACCGCTTCCATCAGCTTCTCCAGGCCAGGAACTTGGAAACTGGGCACTGCTGGTGCTTGCTCAAAGGTTCGGTATTTGAGACTCATGGCTAAATTCAGTAATAACAACACAATTTCACCAAAAAGTATTATAGTGATTACTGAGTTATATTAGGAGCTTATTTAAGATAACATCTTATTTGTAAAATGCAGTTCAAATAGATGCTTAGCTCAGTCAGTGCGACTGTTAAACTCCTCATGCACATTAGCGTAATCACTCTGGAAGTGAGCGCCGCTTTTAAACATATGAACAGTTAAAACCGAAAGCATAAATATATGTCTTTTAAGATGGTGGCACAGTTAGAATAAGAGGGTTTAGGTTTACATGTAAACAGGAATTTAGTTGTCTCTTTAGCATAGTACAGTAGGATGTAAAAATCTCTCCAAGACAGCAGCTCTCTTAGAGAAGCCAGATCTGCTATCCCAAACTGCCGTGTTTTATTAATAACACTTTCTGTTTATCAAATACCTTCTGCATGCCAGGCACGGTGCTGGGCACTTTAAATATCTCATTCAGTTTGCTCCTCCCTGCACTAATAATAAATATTATTTCCTCTGGGAAAGAAGATAAACCTGAGTCTCTCAGAGGTGTGTGACTTGTCTGAGACCACAGAACTGGAATTAGAATTCATATTTAACTCCAGTGCCTGGCCACTGGCCACTCTTCTCTGCTCCTGCGTCCCCACCACTAAGTGCAAGATGCCCAGCTGGGTTGCCAACAACCAGCAAAACATCAGGCCCACTTCCGGCTCTTGCTCAGTGCCCCAGGGCACTCTAAGTGACCCTGTGTCCCAGGACCCTGACTCAGCCACAGAACACAGAAGAAGGAAGCCAGACCCGAGGACTGGGCCAGCAAGCGAGCCCCCACACTGACCCCCAGCCTCTTCTCCTGGGAGGGCAGATGCAGGGGGGCCTCAGATGCGGGAAGTCCAGTGGGCCCCAGGGCATATTGGAACTTGCACAAAATCTCTGGATTCCTCAGCCCTGCCCTCACTGGCAATCACCCCACTCCGCAGCAGGCACGATGGCTCCTACCTAGCTGAGAACTGTCAGCGCTCAGTGTCCACCACCACAACCCTAGCAGATGGCTTTCTGGGCTGGACTTTTTTTCTTAACAGAGAATCATGACTTATCTCACTTGACACTCAAGATCCTGAGCTGCTCTGAGAGGCACAGGTCAACGCTGAGGTGGTGGGCTCTCCTCGCAAGCACCCCAGCCTCCCAAGGCCGAGGCGCTACACTTCAACTGCATTCATGCTAATGCCCCTGGACTCTCCAGGTCCTTCAAGAACAGTCCAGTGTCAAGGTGTGCCTATTATTCCTTTTCAGAAATGCTCACCAGTAGCCACATCCACTAATTTGAGTTCAATTCTGACCTCTGGTGAGAAAGCTATAGGGCTAGAAATTAACCAAGCACCAATTATGCAATATATGATATAGCTAATTGTGTATTAGATTTCACATAAATTATAATTCATGTAATGTGACACATTGAATCATACTGCTGAGGGGTAATAAATCTGCTAAAGTTCTTCAGAAAGTCTTTGCTTTACGCGTGCTGAACCTTCCATGGTGAGCTCAATCCCACTCTGTCTTGGCACATTCTGCCCAGGTGACCCTCAAGTCAGCCCTAGAGTTCTCCTGCCTTCACACAGAGCTGATGTCAACTCCAGTCGTCTCCTGGCCTCACCCCCCAGAGCTGTTATGAGGAGTAAGCAAGAGAGGCCATGTGGAGCGCTGATCAGAGTGTCTAGCATTCAACAGACACTAAATTGACAGTAGAGGTATTCATATTAGACACACAGATATGTTTCCCTTGGAATGTAACCTATTTCACACATCTTATTCTGAGACAGTGTGTCTACACTGAGCGTACCTACAGAAACTCCCTGATGAACCATCCTCTTCTTTCTAATACCACTGCCTCTCGGGGTAGCCTCAGATTTTCAATAATGTTCGATGAGATCTGCAGAGAAGCGTTTCTGAGCATCCCCAAGCTGGTTAGCTGCCCCCTGCCCCTATCTCTCCCTCCACGCAGCCCTTGTAATCGTGTCTGTGTGGTCTCCACTCAGGGGCAGAGGCCCCGGCCACAGCCGTGTCTCATCTCTTTCTTTCTCTCCAGTTGTTCTCACAGGTCGAGCTCAGAGAAGCTTGGTGAATGTCTATTTACTGAGCCCAGTTGCCAAATATCCCCCTGGCTGATGATTCAAGTACAGCTTGAATCAGTTTGTTTCTCCCAATAGCTGACCGAAGCTGGGTTTTAAACCAATAAACACACCTGTGCTTAGCACATGAATGAATTCACCCCGTCCCCAAACTAGTCCTAGAACAGTCTTGTAAAAAATAACAAGAGGATCCTTCTGCACATGGACTGTCCCTAGGCGCCGCATGCTGCAGGCGGGTGGAGAGGCAGGCAAAGCGTGCCTTTGGTCATTTCCTCCTTCACCTGTGGGGTAAGCAGTGTTAGCCCCGTTTTACAGATGAGCACACCGATGCGCAGCAAAAATAATTTGCCAAAGGTCATGCAGCTGCTGAGTGTTTATCAACTGATGTCTGTTCTAGGAATTAGGAACACTGGTGCTGAGAACACTTAAAAATAACCCTGTGCATTTTCCCATTATTGAAACAGGTTTACTAATCAGGGACATGGCTGAAAAAAATCCAGCAAAATGACTCAGTTCCTAGCAAAATGTCATTTCTCCCCATCACTTCGGGACAACCCCAGCAAAGCCTGTCAGAAACAGAAAAAGAGAGAGACAGAGAGAGAGAGAGAGAGAGAGAGAGAGAGAAGGGGAAGAGAGAATGCATCAGCATGAAGGCCAGAACAACAGAACATCTCCTCTCCTGTCACCCTGCAGCCTCTAGGTCAACTCCGAGTGCTCACAAAGCAAAAACGCCTGCGGTAAAGTCAAGGGCAGGCTGGAGGGCTCATTTCCTGTCTTCTAAATATACTCTTGTTCCGATGGTATCTCGTCCTCTGCGTCACGGAGGATGGCTGCCCTTTACATTGCAAATGTCTCAGGAACTCCTCAGCCCAAAGGAAGCTCCGGTGGAGAAAATTAGACTTTCTAGAGGCCTTCAGGAACAGTGTGCTCAGGCCCCGCTAAGCCACTTGGGGGCCACCACCTCCCCTCCTCCAGCTCCTTGCCCTCCGCCTCCTCCCCAGCCAGAGCACTTCCAGCCCTCGGGGTGGGCAGGAATCGTCCAGCAGGGCTGCTCTCCATGAATGTTATCAGAGGAAACACTTGAAAACTGAGAAGCAAACAGAAACCATTCTACACTTGCTGTCACTTTGCCACCTCCAGGTGCCCCAATCTCAAGCCAGGTGTCCTCACAAAAGAAAGGGCCCTTTCAGGACTGTGGCTGGTGTTTCTTGGGCTGAGTCCCTCAAACGGGGCAGAAAGTAAGGAAAGACACAATAGGAGGTGGCAGCTTTAGAACCCGGAGCCCGCCCAGCTAACACGGCCCTGCCGTGGCCAGGCTCCACAGCCTTTGGGCAGGCGGCATGGCCCTCAGCCTTGGTCAGACCGGCTGTATGTCGGGTCACTAGGAACTGGGACTCCTCATAGGGTTTATGAGGACAACGCAACGCGGGGCCCTGGACCTCACAACAGCACTTCCACTGGGACGGAGAGACTGTGTCCCTGCCCTGGGCCTGGCACAGTCCCATGATCTCATTTAATATCTGTACCTCTGCCTCCCTCCTTCTCACGATCAGTGCCAGCGTGAGTGGCGACAGTGGCCTCCGCTGCTTAGGGGAGACTAAGGCATAGTCAATGCCACACAGCCCAGAAGTGGCAGATCTGGAAGTCCAAGTCCAGCTGCACCAAGGCCCCCCGGGTTCTTCAGCTCTTCTTCAATTCCCTGCAGACAGTGGGTGCAACCTGGAGGGTCACAGACACACTATCCCCAGGGGTGCGATGGTGCGGGAGGTTTAGACGGTCCCGGGGGAGGGGACACTGTCTGACTCCGTCACACGCCACAGCACTCTTACGCGGGATCCCTCACCCCGCACTGCCTGCACAAGGCTGGCACCTAGGAGCTGGGCTGGGAGGCAGGACGAGGAGCACAGGTTCTCCCTTCCGAGAAGCCAGAACCCCCAGTAGACTTCAAGGAACCCCAGCATTCAGAGACCACCAACTTTAATACACATGATACAGATTTAAATAGAAATACATTCTTATATATTTGAATGTACACTTTATATATTTAAATCTATTAAATAGATACATATTTAAGTCTAAATATAGATTTCCTACCAAGGACTGTGCACTTATTGGCACATTTGACCAAAGTATCTGTAATCACTTAACACAACAACCTTACAAGTAGATTCTATTAACTATTATTTGCATTTTACAGATGAAGAAACTGAGGTGGAGAGTTGAGAAGGAAGCCACCTAATATCACAGCTGGGAATTGGTGCAGCCTGGGTCCGAATCCAATCGATTTGCCATTTTGGTTTGAATAGTATTTTAATTTTTTAAAGTGTGAGGTGAGGATAAGTTCCCAAGGGCATCTGGGGTCCCACTGTTGTGAAGGGGCCCCTTCCTGCTGGAGTCCTTCCCTGGGGCACAGTCCGGGGCCCACCCTCCTTCCTCCCCAGGGCTCCATGCTCCCATGCGCGCCTGGCTCAGCCCCATGGGTGGGAGGGGCTGTGTCCTTCTCCGACCCCTCAGGGACAACCCCTGACCATCCCCTGCACACCCTGCTACACCAGCGCCTACCTAGGTCTGGAGGAGGGAAGGGAGGTGAGATGGGCCTCAGATGAGGAGAGGGAGTTTCCAGTGGGCCGGGGGAGATGGCTCCATGGAGGCCGAGAATCTGGGGTCCTCTCCAGGCCTCGGTCAGCACCCCTTCCTTTCCCTGTAGCCTACCGTGGGGAGAGCTGCCACGCATCACCCCCTGTGAGGCCCCTGATAAATGAGCTCATTCCCACAGTGAGGCAAGCACCTGGGGACAGGCAGTCACTGGCTCTGTGACCTTGGACAAGTCCCCGAGGTCACAACACTGGGCAGGAAGTGGTTAGGGTGATGCCCTGAGACCATACCTTCTGGAGAGCGGCCGGTGCAGGTAACTTCAGCCAACGCATCCTCCATTTCAGAGCTAGGTTGCTGCCTCCAAGGGCACAAGCCCTGAACCTTGTAACCATGGAGAGCGCTCCCCAGGCTCCGTGACCCCCGGCCCATTGCTCACTCTTCCCCACTCCTGTCCTGAGTAACGGGCTTTCCCAGCAGGTGCGGCAGTGGGCCGCGTCAGCCAGTGCTGCGCTGGAGCCAGCCCTCACGTATCGCTACAGCCACGAGTGAGCAGGGCCTGCCAGGTGTGCTCTCGGCCAGGTCCCACTGGTGGGAGTATTTACTCCACAGAAATGGGCAAACATGAGCTTTTTACTTTGTGTTTTTGTGGTTGTTGTTGAGTTGTTAAACACTTACGCCCATACCACGGGAGCCCTTGGCAGATGGCAGAACGGGATCCCATCCTGAGCCCTCGGCAACTCTCCCTGCCCTCCTTTTGATACCAGAGAGTGCACAGCTGGGGACTGGTGGGCTTCCAAGGGGCAGGGCCCTTTACCAGCACTGGCAGAGTGGCGGGGCACAGGACCCAAGCCTCGGGACACGTGTCCCCCACCCAGGCCTCCAACTGCCCCGCGGTCCCTAAAGCATCATCCCTAACGTCACGAGCTGGCAGAGCTGAAGTTTACTCATCTGCAGAAGGAACAAGAAGGAGCCAGGGCCTTGGAAATCGCGAAGCCCAGCATCTCACCCCGGCTGCTAGGGCAGCGATGCCCTCTTGCTCAGGCTCTACCGAGCTTCCCCCAAGTTCTCTTCCTCCTAATTCGCTTTGATCTTTGTGAGCTCTCAGAAAACCCCTCAGCGAAGTGCACTTGACGTCTGGAAAACTCAGGAACAAAGATCTGCTGTTTAGAGAAGTGCTTATAAAGGTTTGCCCAGCTCATGACCCAAAGCGTGAGCTGAATGATACTGTAAGAAACAGCCCCAAAGCTGGAAGCCACCTGCATGCTTGTCACATACCCTCATCTGACAACTGGAGCAACGGAGACTTGGTCAAGGCCACATATCAAAGTGTGGTAGTGCTGAGCCCAGAAGCATCTAGTGTCACATGTGGAAATTAGGAGAAATAATTGCTTTCCATGACCTGCCCATGCAAAGCATGTCCCTGAGTGGAACTTGCCCTGAAGAATCCCTGCACAGCAGCTTTGGGCAGCTGCTCTCCTAATGGCCCGTTCTGTATTCTCTCAGGAATCACGCCAGGGGTCCAGCCCCGAACCTGCTTCATCAGCCCTTCCCTCCATTTTGTAAAGACCAGATTGCCTGTATTAAGACCCTTTCTGCTTAATGTATCTGGCATGGTTTCCGTTCCTGCAGTGAGCTCCGACTCACACATCTGCCCCTGGTGCTCAGATCTAGTGATCTGTTACTTTGTGAGTTTAAGGAATGGCTCCCTGAAACATCTATGAGTCTCTGTGAAATCCTCCCTGGACCCTACGATCAGTCCCAATCCACTGTCAGGGATGCACTGGGCAACACTCTCTGTTGGCCCCTCTGTTCTTGAGCATCAGGACTCACGGGAGACTGGACTTTCTTCTGCACACCCAAAAAGTCAAATGCACACTGGTACAGATTGATCCGCTACTAAGGAAAGCTTTAGGGGACTCAAACTAAAGTATATCCTACCCTAGACTTTGATGGGGAAGAGCTTCCTGTAGGTTGGTGGAGAGCTAGGAGACCATTCGCCTTCTGCAAAATTCTGCAGCTTGATTTTACAACCAGGGCAAAGCCAGAGTCTTCCATTCTCTTGTCCAAAGAGCAGAGCAAGTCTTGTCCTGAGTCTAACCGTGACAAGTGCCCTGCAGGGCCACCACAAATCACTGGCTAGGTGGGGAAGGCCTGGGTGGCACTGATCACTTCCACTCCCACATGTGCCCTCCTACCCACCGTGCAATCACCCTCAGGAAAACAAAGGCATGTGTTTCTTTTCTTGCTTTCAATTCCATCCCAGTCATCTGATTCAAGGACTCATTCAGATCATCTTCCCATTTCTGCTGCATGTTACGTCACCAAAGATACATGTCCAGTTAATAAGCAAATTGGAAACATATTAGCCTCTCTGGCAGGACAGGGAGGGGCCTTCCTGGGAAGTTAGTTTTAACACTGCCCTTTGGAGGGAGAAGCAGCAGGAAAGTCATGAACGCCCACCAAGTAACCGTTCAGAAGCTGGGAGATCCAGCTGTCCCGGCTCCCTGAACCCTGCCTCCCTCCTCTCCCCGCTGCGGGTGCGTAACTGGGTGAGCCCCACACCCCCCTCTCCACTCCCCAGATGCCAGGCAAGAGGGTCTTCTTCCCCCACACCCATCGTCAGCCCACCTCCCCAATGACTCAGCTTCAGAAGCCCCATAAATGGCCATGCCCCCACAGACAGGAGCCTCCAGACCCCCCCAGACTCTGTCTCCTGAATCAACTCTCTCTGGCATATTGTATCCCCTGCATTTCATCTGATGAAATTGCTTTTGTCTGACTTTAATTCACTAAGCTTTTTTAATTGAAAAATTCATTTACACTCACAGTGACAAAAAAGTCAGAGTATGAAAGGATATAGAATGAAAAAACAAGCTACTCTCCCCTCTCATATCCCATATCCTATTCCCCAGAGATAATTACTATCGAGAGCCCCCTGAAGACCCTCCCAACAAGCTTTTACATGCATGGGGAAATACTGTTGGTTAACTAACTTAGTGGCTTTTTCAGACTCTCCTTGCTATAGTGGCTGGAAAGCCAGACACTTGCTTCTTGGTTTTCCTAAAGCTGTGGATAGGCATGTGACCCTGTCCTGGATGACAAGATGTGGGGGTAAGTTGACCCATAGCAGAAAGAGGTGAGTTTAGGTGGTATCTGGGAAGCTTTTGATTTCCAGATTTAAAAGAAAAGGGAAAAGGCAATGTGTCTGGCACTGACAGGTCCCCTTCCTTGTTCGTTGTACTTGGATGTGATGTCCGCAGCTGCAGCAGCCATTTGGGGACCATGAGTAAGTGTAAGGATTTAAAAGCCAATGGATTTCATGAAGGTGGCACAGGAGAGGAAGAACTTGAGTCCCTGAAAACCTTGGTAAGCAGCAACTGCTTCCCTCCAGAAGTAGTGTTAATGAGAAAAATAAACCCTTATTTTTTAACCAGTGTTAGCTGAGTTTTCTGTTCCATCCAAACCGATAAAGTATACAAGCAGATGCTATACTGTACGCTGTGCTCTGCGCTGGGCTTTCCTCACTCAGGAACGAGTCTTTGCGATGTTTCCGTACCGAATCCTACAGGCCTATCTTAGTCTTTTCAACATCACCGGAGTATCTCTCCATATAAATAATATCACAGATAAACCCTGATCTCCTGCTAATGGACATTTTCATTGTTTCAATTTTATCCTATTGTAAAGAACACTTCCATAAACATCTCAGTAGATGCATCTTTATGCACATGTGGAAGTCCATCTGTACAGAGATTGGTACAATAATTTACACCAAAGGGAGGCCAGCAGACCTCTCTCCCCTTGCAGTGGGTCCTTGCTGTCACCCGCTCCCTTCATGCATTCTGAGCCTCTTTGCTCTCCAGGCCCACCATCCCCGATGATCACGCTTAGATCCCTCTTCTCCTTCACTCCCTCCCCTGCCAAGCCCTGGAACCTGGGACCCCACCCCCTTGGCCAGAGCCCTGGGCTCCCACTACCCCGCGACCTGGTTTGGGCAAGCACCTTCAGTGCCCTTCCTCTGGGACTGCGACCCAGGCTTGCTTTACACAGGCCCTCCAGGCCACCTCCCTGTCTGCCCCCACCCGGTGCTCAGTCAGACCAGATGTGGGCACCTGGCTCTGCTCCCCCCCCCCGCCCTGCCCAGCGCCGTTTCCAGCACCCTCCCTCCCGATCTGCCCCTTTCCTGCTCTGGTGAACTGGCCCACATGGGCTGCCTGAGGCCCAGCTCCCACAGGAAGCTCGGTGAGCAGCCACACCCCACCTAGGGCCTGGTTTCAGCACCTGTAACCAGCCTCGGAAATTCACACCCGAAACCCAATGTCACACCCCAACCCAAATCCCACTTGTCGACAGAAGCTGCCAAATGCCACTTCTGGGTAAAGAAGGACACACAGAGATGGAAAAGCAGATATCTAAGAAGGTATGAAATGTGTGTATCTGAGACCTAAGACAGTGGCACTTGCGCCAGGGCAAGTATCACCGGCGCACGAGTTACAGAAAGGCGGCCTAAGGACGAATCTAATAAAGAAACTATAGAAACTTACTAATTTTTGTGTGGTGGTCTACCAGTTGCTGAGAGAGGACTTAAAATTACCAATCATGAGTGTGGAATTGCCTGTTTTTGTCCCTTTAATTTTGTCCATCTTTAGCTCCTATATTTTGATATTCTATTATTGAGTACAGATACATTTATGAATGTTGTGTCTTGTTGACTCAGTCTTTTCTCAGTGTGAGTCTTTTTCTTGATTTTTTGTAATATGATTTGTTTTGAAATCTGTCTTGTCTGGTATTAATGCAACAAGTTATTCTAGTCTGATTGTGCTTACTTTTTCCTTGTTACATCTTTTTCTAACCATAAGCATTTAATCTATTTGTGTTTTTGTATTTAAAGTTCATTTCTTGTATTTCAAAAAAAAAAAAAGAAATGTGTCTCTGTGTACCCAGAAAAGCAAACACAGTCAGCATCCTATCAGATGAGCCTGGTTTATGATCTCCAGCCAGCCGGGGCGCTCAAGGAACACATGGGGGCTCAGCCCAGATGCGCCAGTTACAGTTTCAGTGCAAAATTGTGTCTTTCAGGGCAAAAAAAGATATCTTCTCTGCTGACAGATTTGCAGAGTCATTTCTGATAGGAGGCTGACGCTGGCCTCGGGCTGGGCTGCTCACTTCCGGGCCACAGGGCCCCTGCTGGCCCCTCTCCACCCTTCCCTCCATGCCCCCATCCCCAGCAGCCCAGCCTGCACCTGGGCCCATGCAGGACATCAGGAAGGGAGGTCTTCTGGTCCAGCCCCCCAATTCTACAGATAAGGAAGCTGAGGTTCAAAGAGGTCAAAAAGGTCACACAGTCGTTGATTGACAGAGCCAGACACAGGAATGGCAAAGCATCTTATCTGGGTGGCTCCCGCGTGGCTGGCACTGTCTCCAGCACTGCCAGTCCTCCTCCTAGACTCGCAGCATGGTCTCCACCTCACAGGTCAGACAGCAGAGGCTGGGGCAGCTTGGGGACCTCTTCAAGCTCCCACAGCTGACGAGGGGCAGAACGGGGCCACACACTCAGCCACCTGACTGTCCACGGTGCTCTTTCTGCCACCTGCTGATACCCATTCCTGGGACAGGAGTGAAAACTCCATGCTGGCCAGAAGAGTGAGTGTGCTAAGGAAAGGACTGGATGGTTACTATTAAACAATGAAAATGCAAATAAAGTACCTCAGCAGAAGCCAGCAGGTGTTCCGCAAAGCCAGGGCCTTTCTTCTTAAGTAAGGAAGCGCCTGGAAACCAAAGGGAGGGAAGCGTGTCCAAGAGACACAGAAGCCAACCTGAAAGAACTCTCGGCAGCCAAAGTCGAGCCGACGCGAGCAACGAAACCGGCCGTATAACCCAAAGTTTAAGACAGACACCTGTGACAGCAGTGCAAATAAACGATTGAATAAATAAATAATGGGAGAAGAGACAGTTTGCCCTTAAAGAAGAATTCCAAGTAATTTCTGTAGATACTGCCCCTTCACGAGCTGGAGCGGAACCGGCCTCTGCCATGGGTGCGGGCCACGCTCTGTGACTTGCCTCTGAAGAAGACAGTCCGGAAAGGCGAGTGGCCTTCCAGTGGAGGTCCCTAGCAGACACTGCCTCAGCCGGGGGATCCGGGCCACATCAACAGTGATGACATGATAGTACGTGCCCTTCACGCGATTCGCTTCAGCGGTTCCTCCCAAAACACACAGGCCCAGTCTCACCGTGAGAAAAACATCAGACAAGCCCAAAATACCTGATGGCAAAACCGTCAAGGTCACCCAGAACCAGGATGTCACAGTGGGAAACTGCCACCAACCAGAGAAGGCCACAGAGGTGTGATTGTGAATGTAATGAGGGGCCCTGGGAGCAGGAGGACTTGGGGAGACTCTGTAGCCCATGGAGTTTGATTAATAGTGATGGACAGACACTGGTGCCAGGTTGAGACAAATGCAGTGTAGTTTTGCTGGGTGTTGGCAAGAGGGGGCAGGGTGGGGGACCCGGGAATTCTCCGCCATCCTTTTGACTTTCCTACAAATGCACAGCTCTTCCTAAAAAAATGTTTATATTAAATAAATAGGCAGAGATGTCCAGCTACCCCCCCAGGGGAGTTGCTCATAACTACCCACGCGTTTGACTGAGGCAGGGGCTGTCAGGTGCTGGAGCGCAGGCCGCCCGGGTGGCATGGATGTGCGACACTGGCTGGGGTCTGAGCACCCTCCGGGCTTTCAGCAGGTCCCGGTGGGGCTCCCGTCAGGCCTGAGACACTCGCCAGGGTAGGACAAGAGTGAATCCAGAGGGCTTCCGCGGAGCCCAGGGGACGTGGGAACTGAGCCCAGGGTTCTCAGACCTGGGAGAGCTGCTCTGAGCTGACATCCCCCTGCCTGCGCTGCCACATCTCCCACTCCCCAGCCTGGAGCCTGCTGTACTCAGGTGGTTGAGGGGTTCAAATTTCTTCTCAGTGTGAAAATGCAAAGTGACCTGGGCAGCCTGGAAAAGAGCAGGTGTCCTCTTTCATCCAGCTGGGGTCACTGTCCCCTCAGGGGCCCCATGTCAGCCCTTCCTGCCACACCGAGGCCTCAGACCAGCCGCTCCTGAGGACTTGGCTGAGCTCCAGGCAGTCGCCCCAGAAGCACTAACGATCCAGCAGCCCAGGAAGACGGGCCACCCCAGCCCCCACTGCCAGGCAGAGGAGGCAGGCATTTCCGACGGGCAGGCTGGCCCCCAGCCAGCGGGCCCCCAGATGCCATGCAATGCACACCTGAGCGGAGTAAGAGAATAGGTGTGTGTAAACAGTATTTGAAAGAGAAAATAGCTGTACAAATACAGCACTTGTTAACACAGGTGTTTATAGGTGGAATTATTTTTCCAGGGCTGCTATCTCCTGTCCTTCTTTGTGAGTCTCAGCCCACACCTGCAGGGGCTTTCCTGTTAGGCGAAGGCACAAAGGGAAATGGAGAGTCCGTATCAACTTCACGAAGCAGGAGGTCAGTGATCGGCTTCAGGCCGGAGTAGTTCTTACCCAGTTTCCATTGCTGGAGTTACTTTCATTTTTTTCAACCTGCTCTAACAGGATTCTGCCTGTTCAACACTTCCTGCTTGGCTAAGACGCTGCCCCTGACCACCGGAGGGCAGTTACAGCCACACACACCTTCCCTGGGACCACGGGTATGGCCTGCATTCCGGCAGGACTATCTTACTCTATTCTCTCTCCACGGGGTAGTCTCGCTGTTCCTATTTTATGGACAAGAAAACCAAAGACACTTGTCCAAAGTCACAGAGCTAATATGCAGAGGTTGCCAGGGCTGACATCAAACCTGAGCAGAGTTCAGTTGGACGGGACTCTAGGCGAGCCCCTAGGTCACAACCCGAGGGCACAGCGCTCCTTGTGAAAGCGCAGATACGCTCACCTTTGAACGTGGAGTTCATTTCTGGGTTCCACCCCACAGAAGGCAGTACTCTCAGGTGGGCACAAGCAACAAGCACTGGAAATTACGGAAGAGAAACATAATTCTACAGATCTGCACCCTTCAGAAAATGGTTACAATGGTAAATTTTTATGGCATGAGTATTTTGCCACAATTTAAAACATTCATGGAAGAGAAACTTAAAACTGAGAACATCCTATTCTTTGCAGAGTCCTAACAAAGTAGGTGACTGGTTTTCAGTGAGTCTGTCTGCTGCTGGGGACCATGCCAGTTTTACGTTCTGAGAGAACATCGTCCTCTGCCAAGACCTTCCCTTGGGAGCGGATGTGAGGCGAGCATGTCCCTATTACTTGGAGGAAGCCCTTAGGGTGAAATGCCCCAGATGCAGACTCTCCAGGGCGGGACATCAGGACTCTGAGGTTCCCAGGTGGAGACAGAAGTGAGGTGGGAGTGGGGAGGGCACATTCCATCTGCAGGAAGGCGAGCAGCCTGGCCTGGAGGGCTGGCAACTGGCCAGAGGAGAGCAGAAGAGCCGGCCTTCCTCTTTCCCTGTCATCAAGCTGGGGGGGAGCCTGTTGGATGTAGCCACTTGGGGGACACGGGAGGACCCTGCCACTGTGGGAGAGGGGCAGGACAGGATGAGTGGGGCCAGCAGACACTGTGCCAGTGGCCAGAGGCCCTAGTAGGAGGGCCTGATGTGGCAGCCCGGGCTGGAGGCACCAGGGGTGAGCAGGACGGGACAGGGAGGGCCTCGCTCCCAGAGTCCTCAGGCAAGTTTGGGAAGAGCTGAGTCTCTGGCAGGCACACAGGATGGGGCTTAAGCAGTGCCCCTGGGCCCCTCCAGAAAGCGACCCTGCAGCAAGCAGAGAGCTTCAGGTCATTTCCATTAGTCATTTTTATGTCACTGTATCTACAAACCAGGGAGAAATACTATTTTTTGGCTTTAGCAGCAAAACTCTCCCATCCTTCGTGAAGAACAAGGAGGGGTTTCCAGAAACTTTATGAACCATTTTTCTATTCCCCCTTTAGACCTCCACTCAGAAACCAACTCTGTTTCACAGATGAAGAGATCAAGGGCCAGAGAAATGGGGGTATTCACAGGTGGGCCTGGGGTTGAAGACTGTCCAGGGTTGAAGCTCGGGTGTCAAGATCCTAGTGTGCATCCTCCATCCTCTATGACACTTCCTCCAGGAAGAGGGGGGTGCCGTGAACAAAGTGGGGAGCCTGGCCCTTCCTCCAGCCCTCTGGCCTCGTCCCTGGCCACGCCAGCCCCTGCCTCTCCTGCTCCTGGCAGCCAGGCCAAGGCGGGCCAGCACACAGGCCCGAGCACTCCCTGGAGGCCAGCGCCTGCTCTGCTCTGCCCCTTGCCAGGAGCGGGGGGTAAGAGAGAGAGAAATCACCAAGTGACAATCTAAAAGGTCACCGCTGAGAGGCTGAAAGGTTTTCCATTTGAGTCAATGACAAGTCTCTAAAATGGGATGATGCCTAATTTAGACATTATTTTATGTCATTCTAATTAAGATGACCTCATATTATAATTACAGACCTGTTCCCTTACTTGGAAATAATTAGGATGCTGGGCTCTGCCCTCTGCCCACCATGTTGGAAGCTGCAGGCCTCACCCTGACAGCCTCCTGTCGCTGCCTTTCAGGGGCCCAGCAGGCACCAGAGTCGAGGGAGCCAGGAGCAGCCTGGCCAGAGTACCTCAAGAAGGCGCATCCAAAAATAAATGGGTCTTTCATCAGAGCACACTAGTCCTCTTACCGTGAGTTCAGGGGCTACCACCAACGTACAAAATGCGTGCATTCACACACACGCAATGCACGCAATGCACACACACTCCCATGGCCACAAGGGGAAGTTTTCTGTCCTGAACTCCAGGTGTCTAGTTTTAAATTTAGACCTACACACACATTGGCCATATCTGCTGACCCGTTCCTCTGTCTCCAGTGCCAGCACCTTCCTGGGGCATCCGGGTGCCCTGCAGATGTGCATTCAACTGTTAAACCCTGAACCATACCGGCATCTTCTCAGCCGTCAGGTATGAACTCTCTCTGCCCCAGGTTCTGAGGGAGCATCTCGAATCTGAGCTTCCTGGCTGAGCGAACTGCTTCTCTTCCTTTCGACCCTGAAATTCCAGCAGGGGAGGCAGCCTATGCATAAGGCCCAGCTCAGAGGCACACCCAGTAACCAAGGGGCCCGAGGCCCCTGGGCAGCAGCCATCTCGGGGTATGTTCCAGGCTTGTGGGGCAGCGCACCTCAACTGCTTCCTGGCTCCTTGGCCGGATTCCTCACTCTGCGATGTGCTGACATTGGCTCCCTTGAATAATCATGAAATGAAGGGAGGTAATTCCTATTTAGCTTTGCCAGAAAGAAGAGCACTTGTGGGGGGAACATCTTTTAGTCAGAGGGGCTGATATCTGGCAGGACTAACGAGATACACCCGTGGCAGTGACAAGGAGCTGAAAAGCAGTTTGCCAGCTCCCAAGGGACTCCCACAAGACCGTGAACCGCCCCGTGGCCCAGGCAGAGGCCGGGCCCCACCCAGGGGTCCTCCATTCCCCACACACATCTTAGGCTCCGAGGGCCCTCACCAAGGTCAGGGCCGGGTGCTGCCCAGGCCAGCCCCTCTCCTTGGGGCCAGCCACGGGGTCGGCCTGAGCAGAGACAGCGCAGTAGCCAGACGGACTGGGTAGGCTAATCCTCAGCAATGGGGTTCTGTGTCCCCCCAGAATCCATACATTGAAGCCCTAACTCCCAGTGTGACTGTGTTTGAATATGGGGCTTTTAGGAGGCAACTGAGATGGAACAGGGTTGTAAGGGTGGGGTCCCAGTCCAGATGGATTGGTAGCCTTGTAGGAAGAGGAGAGACAGGAGCTCTGTCCGTGCTCTCACCACAGCCTGACCACACCGGACCTGCCCTGGGCTGTGCGGCCTGCGGGACTGCAAGCATTTCTGGTGTGTAAGCTTCCAGCCTTTAGTGCTTGGTGCTCAGAAGGGCAGCCCAGGCTAACACCGCCCACCTGCCCTCCCAGGACCGGAAGCCCTCTGAATACCTCTACTAAGAGGCCATCAGACTGGCTTGAATACCTCCAGGGATTGGGTGCTCACTCCCATTTCTTTAGCTTCAGGACAGTAGAATGGAATTAGGGACTTTAGTCTGAAAGATCTGGGTTCAAAGCCCCTTGCGCCCCCAAGCCCAGCCCTCCCCCACCTCCTGGGGAGGGGTCTCGGGGCACATACAAGCATCCTAGCCAGAAACTCAAGCACCATGCTGGACCCCCTTGCCCTCAGCCCCCACATCCAGTCTGTTCCCCGGTTTGGGGATTCTGCCTCCTTCATCTTGGATACCTGGGCCGTTCCCCATGGCCACCCACCACTGCCAACCACCAGGGGCTTTCTGGCTTTTCGCCACTGCCTCCTAAATGGCGTACTTCCGCCGGCCCTCCTCTCTCACTGCTATTCCCAAATGCATCCTCCAAACTTCTCCCAGTGAGTTTTCCAAAACACATGACTGACCACATGCTTTCTCACTTAAAATTGCCTGTAGGACAACAGCCAGATTCCTTAGCACTGCATCCTTGGTGTTCCACACAGGCCCCAATACCTGCTCTGACAGCATCTCTTGCCACAGTGTGATGCACTCTGACCCAGCCCAGCCCCACCCACACATGTACACAGGCACACACATATATGTACGTGTACATACATGCATGCATACACATGTGCACATATACATATGCACACATTTTAAGCACACACATCCCCTCTAGCCACTCTATCTGTTGCCTGTTGCTCTGATCTCCAACAACTGTCCCTGGGCTCCTGCTGCCCTGTCTGACTGACAGCTCCTTGAGTCTGTTTGATCATCTGTTAAATGGGAACAATAAAATCCTGTCCATCTCACTGGCAAGTTAGGTGCTTTCAATGGAAGGATGTGTATCAAGTTCCTGGCACAGAGTCTGGCATATGTAAAGAGTTTGATAAACATTGGCTGCCTTCCCTCAAAAAAAAAAAAAAATTCCAGGATGGTGCAAGCACCCACCACCCCCTGGAGACAGAATATAAGTCATCCTTCTAAGCCTCCCCAAGACAAATTGTAATCATTATTCTGATAATTCAAATTAAGATATTTACATGGCATGCACATCTGAAACAAAAAAACACAATAATTTTTTAGACTAATTTGTTCAAACAAGAACAAAACCCAACACAAGTTGCCTCAAAATGAAAAGGAAAGAGAGATTATTTTTCTCTTCCACCAAAGACACACGGGCATAAGAACAGGTGAGCAAGGAAGTGAGTCCCTGAGCATTCAGAGGGGTGCCAGGCTTCTCTTAATACTGAGCTGCGTCATTGCTGCTGAGCTTCTGAGGGAAAAGGATTTCTCCTGAGCGCTCCTCACTGTCCTTCAGTTGTGGGAAGGACAGATCCACTACAACAGGGTCCCCCTCCCGCATGGTGGCTGGTGCCTGGCACGGCCACAGGGGGCCTTGCACAGGTCCCCGCTTCTGGGGAGAGGGCAGGAGAGAGGGTGGAGGAGGAGGCGCATGAGGGTGCAGACCGGGAGCACAGAAAACACTGAGCAAGGCAGAGAGGCACGGATGAAAGAGCAGGAAAGACACACAGAGACAGAGGGGAGCTCAAAGAACGAATGGGCTAGAAGCAAAAAGAGCCCAGACAGACAGACACCGTAGAGAGGAAAGTGGGAGAGGCAGAGAGAAGGGAAGGAGGATGGGAGAGACCCAGGGAGGGAGGCAGGGAGGCCTGATTCAGCCAACCTGTTCAGGGTGTGCCAACTCTCCGTCCCCAGGGAAACTACCCTCCCCTTCCGTCAGCAGCTGACCTTCAGTGCAAGGTCAGGAGGTCAGGCCTAGTAGCGAAGAGGGCTCCATTTCTGGTGAAGATGGACCAGAAATGGCATTTAAGCCCCTGACCCCACTCACTGGGAAGAGGGCTAACATGGCCAAGGCTTTAGACTATCTCCTTGGTGAACCAGCGGCTTGATTCATTGCTAAACTGCCTCACCCCAGAAAGATGTCTCCAGGGAGTGCCGCTGGGTACCTTACAGGAGGAATCCCCCACTGAACACACACCCTCACTGGACATCCATCCACTGTCCCTCCCAGGCACTAATTACGACTCAGGACAACAGTAAGAATAGCAGCTGGAGGCAGAGACAGATTCCAAAAGACACTTGGCTGGCCCTCATGTTCTCCTTTCTAAATTCAAAAGAGAAAGGGTAAAAAGAAGTCCAAGCCAATCCCCATCTGGTTCCTAAGGCTGCCATGCCTGTTAGACTCAGCAAGAAGATTGTGCTTCATTCGGAATTGCATTAAGATCTCTGTGTCTGATTCTTAACATGAAGCTCTAGGCCCATCTAGACACTTCCAGGCAGACCACACAGGCCTGGCGGCCTCTGTTTTATTGCTGCCCTAGTAGTGGCCTCCTGGGTGCATTTTCCCATTGTCCCCTGGTACCAACTCACATGTGGTAATATTTCCAAAGAGCCTGTCTGACTTGTGTTCGGGAAAAGCCCACCTCAAGGTAAAGAAGTTAAGGGAGAGTGACATGGAGAGAATCCCACTTGAGTCAGCAAGGCTGAGGGTTACCTGGGATTCTTGCTGGAGTAGGTCCACCCTGGACTTGAAGAAAGTCCCAGTTGAGGTCCAAAGACCACCGGAGGTCCTCGATACCCCTTCAGGTCCATGAGATCAAAGCTCCTCTTATATTACTAAGGTAACATTTGCTTTTCTCACTATGTTGACTTTTGCACAGATGGCTCTAAAGCAATGGTGGGGTGAAATCACCTACACTATAGCACAAATCAAGGCAGCTTGCAGTGGTGTCAAAATGCATGAAAGGTCACTATATTCTTCCCTATCACACTGGTCAGTTTCACTGAAGAATGACCTTAATGAAGCAGAAAAAAAAGTATTAATTTCATTATATCTCTAAAATTGATTATACATTTTCCTACTATTCTGTGTGATGAAATGGGATGGACACATAAAGCCCTTCTGCTATGCTCTGAAAGGAGAAGTTGGCTGGAGGAGAGAAACTTGTGTGGTTGAGTTACAAGCTAAACTAGCCACTTTTTTTTTTTTCATGAAACAACATTGGTACCTGACATCTGATGAAGTATGTCTTTTCAAGCTTAGATATCTTCTTGAAAATGAGCAAATGAGCCCCTTAGTTCAAGAAAAACAACTGAGAGCATTTACTGTCAATGATAATATCTTAGATTTCAGGCAAAAAATAGAATTTTGGAAAACTTGTATCTACCACCACATGCTTGACTGAGAGTTTTCCAAGACTCTACTGATGAGATTTATGGTGAATTAATGGTTTCTGGATAACAAAATGTGTCAGCACCTGGAATATCTGTATAACTCAGTACAGCAGTATTTCCCAAATTACAACCCAGAATCATGCATGAGTAAAAGATCCACTTCAAGAGTAAGATAGACTCATAGACTTTAAAGTTACAGTGTCCATATATTGCAATCACCTTTTACAGAACTTTTAGAGCAGTATCATAGAAGAATGAGCACAATTACCTGAAAGGTCCATTAAAGTACTAAATACATATCTACAATACAATATTTTGCAACAGATTAAATGCAGAAACAGGACAGACCAGCAACTTCTATTAAGTCAGACATTAAAGAGCTTTGCAAAAATATTAATACCATATCTTCTATTTTTTGTCTGGAAAAAATATAGCTTATCTATAAAAATGTTTGAGGTCTTGCGTAATGGGTTTATTGATGTTATTTTTAATGAATTAATAAGTAATACTTTTTAAATGTGTCAGTTATAATTTCTAATACAATAAATAGCAAAAGATATAACCCACATAAACAAAAACTTTTTGGTGTCTTCAATAATTTTTAAGAGTATAAAGGTATCCTGAGATTAAAACTCAGAGGACACAGTGGTCTAGTCACGTGCCAGTCAGAGCAGCACGGGCACCTCCTGAAACCCGGTTAGGAATGCAGGATCTCCGGCCCCACACAGACCTACTGAGTTAGATACTGTATTTTAACAAGATAACATTAAGATTTCAAGGTATGGAGAGGGGTCCTTAATAAAAGCATTTATGATGTTCAACAAAGCTCTTCTACTAAATCCTGTGGGACCAACACTTCTCTTAGTGCAATGACCCTGCAGGGAAACATCAACTCCCCAAAATGGAGACTAGTCCGGAAATAACCCGAGTCCACAAAGCATTACGGGTCCCACCCCCAGGGGCAAGAGGGGAGGCAAGTGTGAGGAGCATGGAGTCGCTCGAGGCAGTGGCCCTGGGCCAGACATAGGGCCTTCTAGCCACAGTGTCTATGTCAGTCCTGAATCCATTAACAGCTGCCCGTGAGAGACACAATCTGTGCGGCGGAGCCCTGCTGAGGCCATCGCTGGTGGCGGGTCTTGCCACCTCACGCCCTCATTCCACCCACACCCACCATACTGTGCAGGGTCCTTCTAGCCAAGGGCACTCCGGCAGCCCCTGGGCTCCCTGCCTGGATGGTCTGCACCCCACTGACATATCAGCCCTGCCCAAAGGCCACCTTCACTCCAGGGGTGGGGGGAGGATTAAACAATCAGTCGGCTGGGCATAAGAGACAGCTCCAGCGGGGGTTGGGGCTGGGAGGGGGCACCAGAGCCCTGGGCCAGAAGCTGGAGTCGGCATCTGGCTTTGGTGCTGGAGGCCAGTCGGCACCAAGGGAGGGCCACCAGCCAGCACAGGAAGGCAGGCCAGGGTGCACGGTCATGAGGAGCTGCTGAGATTACCCAGAAGGCCCTGGAACAGAACCTGGCACACAGGTGCTCCCCACACCACCACCAGCCAGGGGAGAAGCCCGCAGCGGATTCTCCCTCACGGCCTCAGAAGGCACATGCCTGCCGAGTGGCACCTTGCTCACCCTCCACCATGGAATGTATCTCTATTGTTTAAGCCACTCAGTTTGTGATACTTTGTTATGGCAGCCCAAGCAACGAACACAACTGTGATGACGCATGCTTTCCAGGTGAGGAAACCAGAGGTCTGGGAGATCAAGAACTTTGCCAAGGTCACATGGCCAGAGTGGGGTGCTGTCCCGCATGCTGGCTTGGGTTCCAGCCACACAGCTGACCCTGTGAACTTCAGCACATCTTGTCTCCTGACCTCCCTGAGTCGGAGGCATCCAGTCCAGACCAGCTGGGAAATGCAGTTGACCCCTGGCCATGGTCACCCGGTTGTAAGGAGCTGAGTCAGTGGTACTGTGCACCCTGCTGGGTGGAAGGGGAGCCAGAGGCCAAGGGCCTTCAGGACTATGTCAGCCAGAGAATCAGGAACTAAGTGACCAGCTGCCAGAGCCCTGAGAGATTTCTTAAATTTGTGCCACTTCCCCACTTTTTTCCCTTTTGTAACCACCCTGCTGCCTGGGTGGCAGCTTATTAACCCCTTGTAGCATCAAAGGCTGGCCTTGGGGACCAGCAGAGGCAGGAGCTGGAAGATCTCCCTATTGCCCATGGAGGCCAGAGGGTGGGGGGTTGGCAGCCCCAGCCTGGAGCCACCATAGCCAGAAATGCCCTGGGCTCCCGGCACACTCCGAGCAGGGGCCTCTCTGCCCTGGGGGCACTGGTGCTCCAGAACTTCCAGTCCTGATTTCTCGGCAAGGGTGGGTGCTGAGTTCCCTTCCCCTAGGGGAAGTGACCTCAGATGGGGGCGCCTCTTTGCAGGTTACTCTCCTCCCCGTACCTCCCAGCTGCTTCCCATTCTTGTGCTCCCAATTCTTCTTCACAAGGGCGAGAAAGATCAGGTGACAAGGAGGTTACCGAAAGGGATCTGACCAAGCCTTCCTCGACGCCCTGGCCTCCAGCAAACTGACCGAATGGCCTCTGTGCCGCCTTGGGAGGTGCAGGGGGAAGTGGGCAAGCCCAACAGTGAGGCAAACGGCTCCCCAAAACATGCAGCAATTCATCCCGACACAGAGCCACTCCTTCTGCACACACATGCATGTACACTGGGGCGATAGCCTATACTTTTTATGAACCAGAAACTCATTTTTTACTTACATTATTCCCTCTGATCCTCACAACAATCCCACAAGATAGAAATTGTTGTTAATATATAGCTGGGGAGCAGATTTGGACTGGTTGCAGGACTGGGCTGGAGCTCCCCTTCCTGTGTGATGGGAGGGTGGTGCCCTCCAGAAGTCCTGGAAGCATCCTTCAGGATGGACCACGGCCACAGGCCACACCTCCCACCTGCAAGAGCCTTTGCACAGGGGCCTCCACTTGTAATCTATTCTCTCAGGAAGACCCTCGTCCTTGCCCCCAACCAACCCTTCAAGCCATAGTCTGAGCCTGTCTCCTGTACATTGTCCAGAGCAGAAGAGAGAGAACCACCCACTCAACACCATACTGTTCACCCTCATGTTCCACAGTCCTAATAGTCAGCCTCAGTATCACCTTCCCCCAAAATTCCCCTCCCGCTTCTAAGTTTTCAGCCTTTGCTAATTTCTGGGGGCAGGGACCTGAGGATGGGAGGCTGCAGGCAGCAGCCAGAGCTTGGTGTGGAAGTTGGCGGGTGTTCCCAGGTTCCTACTGCCTCATAGTACTAACCCACTGTCTTTGGGCAAGGGAGTGAGCTGATGTGCAGCCCGGCTCAGCAGCAGGCCCAGGAAAGGCACGTGATAAGCAGGCCCAGACCCAGCGGGACCTGGGAGAGACCTCTACCCGGCCAGGACGTGCTCTGCCCTTGGCCCCACTCACCCCAGCTCTATTTCTCACCACTTCCCCAAGGCCAGTGTGAATTCAGATCTTCTCTCCCCAGCCTGCTGCCCTCCCACCAGCTCTGGGGTCCTTTGCAAAACCTGCCAAACAGTGGGTCCTCAGTCCTGGCTGTGACGACACCATCAAACAGGCCTGGTGCTGAGAGAGGTCCCTCTGAGACCCTCTGTGGAGGTGGGCACTTAGAGGCTCTGGTCCCCCCAGCTTGGGACCCAGAGATCAGGACTAATATCCCCTCTTCCCTGGCTTGGGGCGGGGGAGGTATGTCACAGAGCCAAGCAACGGCCTAACTGAACTCAAGATAGGTGACACCTATCAGTCGCCTGCAATCTGCAAGCTTGTCACGCTGCCTGGGAAGATGAGATTACCGAGAGCCCGGTCATCAGCGATCAGGCCTGAGACCCTAACATCCTGCCCTCTTTAGTCTGGGCCCGGAGCGGCTATGCAGCCAGCCTGTCTGGCAGTTTTTCAAGTGTAGAAACGAAGAGCAGACTTCTTTGCAGGAGCCACTCCGTGTTGGGGGCTCCCTGTTCACGCCCCCACACACCCCCTGCAGCCCCTCACAGCTTCCACAAGGCCCCAGCCTGGCTCCAGCTCAGCCTTGGGGCCCTCCCGCAGAGCATCCTCGCCGCCCCTGGGTTTTCTGCAGAGGAGCAGTCGGGAGTCTCTCCATTTCTTCTTTGCCTCCTGAGCAGAAGTTCCCCTCCCCTCCTCCCCTGTCCCCTGCTTTGACAATTTGACAGGATTTGAATGATGAAGGCTTCGTGTCCTGTTTGCACGTCACACAGGTGTGGGAAGTGAGTAAAGAAATGGTCTTGATGGACGAGAGCAGAGCAGCGTCTTTGGCTAGAGACGGGTAGCCAAGCCTTGGCCTCTGGAACAAACAGGACAGCCAGGTCCCAAGACTTCTGCCTGTCAGCAGCTCTGGATGAGTGCCCAGACGTCAGTGTTGGAGATGACAGACACCGAGAGGTCACACAGTCCCTAAGCCACACTAGCTGACATTTCCAAAGCCTAAAGTCTCCAAAGAAGTTTCCCTTTCAATCCAAGTTCTAGGAGCGCCAAGTGGGGATTAGCTCCATAAACTGGGGCTCCTCCAATGGGGGCTGCTGCTGCAGAAGGTCAGAGCACAGGGTCTGGCTGTTCTGTCCCCCTTCTTCCTACATGGGCACCAATCAGCCTGCACCCCCAGACCTGTCCTTGTCCCTGGTGTAGGGTCGCCTGTCCTTTCTGTCCAGTCTCAGCCTGGATGGAAAGATCCAGCTCAGGCAGGGACCGGCCCCCTCCAAGGGGCTGTCATCTTTGGCTGGTTCTTCCATGGGAAAGGGAGCTGAGGGCTTGGGTGAGAGGTCACGCTTGGCGCTTGGGGGCACCTCCAGCAGGGACTCTGTAGCTCTCCAGGGAAACGCAGAACGGACGGAACTTTACAAGCACCCAGCCAGCGGGCCCGGCGCCCTCCTGCTGGGGAGCCACTTCCCTCAGCCTGGGGCTTCCAGCTGTCTTTGACGAGAAAAAGAATCCAGGGTCATCACACAGAGACAAGACCATCAAAGTGCGCCTGAAAATTCCACATCTCAAAAATACCCCAACTCTTTTCATTTTGTGGTTTAGTTTGTCAAGTCTCCTACCCAAAATCCTACTGCAAGTGAGTGCCTGGAATACTTTAAAATTCTCAGAAAACCTTACAGCGCGGAGCCCTGTGTGCGCCTGCCCACTCCGCCCTCCCTCTGTCCGCCCGCCCCCTGCTCCTTCCCCGATCCTCACCTCTCCCTCTCCCCTGGCCCCATCAGGATGTATTTCCTCTCAATCGCTCTTGCCCATTATCTCTTTGTCTCTCTCTCTTTATCTCTGTCTCTGTTATCTCTCTCTCCTACCTCAACCCCTTCCTTTGTCTCCTTCTCTGCCTGGAGGTGTCTCTCCTTTTTGTGGCCCCTCTCCCCAAATGAATGTCTCAACATCTACAAATATGAACTTCATTAATTTGAGAAGGACTTTCCAGTGCAGAGGTTAATTGTCTTTCCCTGACATGTTCTTACTGAATACATCTGGGTGACAAAATTAATTTCCTCATTAGCTATTTTTAAAAGTGGAACAAGCTAAGGGGGAAATCAGTGAAGGCAGACTGGCAGCGTGAGCTGCTCTGGCCTCCAGGCTGTCCCCGACTCTGCCCTGGCTTTGCCCTCCCTGGGGGGCTCACCGGCCCCAGGACCAGGTGCACAGAGGTCAGGAGTCACAGGCAGGGCCTTCGGGGGACCTGAGGTCTGAGTCCTGGGGGAAGGCTGGTCTCTGTGGTCTCAGAAGCTCCAGGGAGGCCCACCCCAGGGAGAGGCCCCGGCCCAGCAGCCAGGACTCAAGACCCACCCGGTTCTTCCTAGCTGGACACCAAATCATGGCTCTTTTGAACAGAATAAGAGTAGCAGATAGGAACAGACATAATCAAAAGAGCCCCAGCTCCAAGATTCATCCCACTGAGCCCTGGAAGCCGGACCAAACTACTCCAAGTGGCAAGGTGTCTGTGTCTTCCACCAGGAGCTGAGCAGCCAGGCCCATGGGTGCCTAGGACAGTAGCTTCCAGCACAGACACCCCTGCATGGAGGGGCCCTGGGGCCCCACCCTGAGCAGCAGTCTTCTAGGCAAGAGGGCTCTGTGAGAGCTTCTCCGGGTGCCTGGCCCTGACATAGCCGTCCCGCCCAGAACATTGTCCAAGTGGAGACCTCTTGGGCCACTCAATGCAAGGGCGTGGGAAGTGGCTAGTGGTGTCAAGCTGTGGGACCCTGGGCTGGTCACTCTACTTCTGTGCCTCAGCGTCAACTGTGAAGGAAGCAGCTGCCCCCCGACCTGTCTCCACGGCCCCCAGTGCCTTTCGGCTGTGCCGGCATCTCCTCGCCCTGTGTGACCTCTCCTCCCTTGCAGAGTCACCTGTCACTCTCGGCCCATGTCACCCCCCCAGGGCTGACTGCCCAGGCTGGGAGACCTTGCAAGACCCAGTGTCCAGAACCTCTCCGAGCCAAGCCTACTCCTCCCGCCTGGCTCCTCCCAGCTGGCAGGAAAGTATCCGGGCTCCATTCTAGCAGAGAAGAGGCAGACGCCCAGGGGCCGGACACTGCCGTAGGCCAAAGCCAGGCCCGCTCCAGATGCTCCGGCCTCCAAGTGCCAACTTCAGTGGGGGCCCAGCCTCTGCACTAGCGGCCCCTTCCTCTCTAGGACAGAAGGTGGCATGGGCCATGGAGCTGATACAAATCCTGAATTTCCTGTTTCTATAAACTGAGGTATTACACACACACACCCTGGACGCTCCCCAACGGCCACTTCTGACCTAGCCCAGAGAAACCGCCAGGCTGCAGCAATTTCAGGAACAGGAAAAACCAGACCTAGGGAGCTATCTGACTGCCACAGCCAGCCCAGGGAGAAACAGGATGGGCTGCCGGCACCTCCGCGCAAAGGGTCCTTCCAGGAGCCGAGCAGCTGCCTCCAGGAGGGAGAGGTGGACCTGAGAGAGGAGAGGCCCAATGATACAGAGATGGAGACCGGGAGCGGGCCACCTTCCCAGCCTCCCCCAAGCTCGCTGCTCTGGCAAACAATGGCTCCATGCAGATGGTGCTTGAACGGCCCAGAAGAGCCGCCAGGAGCACTGGCCCCTCCCGAGGGCAATCCTGGAGTTATCGAAGCACAAGGAGGAGGTGACTGCACACAGCCAGGACCCCTACAGTCACGCTCCCAATAATCAGCCAGCTCCAGTTTGCCTTAAGCCTGAAAGGGCATCTCCTTCCTCCTGTCTCCAGCCTCATGGCAGCTGTCCATCCCTGCTGCCAGAGAGGCTGGCCCAGAGCTTCCTGGGAATAGGAATTCCAGCCTTTCTTTGGGTAGGGGGTAGGAATCTAGCAGTGAAGTGGGACAAGGTGGATTCATTCCTGCTCCCCATGAAAAGGAAGCCCCCCGGCTAGCCTGGCCTGTGGTGGTGGGTGGGAGGATACTAGGAGTGGGCAGGACCCCCCAACTCCCCCCCACCCCCGATGCTGAGCCTGAAGGTAGGGCACATAGGGGGTCAGGGGAGTCTTCCTGGGGGCATCACCACAGAGCTAGCTTCTGAAGGTCGAAGAGAGTTTGCCTGGCTGATGGACGGCAAGAGCCTGCGGACCAGGAGCATTGACAGAGGCCCTGGGACTCAAAAAAGGCCCAGCCTGACTATGGAACTTGAAGCTGCTCTGTGCTGCTGGCACGTACATTTTGGAAGGTTGGGAAAGGAGAGGGGGGCAGTGGAAGGAGTCCTGGGGGTTTCTCCACCAAAGTTCTCAGGGGGATGAAGCAAGGGCAGAATAGACCACGGGTCGGGAAGAACACTTGGGAGGCAGCGCAGAGGCCAGACTGGAGGGGTAAGAGCACAGGGAAGCTTCACCTTGGACAGGAAGCACTTCTAAGGGGACTGAGTTAGATAAAGCGGCCACGAGCCACAAGGCTCCTCAGAAGACCTCAGGAAAGACACTAAGGCCTCTCTGGTCCAAGGGTGCAGCAGGCAGGCCAAGTTCCTGACCAGTGACGTGGTTTGCCTGCAGGTTTTTTGGAGCCAGGTAAGTTAGCTCTTGCCCCATTTTAGAGATGGGGAAACCAAGATAGAGGGAGGCTTCATATCACAGTAAGTCAGTGCCTACACCAGGAATAGCGCTGATCACCCTGGACTCCCACACTGGACCACACGTCTTTGATGTGGGCGCGGCAGCTGCACACGCCTTCCTGCCAGTGCACCTGGGTTGCCTGCATCGCATCCAAATGTGGGCGTCTGGGTGCTTCGAGGTGCCCCACCTGAAACACCGTGCCCCTCCTCCCGAAGCCAGAGAGAAAAAGGCTTGTGCAAAACCCGAGGTCGTCAGAAGCAAGCTGCTCATGGTGCTGCCCCCGGCTCTGTTTGGCTCTGCGCAGCCAAGGTCCTCACTTTAAGAGGTTTATTCCCATCCCTCCCCTTCCACACCTTCATGGGATTATTTGTTGAACAGTGTCTCTCCCACTAAACAATGTGCTCTGAGGACAGGTACCAGTGATTTTGTGCAGGATGCGTGGGCTGAGGATGTCTTGAAATAGAATGGGATTAAGATTGAGCTTCCCCAGGATGCCCTGGAGGCGGTGGTGGCTCCCAAGGGTTCAGCTCCTGACTCATGGCTCTCCTCTCTCCCCGGGGGTTCTAGTTTTTGAAAAGAACAAATCCTGATCAGCTGTTTCCTCAGCATTGCCAGAGCGGGTCCAGCCAGCCTGGGTGGAAAGCAGGTCACTGGACCAAGTTCTTCCCAACCAGGTCCTCCTACAGGCAATGAGGTTTGTCACTGTGACTAAAAGTGAGGTTTGCAGCCACATGAAGGCATGCGCTTCAAAAAGCAAGGTTTTCTTGTATTCTGGGCCCTGTGACTTTTTTGAGTGAGAAAAATGAAAACATTGTTCTGTAATTTTGTTCTCCATGCAAAGGCACATTGCTTTGGAAAGTGGTCAGATTCTGCATTTGGTTGATTTTAGGATCCAAAAATATGGCAATGGGGGAGGGGGTCCTTTTGAAGATGTAAAAATCCTTCTCAGACACATTTTGAATGTGATGACAGCTGGAAATACTAATGCACGTGGGTCTTATGCTCAACAAAGAGCCTCTACTAGCCTAAATGTATGAGGCGTTTCTAGGAGTAATTATAGCATCCCTGCTTATGTCATTCACCCACTAAAAACCCTTCAGTGGCTCCCCAGCACCCTCAGATGCAATCATTACTGTCTTTATAGGGTTTAGTGAGGGCTGTGCTAGCACCTTGCATGCAGGACCTCATTTAAGCCTCAAAACAATTGTAAAGGCAATATCATTACACCCATTATACAGATGAGATGGTGAAGGCTTCAAGAGGGGCAGGACTTGTCTGAGCTTATTGCACCAGATGATATTGCTAGGATGGACCCCAAACCTAGCAAGGCCATCCTCAGCATCACCCCTGCCCCTGAAATCTTCCAACTTTCTTTCTCCCCTTCATCTACTCCCCCCCATGGAGGAGCAGCTCAGCTCCCAGCCACTACTGCAGCGAGCTCCTCCTGGCCCCAGCCCCAGGCTCAGCCCTCACTAGGGGGCTTCTCCAGAGTAGGTGACATCCTTGCTGTTGGCTTTATCTGTCTCCTCCAGCCTGGGACCCCTGAGGACAGGGATTTGGGCTCTGAGCGCCAGATGGTCCCTGGCTAAGTCTAGCACAGAGCCCAGTACCCATGAGGGGGGCAGTAAATCTGCGTGGAGTGAGTCATTTAATTCTGCACTAGAGTATCATTTTCATTCCTCACAACCCATGTCTATCAAAAAAATAATATAATCCAGCACTGAGGCCTAGAGTGCCGCTGTTCGTGCTTGTGGTGAGACTGGTCCACCTGCAGAGGCAGGTCAGACCCAGACTGCCAGCCCAGCTTGAAGCCCCAGCTCAGCGGCCCCGGGTGGGCCGTGGTTTTGCATCTCATACTGGCTCCCAGGTGCCACTGCTGGTCCCCACCTCACCCCTCTGAGTGACTGAGCAGCAACATCCTTGAAATGCGACACTCTAGACAATTAAAGACACTTCACTAATGCTTACCAACATTTTGGACAACTTCCAAACTCTGGCCCACAGCATAAAAAAAATTAATGGACATATACTAAGTTTTCTATTTGAAGGAGTCGCTTGCTACCGCAGGGAATTTTCCTCTGCATTTTTGGAAATGCCAGGAAATAAAATTTAAAATGTGACTGCAATACCCTAATCTAGGCCACTGCAAGCTCACCACAGTTACACCTCAGAGGGAATCCAGGGCTCCCCACGGAAGGGCAAAGCTCAGCCTAGATTTATGTTCTGACTTCTCAAAACATGATGGCATTTATTTTGGCTTTGGTGCATGCAAAAAATTCCCTATACCACACACATACACACACACACACACACGCGCGCAATCCAATTTTGGTTCACAATGAATGAGCGGGTCTTTTCTGCGTCTCACTGGGGCCGATGGGGAAAGGCCCAGGGGGGCGGAGTAGGTGCTGTCCCTCAGTGCTCAGAGGGAGATGCCCCTCGCAGACCCTGTCAGCGTCCCTGCCAGCCGGAGCTAGTGAATCACCAGCCTTGAGTCCCTTCCCAGTTACCGGAGCTATCGGAGCTGACTAAAAAACCAGTAGCAGCTGGCAGGAAATGGGTAAGAACACTGACCACAGATAAACTGAAGGGCTCCACAAAGCAGCGGCAGATAGACCCTGGGACAGGAAGTGGAGCTGTCAGGCCTCAGCCCTGCGCCTGCTCACGGGGCACTCCCAGGGCCACCAAGGGGTGCCCACACCCGATAATGCTCCGGGACGCAGCTGTGGGCTTGTGCAGAAGTGAGGAGCCCAGCCGGTGGGGACAGAAATGGCCCGAAGGGAGAAAGGAGCGCCAAGGAAACCCCCGGCTCAGGAGTTCCCAGGCTCCCGTCATGGGAGGCTGTGGTGCTAACAACTGAGCCTGCGGTGAAATAACAGCAGCTCGGACTGTGCTGTCAGGATCAAGTCAGCTGCTCTGCAAGCATTTCTTAGCCAGGGTCCCTGCAGCCCAAATGACCAGCTCTCAGGAGGAGAGGGCCAAGCACATTGAGAATGTGTGGCCAGAAGGGCTGCGGTCAGAGTTACAGACCTAATGTTTCAGGTTTTCTCACAGCTTTTCAGTCAATTCCAAAGATGGACCCCCTGAAGTTCATAATGACGGAGAACATAACAGCCAGGCAGGGTGCCAGGCCCTTGCCAGACATTGCCCATTTCATTTCATGCCCCCAGGCACTCTAGGACATAGGCCAGATTATCCCCATTTTACACATGAGGAAACTGAGGCTCGGGGGTAAGTACACCTTGCTCGGGGTCTCAGAGCTTAGAAGGGGCAGAGGGCAGATTCAAGGGGTGACTTCAGTCTCTGCATTAGACCCCGAGTGAACTATCCTCTGTTCCAGAGGAGCCGTTGGGTGTGGAAAGGAAGAGAGGAGAGGGGAGCCAGGCTGTCAGTGCCCACAGTCAGTGTCAGTGCCATCCTCCCGTGGCCCAGGCTGGAAGCCGACCCCAGCAGCCCAGTGAGGGAACGACCCAAATCCTTTGCAGCCCAAAGCTGACCCAGGGGCAGCCAGAGCAGGTGAAGAGCAAGGCCCCATAGCCGCTTGCCCTTCTGTGACAGGCCTGTGACAGGCTGGGGAAGAAGCTCGCGCATCTGCACTTGGTCTCAGCCTCAGGGGGAAGGGGTTCAGCAAAGAAGGGCAGCCTTGGGCACTCCTGGGGCCTTCGGGCTCTCTCAACAGACAGCACTGCTGCGAGGGCAGGGGTCCCCTTCCTGTCTCTGAGAAGCAGCTCAGTGCCCCCGCCCCTCGGCACCCATGGCCCCCTCTGCTGGTACTGGGGCCACCTCCCGGGCAGCGAGAAGAGAGTTCAGCTGGGCGACTGACTCACCCACGTTCCTGGAACTGTCTGAAGGCGGGAGAGGATGCTGTGGGTAGGTTCTAACTGTATCATCTGGGCTGGGGCCGGTAGCAGATGGTCCTTATAAAAAAAAGACTTCCATGTGGGCTTAAAATAGAGCAGCGCTCACCATCAGCTGAATGGGGAAATGTACGAGCCAGCCGATCATGTGGGGGAGGCCAACAGGCTGCAGGTTGGGACACGGGGGCCCAGGCAGCAGCCGTGGTGGCCAGGGCCTGGGAGGCAGAAAAGGGAAGCCTTGGGCACCCGCAGTCTGCCAGCCCCGTGGTAGGCAGGTGGTGTGTGTGGCCCTACACAGACCCCACGACAATCCTGAGCCCATGGGATGCCTGGCCTGAGAGTCACACAGGGGCACAGCGATAGAGAACCTTCGCAGTCTGCCCCGGAGTCCATCTCAGACCTGCCACTCACTGCTGCTGTGCCCTGGGACGGGGCATTTCCTCTTTCTGTGACTCAGTGTTTTTTCTAGAAAATGGAGTGGGCACAGCAGCACTCTCCTGGGGCAGGGGGGTCTTTGCCAGGACCCTGTATGAGTGCCCTGCTAACTCGCTCACAGGCCAGGGGGGCCCTCCCCGAAGCATGAGGGAGCCTCGGCCCTTCCCCTTCTGTGAAAACCCGTCAGCGCCCTCGTTTAAACCATGTTACATTTGGGCACATGCACGTGGCAGCTCTGGGCTGAACATTGTCCCCTCCGGGCCAGTGTGGTGCACGCACGGAGCCGAGTCACAACGGCATAAGCCCCTTCAGCTGCATGGGAAGGCGGCAGGCAGCCCACCCCGCAGGGCCAGCATGGGCTCCCCCTGGCAGCGGGTGGCCCTGACTGCCTCCTGCCCCCAGAGCTCAGCAAAAGGTGCCCCGGTGACGTGCAGGGCAGATGGGAATGCTCCAGAGGAGGCAGGAGACCCTCAGGCCGCTCATCCAAGGCAGAGGGTTTGTCTGAGACAGAGGGCTTCCGCCAAGTTCACCCCTGGGGCCTTTGGGGATAAACAGCTTTCTGGGCTGATAAGTGTTGAACACTGCTCTGAGAGGGATTCAAAAAGCTCTGGTCTGTGCTGGTGGCCGTGGCGCGAATACTCCCACGTGGCCCAGGGAGACCAGACACAGGGCTGGGAAGAGACCATACGGTCAGCTGCCGTGGGCTCAGGCAGCACGTCACTGGCACTGAACAGACCAGCCCTCCCTCAAGAGGCTCCACATCTGCTCAGGGACAGCCACAGGGTACAGCTGAAGGTGGGGCTCGGACGGGCCAAGGGGGTGAGATCAGGGCTAAGACAGGACTCTCCAGCTGGACTCCGTGGTTAACTGTACCTGGTCAAAGCCTCACTCTTTACTCTCTGTGTGGCCTTGGGCAAGTCACAAACCTACTCTGGGCCTCGTGTGTGGAGCGAGCATGGTCACGGTGTGCCCTCATGATGGGATGGACACAGCTGCTGTGCAGCAGTGACCCCCTGTGCAGTGGGCCATCGCTTCAGGTGATGTGACAGGTGTGGCACAGGACTCTCCAGCCAGCTCTCATCTGGAAGGAGCAGGTTAGAACCTCACAACCCAAAATTAAATAAACACATGCCTGCCCTCAGCCCCACACCCCTCCAACTACCTCTTTCTCTCTCTTCCCCCCACACGTTTCTTCAAAGGTTGTCAGACCGCCTCCATTTCCTCTGCTCCCGCCCACCGTCCACCCACTGCCCCCAGTGAGCCAGCTCCTGGCAGCATCACCATTCACCCCATCTTCTCTGTCCAGGAGACAGGTCTCAGCAACCCTCTTGCTCAGGCCCTGCTGTCCTCCCCCTCACAGACCTGTCCTGCCTCCAGAGCCTGTTAACTCAGAGCGGCCCCGTCGCTGCTGCCAGCATCCTCTCTGTCACCCCAGACCTCAGAGCGCCAGCTCCTGTTGGCCTCCTGGCCTCTAAGTCCACGTTTGCCTTCCATCCTCATCCCATCCCCGGCACAAGCAAACACCATCTCTGGGGACAGGCAGGGCTCCGGCCACCTAACCAGTCCCCCTCTCCACCCTCCCCTCCAGCCTGTCTCCCCATAACCCCCAAACCTGTATTTAAAATCAGCTGTGTCAGGCCACCTCAGGCAGAAAGCTCTTGGGACACAGACCAGTCATCCCATCCAGTCTTCTTAGGGCCTGCATGACCAGCCACACCCTGTTTCTCCCAACCTCTCTCTTTCTAGAACAATCCTCCTCTTAGCTCCACCCCTCACCCCCTCACCCCTGCACTCGCCCCTCAACCCAATGCCCATTCGTGCTGATGATTCCAGCTGCTCACGGCTTCCTGAGGCAGCCTGCCTTCTTCTGGGTGCCCACCTCCGCCCCGCCCTAAGAGACGGCCTGTATTATCCCCCCTCCTCCAAGCTTCCTATACCATTTTCTTCATCACAGCTAATTGGGTTTGTAATTATTCACTTATTTGGGTGGCTAATTGGTGAGCACGTGTCTCTCCCACTGGGCTAGCAATCCCAAAGGGGAGCCCGTCGCATTTGAGCGGGTACCGTTGGGCATTGCCCCTGAGCTGCAGGAGGCCCGGCCCTCCTCCTGAATGCCAGTGGCACTCCCAGCCACTGAGGTGGAAAGCCCTGGCATTCCCACTCCCCCTGGGACCCTGGCCTTCCCCCGCCCACTACTAGGGGTACGAGCTGCAGACAGCACACCGTGTAGGTTCATCCAACCCTCGTGCCTCGCAGGGCTGAGGCCCCACAGACACTCTGCGAGCACAAGGAGCTCCCGGCCAGAGGCTTTTAAACAAGCTGTTCCAACCGGCTGGCAAGCACTGACAAGGAGTTCGGGTTGGGGTCCAGGAAGCCATCCTGCCTGTGGCGGCCCAGACAGCAAGCCTCGGCACCCTGGAGTCAGGGTCACCCCATGGCGCCCGCCCGGAGCTTGATCAGGGTGCAGTGGCCAGGAGGCACTGCTGGCACTTCCCCTGCTTGTCAAGATCTCTGCTTTCTCCCTACCTGCTGCCAAACTCCCACTCAGGCCTGCCCAGTGAGCTGGGCTGCCAAGAAGAAACAAACTCAGCTGCACAGGGGGCACAGCTGGGGGCAGGTGCCGCCAGGCCTCACGGCCGCATGTGCAAACCCCCGCCTGGCAGCTCTGCCCTCTCTCAGCTTTCCCCGCCTTCTCACGGTGATGAGGCTCATTCCCCATCACCCAAGCTCCAGCCACATCAGCCAGTCAGAAACTCTCACGGAATCTGCCAGAATTAACACAGAGTCTCATGTTCCAGTCACTCCATGAATATCTGTCAAGCACTCAGTTGGTGTCCTCGGGACCACCATGGCACGGAGAACCCTTGCTGGCCTCGCGCCTATGTGTGCGGCCCAGCCAGCGTCTTCTGTCCGCTCGCCCCATGCAGTGTGACGAGATTGTTTTGCACCTGTTTCGTGCTGGGACAGTGCTGGGCCCTGGTCACACAGGAACCATAATTGGCCTTACGCTGATTCTTCTGCCCACATCATCTGTCCCCTTTATTTAATCTCAACCTCTTATTCTGTGTCATGCACTCTGCCGAGTCCCCCTAGAGACCCTTCAGAATTGGGAAGAGTTTCATCTGAGACCATCAGAGAATAAGTCAGAGGGTCTTAAATGGACAGCTAGGATGTAAGAAGTGCAGACAAGAAGCCATAGAAACTCCAAGAGGGAGAGGTCAGCATGGGTCAATAGGAACAATAAAAACTGTACAAGAGGTTAGCGCCAGGTCAGCCCTCAAAGGACCGGCTATAATCATAACAGCAGCTAATACCTACTGAGTGCTAATGCTGTTGTGATCGATTTATAGGGCCTCGCTCGCGTCATGCTCACAATCACCCTGTGGCACAGGTGCTCCCCTCACTCCCGTGTTACAGATGAAGGAACCGAGGCACATGGAATTAACTAGCCCGCCTAAGGTTGCCCAGCCTATCAATGGCAGAGCCAGGACTTGAACCCACAAAGTCCGGTTTGGGAAAGTGCTCCACAGGGTCTGGGCGTATCAGCTGTCTATAACTGTGTGGCAGGTGGCCCCAGATGCGGCAGCCTGACACGCGTGTGCATTGTCTCACGGGTCCAGGAGGCCAGGAATCTGGGGGAGGCTTAGCCGGTTCCTCTGGCTCCTGGCCTCTCATGGGCTACAGTCAAGCGGATGGCCCGTGGTCCCCTCACAACATGACTCGGGGAGGTTCGCCTCCAGCTCACTCACCTGACCCTGGTCAGCCGCTGGTGCTCCCTGGGTGACAGCTGGGACCTCAGGTCCTCGCCCCGGGGTGTCTCCCCAGAGCGGCTCACAGCGTGGTAGCCAGCGCCCCTCAGTGAGCGAGAGAGCCGAAGTCAAGGCGGCTGCAGCCCGAGCACAGAAGGGCCATAGCATCACTTCTGCCAACATCCGTTTAAGAGAAGCGAGCCTCCAGAGCCCAGGCCACACCAAGGGAGGCACATCACAGGTGGCAGGGGCACCAGAGGCAGGGCCCCGGCCAGGGCTGCCCGAAGGCAGGTGAGTTGGGGAGGGGGCCCGGGGGTGCATCGTCCTCACCTTTGATCCCCTCCCCAGGAGTTTTCTTAGGATGTAGTAATAGCCCCAACGTGAGCTAAAGCTTGACTCCCAGCCTGAGAATTCTCCCTCTTGTTTTTCCCAGAAACTAAGTTCCAAGTACACGGACCACTCCTTTGTATATCACTGGCATCGGGCTGGTGCCCACTCTCACCACCCCCCCGCCCCTTCCCCATGTGACAGCAGCAGGTCCCTCTCAAGTCCGTCCTCCCATCTGTTCCTTTTCTTTCCCACCACCCGTAATGAAGAAACACCAATGGTTCCCGTGTCTGGGGTCCCCCTTCAAGCATTTACAGGCTCCCCTTCTGAGAGTCCCTCGCACCAGGTCGCCGCTCAAAGGCCACCCGTGGCTCCCCATGGCCAAAGAGCAAGGTGCGAACTCAAGCCTGGAATCCAAGACCTTTTCTCTCGTAGCCCAGACCTGCTGCCCACACGACCCCTGTGCTCCTGCTTCCACGCCTCTGCTCACCCCAGTTCCTAACTCTTGAATGTTTTTCCTGCTCCTCTCCACTTGCCCAAATCCTGGTCACCCTTCAAGGTAAGGTTCGTGCCCCACCTTCTCAAGGAACCTCTCCCAGAGGACTCCAGCTCTCCAGGGCTGGACTTGGCAGGAGGCAGTGTGTGCTCAACAGGACCAGTAAAAAATACTCATCACAGCAATAAAACTGTGCTAGAAAAGTCGTCTGAGTCCCCTCCATAAACCTACAGCCCTGCCCTCATTATCACGACCTGCTTCCTCTCTGTGGGTCACCCTGGACTCAGCCTTCCAGCTTACCTGGGCGATAGTTCACAACGCCCTTCCACCTGAACACCTGTCACTCTGCAGCCCTACACCCTGGGGAGAGCATCCTCCAGGCCCCCCACGCCTCCTGCTCCCCACCAATCCCTGACTAGATCCTGAGGACCTTCATGGTGGAAATGTGTACAATTTACCACTGAACCCAGACCCGGGCTGAGATGGGGAAAACATTATCTGAGATGATGAAGCAGGAGAAAACTGTTCATTGTAAAAAACACACCACACCAGAGATGCTTTCCTCTATTTCTTTAGCGCTCAGAAATACAAAGACATCTTTCCACCTAAAATCTAAGAATATAAACTCAGTATTGTCTTGATGGGGGAATGGAGACAAAGTGAAGGTTCCTTTGGCCAGGATTCTTCCCCTGGCCCTGGTTGGCTAGCTCACCACACAGGTGTGGGCAGTACATCATTACTGACTCTGTATAAAGAGCTCCACCCAGTGCTCTGGGCAGTGACACGGTGGCACAGCTGCAAGGCTGCAGGAGAGCAGAGCAGAGGCTGGAGTGGTGGCAGTGCCAAGGACAGAGACTGAGATGGCTACAGGGACATAGAGGCACAGAGGCAGAGACCGGCTTGCTGCATGCAGACTCGCTCTGAGTGGACAGGATTCTAGTGACTGACCTGCCACCGTGGGAATAAAGTTGGGTACAACCCTTTTCACCCCAAGAATGTTCCATTGTCATTTCTTTCATCTCATTGAATCCATAGTGAACTTGCCTAGGGCTGAAACCCATTGGCAAGACAGGCAGAAAAGCATGTGGGGGTGCTAACAATCAGTAACCCACAAGTGCTTTATATGAAGCAACTGTACAGCCCATGGGAAGAGGTACACCTGAGGCCTCATTTTCCATCATCCCAGGTGAGACAGCCAAGTAGCAACCGCAAAGGTAGATGGGAAACAGATCTGTGTGCATGGGGAGCATTGTGCCAAACCTGCTAATGTCAGCATGGCCCCCAAATCTTTGTGGTGACGCCTCCTATTCCCCAGACCCTGTCAGATGACACCCACATTACTCACTAGACATTTACTTTTGAACTTTACATTCTGCCATTCTCTTTTCTCACCCTGTTCAGAAATAAATGTTGCCCACATCATATTTCACTTTTAAATAGCAAGCCAAAGAGGAGACATGTCCGGTGCTCTCTGAACCACACCAGAATCAGAACCATTTGCATAAAAAGCAGAAGTTGGAGTTGGTGCAACCTGTCAGGTAAGGGCATGTGGAGGTCTGTCACCACCACCCAGAGGCCTTGAAGGAATCTCTTAACTGTCTGTCCTAGGCTAAGGCTGGCTTTTCTGAAAAGCTCCTGTCTCAGACTTTTTGATCTGAGAACCACTTGATACTCTTAAAAATTACTGGGCATCCCTAAAAAGCTTGTGTTCATGTGGGTTATATTTGAAGATGTTTACTAGAAATTAAAACAGAAAATTTCTAAGTGTTTATCAATTTGTATTAAAAACACAATAATAAATTAATTACATATTGGCATAAATTTCACATTTTAAGAAAAATAACTATCTTCCAAAACAAAAATAACAGTGAGCAGAATGGCAACAGTTCCTTCTTTCCCCAAACTCCCTAATGTCTGAATTAGGAGAAAACAGCTGGACCCTCACATCTGCTTCCGCTTTCAATCTGTAGCATTATATTGCTTTAGTTGAAGTATGTGAAGAAAACTCAGCTTCAAACAAATATGTTGGAAAAGAAGAGATACCTTGTTATAGATTTTTCACATCACTGCACTGTGGATCTTCTTTGATATTACACCAAAACTTAACAAATGGTGGTTTCTTAGAGGTTAGTTATAATATGGAATCTGAAACCATATCAATTAATTTTTAAGCACTGTTACATTAAAATCCACTAGGTATCACATTCTAATTTTCACTCAAAAACTTCAGTTTTATGATTGGCAACAAATACTGTCATTTTTCTTAAAGAAGCAGGCTCACTTTATTCATTTCCCGGAAAATGTCTGCCAAACACTCAGGTCTGAATAACCTAGTTTTTCAGTCAATTGTTCTTTTATAAACAGTATGCTGATTGGAAAAGCCAGAAAAGGCCTAGAAACCTAGCCGCTTGCTAAGGACCAGCGGGTCTGGCTGCATGAATGGAGCTTAATTCATAGCTCAGAAGCAATTCCACTTAGGCAGAGAAAAGCCAGTCCCTCTACAGTGTTCACAAACATTTCTGGTAATGCATCGAATGAAACTATTATGGATTTTAGAAGAAATGTTACAATCTTCCATGAAATCAAAAATTAGCGAAACCATTTTGGTCATTTACTTCTTCATTTGACAACATTTGAGTCAACATAGTGCTTCCGTCATCCTCCTTATTTTCCACTGAGGCATGGCAGGATGGCCAAGTGGGTAAGCCTGAGAATCTGGAGCCAGGTTGCCGGACGTGGACTCCTGACTGTCTTTCTCATCAGCTGTGTGAGCAGGGCAAGTTCTCTAACTGCTCTGTGCTTTGGTTCTCTCAGCTGTGGAACAAGGCGATCATAACAGCACCGCCCTGCTGGTAAACTGCGAGAACTAATCTGAGCTCGTCACAGTGATACCCTCCTCACAGGCAGGGTCACTGCACGCTGGCCATTTCCAAACGTGCCCATCTGTGCAGAGGGGCTGTGACCCGGGGCCTCACCCTTTGAGGGGAAGGCCCCATGCCTGGTCGGCTGTCCCACCCACCCAGGCAGCACACAGCCCCCGTCTGTGGCGACGGTATGACCAAGAATCTAGAAAAGCTAAACAGGTGGCTGCTCCTGGCTGTCTCCCACTCCTGTTAGTGAGGGTGACACGCATGAGGAGGAGGCCCAGCAGTGGGCCCTGACACTGAGCCCTGTGGTCCGGCAGCCTGACAGGACAGGGAGAAGACAGGGGGCAGGGGAAGTGCCACAGTCAGCACCTTCCAATGTGGGCATGTGTGGCAAGAGGTGACCTGACAGAACCCACAGGTTCCCACTTAGCAGCTCTGGCTGCAGCAGGCGTGGCCTCCAGCCGGCCCCGCCCAGCCCAGTGCGGGCCTCCTGAGTGGGGTTTGTCGGGGACTCTCCTGGGCGGGGCCCACTGCAGGGCAGGGCCAGGGCCTGCCCCGCGAGGCACAGGGCCCCAGACCTGGGAAGAGGGCAGCAGGGCAGAGGGTAGGCTGCTGACCATTTTAGCCTTGGACTCTGAGAGAGGTGTGCACGGGTCCGCGCAGGTGACTCAAACCGGAAACACCTGCGAAGCAGGTAATAGGGCTCAGAGCCAAAGCACACACCGCACGCACGAAAGGGGAGCCCAGGCAGACAGTCACTGCCAGGGAGCTGCGGGCGGCTGCTCGCTGTCCACCCGGGGGACCTCTCAGGTGAGCTCTCCCCCGGGCCCCGCCCTGCCCAAGGCCTCACTCAGGAGGAACTCTGGTGGCCGTCAACTTGCAGTGACCCCGGACTCCACCTGAATTTCTTCCGCAAGAGGTCTTTGTCAACATCTCCTGCCACTGTTTCAATGTCAGGGACCAAGGCAAGGGATGAGCTGAAACAGGAGTGGAGGCTGCATTTCTTGGTTAAATGCTCAGAAGAAGTGAGAGAAGAGGGTGCAGAGGGAGGGGTGGAGGGGGGAGGAGGGAGGGAGCAGAACCCGCTGGCGGAAGGCATGCCCTGTGCCGGAGGTGGCACCTTCCTCCTCTCCTGCCATCATAGGCGCTTTAAAGCGGACAGTATCACCTCCCTTCACAGACACCCCAACGAAGGGCATTTGCCTCCGTCTCAGGCTGATGGCACGCTTCCTGTTTGCAGGATGCTGCTGCTGAGACTGGGGAGGTGGGATAGGAAGGCTGGAGAGGCTCCCTACGTACACCCCCATGTGCTTCAGAGCCCCTCGCGAGGCTCGTACACACAGGTGAGCAAAGCACCTGTGGACTGCCGAGCGCCCCCCTCCTCAGTGAGCAGGCGGCGGCTGTGACAGCGAGGTTCCAGGCGGAGGGGGCAGGCAGGACGTTGTGCCAGAGTCAGGAGCCCGGGGCTCCAGGGCCAGCCCTGCCTCCCGTGTGCTGGGGACCGTGGCCAAGCCATTTAGTAGCTGGGTTTCCGGGCCCTGTAAAATGGTGAGGGGTGGGACAGATGAGGTCGGTGGTTCCTGAAATTCCATAGGAAGCACAATCTGATTAAGAGGAGTCAGCACACGGTGCCAGCAGGTGCCCTCACCCGATAAACTCTATGAACCTGCAGTGAACATGGAAAGTGATGGTTGCTTACAGATAATACGACTTCCTAGCCAAAAATTTATAAAGACATCATCTAACAATATTCTTGCAACGAAGAAGAGAATTCTGTAAGATGGCGGGAGAGCCACATGAAGACACTCACTGGCTCTCTATAGAGCAGTATAAGAACTAGAAAACATTTTGAAAGCTCCAATTCCCATGCATAGCTTTCAGAAGTAATATATAGGGATAAACCAAACAAAACAAGTGTAAGACCTATATAAGGAAAACTGTCAATTATTTTTTATTAAAGATCCTACTCCTGAAATGGAAAGGCTCCGTTTTTAAAATTGTCATGGAACTTGACACAATGACCTAAATATCCATAAAAACACACACGCGCGCGCACACACACGTACGAAAGAAGTTGGGGGAGGGGAGGAAAAACTATTAGGGAATACTTGCCCTACCAGATATCAAAGCATAATAATCTTTAACAATTAAAACAATTGGGATATATGTATGGTGATACACAAACAGCCCAATGGGACTTACTAGATTCTAGAAATAGAGCCATTACACATGGAAATCTAATATATGGTAGGGGAGGATGGAGCAGTTATAAATACGGCCACAAATCCTTTGACACTCTTCCATTTAGAGGTGGGGTCTGTGTCCCCTCTCCTGGAATCTGAGTGGGCACATGGCTTTCAGGAAATTGACATGATTCCGCATGACTTCCAAGGTAAGACCGTAAAGGGCCATTGGGCTTCCTCCTCAGTCGGCTGCAACCCTGGCCCTTGGTGCCCTGAACTTCCATCAAGAAGGCAAACTGCCCCAGCCTCCACACGGAGAGAAAGCCCTCAGCACATGGAGGCCAAGTGCAGGTGCTCCAGTCCCAGTCCCAGCTGTACTCAGCTTTTGCTGTATCCAGCTCAAAAAGATATCTGCACCCCCTTGTTCACTGCAGCATTATTTATAATAGCCAAGACATGAAAAAAACTTGTGTCCACTGATTCCATGGATGATCGATGGATAAAGAAACTATGGCATATATATATACACATATACACATATAATGAGATATTATTCAGGAATGAAATCTTGCCATTTGTGACAACCTGGACAGTATCAAGGGCATGAAGCTAAGTGAAATAAGTCAGACAGAGAAAGACAAATGTTATCTGATCTCTCTTCCATGTTGAGCCTAAAAAAATTAATTTTTTTAAAAACCAAGCCCATGGATAGAAAAGGTTCATAGTTGCCAGGGGCAGGGGATGAGGGATGGGAGAATTAGGTGAACTGTGTTGTTTTGTTTTTCAGTTTAAATAAATTAGGGGAAAAAGAGCCTCCTCAAGAGCCTGACATTATAGCTGGGCAGACAGGTAATGAACCATAAGCAGAATAGTAAATAATTACAAAATTTGTCACAAGTGCCATGCAAATCTACAAGCACCAGCAACAGATTAAGAGTTTGTAACTTTAATGGGGGTAGGCTTTACTGAGAAAATGACATCTTAACACAGATTTGAAGGAGGTGAAATAGTATGTGCAGGTATCTGGGCAAAGAACCTTGCAGGCAGAGGGCAGAGGGCAGAGGGGAGGCCAGCGCAAGAGCCCCAGGTGATACTCACGTGATTACAGCAAGAGCGGGAGGTGGGGCTCCCAGAATGCAGTGGGCAATGGGGAGGAGATGGGCCTCCGTGGAGCTTTGCAGGGCACTGGAAGGCCTGCCTTGCACTCCCTGGTGAGTGAGATGGGAGGGGAGGGGCTGTGGAAGGCCTTAACCCCCTTAGTAGTAACAGGATGACTCTTAGTGGGCGTCACTGTGAGAAGACGCCCCGATGAGAAGCAGGAGACCAGTGAGGAGGTGACTGCAGGCGTCCGGGCAAGGGATGCTGGAGGCACAGACCAGAGCAGTAACAGCAGAGGTGGGAAGAAGTGGCCAGAATCTGGACATATTTTGAACATGGCATTTTTTTTCTCCATTTGGGGATAATGCATTCACTCTGGGGTTAGTCCAGTTAAAAAAAAAAAATGTTACCTCCTAGTAATCACGCAGATCTCCATTAAAACAATACGTCCCAAAACAAATAGCAAATAATATCATTTTTCACCCATTATGTTGGTAAAAATAGATCTTAATAAGCTACATCAAAAGAAGTATTGAGATATTCATAGGACTGTGAATAGGGGTAGTCTTTCTGAGGAACAATTGGTTGAATCTATCAAATTTTTAAATCCCATGCCTTTTAATCCAGCAGGTCATTCCCAGGGGTCTCATCCACGGAAATATTCCCGTATGTCCACATGTGCAAAAAAAAAATATGTTTGTGAAAGGCAATGACTGCCTGTTTGTAAAAGCCACAGACTGACATAAACCCAAATGTTCACCAATAAGTAATGGCCAAGTAAACTCTGAGCAGATACACTATGGACAGCTATGTGTCCTTTACGAATAATGAGGCAGATATGCACGTATGTAAATGTTAAGAAGAAGGCCTGGGGAGGACACCCTGAATTGTCCTCAGGGGGGACTTACAGGAGAGAGCAGATTGGATAGCAGTATTAGAGGAGAATTTTGTCCTTTTCATCACATGTTGTTTGGCATGGTTTCCTTCCTTACATTTATAAGAGCACATCTGTGCATTATCTGTGTAAATATTATCAACATGGGGCTTGTAAGTTTAAGCATGACAATCTTTCAGGCTCCTTCCCGAGAGCCCACGGTCTGTGATCACAGGTCCTCTGGACTCAAACCCATAAGCTTCAGGCCGCTTACAAATCTGGGCCCTTTTTAAATAAATACTCCTTTTGTGTACCTAATATTGTAGCTTACATTTTGTATTTAAAGAAGAGCCTGCAATGTATAAACTTCAAACCCCGCCATGGTGCATCTGCCTCTACAACTGCCTCATGCTGGTATCAGAGGTCCAGCGGGGCAGGACAGCAACATTTCAGCGACACCTCCTCGAGGGCCATCCGACTGGGCTGAGCAGCGGCAAGATGCAAAGGCAGAGAAGCGGAACCCGGAAAGCAACGAACCCCCACCCCAAAAATAAAGAACTGCCAGTGGTAGACATAAGCTCAGTGACTCCCCAGAGTCACTGCTCATTATGTGCTTAGAAGCTCAGGCAATTTTACAGGAAACACCATTAACCCGGACATCAGACCAGCCACAGATACAAGTGAAATAGAAAGTCAAAGCCGCCTCTACAAATTGAGCCATGCAGCCAGGGAAAGCAGCATTCTCTAGAGCGGGGCACCGATCAGCCGTGGAAACCCGGAGAAGCAGGGGTCCAGAAGAGAAGCAGGTCTGTCTGAGGAGTGGGTTTTAATTGTCCAGTCCCAACAGCAGGCCTCCTCACTACAGCGATCAGGGGAGTCATGCATCAGAGCCCGATGTCACTAAGCATTCAAATCCCATAGCCTACTCGGTGGCTCTGAGCCCACACTCACGAGGCAACCAAGAGGTTAAGAAGAGGTTTGCCAGGTAGGTTTCCCCACACAGGATAGGTAAGCAGAGGACTCAGCTGTCTAGACCCTTCAACAGACGGAGTTCCACTGTAAAATAATAAGCTGACGTCCAGCATAGACACCGGTGCTATGCACGTGGTTAATGTGAGTCTGCTCCACAGAGAGGAATTCGGTGTTTGGTGCCTGAGCATGCCCAGCCAGTCCAGTACAGTGAGAATTTGCACACTGCCCACATGCAGCCTGCTGTGTGACCTTTCACATGACTGTCATCCAAACTGACTCTCTCCAAGCCTCGTTGTGTACTTGGTGACGTGCCGTAGCTGTGTGGTCCTGCTGGGCCCACATCTATGGGGCTGTACACAACTGACTGGCCATGATACAGGCCAGCTGGCAAGTCTGTGATGCAGCATGACAAGGCAGCCCAGATCTGAGGTCAGAGCCCATAGTTGGCATGTGGGTCCCTAGGCCAGGGCCCACATCCTGAGAGGCAACCCAGTGGGTGGTGGAAACTGTCCCAAGAAGTCACAGGCAGTCCCCTGGCAGGTGTTGTGCATTTCTTATGATTCCAACACAAGGAGTCCCGAATATGGGCAGGAAATCACATCACTGGGGTGGGGCTGTCTTCAGAGTGTCTCCACCCTCTGTCAGCTGATCTTCGCATCTGTGATCAGGAAATCCCGTGGGAAAACATGAGTGGCGCCTGCTCTGGATTCTGGAGAGAACGGCCGCCTTGCGGGCTGTGCCAGGGAAATAGAATAGAAACAGCTGGAGAACGACCCGAGAAGATGAGCTCAGAGCTGGCGCCTAAGAGAAAGAGCTCATGGAACAAGGACAGTGACAGCCCATGACCCGGCCCTGCTTAAAAACCATGGATAGCTCACGGGCAGCAATGAGATGCCATTCCCTGGTGTGCCAAGAAATGAGCAGATACTTGTTCTTCCCATTCTCATAAACAGATGTACATTTTTTTCTCATTCTAAAGAGACGAGATGCAGAAAAATCAAAGAACAGACACAGAGGCCAGAAAATGCCAGGATGAAGACTTGCATCTGCTCAAGGTGAAGCCTTGGCCATCCAGGCCTGAGCTGATGGGGAGACTTGGGGACACACCACTCCTGAAAGAAACACTGCCTACACTAATATATCTTCGCTTAAAACTGTCCAGTTCAAAAGACTCAAGTACACAGCACAATCAGACCATCGCTGCAGCAGTGTTCAGAATAGAGACGATCTGGAAGCAACTTACAGGAACACTGAAGGGGAGATCTGCAGAATAAAACGTGGTTTATATACAAAGGATGAGTTACAGGAAGCCAAATAATGATGTTACATGAAAGGTTTATTGACAAGGAAAAATGGTTGTAAGATGTTACCAAGGGAAAAAGAAATTTTTTACAGCTGTACATGGAGTTATCTAATTTTGGCCAAAGGATATAAAAGGTAGAAATTTACATACAGGTGAAGATAAAAGAGCAGCAGTTAGTAGGACAAAGTACGAAGAGCTTTCACATCTGAGCGGGGTCATATGGTTGTTCCATCTTCTAGCTCTTTTTTTTGTATTTTCCAAATTGTATGCTATGAACATGTATCAATTTTATGTTTGTTTTTGTTTCATTTTCAAACCCCATGGCATTGAATCCTATCTGCAGTTTACACACCCTTTTGTGTCCGATCACCCCAGGTGCGCTGAGTCCCCAAGCAGGGATTTCTTCTCTCCACCTGAGGGCTGGGGGAGGTGGGGTTGTGCTGGCAGCTCCTGCCTGGAGCAGGCGGTCCCCACGCTGGTTCTCCAGGGCCCTCTCTTCAGAATCCAAGAAGGCCTGGCTGCCCATGTCCCACCAAGCCCATGCCCTCCCCCAGCCAGGCCAAAGGCCCCACGCCACGCACCTGGTCAGCACCAGGGCTCCGTCATCTCGGTTTGCGGTGCCGTGTGCAGTCTCACTGTGTCCTGTCAGAGGCTGCTGTGTGCGCAGTACAGTTTGCCATGTGCATCTCTCACGGTGAGTGGCCTGGGCTCATGCGGGCACTGGGTCTCCTTCCAGCCAGATCTGGATACCCCCTCCTCCCGCTGTGCCCCTTGCTCTCTGACCAGCTCCATGCAGGAAGGGTGACGTCTGTGGGGTTCAACCCCAGGCAATGCCAGGTCTTGAAGGGCAGGCTCCAGGCCAGCTCAGACCAGCCTAGGTTAGAGGGTCAGAGTCTAGCAGATTTGCTCCTGGACAGGGCTGACAGGCCCTGGGGAGCCCAGAGAGAGGAGGGAGGCCCCCAGTTGGAAGCCCAGAGATCTCTGGCCCAGAATAGATTGGCAGTGTGGGGGCCTTCCCTCCCGACTGGTGAGGGACCCTCCGAGGGCCTGGGGAAGAAGCGCTTCCCCCTGACCAAGGCCTCAGCCCAGGCAGCAGGTACTGACCTGGGAACCCGTGGGTCTTGCCAGGCAGGTGGGAGGGCTGACGTTGTCACCATTTGTCCCACCCGCCCTTGAGCAGTCCACAGCGGCCCCCCAGCTCCAGTCCCCTCTGACAGCAGTGGGCCTGGCCGGCCGTGCCCCACTCTAGGAGAAAAGACTTTGGTAGCACAGAGCCCAAACTCCCCCACCAGGCACCAAGGACACCCCATGATAAGCCCCCACCAAGCTTCCCAAACTCATCCACTCCACAGGACCATGGGGTTCCAGCCCCCAAGGCCACTGGCTCTGCCCCAAATCTCTGCATCTGCCTCCTCAGAGACCCTTTTCCCAAATCGTTTGCTGCTAGAATCCTGCTTAGCCTCAAGATCCTGCTAAAATCCCCACACGTCTGCATGGACTCCTCAGACCAGACTTCCACTGTGGAACTCAACCCGCCCTCCACACACATCCCTCTTGGCCTCCCTGTGTCCCCACCGCACATGAACCCCTGTGCCTGTACCGTCTGGCCCTCCCACCCCGACTTCTGAAGGGCAGGGAGCATGAATCATTCCCTTCCTGTCTGGCCCCCACAACCCTCCATATTGCCACAGGACGTCAATGAACACAGGAGGTAATCAATGAAGGCTTGTTATATTGATATAACCTCATGGCTGGCCACAGATTCTACTCCTCTTCGATGTGCTAAGCTCCTCCTGGAATTTTTTTTTTAATTACCTTCAATTCTTGAAAAGACTGTGACCTTTGAACCCTGTGCTATGCACAGATTCTGTCCTTCTGAATATATGCAGTGGTTTTTCCATCTTGTCCAGGCGCCCAAGGCACAAAATAAAATTGGCATTAGAAACCAGACCCAGAAGAGGGAGACCCCTCACTAAAATTTCCCAGGAGGGGCTTGCTTGCCTCCCATGACCATAACTGTAGGCAAGCCACCTGAACCACTGTGCTCTGTGCTTCTAAATAGACAACCCATCACCATAGCAACACCCACATCTGTCACTACCTCAGAGAGGGGACACCTTTTCAAAGAAATCTACCTAGCAACATGTCATGTTAACTTCTGGGCTTCCTAAGGATTATCTCAGGAATCTAGGCCAAGGCCTGATATCCTGGGCCTGATACTGTGAACAATCTAGAAGGCACTGCCACAACCAAAAGTGGCTCCACCTGCCCCCTCCTGTCCTTGGATGAGTCAGGTACTGGGGACTCCCCAAAACCACAGCCTATTGGCTCTGCATGCAGGGCAGTTACACAAGCCAATTGTTATAAAAATAATAGCTGCTGTTCTGGTGCTTTGCATGCATGATGATCCTCAGAACAGCCTCTGTGCCAGGGGACCCCCCGCTCAGCCACAAAGAGCCAGGCTGGCCCCAGCCCCAGGTGCTCTGCCCTTTCCAGAGCAGCCTGCTGCCCTCGTGGCCACACCAGCTGTGCCTGACTCTCCACACACCACCCATACACTATGGATCTGCAAATTTTCCCAATGACACAGAGGAAGGGTTCCTTTATCATCCCCATTTTATGGAAGAGAAAATTATCTTAGAGAAGTGAGATGTCTCACCCCAGAGCTCTCCAGAAGTCAGTGGGGGGGGGGGGCAGAGATGCTGCCCCACTCCCAGACCAAAAAGAAGACCCCTGGAGGTCTGCCCTGCTCAGCCTGAGAATGAAATCACCTTCTTGCTCTTGCTGAAACTCGTCCTAAGCAGGATGGCCCACTGGCTGGGCTGTCATTCTTCCAGCTTACACAGAGCTTTTCCATGCATTTGAGGGGAATGAGGACCGGGGAGACACATGTGAGGCCTTCATGCACAGAAATCATGAAGACCATGTTTAAGTGCAGGTACTGATTGGGGAAATTGGAGGTGAGACCTGGGAGTCTGCATTTCTAACCAGCTGCCAGGGGAGACTACTGGGCCTTGATCCCACCTTTAGAGAAAGGTGACAAAGCCCCTCTGTGTAGAAGAAAAGATGCATTGTGAAAAGATGCAATGCTGCCCCCAGGACTGCCCAGGACTTTGGGGGCTGCATGTTAAGGCCTCCTATTGCTGAGGAGCCTTCGAGGAAGGGAAGAGAGCCTGCCTCCAGACTCTACCTCTAACCTCCAGGGGACTGAGCACCCAGACGCCTCTGGGCTCCAAGCTCACTGTTGATAGCAGAATATCTTCTCCATCTCTGATTCCCCAATGCCTGGCCTAGCACCTGGAATATGCTAGATGCCCACTAGACATTGACTGAAGGAAGGAAGAAAGGGAGAAAGGGTTTAATAAAAAAACAATTAAGACTTGTATCAAAGAAGATTCTGAGATATTATCTATATTCATAAATCAGCACTTGCACATGTTTGAGATAGGTACAAAATGGCTACTCCTTGCCAACTGATAGAAAGAACTCAGTCTTATTTAGGAAGTTTTATGTATTTCTGTGCCCCACAGAGTCTAGGACTCTACCTTGAATATATTATATCAGCCTTCTAGAACCAAAGAAACTTCTGGATATTTAAATGATGTAAATTTAGGGGCTGTGATGGTTAATTTTGTGTGTCAATTTGGCTGGGCCACAATGCTCAGCTGTTTGGCCAAATTTTTCTGGATATTCCTATGAGGATGTTTTCAGATGACGGTAACAGTTACATTGGTAGACTTTGAGTAAGCAGATTGACCTCCATAATGTGGGTGGGCCTCATCCGATCAGTTGAAGGCCTGCATAGAATGAAGACTGACTTCCCTCCAAGCAACAGGGAATTCTGCCAGCAGATGACATCTATCCTTAAAATGCCACACCATCTCTCTCCTGGGGCTCCAGCCCCATGGCCCACTCTGAAGATTCTGGACTTGCCTGTCTCCTTAGTCACATAAACCAATTCCTTAAAATCTCTTTCCCTCTTTCTCCATGTATATATACACATCCTATTGGTTCTGTTTCTCTCGAGAACCCTGACTAATACAGGGTCAAAAAAAGTGCTATGTTTTGTAGTGAACGATAACACTGCTTATCCCAAAGGATACTAAAAATAGCACACAGACTTGAACAGAGACTGAATATACTCATAGCTGATGAACTATCTCACAAGTCATAAGACATCTCTGAACCCAGAGAAATACAGGGCTACATCTTCTAAAAGTGCTTGTCAAACTCCACTGTGTATTAAAGTCAAGAGAGGTATAATTAAAAGTGCATCTGCCAGCTGGCCAGCACTAGAAGCCCTGTTCCACCATGCCATGGGATCCACATGTAAACCCGAACCCCTGAGCCCCATTCCCAGAGGATCCTCATGTCACACTTTGAGAAATGCTGTTGAACAGTTTCCCTGGAGGGATTGTTTCAATCAGAATGAGACAACCGATATATTCTAAAATTTGAAATGAGTTCTGCTTTTATATACCCTTAAACTATTAGTCAGACTATAGGAAACCAACCCACAGTCCTCTCTCTTACAACCCCCAAGAACATGCCCGCCTGCCCCCACCCCATCTCCGTGGGCAGCAGCGTGGCGCTGTGAAGACTGGGTGCCCTTCACCACCCAACCCCGTGCCTCATCCTCAAAGTGCCCTTATTATGGTGCTGCCTCCACGGGGCTGAGGTGGGACACAGCCGCGGCCAGAAACTCCATGGGAGCACCTCTCGTTTTGGCCTGGGCCTCTCCACGGGCAGCGCCGTGCTCCTGGAGGCCTGGTTCTTTGCTGGAGGTGCCCCAGAAAGCAGGCTAACCCTTGTCTCCTGAGCACAGGGTCTGCTGGAAATCCTGGGCCTGGCACCTGCTCACAGCCCCCTGTGTTAACAGACCTGCCTGCCCCAAGGAGTTAAGGCCAGAGACCTGCAGGTGAGGCTGTGCCAAATTCAGCATCTTCCCAGAGCCCAACAGGAGGCCGTGAGGCACAGAGCAGGTGATGAGGGAGGGAGGAAGGAAAGGGGACAGCAGGAGGGAGGGAGGCATGGCCCTGCCTCAGCTCCTCACCAACCGCTCTGTCTGGGTCCTGTGTCTGCCACCCACCCCCACCCGAGGCCACTGTAAGGCCAGCTGCCACCCCACAGAGGAGCAGCCCTTTCCACCCCTTCCTGGTGCTGTCGCCAGCCCCCCATGACCTATGGCAGCTGCCACACAGGTGAGGCCTACTTGGCCCCTGCCTCTCCCGCCCCCACCTGCACACTCCCAGAGAGAAAGCAGCTCCAGGGCTCCCCTGAGTGCACGTGCTCTGCAGCGGCTTCACCTGCCTCCGTTCATCCTGTGCACAGGGGCATACAGGGGGCAGAGGCACACGCTGTCAGCAAGAGCAGGGCTAAAGACAGCTTCCTAGGAGAGCGGCCACCCTGCGGACGGGGCCAGGTCAGCGAGGGGCCGCAGCCAGGCCCTCTAAACAGATCACTTAGGAGCCAGGAAGGCAGCGCCTTGCAACCTCAAGTAATTGTTAAAGTGGCAAATATTTGTAAACAACCTCCTTACAGAAGACTTCTGTTTGGTTTTGTTTAATAATTACTGTTTAGAGAGAGCTGTGACCTCACACACACACACACACAGCAGATGCTGCATTTGAATAGTGTTCCTGAGGAAATCCAAGGAGCGGAGAGAAGAAAGATCACAGAGAAAAGCGTCAACTGTATTATTCCAAAAAACTGGCTTACGTTACGGCCAATGTCAGAAACAGCGGAGGAGGGCTCAGAGCCACTTCTGTGCTGGGCAGACAAAACCACAGCGTGGACTCGGCCTCCGTGGGGAGGTGGCGCTCAGGTCGCTCTGGCTGGTCTAGTTCAGTTTGCTTTACTTTCATGAAACAGCGGCTCAGCCGGCAAGTACATTCGCTCACCCGTCATTCCTTCCGCTGGGACACAAAAGCAAGTGGTGCCCAGGGACAGATCTACGGTGTGGAGGTCACAGGACGGCGGTGTCTACTGCCCCAACAGCTTGAGACCATGGCTTTTAATGCAAGTGGACCATTAAGGACCACCAAGCAAATGTAATCACAGCTGCTTCCCCATCCACCCAACAGCCTGAAAGGTGGAGGGCTGTTACCCCCTTTGGCTCCCAGAAGACTGAGAGGCTGGGTGGTCACCTCTGAGCTGACCTGAGGCCTGGGGGCCCCTGGGGCCTGGGAACCATGGGTCAGGTCCAGAGGCCACCTGGCCCTGCAGCCACTGTGCATTCAGGGCTGGCATCGGGAGTAGCCTAGGGACCCCATGCTCACCAGCGGACAAAGCCATTGGCAGAGCCCAGCAACACAGCAGGGTGCCACACCTTCTCACCGCCACACAGTACTCACTGGGCATCGTGCGCCTACTAAGAAGCACATTTCATTAAAGAATCAAGTTCAGATTTGGTGGCTGTAGCTTCTTTAGAGATGCGAGGCTTTTGCAGCAGAAGGAGCATTGGCAGCTGAAACCCTGACCCGTCACACAGCCCACAAAGCAGCCGAAACCCTCAGAGGAATTAGAGCAGGTTTGCGGGAAATGACAGCCAAGATAGCCAAGCGTCCTTATTCTTCACTCTGCTTTGTCCCCTCCTTCGTTTTACTCTCTTTCTTTCTCCCACTTTAAATCTACACTACGGTCATATGTTGTGCACCCTGATCGGCCACCTGAAGTCGTCTCTTCAACAGGGAGGCGGGCAACAAAATACATGAGAGGAAATGAACCATGAGCTGTCGGCTTGTCACCTGACCAAGGAGGGAAATCAGACCCCCAGTGGGGTGTCCCTGCATGTGTCCCCTGTGGGGCATCCCTGCAGGACCGGCTGAGAAGGGGCAGTTGGGACATAAGTCTCCAGGGCTCCCACAGGAGCAGCAATGTTGGGGATTTCAGAGGGTGTCCAGCGTGGGTGGCTTCTGGCCCCAAGAGGCATGTCTGCCACGTCAAAGGACCAGAGATGTTAGAACTTCCTGGGTGCAGAAAATACAAGCACAAAACCAAAATGCAAGTTCCCAGGCCCCACTGACGCAAACTCTCTAGATGGGTGGGACCAGGGATCTGCGCTTTCACCAGAACCCCTAGTCCAGGACACCCTGAGCACTGCTGCCCCAAAAGCACTCAGCATCTCACCAGCCACCACATGCATGTATGGGGGCCCCCCCAGGGCCCCCAGCTCCCCACCTCTGCACTCCTGCGAGCACCTTGCTCCACCTGCCCCTCCCTCTGACACTCGCTCCCCCTGGAAGCCACGGGCTGCACAGTGCCTTCCTTTCTGACCTTGATCTGACACGCTCCCTGTCCCTTTAAAACTGCCACCCCGGCACCCAGGACCCCACAGGGCCCTGAATGGCTCTCGGTTGGTTTCCCCCACTAAACTAGCCACACCGCCCGCAGCCTCCTGTTGGCCTTCACTGAGCCAAATGACAAGTAAATGTTTATTGAACAAACAGATGGATCTTTATTGTTTTCCTCCAGGAACTCACTCACCACCAAATACACAGCTCATGACAACACAAAGCCTGACCGCACCTCTCACTCGATTATGGTTTGGGAGCTGCGTGCATCTCCCTGTGCCTGAGCCTGGCTCCTGCCATTCGCCCTCTTCTCACCCTGACCCAGCACTACCTAAACTCCAGCCTCAGCAAGAATGACACCTCCTCAAGGAAGCTTTCTTTGATTTTCTCTTATTCATTCAATAAACATTCGTTGAGTGCCCACACTGGCCCAGGCACTTCCCCTCAGTCCTCTCACTTCACTCCTTCATCCTTGTACCTACATGTCACACACATACACACACACACCGTCTCACAGGCAACCAGCTGGGGCTGAGTCTTGCCCATAGGCCCAGACACTTATAAGGGAAAGTACCTCTGGAGAGACTTGCTGAGTAAACAAAGCGCAGAAAGAAACCAGACCCATAGTAGGGGAATCTAGGTAAAGCTAAAAATGAAACTAACACCCATTGAAACCAAAATGAGACAGCGCTGCACACCTGTTAGAATGGCCAAAATCCAGAACACTGACAGCACCAAAAACCTGCACGCGGCTGTTTGCTGGGGATGTGGAGCAGCAGGCACACAATGCAAACCAGTGCAGCCCCTTGGGAGACAGGCTGGGGGGTCCCTCACAAAGCTGCCCATACTCTCCCCATGTGACCCAGCAATCACGCTCCTTGCTCTTTTCCCAAGAGTTGAGAACTTACGTCCACACAGAAACCTGCACATAGATATCTGCAGCACTTTATTCATAACTGCCAAAACGCGGGAGCCCCTCAGATGTCCTCCGTAGGTGAGTGGGTGAATAAAATGTGGTGCATCTACGCAGAGGAATACGTGCAGTGCTAGAAAGAAGTGAGCTATCAAGCCATGAGAAGATATGGAGGAACTTTAAATGCATATTCCTAAGTGAAAGAAGCCAATCTGAAGAGGCTACAAACTGTATGATTCCAACTTTGTGACATTCTGGAAAAAGCACAACTATGGAAACAGTACAAAGATCTATGGTGGCCAGGGGTTGTGGGGGTGGGGGGTGAATAGGTGGGACACAGAGGATTTTGAGAGGAATGGAAATACTCCATATGATATGAGAAATATGCACACATCATTATACATTTGTCCAAACCCACAGAATGTGCAACAGCAAGAATGACCCCCAATGTCCACTGTGGACTTGGGCGGCTACTATGTGTCAGTGTGGGCTCACTGACTATAATAGATGTCCCAGTCCAATGTGGATGATGATAATGGGAGAGGTTGTGCATGTGTGGGGGCAGGAAATAGATGGGAAATCTCTATCTTCTTCCCAATTTTGCTGTGAACCTAAAACTGCTCTAAAAGAAAGCCATAAGAAATGTTTTTTAAAAGGAACACACACAATAACTAGCCACCCTCTTCCTTACCCTTACTAGTGACAAAATCAAGGTCCCCCACGGTAAACAGCAGAGCTGGGAGCACAGCACTGCCCTGGCTCTGAGCCCATGCCCTCCCCAGCACCAGCCTGCCCGCGGGTGGGCAGCAGGGCCTGAGCGGGCCTCTCGGGGCTGCTGGGGGCTGTGGCTAACAGCACAGAGTCCAGGTACGGGTCATGCCAGCTGCCTGAGACCTGCCGGGGGTGTCAGGGACCAGGAGCTGCAGGGGCCCCGGCATGCACAGCTTGGGGAGCAAGCAGCCAGCGCTCGAAGGGCAGTGATGTCCTGAGCAGAGTGAGAAATGGGGACAGCACAGACCCTGGGGCCTGACTGCCTGATACAAATGTCTGCTTCTGCCTCTGGCCAGCTCTGTGACCTTGGGCTTCTCCATGCCTCAGTTTCCCCATTGATAAAATGGGGATGATCATGCTCCTCGTGTTATAAGACCGCTGTGTGTTCGGATAAGGTGATCCGTGTGAATGCTCTGCAGGGCCGGGACACGGGGAGCCTGCAGTGGGGGGCCGCTGCACTTACTATTAGCTGCTGCCTGCCAGGCACAGGACCAGGCCCCTTATGTCCTTGGCTTACTGAATCTTCAGCCCCGCCTCCAAGGAAATGTTACCATCCCCACGCTCAGATGAGTCTCCAGGACACCCCGGGAATGAGAGGGATTGGGAACACGGAGCCCTGAGTCTGAAGCTGTTGTACTGACCTACTCTTTGGAGTCAAAAGTCTCCATGGAGGGAGCAGAGAGTGGCCCCGCCACCTGGCTGGCGCATCCCTCAGATAGATGTGGCCTTGGAGCAACCAAGCCCTGGCCGCCCGCCGGGGCGGGCAGGAGCAGGCTCCTCAGAAAAGCCCCAGGTAATGTAAATGGAGGCTCTAACCGACAGACCTGCACCTGGTGTTTTTGCATTTCCCAGGACAGCTGAAGGGATCGTGTGTGAAGTTTCACGCCACAGAGGAAACTGGCTTTGGCCCTTGTCTGCCATCGTCAGAACAGCTGGACCAGGCCCCAAAGCCTCCTCACTTCCTGGCCTGGAGATTCTGTGATGGAGTTTACTTCATCACAGTCCCTCTGGTGAACTAGAAAATACCTAGGAGTCACCCCAACCTTGGCTGGGAGCCAGACCCATTCCCACAGGGCCCTTCAAGCCACATCTTGCATCACAGCCAAGGGGACGCTCTCCTGGCTCCAGGGAGGAGGGAGCGATGCCCCGTCCCACAGGCTCCTAGAGGATCAAAGGGAGACCCCAAGGCCACTTGACGGTCTGCAGGATCTGCAAGGAGGGCCACCCACAGACCGACCCCTGCACTCCAAGTTCACATTGCCAGGCTCTCTCTGATGCCAAGTATGCAGACAGCAAACCCCAAAGACACAGGCATCACGAGGGAAGGGGTTCTTGAAGAGCTTACGTAAGCTGTCCAAGGTCATACCTAACTGGGAGAACCAGGACTTAGAGACAGGCCTGACTCCAAGACTCCAGCACTTTCCCTGAGCCTACCTGAACAGGAACCACCGCCACCATGGTTTAGGGACACCAGCTCAAACATGGGGCCACGGATTGGCCACACTTTAGGGCAGAGTGCAAGCCTTGACATTCTGGGGAAACCCCAGACACCAGACAACAAGGTCCCCGGCCTTGAACTACAGTAAGTGGTGGAGCAGCAGTACCAGCGTGTGCAAATGACCAGAGCCACTTCCCTCATCAGCAGGGCTGGCCCACCTGTGCCAGACAGGCAGGCACGTGCCGAGCCGTCAGGGGCATGGTGGAGCTAAGGAGGCCGCTGCAGCTGTGCAGTGGCAGGGTGGTGTGGGGCGGGGCGGGAATGCAGTGTGCCCAGCACCTGAAGGGGCTCACAGACGAGGAAGTGCAGGCAACAGGCCCAGCCCACAGCCAGGACCAGGCACCAGGGCACAGCTGCAGGGAGGAGGTGGCCAGGAGGGCTTCCAAGCCTGATCTGAAATGTCCACTTAGATGAAAATGGGCGGAGAGTGTCCTGCAGAGACAGAGACCGCAGGGGTGCTGGAAAGGAGCTGGGACTGCATGGATCCATGTGTCCCTGCAGGCAGCAAGTGACAGGGTTTGGAGGGAGTCTCCCACCTCCCATCCTGGTGGACTGGGCTGCAGTGCCCAGATCTGAGCTCCAGTGCTCCCCAGCCCCCAGAAAAGGTGTAGCATTATTTGCTGACTTACCTATTTCTCCCTTCCCCGAAGTGGATTCATGCCTGTTGAGTGTTCCCATTCAGGAGGCTGCTCAGACTTTAGTAACAAGCCCTCCTGCCGATGGCGCACTGAGAGGTGCCTCCATGGGCACTGACAGTGCTGACAACTGTATCCCAGAAACAAAAAGCTCAAGAGCTAAAAAGGCAGACCAAGGCCACATGTTAACTAAGGGGCTTCAGGGCTGATAAGAAGCAGTCTCTGACCCAAGTCACAGCTGAGCTGAGGCAGATGGGCTCCCCGGCTGTGTTCTCCAACCTGTCCCCCTGAGTCTGCCCCTTGGCCTCCCATCCCCCAGGTCCAGGCGTGTCCTTTCACTGAGCACGTTGTCCCTGCACTCAGGGCCCCTGGTGACTCTGTGGACTCAGAGGGCACAGCTCTGGAATAAGGTGACCCCCACTCAGCAAGTAGCCTCCAGCCTCTGCCCTGACACTGCCACCTGCTTCATCAGGCAAACTGCCAGGAGCTGCCCCCACAGGGAAAAGAGGCCAGGCGACATGAAAGCAAAACCACCGCCAGAACTGGGTGGGTTATTTTTATCATCCTATAGACTCGTCTCAGAGCCCCCAGCAGCTCAAGGGGCATCCCAGGCACTGAGCAGATCTTTCCCAAGCTCTGTCCCCTCCCTCCTTCAGCCTCCATGGCCCGTCCTCGGGAAACAGAGAAAGTGGACCAGGTCAGAGCAAAGCATTCCTCATCCTGCCATCTCCACAGGGAAAACTCATTAGTCGACAAATATTCAGAATGGCTAATTGCTACCTGAATTAATAAGGGCAAACAGTCGGCAGGGAAACAGTGGTTTACTATTTCTGAGAGCTTGACTCTGAACCCGAAGTGCCAGACTCTGCTGGGATGGCCTGGCTCCGGGAGACGGGACTCCTGCCGGCAGCCCTCAGGAAAAGGGGGACATGGCAGCCGGGGGCGGCCCCTGCTCCGGGTCAGTTCAGACACTGCTGGAACTGAGACACCATTTGTCTCCTCTAACACCACACACACACACACACTCACAGGGCACATGCGCACACACCCCACACACACTCACAGGGCACATGTACGTACACACACCATACACACAGAGCTCACACGCACACACCCCACACATGCATACCCACAGGGCACACACCACACACATGCACACTCACAGGGCACACATGCACACATACCAGGAACACCCAAAGTCTCCCAGAAGAGCTTATCAGACCAAGGTTCTCAGCCAGGGTTTCAGCAAGTCGCCCCACACTCCCCAGCTCTGCCCAGGGGCTGTATAAGCCAAACTGAGGGGGTTTGGGAGCAGAAGGGGAGAGGAAAAGGAAAGTCGAGAGGGGGAGGCGGCTGCCAGTCCAGGCCCACCCTATGCACAGACTCCCAGACTCCGGAGTCATATGGTGGGCGTGCTGATCCCCTCCTCTGCCCGGCTGTGTGAACCTGGGCAGGTCACTTCTCCTCTCTGGGCCTGGGTTTCTACCCGTGTGGAAATGGAGTGATTCAGTGTGACCATTTGAACAGTTCTGAGACGCTGCCGTCTGGGGGAGGCTTCAGTTCAATCTGGGGGCCCCACCGTCACCCCTGCCCTTCAGCCCACCCTCACCCCTGCTGGAGCATCTAACACAGGACTTGCCCTGAGCTCAGCAGGAAGTAACTTCCTCCAGGATGGCCACGGCTCCCTGGGGGCATCCTGATGTCACTGGCGGCTTGGGCCAGAGACATCCAGCCACCAGCACTGCCATCAGATCCGCAGTGGCTGCCTGGGCTGCCCGTGTGACACATGAGGCTGCTGTGGAAAGTAAGTGTGTCCACGTGGTGCAACCATCTGTATGCCCTGCTTACACTTAATGACATGTTACAGGCAGGTCCTGGGCCTGCACATGGAGAGCCTTTTCCTGACAGCCAAACAATACTTTTATCAAGTGGTTGTATCATAGTAGATCTAACTGAACCCCCACTGAGGTTATTTCATTTCAGGTATTTCCAATCTTTGGCTTCTACACACATTGCTGTAATAAATCTGCTTATATGTACTCATTTTGTATAAATGAAAGGTTCTCTGTGTGTGAATATTTACATACTCATTTAACATTTCATATTTGTCTGGAACACCACATACCGAGTTACTACCTGGGGTCATTCCTGAGGCATGGGATTTAGGGAAGAAAATCGAAGCTTTTTGTAAGCAAGTTAACACTTTATAATTCTTTTTAAAGGAATGAGTAAAAGGGAAAATAAACAAAATGCAGTCACTATTTAAACCTCTTTAGAGGCAATTTTATTATCTGGTATAGATGCGGCAGGAGCAGGCGGAGCAGGGGAGGAAGGTGGACACCCCAGGGAGGGGGCGCCAGGAGCCCCACCTTTTCTACCATGCGAGCTCTCCCCTGGTGTGGATAGGAGAGGACTGGGTTCAGATTTGGCTCTGCACACTAACTGGGTGCCTGGGTGTTATTCTGTCTCTGAGGACTTGAGTTTCTGTGTGTGTCAAATGGGAAGGACAGAGCTGCCTGGCCGGCGGGGCTGCGGTCAAGCCAGCAAGTTAGCCTGGGAGGGGCAGCCTTCAGCACTCTCCCCACCATCCTCCTTCCTTGTATGAGGTCCAGGCAAAAAGACACTAAACCTCACGGCTGCTCCTCAAATTCCCACTCCTCTCCCACGTCCCACGTGGCCCTCAACCCTGTCACTCGGTCAGGCAAGGGGGCAGGTGGCAGTTCACAAATCACATGGCCTCTCTCCCAGAAGAGGGTCTTCTGGCAACACAACTTCTGGCACAAACACAAAGAAGACTCGAGCGCAGCTAGAAATCCCGAGATGACTGATTACTAAGACAACCCTTTCTGTCACCAATAATATGTCAATAAGCTGTGGGCCTACTTCTTAAAAACATGTTTCTCAGGAAAACTCTGTAAGCCTAAGACGCAGAAACACAGCCACTCTGGGGTCGAGCAGAGATGTTTTAGACAATCCCGACTGTATACACAGTTACCTGCCCCTTCGCGATGACGTGCCCCAGGAGGCAGGACTCCTGCGCATCCAAACCCCAGCGGGCCTCCAGCGGGCAGCAGAGCAGGTGGTGCTGTAGGCCCCTCGTGCCTGTCCCGCTGCGGTTGCCAAACGCCAGCCAGCCCCCACCCAGGCCACCAAAATCGCTCCCGGCTCAGCGGCGGCCGTGTGTCCTTGGGAATCTATGACTTCGCCGAAAGGCCAGCACCCCTCACCTGCAAGGAAGTCCCCTCTCCCTCAGGGCTGTGGGGAGGACTCTGACCGTTAAAGCTGATGAACTACAAGTCCAGCAAACGCCGACAGCAGCCAATGTTCCCACAGGCCTCAGGGGGCTGTTCGTGAGCCCAGCGGAGTCCACACCTACGGAACAACACGCAGGCTATGAAAAGCTGGGCAGGTAGACTTGTGGGTCTCAAGGCCTTTAGTCACCTCCCAGGAGCCAGCCCGGGGTCCCCAACCAGCTAGAAGCCCCAGCACTGGGAAGGAAGCTGCGCAGAATCCCCATCGGTCAGCAGAGGGTCTGCGAATCCGTTTCTCCCCACCCTTGGCCTGCCCGCTCCCCCGCCCTCCCCAGCCCCCGCTCTCCAGCCAGGCCCTCCCTTGTTGTACCCCCACCACGAGGGCTCTGCCTCCGGCTTCCCCGCCACCCGGAGCCCGGCCTTTGGTCCTCTCCCAGGAAGCACTTGGAACACCTCAAGTGCCCTGCTCCAGCGAACGCCAAAGACGATGATGCCTCCCAGTGTCTCAGACGCAGTGACCCACAGATGTCCAGCCCCTCAAAGCCTGTCAGGCATGACCCGGGAGCCCGGCTTTGATCAAGGAGTGACTGGCCCCCAGGCCCCTGAGCCTCAAATCTATTCCACTGGCAGGGGAGAGGGCTCCCCCGGTGGAGGAGCTGAGATGGATTATGCCTGGAATTCGCACCTTATCCCACTGAATAAAAAGCTGCGTCTCCCTAAGCCTTCCCCTTACTTTATTATGGGTTAATGGGTTAAATATTTTTAATTTTAGAAATAATTGCAAACAATTGAACAACACACACTGGCTCTATGTCTCCAGTTCATGATCTCTCCATACATAGGGCCAACAATATTTTTAGGCTCTGTTCAAGTTACCCACCCTGGCTGCAAATGAAATATTAATTAAAGGTCATGCTTGAAGTCTTCGGAAAATGATTACTCAGGACAGCAATTATATTTCCCCCCTTCTTGTGTAATAAAACTGCACCTTGCTGTGCAGTAGGAATTAATAATTCTGAGCCCTGTTGTTATAGAGGCAGCATCAAAGGGGAAGAGAGGGCATGCCCACGAGGGGAAGCACAGACACGTTTATACCCACAAAGAAACTGGGGGACTTCAAAAGAGGAGGGTTCTATATCCAGGGCTGGATCCTTTCTCCAGGTCATTAACCACTCTAGCTGACTGAAAATGGCCCAATTACGAAGCGTACTGAGAAACGGAAATGAGAACAGGACAGAGCAACACTCCCGTCTCTGGGACACTCAGCACAGCCCACAGCCTGGCATGTGCCCGAAGCCAGTTGGCCAACTCCCCACAATCCTTCCAAGGGACCCCAAAACTCAGAACAGCCAGCTGACTCAAGAGCCAACAGTTCAGTAACTTCCCTGACAACATCCCTGTGAGAAAAAGCGGACACGCTATAGTCTGATAAATGGCAATAAGAATAGCTGCCATTTACTGAGCACCTACTGTATGCCAGGTGAATACAGTGAAGCAGGAATTCCCATCTTCATGTTATAGGTAAAAGCACTGACAGTCAGAAAGATTAAACAATTTGCCCAGGATTACACAGCAAATGGCAGAATCAGGATTTAAACCAACAGACCAACCAGCCCATGAACGCAGGCTGTGTCCACACAGTCTACCTAGCAGGGTGCCTGGAACAGAATGGGTGCCCAGTAAACGTTACTTATTTTTAAAATGATCAAACTCCTGAATCAGTCATCCATGCTTGGAAGGCAAAGTCCTGCAACTTCTCAACAAAGTAGACTTAACGACAAAACAACAAAATAGTTGTGACTTCAACGGAGTCTCGGGGGTCAGGAACTGGGTCAGGTGAGGGGAGGGCAAGCACGAGATTTTGCGCATCTAAAAACATGACCCCTTTATCCCCCCATCCCAGGACTCAGGGTCTAGCTTTCCCCCAGAGGGACTGCCAACTATTTTTCGTAAGCTGGACTCTAATAGTACACGAAATTAGTGACATATGGTATGAAATAATTAGGGTTTATTTTGTTCTGTGACAATGTGAAAATCAGAAATTTTTCATGAATCTCCCTTGCAGAGACTGGGTGACCACATCAGATGACAATGCCCTGACTCTGAGGGGAGGTTCTCACTGTCCCACTGCCCTTCAGGTAACAGGGCCAATGAGAAAAGCCTTGCCCTAGAGGGCGAGGTTGCCGGTTGCAAGAGAACAGACATCTGGGCAGCCAGGACGCAGCTCCAGATCACATGGCCTTAGATGGGGCCCAACCAGCAGAGGAGAATTTGCTGAGCCTGCTGAGGTGGGAAGAGCTGCTGAGGCAGGAGGAACAGGGCCGCCATGGGGTCAGCCGTGGTGAGGGAGGCCTTCCCCTTCGGGCAGGGAGAGCAGAGAGGCCAGGAATCTCGCGGCGAGGTGGTGGGACAGACTGCCTGGCAGGTGGACTTTTCAGGTTCATGGATTCTTCTGGAAATTACAGAGCCTCTATGTACACATGAGGAGGTGGGGCAGCCCTTCATGCTCCAAACACCAGGAGGGGCAGGAGGGGTCCTGGGAGGAGGCTGGGGGAGACAGGAAACTCACTGGCTCTTCAGGCAAAGGGCAGATGCTGGGTGAAGTTTCCTTAAAGCAGTCAGACAGAAAATCAGAGCCCAGGCCCCACCCAGAACCCAGGCTGGTGAGCCCGCTGGTGGACAGCAGCTAGAGAGAGTGGCATGCATTCCTGAGGGTCCTACACGTGGGGCACGGCCCTTGATACTGCATACAACATCAGAAGCTCGGACCCTGCCCTTGAGACCCTGCATGCAGTCCTGCAAACAGACATCAGTGCATTCAAAGTGCAGCTGGATGCTGAAGCCTGGGCCCCGAGCCCTGCTGGCGAATCACGACAGAGCCCAGGTACCCCTGCTGCTCCTCTGGGGTGTCTCCTGCAGGGGGCGGCATTTTCACAAGGGGCTCAGATGAAATGCCCTGAGGTACCAGAGACGCCTTCCAAACCCAGGTGCTATGAAAGCCCTTATCAGATGGCCCTCGAGGATGACGACACCCTGGAGGGATGCATGGATGACACCAAGGCCAGGGGTAGTTTGGGAGGGAGGGACAGAGGGGGTTCCTCCCACCTCCAGGAAAGGGGACCCAGAGCCTGCTTCTTTCTGACCCTCATTTTTCTGGGGCACGAAGGTGCCAGAGCCCAGAGGCCTCTGCCCGGAGGCATCAAGGCCACCACCAAGGAGAAGACACGGTGGGAAGGAGGGAGAGGTGTGGTGGGTGGCCAGGGGCTGCAGGGGCAAGGCCCCTGGTTCAGCAGCCTGGGAACTCTACCTGCAGCCTGTAGTTCTCGGGGCCACGCCCACAGGTCCTCAGGAAGCCCTGGGGACTCACCCCAGCCTCCTTGGGGGCTCAGCACAGACATAAGGAAGTGTGTGGGTGCGCACAGCGCCACGTGAAGGTAGCGCCCACCACCCACCTGCAGGACTGAGCCAGGGCCAGGCTGTCCCGTGAACACTATGGGACACTGCAGCTGCCCCAGCCTTCCTGGGGGAACTGAGTGGCAGCAGTTGTGCCACGAGGAAGCAGAATGTTCCAGATCCAGATACTACTTTCCTCTTCCAGAAAATTAAGGCCATTTCCAGGAATGCTGAGAAGTCAAAGAATCTGCTTTCCATGTCCCTGAGCTACAGAGACAAGGCACTGGCCCCTCAGATTCCAGGGGTGACCTGGCCCTGTTCTGAGGGTGGGAGCAGGCTCCCAGGCCAGGAACGCAGAGGCTGGGGCGCGGGTTGCCTCAGGCTCAGAGGGCCGGTTCCCACACCTCCTGCCAGACGGCCTTGTGGAGGGAAGAGCCTTCCTTGGCGGTGCACCTGCTTCTCCCTCCACCCGAGGCTCCCTGAGTCGGAGCAGGAATGTCAAGCACACGGGAAGCATGCCTGAAGTGCAAGCACTTGCCGCCTGGGGCCTAAGGGGAGAGAAGCAGCCTGGTCCCAGGTGGGAGGAGAAGACCCCAGCTGTGCAGCCCAGCCTGGTTACGGTCATGCAGCATTAGGCTGCACGGAGGAGGGCCACCCTGCCAGGAGCCTGGCTCAGGGCCTGAGGGGGACACACACTCAACTATTCAGCCCCTGCACTTACCAAATGCTTCCCTGGGCACTCATAAAACTGAGGCCATGATTGCCCGACCCGACGCAGGGCGATGCAGGGCGCAGCAGGCACATAGGGTGCAGAGGGGCCGCTGCCCTCCCTAGGGCTGTGGGCCAGGGCCATGGGCCGGGTGTGCAGAGGAAGAAAAAGAAGAGGGGGTGTGCGGGACGTGGGGCTCAGCTGCACAGGCGCCTCTCTGAGCCAGGATTGAGGAAGTTGGGGTCAGAGCTCCAGCCTGGAGTCCTAGCTGATTTCCCCTTCCAGACATCAGGGGAAAGAGGAACACGCATTCGAGACCACCTGCATCAGCCCTTCCCACTCAGTCAGAAATATAGGTTGTTTTGCCTCCAGTGTGGGCGCCTGGCAGGTTCCCCTTCGTGCTGAGGGCCCAGGGGCAGGTCTCAGGGCAAAGGGCAGCTCCTTGAGCTGACTCTCCTGCCCCACAGCAGGAGGCCGGCCCCGGCCCACCCACCACCGGCTGCCCACCACCCTCTGCCCTCGCCCCAGGGCTCCTTCGCGGGGTGTACCTTCCCAGCCTGGTCCAGGACTGCTCACCCCTCCATCCCTCAGATCCCAACTGACACCTTCCTAGTCCTGCCTCCAAGCATCACCTGTACCTGTCAAAAAAACACTTCTTTTTACGTCCATTCCATTGTTTAAGACCCTTTCAGATCAAGGCTTTCTTTAGCCCTGGCCTAGATATAATGTTTCTCTCCTTTAACCACCCCACCCTCCCACCCCAAAACTGGTGCAAACATCTAATTCAGCTGATTAGACTACAGGAGTCAGACCAGTCACTGCAGGGTGCCAGGGGCCCCTGGGAACCACGCAGGGACTGGAATAAGAGAGAACTCGCATACCTTGCACACCTCGTGATGCCAGGGCACGCCACCCCTTTCCCCGCAGACTCCCATGAACCAGGACGCAGTGGGCCCTGCCTTTGGGTTCAGGGCTCCTCCACCCTGACACGAGTTCCCCTCCGTCTGCAGGACTCGCTGAGCCCCTGGGAACCACCGGTCTTCCCTCCCAACGGGCCTTTTATACAGCTACTGTGTGCTGGGCGTTAGGCCCCGTACCGAGAAGGCTCCAAGGCACCGTGGGTCCCCTGAGAAGCTGTGCCCCAGGGCGAAAGGCATGAACCTCGGAGCCAGGGAGGCCCAGGTTCGAACTCTGGCTCTACCCCACACTGTGGTTGTGACTAGGCAGCCTCCTGAGCCTCAGTCTCTTCAGCTGTGAAATAGGAACAATAACAGCTACCTTGCCAAGTTGTTATGGGGATTGAAGGGAAGTGTTGGCACCTGCGGGTTCTCAGTAACCATGAGCTGTTATTAAATACCCAATTCAGTGTGGGGATTAGGAGCATGAGCTCTGAATCCAGATCGCCTGTGTTTACACTACGTGTTTGTTGTGGAATCTGAGCTCTGTTTCCTCACCTTTCTATGTCTTGATTTTATCAGCTACAAGATGGAGATAATATGCTCAACACCTACTGAGTTTCCATTTGGGAGACGAAAAGTTTGGGAAATTGATAGGGCTGCACACCATGGTAAACGTAATAATGTGACTGAATTGTACACTGAAAATGGTTAAAATGGAAAGTTTTTTATTATATATATTTTATCACAATTTTGAAAGTTAATAATGTGATATACCAAGACGCAATGAATTGGACACTTTTAACAGGTGAGTTGTATGACATGTGAATTTTATTTCAATAAAACTGTTTTTTAAAAATAAACATTGATGATAATAGTACCTGCCTATAAAGTTGCTGGAGGTGATTAAATGGGTCTATAAGATGCTTAAAAGAGACGTGAACAGCATTCAGAACATGGTGTGCATTCAACCAGTGTTGGTGTTTTAAATTAAATACACTTCATCTATCACATCATTTAGTCTTTGTAAGAACTCTACAAGGTTAGAAAGTATTTGAATCCTTTTATGGGTAAGAAAATTGACAATTAGAAAAGTTAAGTCACTTTTGAATGGTAGTTGTAAAGGGAAGATTCAAAGCCCAGGTGTGGGTGTCATCAAAGTCTGTTACTACAGTCTTGGGAAACACGCTGAGAGGACACCTGGCTGAGGCTGGCAAGCAGCAAGCCCAAGGGCCCCCAGGCCACAAACCTGTGGCTCGTGGTGGCAGCCTGAGGGGACAGCAGCAAGGGGACTGTGCAGGTGGAGCACAAACTGCCTGCAGGTGAGCGTCCAACTGTCCTCAGGGGCTGAGATGGGGGCTTGGCTAGGCCACGGTACCCAGATACTTGGCCGAACATTATGCTAGAGGTTTCCATGCAAGTATTTTTTTTAGATGGGATTATTATTTAAACCAGCCAACTTGGAGTAAAGCATAATGTGGGTGGGCCTCATCCCATCAGTTGACAGGCTTAATGGGAAAAGATTGATGTTCCCTGAAAAAGAGGGAATTCTGCCAGCAGACAGCCTTCAGACCTGAACTGTAGTCTGCCAGCCTGCTCTGCAGATGCTAGAAGTGCCAGCCTGTCCACACACACACACACACACACACACACACACACTTTCAGTTGGCTATTGGCTGTGTTTTTCTGGAGAAACCTGACTAATACAGGCCTCAACTTCCCTGGTCCATTTGGGACTAGAAGGACGGGCTCACTATTGCCACGAGCTCCCACCATGGCCAGAGCACCTGAAATGTGCCCCAGGCCACATCTCAGTAACAAGAGCTTAAATCCTGTCACTTGCCCAAGGAAGGAGAAGCACAGCTGGGTTTGGGGATCTGGGACAGTCTGGGTTTTCTAGGGCCTTTTCATTTTGTTCTAGGATCCCTTTTTATTATTATTATTCAAACCACTGAGAAAGCTCTGAACTTTCCACTTCTAAGTTGGATGTAAATCACCTGACTTGAGCCCTGCAAGGTGAGAATTGGGGATCTCGCCGTTTGAGATGTCATCCTGCTCAGAAGCAGAAGGAAAGGTTACATGCAGAGGGCGCCCTGTGATTAGAGTCCTGCCTACTGAGGGTGAACTTGGTCCCCCGTAGATAGCTCCCACAGAAACACCCGCGTGGCACTGGACCCCTCTAGAAGCTTCTCCTCTGAGACACCTGCTGCCATGCTCCTTCTTCAACAAAGCTCCAGGCTCACAGGCAAGAGCCTGGCCCTCAGCTGCTGGCAAAGCAGATGCTGGGCTCAAGGAAAGGGGCAGCGGCAGCTCTCAGAGGCCAGGGGGCAGAGGGGGCGAGAGAAGGCCCTTCCTGCATCTGGGTGTCCAGCTTGGCTTCGCCTGCCTTCTCCCAAAGTTGAACTCACATTTGACCCCTGGAGAGGATGGGGTAGATCTGGACAAGCCATGGAGGTCACAGTGCCGGGGGTCCAGGAGACAGGACTCGGGCCTGGAGCCAGAAGACAGAGCAGTGGTTTGAGAGCAGATCGTGAGCCTAAGATGTGCCGTGCAAGCAGCACAGATCTAAGGGAGGAAGCACCTGAGTTGGAAGGCCCCCCTGCCCGCCTGGCCCACCCTGTCTTCACCCTGCCTGCCCCACCCCCAGCTGCTGACAATGGGACAGCCCCGGGCATTGGCGCAGCCCAGCTAGAGGGCCACATCGGACCCTCTGGGGCTCCTGGCTGTGCTCTGTGCTGAACCAAGGAGCCGAGGCCTGAAGGAGGGCAGCAGGCTGAGTGAGCACCAGGGAGGGGAGGAAACGAGCCCTCCAACTTCTGCTTCCTCCTCTGCCAGCAGACTTCCCTGGGGACCGGACCTTTCACCTCATATGGGCACTGGGGAACCTCTCTTTCCCCTAAAATCTCAGCATGTTAGAAAGATGCCAGACAGAATGTAATGGGTGACACAAGCACCCTGTTCTCTGAGGTCCACCCTGTCCCCTTGTCCCACATCCCACCTGGACTGCAATGACAAGCAGCACAAAAGCTGCCAGCACCCCATAGCAGGGCCCCAACTGTGGGTGCCATAGAATTGGGCCAGGGCTTTGCCCCAAGCCTGGTGCTGGAGCACAGGTACAACAGGGGAAGCCCCACCCCTGCTCTCCAGCTCCCTCCCCTAAGCCAGGCTTCAGTCCTGAGCGCCCCCCATCACTCCAAATTCCAGTCCCTATAACCAACCAACAGGTGCCAGGTTGGCACTCCCCCACAAAGTACTTTATGCCCAGTCTCTCTAGTCCTCAAAACAACTTGGTATAAAGTCATCCCCATTTTACACATTTGGAAACAGGGACCCTGAAAGGCAGGTGGAAAGTTATTAAGTGGCAGAGCCCGATTTGAAGCCAGGTCCACCTGCCAGTGCTTTGTGACCCCCTCCCTTGGGGCCTATGGCCATGAGCCCACCCTGAGCATCCTGTTTGGGTCCCACTCCAGCCCACCAGCTTTCCCAGTAGCCCCATGAGTTCCAGTGACCCTTGGGTCAAAAGCCTCCAAAACAGGTCAGCCAGAACCATCTTGCAACTCAAAACATGATCCTAGAAGGAGCCAGAGTCATGCTCAGGCCTCCCTTCTAGCTCCGGACCCCTCTCGAGCCCCTGTCCCAAAGTTGCCCCGGGTCTGCTCACGTAACAACCATTTCATGTGTGCTCAGTGGGGTGTGAGTACCCTGCCTGTCCTAACTCACTGGGCAACCTCAGCATTTCAGAGGTGGGAAACTAAAGCACAGAGAGGCCACAGGGACTGCCCGGGTCTTACCCGCGCCGGCGGTGCTGCAGCTGGGGTCCGAGCCAGACAACGCAGCTCCAGGGAAGGGTCACCTGGTGACGCTCCAGGGCAGCCTGTCCTCTCTCCTCCAGAATGAACAGGGTCTGGCCCATGCTGCTTCTTGCAGGGAAGATGGGGGAAGGACAGTGGTATAAAATCACTAAGGGCAGGATGATGCCTTTGGGGCTCTAAGAAGCCACATCCTTTCCTACCTTCCAGGAATAGTCATCAGAGGGTCAGGATGGACGGCTCACTGATCTATTGATTCACACCACTCTGTAAGCTGACAGAATACGCACCTGCCACGGCCTTGTAGGATCATTAGGACACGTGCTGCAGCCCTAGAAGCTCACATAAAGCTGTCAGGCCAGTTGGCTACAGTAGAATCTTAGCCAGAGATATCAGTGCACTGGGCATGCACGCAGGGACATCAGAGGCTTCATACCAGGACTGCGGTCAGCAGGGGGCGGCTGCTCAGACAGAGGAACCCTTGTTTAATGGAATATCTGAATATTTATGACATCTTTAAACATCTTCAGGCCAAAAAGTCACAGTAAGGATGAGTCAAAGAATTAAAATGGTCTAATGGCACCCTAAGGAGTGGCCATGCAGGAGCATTCTGCCCCTCCGTCTCCCAACCTCTCTCCCTCTCCCTCCCTCCTATCACAGGCTTATGATATATAACAACCTATCCCTGGTCTTAAGATGTCTTCACACCACTTCCTGGCTTTCTGGAAGGATTTGGAGGGAGTTGCTATGCCTGTGCTTTTTAAGGTTATAATTCTGTATTGTTAAAATCTAGCACTTAGTAAAATAACAATGACTGCTCATTTGCTATGCATGTTTATGTTCTAGAGGAGTCTGTCTTATAAGTGGAAGCTGGTTCTTGTAAATATTTGGTTAATTAGCTATACTATCTGAAATAAATCGTTTCCTCTCAGTTTTTATGTGGTTAACAGTTTGTGAAGCCTTTTTGCATACATTAGCCCACGGCTGGAATATAATCAGTGCCGTATAAAATTTTATTGAATTGAGAATTGAGTTATCCAATTTGACTTTCACAATGGCTTATGAAGGGTTAGATTTTTGTTGGCGGGAGGGGCTGCCTTCTTAAAATACAAATCTCATGTGCCGAAAAAATTTGATCACTACAAAGGGTCATACAATCACAAATTGGTTTCCTGCCCATTTCACGGACCCCCCCGCTCTCCAGAGATAACCACCATCAACAATTTTCTGTGCATCTGTCCAGAAATTTCCCGTCTACACAAACACACACAAATAGTTCTTTGCAAAGAACAGATGTATATCAATCATCATGAGTTTTTGCCTATTTTGTTTAATCTTAATAACATATCTTGGCATGTTGTCCATACAAAACGTACCTCATTCATTTCAATGGCCATCTAATATTCCATGATATGATATATCATAATTTACCTGCCAAGCCTTTAGTTTATCACCATTTCAAATCTTCTGTAAATGAGCAACCTTGTTCACATCTTTGCTTGCATTGCCAAAGTATATTTGAAGGATAAATTCCTAGAATTAGAATTGGAAGTCTCAAAATGTGTGCATTTGTGATGTTGATATGTAATGTAAAATTGCCACCAAATAAAGTAAAATCTGGACCAATTTATACTACCACCAGCAATGTTTAGGACCCTATTTCTTCACACCCTAGTCAATAGTGCAGATGACCAAACTTGTTCGTCTTTGCCAATATAATTGGTGGAAAATGGCATCTTGATCTGATTTGCATTTATGAATCAGCAGAGAAGAGCATCTTTTCATGTACTCTCAAGTTATTGGTTTTTCACATTGTAAAGTGTAACTAAGGCTCAGAGAAGTTGTGAAGAGCAATTTTCAAACATTTCTCTTCAGAGCTGTCTATGTCACGGATGTCTGATGTCAGCTCCAAGGAAATGACTCCTCAGAGCTCTGATACAAGGGGTCAACAAACATCCCCAACTTAATGTTCTGGCCAAAATAGTTCCTACCAAATTCATCTGCTAGCTGGGCTTCTGAAAGGAGGAGAAGTTGGGTTGACTCACTTGGGAAAGGGACGTCGCACTCCCTGTCTGAGTTTCCCATTCCTGTTCACTGTCCCGACCAGGAAGTCAGAGTCGGACAGACAACACATACATCCAGGGCTGTCATGCTCAGCTGCACAGGTTGTGCAGTGCACAAATTCCCAACTATGAGAAGGCTCTGAGTCAGGCAGACAGACAGAGAGACGCATAGAAAAGACCATCCTTAGATGCCTACGGTCAGTGGGAGGAGGCCCGGGACGGGGAACAGAGCCTCAGGAAGGGGCTTTTGGCTGAACCCTGCAGACAGCCTCCCCTCACCCACTTGCCTGCTTATCAGGCACCACAGATGTGGGATGACAGTTCTCAGCAGGGAGGGGCGCTGCAGGATTCTGGAGCTAAAGGAATCTATCTGGTCTCTCTTCCAGGCTCAGCCTCTCACTGACTTCAGGCTTGGGTAGCCACTCGGCTCACTTCCAGAGCGTTCTGCGTCTGAACAACGATACCTGGTTTCCTCTCACCTGTGGTAGCATCAAAAATATGCACAGAGCTCCCAAGGACCCATAAAACTCCATCTTCAGCTGGTGGTCCATTTCCCAGACTCTGCTGAGAAAGAAAGAGCAATAATTCTATGAGAATCTCTCCCGCGATGTGTGGAATTATCTCCCTGAGGAGCATAGAAGGCTGGAGGGGAGAAGCCCACATCATGGCCGGGCCTGTGGTTCAACCAGACTTGTCCCGCTGTGGGAGTTCATACCGAGTGGGGCGCAGACACGGGGCAGGGAGCGAGAGTAGCGACGCCCAGAGGCATCTGAGCTGGGCCAGGCACGGCCCTCCCTTTCTAACCCATTACTCAACTGTACAGATTTAAAGTCATCATTATGGACCAAATTGTGTCCCCCAAAGTTCATATGTTGAAGTCCAAACCCCCAGTAACCCAGAATGGGACTGTATTTGGAGACAGGGACTTAGAAGAAGAAGAAATTTAGGTAAGATGAGGTCATTGGGGTGGGCCTCCTCCACTATGACTGGTGTCCTTACCAGAGGAGACTCGGACACAGACGCGCCCAGAGGGAAGGTGGCCGTCTACAAGCCCGGGGGCGGACAGGAGGAACCAGCCCCCAGCACCTTGCTCCCAGACTTCCGGCCTCCAGACCATGAGCCAGGTCCTGCTGTTACGCCGCCCGGTCTGCCACATTCTGTTAGGGCGGTTCTAGCAAAGGAATGCAGTCATCGTTTATCACCTGGATATTTTTTGTCTTTTTTCTTTTCTTGAACCATCTGGGCTTGCCTCACTGTAAGAGTAGGTTAAAAGTCCTTACCAGAGGAAGCCACGGGCTCTGCCCCCACTCAGGTGTGCAAGCACATGCACACACACGCTTCCCAACGTGCCCCCTCTTGGTCCATCCCTCAGCAAAGACATGCTCCCTCCTACCAAAGAGGACACTGCTCACAGCCCGCAGTGAACCTTGATTGACAGGCAACCTTGGGAAAGCAGAGTTCTCTGCAATGCGACAAGAGGAGCCCTAGTGTCAGCCGACCTGGGTGGCTAAACCACCTCAATTTATTTCTCCTTTTCCTCCTCACTGACAACTCCCACACCCTCCCTTCTCCCCAGGACAGGGCACACTTGGCCACAAGTGTCCATGGCCATGTATCTGGAGGAGAACCTAAATCTCCCCTTCCTTTTCAGTAAGTACTGATGCAGATGCGATTTTAAGAGCGGGACCCCGCCAGCACCAGAGTGCGTCCCGGGGCGCACTGGGATGCGTCCATCCCCTGCAGCTCAGAGTGCATCCAGCCGGTGGCCGTGGTGTCTGGGGCAGCCCTGAGCTGGTCCCTCGCCAGGGCACAGAGCTGCCCTGCACGTGTGGAGCTCGGGCTGAGCGAGCCGCCTTCCCCGCAGCCGGGCAGAGCCCGCAGGTGTTCCCCAAGCCTCCGCGGGCCTCCTCCTCACGGGAGAACGCCTCGGCTGCCAAGAGCTCGGAAGTGCCACCTGATACTTGGAAGCCACTTCCATTCCAGCTAAAGGCTGGTCCCTTCGGAAGGAAGCCAGTGCCCTGGAGATGGAGGTTACACATGCATCAAAAGTGGATCAAAAACAGTGGGCATTTTTAATGGCTTTGTTCCCTTATGAACTTCCACGAAGCCTCATTTAGGCTTCCTTCTTCCTCCATAGCCCGACCTGATGAGAACTGTGTCTCCACCCCACGAATTCCCGGGAAAACATACACCATAAAAATACATTTATATTATTCATAATTTCATTTTATTGAAAAAAACACAAGGATAAAAGAACCCAACACTAAAATGCCCTCCAGACCATTCCTTAATAAACATTAAGGGTCCCTGCTGGGCCCACTTGTCCTGCAGGAGGAAACGCTGCCACCAGAGCCCCTTACAATCTGGGCGGCACTTTGCCTGCCAAGGTCCTTTGACACAGAGCCTTCCCTCAACGACAAACGCACGGTGGTAAATGTGGCGTCTATTAGAGAAAAACTCTGCCCACGTCAGAAATGTCCTGCTCGCCTGTGTCTCCTCTCCCCTTGTCCTCACGCTTCCCACGAGGCATTCAGCAGCAGGCAGACGTTCCAGGTTTGAACTCTCACCTCCTGAAGAACTCCCCACTGGGCCTGCTTCCGGAGGCCCAAATGTCCCCGTGAGCCACTCCTTCAGGCCCTCTGCTGCAGCGTAGACTGCAACCTTGCAGTGAGGACATCACACAACACTCACCCACTCTTCTTGGCTTCCTCCCTGGGACATCATGTGGTGTGTGACATGTGTGTGCACACATTTGTGGAAGACTGAGCAAACACCTGGGCGTGAAGAGTCTGTGACATGTGCATGAGCGCGTGGAGCCTGTGGCCAGGGTGCATGTGATGGAGGAGGGGCCTGCCGACAGTGGGACGGGGCTATGGATCTCCAGGTGACTGGTCAGTGCACAGCTGACAGGAATGGAAGAAAGTTACCTACCTTGAGCTCTGGGCCTGAGCACACTGGAGGGTATCAGGGACTGGAGAGGACCGTACAGGATCCCCAGCCTGAGAATAGCAGAGATAAGCTGAAATCAACTGAGATAAAGGCTGCAGGGAGAAGCGAGGTCAAAAGACAGTGGCCACAGCCCATCAAGGCCAAACGCGCTAGGGGACTAGGAGAGACAAGAGGACAAATGTGTTCCATGATCAAGGGTATTAATGCAGAACTTTATGTGAGTCAGTGAGAATGTCAGCGAGTCCTGGGGGCAATACAGGGGCACAGAAATACCCTGGCTTGGGAGGCGGAAGACAATCATATCCCAGCTCACTCCCCCCTGTGCTGTGTGACCCTGGTCCAGCCAGCCAGCCCCCCTTTGCCTCCGTCTACTCTCCAGGCAATCTCGGATGCTAGCAAGACCTCCCTTGGACAACAGACAAGATCAGATCAGCTCAAGCCCACCAAGGCGCCCTGTGGCCCATCATGTGCTGTGTGATTGCTAGTCCGTGTTTCTGAAAAGTACCTGCCAGCTGATCCGGTAGAGAGAGAAGCATGAGAACGCCTGACATCACCAAGGGACCCAAGGAACCTGGGAGGAACAACAGGCAGGCAAGGAAGCTGGGGCCACCCCAGAAGCCCAGAGCCTAAAGGGGACAGTTTAACGGGATCCGTGAACCAGGGCCAGTGACTGGAAAGGGGCTGCACTTGAGAAAAGTCATTTGAACCAAGGCACAGGAGCTGACTGGGAGCTGGTGAGACCTGACACAAGAGACCTCTTAGGAGCCCTGTTGCATCGATGTGCATCAATATATGACTCATACACAATATAAAATGAATGGCAATAGACAAAATAAATGAATATACAATATTTCATGAATGTACAATATGACAAGCATACTATAAATGAAGGAGATGCAATATGCAAAATGCAACAAACATATAATACAGGATGAAAACTCAATATGTGGTGGATACGCCTTCCTAGGAAAAGTTTTGTGAGCCATGACATAAAGAAAAGAAGCAGTTACAATCAGTTTATTTGGAAACACTTGTAAGCCCTCCCAGACCCTAGAAATAACCTCTCTTAGGCTTTTCTGATACCTCAAGACTTGTGTTGCTAATGGATTCACGAAGTAAATCGAGATAAAGCACAGATGCACACAGACAGGGTTCAGAGCTCTGGCGGTCTGGTGCTGAGATGCTGAGCGTGGTTCTGGGGAAGGAGCGGGCTGGGCACTCTCGCTGCTGGGATGGTATCAGCTTGCTGTGAAATGAATGCTGAGCGCTCCTGTCTCTTTTTGCCTTCTTTCATCAAAGCGAAAATCCTTTTCTGATTTCTTTTGGTTACCAAAACAGCTACTGATGTGCATCTTTTGTAAATGCAAAGTGGCCTGACACAATCTTCCACAAAGTGGGGGATACCTGGACAATATCGGATGAAGGCCTGAGCCCAGATGGTGGGAGTGGGAATGAGAGGGGCGAGCAGAGGTGTCCTGGGACAGATGTATACCGGACAGGGTCACTGGCAGGATGCCGGGCTGCAGGGAGTATCCCCCGAAGACCATCTCGGTCTCCAGCTACAGAGACGGCCAGGGCCGTGATGCCATCTCCAAGACAAGGAGGCTGTGACCTCTAGGGACAACTCATCTCTCCTGGGGATATGTTCTCCCCCTCCCTGATGGCCTTCCCAGGAGCCCGTCTCAGGAGTCAAGGAGGCCTCACCTGCAGGCAGGACAGCTGGTTTGTAGGAAGACATCCTGCTCTTTCCCCCTCTGGAGGAAGAACCAAAAAGGACTAGGTTCCGTGCCTCCTCAGTGGGGGTGGGGCAGGGTGGGGGAAGGCTGGGTTCAGAGCCCAGAGCTGGGCCAGGAGCGCCCCAGGCAGACCACATGGGGAAAGCCAGAGTTCAAGTCCACCTCAGGTCCAACAGACAGAGGGCACACGTGGATGGCACAGCGGGAGGCAGGGCGTTCAGGGGCACCTCACCCCAGACCTGACAGTCTCCCAGGTGGATGCCACGCTCATGGGAAACAAGGGCGGAGACAACCTGTTTTTCTAGGCTGAGAGCTGTTTTCCCCAATCAGGTGTGTAGGATGCCATCTGAGCCAAATTTCAGAGTCGAAAACCCTTGGGCTGGGACCACCTTCTTCACATGCCTCTACACAAACACCTCGATCTGGGCCCTTTGAACAGCCAAACCAAGGAGCCTCAGGAAGCAGACAACGCTGGCTGTTGTCACAGGCCTCCCCAGCACACAGGGAAGGCTGTGCTTGCTATTAACAACTTGCCAAGAAAGCCCCTTGCCTTCGCACAAAGTTCCCCAGAGCTGGACTCCTCCTCAACCCCAGCCAGTTCTCCTTCAGTCCTACCAACCTGGGCCCCTCGTGGACAAGCCTCCCTCACCTGACAGGAGGGTGAGTTTCCTGCTTCTGAAGCCCAGAGGGCAAACATCCTCCTGGGCCAAACCTGCCCTAAGGCCAGCTTGACTGGCAATGACTGACAAGGCATCCTAGGCCACCAAGAGCTCTCAGGCCAGCAGCCAAGTCTCACCAAAGAACTGGGGCGTTGAGCCCCCAGAGTCGTGGGCACGCTCTGAAGTGCACCCTCGCACATGGCACACTGGGTGAACCCACTTCCCTCAGACCAAGGGAACTCTGGCAGCAAAGGTCTTTACCACAGTGACTGAGAAACTGGACCCAGAGCCACCCCCTCAGAACCTCCCACAGGCCCAGGTTGGCAGACAGAAGCCTGCAGCTGACGGGGGTCGGGGGTCGGGAGGTGGCCAGAGGGTGCCGTTGTGGGCTGGATGCAACTTCATGGTTACTGAAGATAAAACAGGGGGAGTCTTCAGCTCCGGATGAATATGGCATGAGAAACAACGGAAAGATCTCTTTTTTTTTAACTTGAAACCACGTCATACCTCTCTGAACATTAAACATTTCACAATTCAGAGACCATGCCCATCAGTCCTAATAGAGCATAGTCCCATATATTCTGCTTTATTAAGAAATTTTTGAAATGTCACTCTCTGAGAAAAGGGATGCATGTGAAATATGCAGCTCATGTGAAGACCACAGAATCATGTCAATTTAAATTAAACGAGTAAAATTAGTAATAAAATAGACGGTAATTTTACCATCCATAACTCAGGAGCTATTCAGCTAGAATCTGTGCTGAAACATTTGAAATCACTTGTGCTCACCTAGAGGTTAGCCCCTCATACACTGCTGAAGGCAGTGCCCTTTCCAGAAACAAAACAAAAGGTATGCCCTCAGAATGTTCTGTTTGACCCAGAAACCCACCTGCTGGGAACCAGCCCTGAGGAAACAGGTTCAAAAATGCTGCGTGCACAGACACGCGTACTGCGGTGTCATCTGTATGTAAAGGTGGAATGCAACTCAAGAATTCAATACCTGGCTGACATAACTAAATTATGGCACATCAAATAAATGCAGTATTACATAGCAATTAAAATTATAACTGTAGTGACAAAGAAAAGGCTCTTGGTATTGTCACATGATAATCTACAGAAAACATTTGAACATTAGACAAGATCAAGATGGCACCTCCCCCAAATCAAAGCAGTTGTTGAGTTCATTTTTTAACGTAACTATCCTTCATTTTCTCTGAGAATTTTCTCAGGAAACCATTGTATATCTGTTTTATTAAAATGCTGGAAATAAGGGTTTACTCTTTCAAAATCGTTTTTGAGAATTTTATTCTAAGGAAACTATCACATACTCATTGCCGTACTATTATATTTTTTTAATGGGAATAACCTAAATGACCAACAATAGGGATTAAACAATTATATCCATCCAAACAATGGGATAATGTCCCACCAATAAAATTACAATGTAGAAGAATAATAACATAGAGAAATATTTCCAAAAGAGTAAATGAATAAGGTAAATTATGGAATTGATCTTGAAGTCCATTTTCTTGTTTGTAAAATATCTATTTTTTCTTTAATTTTAATTTTTTTTCTTTTGTACAATAAAGATGGGGAAGAAATGTTCCCAGAACTGAGCCTGATGATTTGAGCATAAAGATATCTAAGAGTTAGGAACTAAAACTACACAACCCTGAGAAGAAAACATGCCATAGATCTTCATGGCCTTTGATTAGGTGACGGTTTCCTACCCATGACAACGGAAGCACAAGCAGGCAAAGAAAAAGCAGATGAATTGTACTCCATCGAAATTAAAAGCTTGTGTGACAGAGAACATCGTCAAGAAAATGAAACAAGAACAATCATAAAAACAGAGAACACTAGGGTGGTTGCCAAAAGGGAAGGGGTGTGAGGATAAGCGAAATAGGTGAAAGGGACACAAACTCTCAGTTATAAAATAAATAAGTCACAGGCATGAAAAGTACAGCTTAGGGAATATAGTCAATAATATTTTAATAGCCGTGTATGGTGACAGATGGTAACTACACTTACTGTGGTGAACATTTCATAGTGTATATCATTGCCACATTGTGACATGTTGTACACCTAAAACAAATACAATATTACATGTCAACTATAACTCAATAAAAAAAATTTTAATGAAAAAAGAACTCAAAGAATGGGAGAAAATATTTGCTAATCACATATTTAAAAATAGTATAGTACCCAGAATATATAAAGAACTCTTACAATCCAATAATAAAATGAAAAATAATTCAAGAATGGGCAAAGGATTTAAATAGACGTTTCTTCAAAGAAGATATACAAATGGTCGATAAGCCTATGAAAAGATGCTCATTGTCATTAGTCACTAGGGAAATGCAAATCAAAACCACAATGAGATACCCCTTCATATCCAGCTGGGATGGCTAGACAAAAGATGGACAGCAGGAAACAAAATCAAACATGAACAAGTAGGACTATATCAAACTAAAAAGCTGTACAGCAAAGGACACTATCAGCAGAACAAAAAGGCATCCTAACATTATGGGAGAATATATTCATAAACGGTTTATCTGACAAGGGATTAGCAGCCAAAATATATAAAGAACTCACACACCTCAACACCCAAAAAACAAATAACCTGATTAAAAAATGGGCGGAGGATCTGAACAGACACTTCTCCAAAGAAGGAATCTGGATGGCCAACAGGCACATTGCTAATCATCGGGGAGATACAAATTAAAACCACAATGACATATCACCTCACACCTGTTAGGATGGCCAACATCCAAAAGACAAGAAAAATGAATGCCGGAGAGGATGCGGAGAAAGGGGAACCCTCCTACACTGTTGGTGGGAATGCAAATTGAGTCAACCTCTATGGAAAGCAATACGAAGGTTTCTCAAAAAACTAAAAATAGAAATACCATTTTAGCAAGTAATTCCCCTCCTAGGAATTTACCCAGAGAAAAAAGATCCCTGACTAGGAAAAGCATATGCACCCCTATGTTTACTGCAGCACTATTTACAATAGCCAAGACATGGAAGCAGCCTAAGTGTCCATCAGTAGATGAATGGATAAAGAAGATGTGGTACATATACACAATGGAATACTATTCAGCCGTAAGAGGAGGGCAAATCCTACCATTTGCAGCAACATGGATGGAGCTGATGGAGCTGGAGAGTATTATGTTCAGTGAAATAAGCCAGGCGGAGGAAGACAAATACTAAATGACTTCACTCATTTTTGGAGTATAAAATCAAAGCAAAACCAAAAGGAACAAAATAGCAGCGTACTCACAGACTCCAAGAACGGACTAGTGGTTTCCAAAGGGCAGGGGCTGGGGAGAGTGGGTGGGTGGGGAGGAGAAGGGGATTAAGGGGCATTATAATTCACAATCACAATGAAGGTAGGTCACAGGGAAGGCAGTACAGCACCGAGAAGACAAGCAGTGACTCTACAACATCTTACTTCACTGACAGACAGTGACAGCAATGAAGGGAGTGAGGACTTGACAATATGGGTGAAGGTTGAAACCGTTGTGTTATTGAAACCATCATAAGATTGTATATCGATGATATTTTAATTAAAAAAAGATGTTGAGGATGTGGAGAAACTGGATCCCTCATGAACTGCTGGTGGGAATATAACATGGTGCAGCCACTCTGCAAACCAGCTTGGCAGTTCCTCAAAAAGTCAGACGTAGTTAGTATATGACTCAGCAACTCCTCTGCTAGGTCCGTACCCAGGAGAACTGAAAGCGTAGGTCCCGCACAGACGCTTTGCAGGAGCGTGCACAGCAGAGTCATAGGAGTCAGAAAGTGGAAGCAACCCAACTGTCCATCAGCTGAGGAACAGATCGGCAAAATGTGGCGCGCCCATTTATTTGTATTTGCTAATAAAAGGAATGAATAAGTGATACATGGTACAACATGGATGAACCATGAAAACACTATGCTCAGTGAAAGAAACCAGACACAAAAGGCGACATATTATACGATTTTATTCACAAGCTATATAGCAAATCCATAGAGACAGAGAGGTTAGTGACTGCCTGAGCCTGGGGGAGGAGGGAATGGGACGTGACTACTTAGAGGTATGGGATTTCTTTTGAGGATGTTATAAATGTTCTGGCATTGGATAGCAATGATAGTTGTACAATATTATAAATATACTAAACACCACTGTAGTATACATTTTAAAGGGGTGACTTTTATGGTATGTGAATTATATCTCAATCTTTAAAAAGGTAAAAAATTTATATACACACAATTTATTATATATAACTGTATATAACATTATATATTATACGTGTGTATGTGTAAATATATATATATATATATATATGTGTGTGTGTAAAATGTGATAAATCATTATTTACAGGTCATTGTAAAACCAGATAGTGAGTACAAGGACTCTATAGCCTAGAACTTTTGAATTTCTGACTAATAGACACAAGAAAAACACTGAGATGACCTCAGCAGATAATGAGCGGAATGTTTTCTCCTTGAGTTAATAATACAAGGCAATGTTCACATGAGGTTCCAGATCTGTTGGTGATTTGGAGGAACAAATCACATTGGTTTACAGAAAACGGTGATCAGTCTACAAACATTAGGTTTAAATACTCTCTCAACTAGCTAGAAGTTGGGATATGCAGTCAAGCAGGCATTTCAAAAGATGAAATTTGTTATTATAAACCTATGCCCTTGACATGAGAGGTTCTCGGGAGCGCTGTGCAGCAGTTAGGATTCTGGAAGTCCTGGGGCTGTGTCTGGCCAGGGCTCTTTGTCCACACGCTGTTCACACGTTCGGCAGGAGGCCACCCTGGGCTGGCGGCAGAGAACCGGCCTTTTGACACTCCGAAGCTCCACATCTGCCCTTGGTTCGGTCTGTGCTCCGAAAACTCCACCCCAAAGCCTCCCCACGCCCTGCATCCCATTTTGGTGTCAGCACCACGTGGGAAGGGTGCAGCAGACCAGGGGCACAGCCCTCCTGGGTGAACAAGACAGTACTTTCTCTAAGGGCAGGGTCCTAAGTTTCTCTCCAGTGTACTGCCCTAACTAGGCATGCAGAGGACAGAGGGAATGCCAGCCGCTGGAGGCTGCCAGAGAGAAAGGAGGCCTCCACAGCTCCAAGCCCAGCTTTCCAGCCCCGTTGGGAGCCCTGTCCAAGAACCACTCCCTGCAGACGACACCCAGGGTGTCAGGAGCACCACTCCCCACCCACGGGCAGCTCCCCCCGCTCCAGGGCAGCTCTGATTCAATTCTCCCTGTGCTGGGCTGAAATCTACCTCACTGTGACTTTGCACAGAGGTTTGAGCTTTCTGCTCTGAAGCAGCAGGTGGAAGGGGTCTCCCCCAGGCCACATGAAAGGCCCTAAGACATGTGAACACATCAACCAGACGCAGGCCATCGGTTCAGTGATACTGAGAGAAGATGGAACCTGGGAGTCACAGCAAGAGATGCTGAATTCTAACCTACGTCTCCATCTCCCAGCCAGGGTGACTTGGGGCTGGATGCGTAAATTCTCTGTCGCCCACAGACAAGATACTGACCACCACTTCCTCACCAGCACTGTGACGAGGAATGCCTTAAGAGATGCTCCATACAGCTCAAAGCAAATCTTTCTTGTTTTGGGGGGTTTTTTGTTTTTGAGGGAGAGAAATTCCCAACTGAATACATCCAGGCTTGCAAGGCAGACTGACAAAGGCAAGCAACGATTGCTTCTCCCCACTTCCTCCTCCAGCTCCCAGATGCTAAGGCTGGGATTCCCCCCAGTGAACCCCTCCAGCGCCTCCTGAAGAGGACCTGCTCAAGCTCCCCCAGCAGCTGCATTTTGCATAAGAATCCTTCATAAGGGACGTTGGTATGAACACTGTCAGGACAGAGCTGGGCCAAGTCCATTGGCCCGAGTTCTAGTCCTGCCCGGATGCCACCCACTGGGACCTGGCCAGTCCCTTCCTCTGGCAGGGAGGGGGAGAGGGGTACCCAGTATGCTCATCTATAAAAGGCTGGTATCCAAGACCACCAAAGTCCTGACCATCCTAACCTCCTCTGCCCGGCCCTGTCTGCTGTTTGCAAGCTCCTCAACCAGGCCTTAGATTGCTGGACACTTTAAATGATAAATCTTCTTGGTTGCAGTGAAAAATGAGTTTGGCAGAGCTGAGGCCCATTACAAGTCACTGAGGAGCTGCCTGGCCAAGTGAACAGCCATATAAGCCACTTTGTTGACTTAGCAAGACAGTCTTTTCCTTTATTTCTTACAAAGAAAAAAATGTCATCATTCTTAAACTCATCTGATGGCTGGCCAAGAACCACCCATTCTGTGTGGGTGCTGCTATGGCGTCATGTATTCCAGAGGGAAACTAAGGCACAATGGACTGTGGAGAAGGCCCCACATTATGTGGGCGTGGTCACAGGACCATGCCTTGTGGCTGAGGTCTGGGGCTGGGGGCTGGGGAGCAGGGGGAGAGATGTATCCGGGAGGCATAAGGGAGGGCTGGCAGCCCAGGGCAGGGAGCCCCCAGACAGCAAAGCCAGAACAGGCTTCCAGAGCGGGTTCTCTGGTTCCTGGCTATGTGACTCCAAGTGCTCGGGGCACACAAGTGGGCACTGCTGCCAGGAGCCCTGGGGTCACCAGCACAGAAGCTCTGCTACTCCTGGTGCCTTTTTCAAAAGAAAACTAAAGGCAGTACCGTGAATTTATTGAGATTCATCACTTCCCCCCAAGGCATCTTTGGGGGGTGCTGGCCCCAGGGCCCTGGGCTGAGCGTGGAGCACAGTGCTGGCAATCAGCGGGGGCCACTGGGGCAGGAAGCCGCAGGAAACACGGCTGAGGACTGAGCCCTGGGCGCAGGGCGTCAAGCTAAGCTGGCCCTCAGTGGCAGGCAGGGCCATCACAGGGCATCAGGGCCCAGGGCAGGACAACTAGAGGAGGCAGGAGCCTTAGAAGAGTAGCCACCACCGTCTGAAACACGTTTGGAAGGCGAGTGGCTGGCAGGGCCAGGGAATCAGGACATGTGCTGGGGTCAGGCAAGGGGTCGGGGCATCTCCCCTAGGCGAGGGGAGTGAGCCGTCTAGGCACAGAGCTAGGCGATGGACAGCGGCAGTGGGCCGGCCCTGCAGCGGGGTTAAGCCTTCTGCACCAGCACTAGACAGGGTCTCTGAGTCTTGGATGTTGAGCACAGGGCCTGGAAGCCAGAAGCAGTGCCAGACCACATTTAGCAAAAGGCCACTTGTCTCCACTGTCACTTCTTTTCGCCCCTGTGGTCTCCATCTCCCTGCAGGCCTCCTGAATCCTCATCCTGCTTCCCACCCTCCTGGAAACAGCCTTCAGACTGGGAGGCATTTTATAGTCCATGCTAATCTTTTTGTACATACATCACCACATGTCAGCTTCATGAAAACCCTGTGAGCTTGGTATTATTATAGCCATTTTCCAAAGAAACTGAGGCTGAGGCAGGTTGACTAGCCTGCATGAGGTCCCCAGTGAGTGAGGGACAGCGCCAGGGGTACAGCCTGCCTAGCAGACATGTGCCCGTCTGAAGCCTGCTGGAACACCGTGGTGGGGCATCTGCAGTGATCCAGGCACTTTACAGGTATCATTTCATCAAATCCCCTCAGCATCCCTTTGAGGTCAGTGTTATAATCTTCATTTTACTTCAAGAAATGTCAAGAGGTTGGCTAACTTTTCTAAAACCTCTCAGCCTACTTCAGAGCAAGAATCCAAGCTGAATATGCCTGAGTCTAAAGCCAGCATTCTCACCTCGACGATACCTACCATTAGCCACCTTCTCCTCCCTGACCCTCTGCAAGTGACAGACCCCCAGAACTATTTCAGGGGGTGTCCTCAGCCCCCAGCCTTGGGCTAAGTATGACCAGCTCTTGGGGTGTGTCCACACTTCAGGCCCCGAGGGGGCCCCCTCTCATGTTGATGAAGCTGATGTCCCTCATCACTGCCACGCCCACCCACTCCAGCAGGAGGCCTACACTGGACCTTGCAAGGTCACATGCATTTTAGAGTTTCTATTTACCTACCCTTTGTCCTGGGAAGGGATCCACCCCTGTGGGGAATATCAAGGTACAAATCCCCTAACTGCCTCTCCCCGTGACAAAACCTCACACACAATTCCCTACTGATCTGACAACTTTGGTATGCAATCGAGAGAGAAAAGTCATCAGAGAATGAAAGCACTTCTCCTCCCCCACTAAATGCATTAATGCATTTCTTTCAAGCAGATTACATAAAAAATGGTCTCACCTATGTTGGGAAAGAGAGGACACCTTAGCAAAGCCAAGTTTTCGCTCTAAATTCTTGTGCCGTGCCTCCTGTGATTACAACTGACAAGCTCAGACAAACGGAACACTCGGCCTGCGTGATGGCCCCGGCACTCACCGTGCACCCTGCAGGGCTGAGGCAGGCTCTCTGCGGGACCACGGTGAGCACCTTGTACAGGAGCCTGGCCCTCGGACTGCAGGATCAGCAGTAGGGGAAGCAGGCCAGGGCCTCATGCATCCTCCTGTAGCCTTATGACCCTGGACGGGCTCATGTCCCTCTGCCCAGTGAATCCCTCATGGGAAAGGAGATCCCACGGATCTCCAGTGAGATGCAAAGGACCAGAGAAAGAATGGGAGCATGTGCCGTGTGCCTCTAATGTCTGGACCCGTGTTGACTGCACAGACAGCTGCACTGAATGGAAAAGTGGCTGCACGTATTATTCCTGATGGGAAATTTCAACCCAACGTCCAGCCTTGTCCAATCTCACCCAGACCAACAGAGGCTAGCACAAATAAACCATCTGATAGCTGCCACGGATCAGGCCCCCTGCTCTACACCAGCAGGATTCTCATCATCCCTCACCCACTCCCCTAGGCATCAGTGTTGCATGTCACAGGGAAGGACACTAAGAATCTGAAAAGTTTGGTTGCCTGCACAGCTATGAGATGCTGGGTTTGAAGACGAGTTTTAAAAAGTAAAGGGAAGGATGAAGCCAACCTCCTCCTGCCCCTGCCTCCCAGGTAGGAGAATCTGGTCCTGCTCAGAGACCACCCAGCACCAGCTCCTCTTCCCCACCGTCCCCACTGCCCAGTTAGAGGGACTGGCTGGGGCAGCACAACCACTGCCCCGTGAAGCAGGACAGACGCTGGGGTGCGAGAATCTGCCGCGTCACTGCTCAGGTAAGAATGGGCTGCAAGCTATTCCAGGCTTGTTTTTAAAGCGCTGCCCACCCCAGCTGACTCTAGGGATCCTGAAAGTTACAGGTGGGTTCCAAGCTGAGCAGAGCTGTCCTGAAACTGAGTGGGTCTGCCTCCATGCCCACAATGAGAAGGGTTGTGATGTCCTTGCCGACTCTTTCTCATCCCCTAGTTGTTTAGTCTGGCTTTGCCCTTTAACAGCCTGTATAGACAGAATTACCTGGAAAAGAAAGTGCCCTTGGTCCGCTTAGAAAGCACCAGACACCTTCCTTCCTTTAGGTCATGTGTAGGAGCTTCCACCTGGGAACTCAAGACTGAAAAAAATCAAATAATATTTCACTGAGGATGTTTCCAGGAAAACAGTGTTGCTGTTACCTTCAGAACCCAGGAGAAATGGTTGGCCTGACCAAGTTGAAGAGATAATAAAGCCTGTTGTCAAATACTGAGAAACTTCAGACCACACTGTGGGTCGGCAGCCTTGAATGCCAAAAGCCCTTGTATTGCCTGTGTCCCAGAAGCCATATTTCATTCTAACATGATGTTTTTATAGGTTATCATAAAGCTTTGAAGTTGTAAATACCCAGGGTGGTCTAGTCTGACTACCCATGTTGGTGATAAGGAAACTGAAACCCATCAAGGTGGGTCGTGTCCAAGGTCACGGAGTCCTTTGTTGCAAAGCTGAGGACAGCCGAAGCTTCGGTCAGTGCCTCTTAGGAGCTGAACTGTCTCCTTCAGAAGTCATCTGTTGAAGTCTTAACCCCCAGTGGCTCAAAATGTCACTGTATTTAGAAATAGGGCCCTTAAAAAGGTAATTATGGTACAATGAGGTCACTGGCTGGGTCCAGTTCTAACACGACTGGTCCTTATAAGAAGGGGAGATTGAGACAGTGACACGCACAGAGGGAGAAGATAGCCATCTACACACTGCAGAGCAGGACCTCAGGAACCCAGGCCTGCCGACACCTTGGTCTCAGCCTTGGGCTTCCCGAGCTTGGAGAAATGAATTCCTCTTCTTTAAACCACCTAGTCTGTGGTGCTTTGCTCAGCAGCCCAAATGCAGTGTCCCCCTCTGCCTCCCAGGCCGTGACAGCCATTTAGGGAACAGGAATTTTTAAGTACATCATTTCTGCATACTTACTGACACTGATGACATGCCAGGCAAAGCACTTCCAGTTGGTAAACACACACCTGGGAGAATCCCTGGGGTGTTGCGGGTGCTGTGCAGGGGGTGATACAAAGTCACGGAATGCTTCCTAGACTACTGGCGGGCTGTCCCTACAGCTGGCTCCTAAAGAAGCCATCCGAAATGTGCCAGGGGGTGGTGACGTCCCGGGAGTGACTGTTTAAGGTGGGTGGTGCTCACTTCCATGGATAAGATCAAATTTATTTGTTTGAACAAAGGGTAGCAAGAGTGTCCTGAATTTGTTTTCTCACTTAAGTTACAGAAATGGACCAAGAAAGTAAAGAGTAGGGAGATTTCAAAGGGAAATGTGGATGGAGGAAGTTGAAGAAAGGAGGAAAGTGGGGCTCACTCACATGTGCACCGAAGGCCTTCCAGTGACCAGCATCCTGTGGGTGAAGAGACGGGTGAGGAAGACACTTCAGAGCGCTTGCTGTAGGTGACAGAGGCCACGCGTATGGACTTGGACCCAACCTGCCTTCCACGCTTGCTGGCTGCGTGAGCTTAGGCAAGTTCCTTAACCTCTCTGTGTCTCGGTTTCCCCATTATGTTCTTAAATAGACACCACAGCAATCTCTCTCTCCCAGGGCAGTTGTGAGGATACAATGAGCTGAAACGTGAAAAGCTCTCAGCACAGCGACTGGCACACAGAAGCCCTGTTATTTTCAGTCTAGCTGGTTAACGAGCAATTACCGGAAAATGCAACAGGTGTTTTTAATAAAAGGTTTTGAAGGGCTGTGGGAGCCCAGAAGACAGAGCCTCTGTCTCAACCGCGGTGAGGTATGTGAAGACCGGCCCCCTGAGGTGCCCTGTGCCAGGCTCCGGCATGCAGACCAGAGGTTCGTTCTGGAAGAGAAGACGCCTGTAGGCAGAGCGGGAGGCTCGGACAAACATCTCGCCTTTGGGCATCTGCCAGGGACTTTGTTGCTGCAGGAGGGGGCCAGCCGTGAAAGACCCCCCGGCAGACGCTGAGACGGAGTGGGCTGAATCCCAAGACGTGGGAGGAGCACCAGTGCAAGACTCCAGCCGCGGCGGAGTGGTCCGCAGAGGCGGAGGGGGGTCCTGCTGCCTGAGGGCGCTCCCCCGGTGGGGAGGGCTGTGCAGGAGGGTCCGGGCGGGATGGGGCCGTTAGGGCGGAGGCGGAGGAAGGGGCGTGTGTGTGTGTGTGTGTGTGTGTGTGTGTGTGTGTGGAGGCCGATGAACACTAACAGTTAAAGATGAGGAAAAGGAGCTGGTAGAGATGCTGCCCCACAAGAACAAGGCGACTTGATGAGGATGCCAAAGGGGCAGAAACTTCCAGAAGACAGTCCTCAGTGGGGTGAACTGCAGACAGGGTGAGTCAAATGAAGACCAGGAAGTGCACACCCAATCCTGCAAGGAGCAGGACACCCCCAAAACTTAGATGCAGGCCACCAGAGGAGGACAGGAGGGGCGCCAGGTCCCTGCAGCCTTGGAGTGAGGCAGAGGGGGCTTCTCGGGGCTGAGGGCCAGCCTAGGAAGGGAAGGAGGAGGCTGGGGGAGCTGCAGGGACCAGAGAGGTGAGCTTCCAACAGGGAGAGATGGAAAATGGCCCCTGGCTGGGGAATCAGCCCAGCAGAAGGGGAGGCGGGGAGGACACAGCAGAGAGAGGCGACACTAGGTGGGAAGACACAGAGCTCACGGGCACGGAACGCAGCCGGGCGGGGAAGGAGCCAACGCACCCCTCGGCCTTCCCAGGGCTGCTTCCTCTGGGGCTTTGCGTTCCCGAGGTGCCAGCGCGCCAGCCTCCAGGTGCGGAGAAACCGCTCAGCCCCGCAACCGGGAACGGCATCTGACGCAACGCAGGACTGGATGCAGCTGAGGGCTAACCCCTGGGCAAGGCCCGCGGTGGGCTCCCAGGAAGATGACAGGTGTTTACAAAAGCCCTGACCCTGGAGGCGCTAGCGGTCCTGCGAGCGAGATAAGGCGGGTTCAGAAATAACTCATAACTCTCCGAAGGCAGACAGCAGTGCGTGCTCAGAGGAGCAGATAACGCGCCGAGGGAGTTCCAGGGCAGATGGCTTCCAGCTGGAGGAGATCGGGAAGGGCACATCCGAGGCAGGGCCCTGGAGGTCCAGGCCTAATATTTGCATGCCAATGTCACTTCCGGTTTCGGGAATGAAAGGTGTCTCTCCCTCCTGGCGCCTGGCCTTCCTTCCGAGCCGGAGCGCGGCTGCCGTCCGTCATAGCGCCCTCTTACTGAGCCCCTGTGTTCCCTGGGCGATCAGCAGCGCTGGGAATGGCAGTGAGGGCTGGCTCCTAGGTCTCCACAGGCCCCTCCTGGGGGCTGAAGTGTTCTGGCAGGCCCCCAGGAGTGGACAAGCGTGTACGTCTCATGCAGTCGGCCAGACCCGCGAAGACCATGGCAATGACAGACCGCGCTCCTCGTCTCAGTCAGTCCAGGTGGCTGTAACAGAATACGACAGACCAGGCAGCTTAAACAAGACACGTTTGGTTCTCACAGTCCTGGGGGCTGGAAGAGATCAAGGCACCAGCAGGCTGGGCTCCGGTGCAACCCTGCTCCTGGCTTACGGATGGGCCCTCCCATGGTGGAGAGAGAGATCTCTCTCTCTCATGTCTCTTTTTATAAGGGCATTAATCCCATTCGTGGGGGCACCACCCTCACCATCTAATTTCTTCCCAAAGGTCCCATCTCCAAATACCAGCATGCTGGGAATTAGGACTTCAACCTGTAATTTGGGTGGGGGGCACCTTCAGTCCCTAACACTCTTTTATAAATTCTCACCTGATGGATAATGAAAAAAGCACGAGGTAAACTCCACTTCCCAGATCTTCCAAATAATCAGTAAATTCACTCCACAAAGGATGTCAATAATTTTTATTTAAATAAGGGAATGAGCATGAGTCATCCTGAGTACAACACATAGTGTTAACTGTTTATGTAACAAGTAGATTTTGTAACATAAAACTGAAATGGGCACAGAAATCAGAAACTTCTTAACAGTGTTTTTGCATCTCTCAACTTGATTTCTTCTCACGCTGCCCTTCTGAGTCACAAGTGAGAAAATCAAGATATGTAACATTTGAGATCAACCTAAAGTCACAAAGTCAGTTGTCAAGAGACCAGCTTGTTCCGCAGTGTTGTGGGAAAGATGCTCGTCATTCTAGAATAGCTCTAGCTGACTCTGGGGAGAGTTCAGGGAGAAAAGAAACCCTTCCTAGGGGTTGTCACTTTTCTGTTGAGTGCACTAGCGTCCACAGGACAATGACCACCTCCAGGGCTGAATTCTTGAGCCACATGCTCAAAAAAGGCCTTGAGGGCCAGGAGTGGAGGCAGGAGGCCAGGGGCGCACTTGCAGATCGCTCACCTTCTACCTTTCATTGGAGCCTGGCGGAGCATCACAACGTAAGATGGGCTGAGGACAAGAAGCCTCTGGGGTCAGAACGCCCCAGTCTCCCCGGAGAGGCGGGAGGTCCCCCACTTAATCAAACCCCAGCATAAGTTTCTACAGACAGAACCTTCCCAGCTTGCACTCTCTGGGTCTTGGCATCTGTCCTCACCCCGCACTGAACTTCTAACTTAAGAGTCCAGCTGGCTGCTCTCACCCCTGAGCACACGCATGCCGCGTGTCGTGAGCCTGTGAGGCCAGTGTCCGAGCCCCACACACTCCACCTCCAGGAGGAGTTTGGACTGGGAACATTGTTTGGAGGCAGAAGACTGTGGCTTGGCTCTTTTTTATTTTAGGATTGATCAGCCAGGAAAAGGTACTTTGTAAAGCGCGACAGAGGTAGACCATCTCCACTGCTAGCCACTTCACAGACATATGGCCTGCTATCCCACGAGTTAGGAGGTGATTATTGGAGTGGCACAAACAGATTTTTTTGTCAAAGTGGAGGTGTGATTTTCTCAGGTTCTGTGAGAACACACACACATATTTTTACCAACCCAATCTGTTTTCCAGCAGCCGAGTGGCCGCAGGGCCTGGGAGGCCAAGTTGAATGTCTGGGATCATGAATGCGTGTCTGGTGCAGTCTCGGGAAGCTCTGAGCATCCCCGACAGAAGGCCAAACCGCCAGAGATGAGGCCAGCTGGCCAAGGACCCATGAGTAATGAGGATGGGGGGCTGAGCAGGCCTGGTGGCAGACACCCCAAGTCCATCCATGGCCACAGGCAAGGCAGCCTCCTACCTGCCCAGGCCCTCACCTGTGACGGGAGAGACTACTGCAAAAGCCACCCTACACACACAACCATCTAATGGGGCTCATCCATTATGCGGGAACAGGATCTTTCTTTTAACTCACTATTGCTGGTTTAGTTCTAAGATGTCTTTGAATTAAAATTTAAGTCTTGCCAGAGACAGTAGAGAGAGCGGAGGGAGTGCATCCCTCTACTTGTATTACCTCCCTGACTACCTAGAAAACAAAAATATCTGTGGTTTGTTTTGTTTTACAGTATTGATCTGTACTACCCAATAGGCTAGCTACTAGCTTCATGTGCTAAATTTACATTTTTATTAAATAAATTGTAAAATTCAGTTTGTAGGTTGCACCAGCGCATCTCCAGAGCTCAGCTGCCCCATATGGCTAGTGGCCATCACACTGAACGCAGAGATAAGGAATATTCCCATCACGAAAGAATGCTCTGCTGGCTAGCACCAGTGTAGACCTGCAAGGGGCAGAGCAGCGAGGGGGAGCACAGGGTGAAACGCTAGCAGCTGGAAGCACAGGGCGGTGGTCACTGGCTGGGCAACTAGGATTAAGCTGATTCCCAAGCCAGAACTGGGGAAGGCCAAGAAACCAGCTCACCCTTGACATTTATAAGGCCTGAGCAGGAGGCCACATGCCCAAACTCTAAATAAAAGCTAAACCAAGATAACAAGGTTCATTGAAAGGATGAAAAAAATATCATTGTTCCTCTCTCGTGACAAACATGCCCTCATATTGGTATGAAAGGATGGTGCTGTAGCTTCCTAGGGCTGCTGAACAAGCAACCATACCCTGGGCAGCTTCAAACAGCAGAAATGTATTCTCTCAAGGTTCCAGAGGCTGGTGGTCTACAGTCAAGCTGTGGACAGGCTTGGTTCCTTTGAGGCTTTGAGGGAGAGTCTGTCGCATGCCTCTCTCCCAGCTTCTGGTGACGGCCAGCAGTCCTGTGTCCCTTGGCTTGTTAACCCATCGTGCCTCTGCCCTCACAAGACAATCTCCCCATGTCTCTGTCTTTACGTGGCCTTCATCTTACAGAGACACCAACTCTATCAGATTAGGGGCTCACTATACTCCAATACAACCTTCTGTTTACTAATGACATCTACAAGGACTCTATTTCCTAATAAGGTCACTATCTGAGGCACTGGGGGTTAGGCCTTCCATATACCTCTACCAGAGGACACAATTCAAACCTTAGCATTCATGCTCAAATTTGGGGTCGAGTCCTCAGACATCCCTGCACTCTGCTCCAGAAGAGCCCCTGCCCCTGGCCCTTCCCTTCCTTCCCACTCCCAGCTCTGCCATATCTGAGGGGCTTTGCCATCATTGCTCCATCTATACCTCCCACAGATGGCCACCCCTTGGCCACACCTCAGCCCAGGTATACACATGTTGGCAGCATAGTCCCCCCACCCCACAGGAAGCTCGGGGGGAGGAAGCCTACACAGGCCCTAGAACCAGGGTGGGAGTCATTTGGACACGGAATTTCAAGGTTCCCTTCCTCCCCCAAAGAGAGAAGGAGGTACAAGCTCTGGGTGGGCATGCCCCCTTAATCCTGGGGACAGGGCACAGCTGGGAGAGGGGACTCAGGACTCTCCAGCACTCCCATCCCAGGTCCAAGGGCAGTCCTGCCAAGGCACCACCAGATCCACCCAACAGAATCCACAAAGGGCTCAGAATCTGGTGGCCCCAAATACTTCAAGAAGGGAAAAGGAGAGCTAACGTCTGTTTCAGAAGCAGCTGGGTCTGCAAATCCCTTCTCCCACCCCAACAGAGGAGTAAAAGTGATTCTCCGGAGCAAGGAGCACAGAGGAGGGGCCTAGATGGGGAGGTACCAGGCACAGCAAGGACCAGAGCGCCACACAGAAATGAAGGTTTGTGTGCGGAAAACTAAGACTGTGCACCCCCACTCCCAACCCCCTTCTCTCATTCAGCTTCCAGAATGTCTAACCTGTCACCTTCAGGAAGAGGATTAACTCAAACTAGCCCAGAAAGAAAGACCTAAAGATGCTGATTAGCTAGTGATTCGGCAACAAAGCAGCCCCAGCCATATTCCTCTACAATGAAGCCCACAGCTGACAATCTCACTTCAGTGCTTCCAGTCAGCTTCCTAAGTCCCACTCCTAAATATGAGCCAGGTAACAAGATTCTTAGACATCGGAAGGAAGCCTCTGATATGAGAGACAGAGACCAAAACAGGGAGAAAAGGGGCAATCTGGGGGGAACAGAGATAACACACAGACAAGAAAACATCAAGATCAGAAAAACTATTATTAACATTCTCAGGCAGATAAAAAGATATGGCATTCATTAAAAAAGATATTTTTTAAAGGAATATGTAGAGAATAAAAACAGCATTGACCATTTCAAACCTAATATCAGGAACAGAAAGCTCATTAGAAAGATTGTAAGATAAAGTAGAGGAAATACAGCAAAAACTGAAGGATTTATTCAACAAGCGTAGCATTTGAAAATAGAGTTCCAGAGAAGGAGAGAAGGAAAACAGAGCAAAGGAAAACATCAAGATATAATTTAAGAAAATTCTGAGAACCGAAAGACAGTTTCCAGCCTAATGGGCCCACTGAACACCCAGTATGATAAATGAAAATAAACTCATCCCAAGTGTATTATCATGAAATTTAAGAACACCGAGGACAAAAAGAAGGTCCTACAAACTATCAGAGAGATAAAAATAGGTCTCATACAAAGGCTCAGGAACCAGAATAATTTTGATTCTCAGGAGCAGCCCTGAATGTTAGATTACAATGCAGCAAGGTCTTCAAAAATCTGGAGGAAAATTATTTCCAAGACAGAATCCTATACCAAACCAAACCATCAACTAAGTGTGAAAGTGGGATGAAGATGGTGTCAGTCATTCAAGGTGTCAACATATTACTGTCCACAAACCTCAGGAAGCTATTGGAAGATTCCTTCCACCAAAACAAGAGAAAAATGAGATGAAAACATGCCATGAATCCAACCCAAGACAAGATCAGAGTAAACTTTGGACTTCCAGTTTTAGCTTCAGCATGTAAAGAGATCAGAAGTCATCACCCACTGTCCTCGTAATAAGAAATATCTGGAAAACTGAAAACCATGACTTTTCTTGGACTCATCAGAAAATTGGTATTGCAAGGCAAACTGCTATCCCTAAATCTGGAAAAACAAGGTACATTCAGAGTCACATCAAGATCTTATCTAGACTAAGTGATAAACGGGTAGGGACACTTACGTAGTAATTTTGATGAACTGTTGAAGGCTGAGTGTGGACTAGCCTAAAAGAGAGATGCTCCTGGGAATACAGGATTGGAGGCCTCTCATACTTTGGGGGCTTTACCTCAGGATACCCTCCAAATTCTGACAATGAAAAGCCAAGAAAAATCCCCTCAAGTCTCTGGCCAGGAAGGAAAGGGAGATCCTATGGGATATGACCAGGGCATTCTCCATAATAAACGGCAGCTCTCCAAGGGAGAAGCCTTTGCCAGGTGTATCCCAGCTGGGGAAGGACATTCCTCCTAATACAACGCTTTCTCCAGCTTCCTGAATTGCCGACCAGAAAAATGATGGGGAAATATAGTTAACAAGGATCATTGCTTCAAGGAAATAGATCGGGAACACTGCAGCCAAGGAAGACAGTAGAGCATAGGGGTCTAAAGCTATATCATTTGTGAAGGTCACAGCCTCAAAATAAGGCCCATTAAAGACTGAGATTCAATCAGAAGAGTACAGACACTTCTCCTTTCCAAGGCCTTGCCATTACACCACCAGGGCTCAGAGAACACCTGGATCACACCTGAAACACTGTGAGTCACAGACCCTCTCTGAGGAGGAGTACTTAGGGAAGCCCAAAGTTAAGAGGAGAAAAATATGGGCATTCAAAGGGATTTGAAGCTTCTAGTACCTAAAGATACAGCAAACACTAGACACAGCCCAACTTGTAGCCAGATGAACATGAATCCTCACACTAAAGACTGTTTACCTTGGTTCCTTTACCCTGAGACAACACATCTGTCTTTCTACAAAAAGTATAAAGCATGATGAAAGGCAAAGAAAAGCACAGTTTGAAGAGACAAATCAACCGTCAGAACCGGATTCAGATATACCACAGATGTTTGAATTATCAGACAAGGAATTTTAAATAACTATGATTAATACATTAAGACTGTAATGGAAAAAGTAGAATGCAAGAACATATGGGTATTGTAAGCAGAGTGATGGAAACTCTAAGAATCAAAAGCAACTGCTAGAAATTTTAAAACACTGTAATGTCAAAAGCACTGAAATGAAGAATGCCTCTGATGGACTCATTAATAGCCTGGACGTGGTCAAGAAAAAAATCAGTGAGCTTGAAGATAGGTCAAAATAAATTTTTCAAACAGAAATGAAAGAGAAGAAAGATGAAAAATATAGCACAGATATCCAAGAGCTGAGGAACAAATTCAAAAGGTGTAACATATGCATAACGGGAACACCAGAAAGAGAAGAGAGAGAAGAAAGCAAAAGAAATCTTTAAAACTAGACTAGCTGAGATTTTCCAAAATTAATGACAGACACCAAACCACAAGTCCAGGAAGTTCAGAGATTAATCATTCAAGATTAATACCAACAAATCTACACAACAGAGTCAGGCATATCACATCCAAACTGCAGAAAATGAAAAACAAGGAGAAAATCTTGAATAGCAGCCAGAGGGAAAAGCACCTTATCTGCCAGGATAAGAATTACAGCCAACTTCTGCACAGAGGCCATGCAAGCAAGAGGGTAGAGTCAAATATTAAAGTGCTGAAAGAAAAGTGCCAACTTGGGATTCTATATCCAGAGAAATTATCCTTCAGAAGTGAGGGAGAAAACTCACCAGGTTATATACATTAATTATGCACTGCTCTCTGTACGTCAGAAAAAAGGAAGGTGCCAAGGCGGCAGTAGGAGGTGACGGGCATGTCTGTTACCTTGATTGTGGTGATATTTTTATGGTTACATGCATGTGTCCAAACTCACCAAATGATACACATTAAAAACATGCAGTTTCTTGTATGTCAATTATATCTCAATAAATCTGTTTAAATGAGTTAAATACATGTGAAGGAAAAATAAAAAAACTTTCTCAACCAGACAAAAAACAGGAAATTCATTACCAAAAATTATCAGAAAAGTTAAAAGGAAATCTTCAGAGGGAAAGAAAATGATATAGGTTAAGAAACTCAGATCTTGTTCTTTGAAGGTGAACATAGATTAGTTGAAAATATATGTTTTAAACTCTAGGGCAACCACTAAAAATAAAATTTTTAATAAGTGTAATTGATACTCTAATAGACGAGATAAAATAGAGTCATAAAAAATATTCAATTAAAGCCAAAGAAGGCATAAAAAGATGGAAAAAAGAAATGAAGAAATACAACAATAGTAAACTGTTAGAAATATGGTAGATATTAACCCAACTACATCAATAATCACTTTAATGTGAATGGTCTAAATACATTGATTGTAAGACAGAGTTTGTCAAAGTGGATAAAAAAAAATAAGACCCATCTGTATGATGAATACAATAAAACTACTTAAAATCTACAGGCAGATAGGTTAAAAGTAACAAGATGAAGATGTAGCACATTAACACAAACCAAAAAGAAGCTGGAATAGCTACATTAATTTCAGAAAAGCAGACTTGAAAATAAGGAAAATTATCAGAAATAAAGAAGGGCATTGCATACTTATACAGGCATCATTTCTCAAAGCAGACATAAAAATCCTTGACATGTATATACCCAACACCAGAGCATCAAAATAAATGAAGCAAAAACTAATAGAACTACAAGAATAAATAAACACAGCACGCCTCTCAATCCATAATGGATAGATACAACAGGCAAAAAATGACTATGTAGACGACCTAGTCAGTGTAATGCAAGTGACATTTAGAAAATACTCCATCCAGGAACAGCAGAATACATACTCTTCTCAGAGTATAATTCCGTTCTATAAAGGTGAAAAACAGCAAAATTACTCTGTGTTATTAAAAGTCAGGCTAGTGGTCACCTTGGGGAGCAGCACAGGGACAGAACTAGGAGAGATATGAGGGACCCCCTGGAGCACTAGAGAAGTGCTCCTTCTGGACAACTGCGTGTGCACCTCGTAATGCTTCATGAGGACATGCACTTAAGCTTTGTGCACACTTTTGTTTTCATATTCGCTTCACATATTATTTCATATCAGTTTCACATTTCATATTCAATTTTGTTAATATAGTTAAAGACAGAGAAGCAAAGGGACACTCAGCCTGATGGAGCTGCCTGGAGGACAGTCCGTACAGGTGCCCAGAGGGCTCCCAGTCCGGCTCAGAGTAGGTGAGGGGATTCCAGAGTAAGTCACCTCCAGAGGATGAAACTGACCTTCTCTCAAACGGCTGGCATCAGGAGCCCGGGAGAAGTGTCCCGCGGGCAGGGGGCTGGAGGTGGTGCCCCTTCTCCAGATTCCACAAAAGTACAGACGCTCCCAAAGAAATGTCTGCTCTCACAGAGGAAAAGAAAGGGGAGCTAGGGAGGTGACTGATGCCTTCCATCAAGCCTCCAGGGGCTTAGGCGGAAGTAAGAGCCCCCAGCGTTCCCCGCTGGTCTCTCGACCTGTAAGATGGAGTCTGAAGGCACAGAAATGCTTTTTTCTGTAACGTGCTTCCTTTCATGAGGATGCATGACATATTGCCATGTGACAGGGGTGCTTGAACATGTGAGAAAATAACAACCTTATTTACATTTCTCAAATTCCTTAAGACCAGTGTTGATTCCAACTTAGTTTTGGCACAGAGCCAAATGCACTCACAGCCCACTTGCTTTCTTTTTGCATTTTGTCCCTCATGGAGCTTATTATAAATGCTTATTTTCAATTTTCATAATTTTTCATTATGACAGGCAGAGGACAAGAGAGCAGAGATAAAGGAAATACTAACTGGTCTCTCCACACCCCTGATTCCAGTGTGAATTCATTCACTCACCTTCTAACTGAAGGCTTCTTCATCATGAAAGAACAAATGGGTGAAGAAATAGGTGCTTCCATCAGCTCTGCCAACATGGAAACAAATGAACACCTTCACCTCCTTTCTGCACTTTTCCACCACCAGCTGTTGATGCCAAAGAGCCGCAAAATAGTCCAGACGCGACAATCAAGCAGACAGAAGGGAAACAGACAGGGGAACTCAACAACTAGACAGATCGACTGTGGGAAGTCAGGAGGGCTTTTTCTCCTGGTAACATTTTTACAATTAACCTACAAACCTAAATTCCATGGAAAAGAACCCAGTGCAGAATCCCAAAGTAGTGATGAAATTCCCTCCTCTTGGGCTCGCATTCCAGGCATGCCTCAATATCCACTTCTCCTTGGCGCCCCTCCTACGCTAATAAGGAGTGAAATAAACTCAGTCTTCAGCCTGGCCTTAAATTTAATCCCAGGTCTCCAGGGGCCCATGTTGCTTTTCTAGTCTGGCCCCCTCACCACTCAGATAAGGAAACCACGCCCCAGGAACCTGCAGCCCACCTGAGGCCACACCTGGGCACAGGTGCACCGCCCTGTGCGCACCACCTCCATGAGAGGGAACCCAAGCCCCCGGAGATGCCCGTGTCCCGGCCGCGGCCCAGGCGACCCCGCTCTGCCCAGCCAGCCTCCCTGCTTCCTGGCCCGGCCTCCAGCCCCCAGGCAAGAGCCGTAAGCCTTCCTCACGCTCCCCTGAGCCCCGAGCTACTGACTCGCTCTGCTGTCAGCATCTGGCTTCTCCTCGGAGGAACAGAGGCCGGCAGAAGGGAGCCCCCACTCCGGGCCACTGGCCCATCTCTGAGCAGGTCTCGAGCCCCCTCCGCCCCAGGCCCAGCCCTCAAGCTCACCTCCTGACCTCTCTGCCTCTAGCCGCCACCACGGCCCTGGTCAGGCGGCCTGCTCCCCCAGCTTTCTGCAATCAACTCTCAAGCTTGCGGGCTCCTCTCAAAGAACAGCACACACATGGGTCTGGACTCTCTGCCTTCCGGATGGGCCTTCGAGAGCTGGCCGCCCCACTGCCCCCCTTCCTCATCCCCCACTTGGCCTCTGCCTGATGCTCACTGCCTCCGTTAGGTCCAGGAGACCCTCTAGTTCTCTCCCCTGTCCTGCCCCGAAATTGTCTGGTGAACTCACCCCTGCAGAAGCCCCTCCGCAGAGCATGTCCCTCCGCCCCTCCGGGCCATCTCCCTCTCTGGGTTTGCCGGTGTGCTGGCCTCGGGTCAGCCTCCTCTGCTCTGGCAGCCCCTCCCTCTGCCCTACCCCTGCACTGGGTCCTGGCCTCCTGTCATTCGCCCTCTCCCTGGAGGCATGCATCGCCTCGGTGGCTTCGCTTACCAACCAGTCCCCTGCAGCCCCCAAACTCCAGCCTGAGTACAGCCTGCCAGATGCCCCCCTGACCACCCTCCAGAAACCACACACCCTCCCTCTTCCCTCCAGCCACCTACCTCTATGCTTCTCTCTTCCCTACAATCTGTCCCTTGCTTACCATCCCTGCATCACTCATCACTGCCTATCTTGTTAACCATTCTCCAGTTATGCTGAACTAGCTTCTGGTCCTGAATTGTCTAGTCTCAGGGCTTCACACATGCTGTTCCCTCTGTGGGAAACACTCTTCCACCCCCAAACTTTAAATGACTATGTCCTAATTCACAGGTCTCCGCTCTGGCCCCACTTCTCCCAGGACCCCCTCCAACTCCCCAGCTTAGCGCTGGAGACCCTCTCATGCACCCGCCTCTCTCCCTAGACCTCCATCAGGACTGGCATCATGGTCATTGCTGTGCAAGAATGTAATTCTGTGTGTCTTATTCAGCCCTGGATTCTCAGCTGCAAGCATACACCTGATTCAGAAACACTCCAGTTTGTTGAACTTCCAGTTGCATGAAATAGGTGTTCACCTCTAGAGAATGAGCAGCTGGAGGGCAGTGACACCGATCTAACTCTGCGTCCCAGAGCCTGGCACACAGCAGCCTCAGTAAATGTTACTGCTGATGCCACTCCTAGCGAGTAAGACAGTGCCCTGCTGGATAAACTGGGACAAGCTGATCCTCCTGGGGTCAGGGGAAGAAGAGCAGCTGGTCCAGGGCTTCAGGCTGACCACACATGGTCAGTCCCCACAGGTTCCCAAACCCCAAAAAGATTAGCTCAAACTCGTGACCTCAGCTCCATTTAGCAGAAGAATTGTGTCTGGCTACAGTGAGCATCTAAAGGACGTGGTGAGGATCCGCTCCAACCTGTTGGAACTGGACCTCCCATCATCAGACCTCTCTCTGCTGCCTGTAGCAGGGTCCTGGGGATGCCCAGTGCCTTCCTGGGAGCAAGAGCCCAGCTGGCCACATGACTGAACTTCAGAGCACCTGGCCAGCCCTGGCACCAGGGCAGCCCCCTGGCCTTGAATCCCCAGACACACACACACATACACACACACACACACCCCACCACACACAATGCTGCAGACTGACTGCCCATGAAGAGCCAGGCAGTGACCCTTGGACCCAGGGCTATGCTAACAAACTCAGTCGCCAAGTCCTGGCTGCAGAGAGCTGCTCTGGCAGGGACCCGATTTCAGCAAGCTCGCCTGCGATCTCATCGGCCTCGGAGACAGCGAGAAGCCCCTTTTGCAGAACCAGAATGCAGAGAAACCAGTGAAAATTGAAGCTGCAACTCCAAGCCTCTGCCGGGCCGAGGCCAGAGCTGAGCACCTGCTCCAGGGACTGAACACTGGGAGCCTTGCACACAGCCTCCAGCGGCTCCCAGCCTCAGCCTCTGACTCCTCCTTTCTCCCCCTCCCCCTCACCATCCCTGGCAGACAGCATTAAAGAGCAGAGATAGGAGCCGCTATGTATCCCAGAGAAGCACTGAGTCACTCTCACGGGGGTGCGGCCCCCTGAGCATTCCTCAGGGGAGGCAACATGGACCTGGGGGCAAACGAGCAGGGGAAACAGTTAGAGGCTTCTGGAGCTGGGGGAGCCCAAGCAGCAACCTTAGCTTGGAAGCCGCAAGTCCTAGAGTGAATTATGTACCTTCCCAGACCCTCAGCATCCTCATCTCTAAAATGGGGATATGAATGGTGCCAACCACAGAGGCACATCACTCATGCCTGGCAATGGTGTTGTTTCCTCTTCTGTTAGTAAACTGGCCATTGTAAAGACTGTCCCCCAACAAATAGAATAGACTGATTTCCTGTGCCATTGACAGATCTATTGTATTTCCAACATCGCACATAATTTCCTTCCCTGTGCAGGTGGTGGGGAAGAGAATGGCCCCTACTTGCCAGAGTCAAGCTTATTCACTGAACAAACACTGGTTGAGGACCTGCATTCTAGAAGGGGGAGGTAGATAATGAACAACAAGCCTACCTAATACATATATAGTTATATAGTGGGTCAAAGGTCACACATATTCTGGGGGGGAAAGGAGTAGGGAAGGAGAGCTGGGCGGTGGGAGGTGGGAGGCAGGTTGTACATTAAATAGATCAGTCAACACGGACTTGCTGAGAGGTGAGATTGGAGCCACGGCTGGAGTCGATGGGAGAGAAATCTGGGGGAAGGCCTTCCAGACCGAGGGGATGGCTGGTGCGAGGCTCTGAGGTAAGAGAGGGCCTGACACGGTCGCCAAGTTAACCCAGACTTCTGGTCTACCCCTTGGCCCCTAGTTCTGATCCAGGCCATCTGCTGACAACCAGAATCAGGTAGTCCCAGCCTGGCCAGGTCTAGTGGCTGAGGCCCTGCCTCCCTGACCTGCCTGATTTCCTGGCATCACCAGCTTCTCCAGGAATATGCTGTGATGGCAAGAAGGCCCCTCAGAGCAAACTGCACCCCGGGATATTCCATCTTCCCTATTTTCACCCTGTGTTTACACCTGATCAGCCTGCTGGACTGGACTTTCTCATACAGCCTGCAACAGGGACCCACCCCAATTGTCTCTTCAGGTCCAGCAGCAGGTCGCACTGCAGTGGTCCAGGGCCAGGCCCCAGCCTCACCAGGCCATGCACTGCCAATTCTCCCCAGGCGCAGCTCACGACATGGTGAATGGTGGGCAGACCAGAGGTGGCGCTAGAACGGGAGGGCTGCCTGGACAGATGGGTAGGTGGAGAAGGGCATGGACAGATGGGTGGGTCACAGAGGGGCTGGCTCCAGGAGAAAAAACAGTGCCATGCTTCCCCAAAAAGCATTCTGAAGGGTAGCATTCTCCCACCCCTGAAGCCCTGCTGCCAGCACCCCCATCTCCACAAACACAGCCACCCCAGTTTCCAGCTGCTACTGCCAGACTCACACCCAAGTGACCTCACCCACCTCCCTGCATGACTGGCTGTGGAAATGCAGATGCCGGACATATACAGCCCAAGTGTCTCAGTGCTGTAGGAAGCAGGCCAGCCATTTTCAAACGTTTTAACAATAGCATTATTTCTTCAAAAGAAAGCTCATGAGGTGCTCTAGCAGACACATTTTTCCACGTGAAGCTGATCTGACTAAAGTGAAAATAAGGAACACGGCTGGAGCGTCAGCACCCACTCCTGCAGCCCACCTTTTGCCATCAGTGAGGTGCCACTGGGCTCCACAAAGCACACTTACACGCTGCCCAGCCAGCCACCCACGGGGCTCCAAGCCCAGGGACAGCAGCGGCTCTCCTCGGCCTGCGGCTCACAGCTCGCAGCAGTTACAGGCCCAACCATGGCAGCAGCGAGACGGGAGTAGATGAGGTGCTTATGCGTGTAAGAGAGAGCGTGTGTGAGTGTGTGAATGTGCGTAAGAGAGTTGACAGAGTGTGGCTATGTGAGCAAGGGAGGTGTGAGGATGTGTGACAGCGTGAGATGGGTCTGTGAGCATGTGTGAGTGTGTGAGAGAGTCTGGAGAGATCTGTCAATATATAATTCAACTCTAAGCACATAGGCCATAGTCACAGCCATTTCAAATGGCCATAAAACAGAAAAATAACTAGGAAATCCCTACATTACAGGGACCCTCAGAGAAGGGAATAGTGTGATAAAGGGCTCTCTGAGCTAAGTCCCACCTGCAGGGACCCGGGCGGAGTGGGCAAACAGAAAGGACCTGCGGCTGCCCATCAGCTGCCCCATTAAAACCTTCTCCACCGCTGACTCTGCACCTGAGCTCAGGTGCAGGACCGGCCCCACGGTGGGAAGCCTCCCAGGCACTGGTCGCAGGTGCAGAGGGTCCCAGCAGGGTCCTCTGCCAGCCTCAGGTCCTCGCCTCACAAGGAGGGGCCGCCTGCTTGGTCACCATGTACCAGGCAGGAAACTGAGTCCGGGCCACCCAGGGATGCTGCCACTAGAGCCGAAATGTTCCTATGGCTGCCTTGTGGTGCTTCTCACGTCCGTCATGGACGCTCCGACTCCTCAGACCAGCAAAAGCAGAAGTTGAAGCAACTCCTAAGGGCCACCGCCCAGCAAGTGGTCAGACGGGGTGTGGCCCCAGCCTGTTCAGAGCCTGGAGCCTCCTGCCCGGTGGAATCGCACACTGGGTGATTAGCTGCGAGAGGCCCTTCTCTGCACTGGGACCACTGGAGGAGGTGCCAACTGCAATTCCATTTAGAGGTAAGGAAATGCATGCAGCCAGGCCTCCATCAGTGGAAAGGAGACTAGACAGATGATGGGACCATGGCCGGGCCACCACAGGGAAGAGAAGCCAGGACAAGGGGGTAAATTCTGCAAGGATGGGGCGGGTATCAGACAAACTGCTCCCCATTCTACACACACACGTGTGCATGCACTTATGTACGCACACGCACGCACACACACCGAAGCCTGCTTTCCAAACAGTCTGGTCAGGGACCTACCTAGCAAGATGGGTTAGCCAGGTCTCCCCACTCCCAGGGCCCTCTCCCTCCAGACCCTGTGCTCCTTAGCTCCCCTCAGGAACTGGTATGTACAAGTGAACAGCCATGGTCAACACTTTTTTTTCTTGTCTTTATTTCACAAAGGAAAAGCCTCCAATTAAGCAGCCTGTCTGCTCCTGACAGCATGTGCTCCAGGCAAGCCGGGGCCAGGGGCTTCTCCTGCCCAGTCAGCCTGGAGGGTCTCACTCAGGCAAATCTCTGTGGCCTCCTGAGCCCCCTCCGCAGCCTCAGGGTCCTAGCAGCCAGGCCCGGTAAGGGGCCAGCAGTCAGTGGGGAGCCCACAAAGGTGTGACAGAGGGGCACTTAACAGAAAGCAAGCACAGAAGAGCCGTCCAAGACAGGAGAAGGCTGGAGGCAGGCAAGGGAGGAGGGGTGGGGAATGACCCTCCTTTCAGCACCGGCAGCGCCAGGCCCCGTGTCAGATGCCCGGCACCTTCACAGGAAGTAAGGTTCTTTTGAGACAAGGGTCACCACATCTATTTGATGGATGAGGGAGTTGAGACTAAGAGAGGTTAAGACACTCGCCCACAGTCACACAGCTAATAAGTGCCCAAGCTGCGACTGAGAGAATCAGAGGACCTGCTGGGGGTGGGGAAGGCAGAGACAGGGGAGGCCAGGGCCTGTACTTTGTGGCTTTGGTGTCCTGCTGAGCATGTGAGGACTTTGTCCCCAGGGGCCTGCTTCATTCCGCAGAGTAGGATGGGAAGCACAGACCTCCCTCAAAGGACATCTGAAGTCACGCAGCAGCCAGGCCCCAAGGTCCAAGAGTCACAGCTATTTCCAGCGTGTTGCTCAGCCCCTGGGGCCGGTGGCCCTTCTCTTTGATAACAGACTGTATTAAACAAAGGATTAAACCTGCACAGGTTTGCCTTTGTTCTGTGACAATGAACTCTCCCAGCTCTCACGCAGCTGTGCTGGAAAGCTGAGCTCCCCCCAGGCCCACCTGCTCACCCACAGCTCACGGGTGTGCAGACACAGGAGTCCACCGTGGCCGTGGGCACAGGAGAGCCCCGGACCGGGAGGCACAGGCCCCGGCACCTCAGCAGGCGTTCAGCCACCAGGCACGGGGGCTCACCAAGGAGACAGCCCGAGTCTAAGGCCATGACAATAGACTCAGAATCACCCTTCAGACCACTGCACCTCCGAATGAGGGCCCTTAGGTGGAAGTGGGAAGGCAGGAGGCTGGGGATGAACTGGGGCAGCTGCTCTCTACGCCTTTGGAACCTCTCCCGGCAAGCACCCTGACGCTGGCCTGCGTGGCTCAAGCCTCAGCTGGCGTCCCAGAACCCTGACGGTCACAGCCCCTCTGATGGCACTGTGTGGCAGCAGTGGGCCAGGCACTCGGGACTCATAGGAAGGCTTGCTGGGTGGGGCAGAATGAGGCCAAACGGGCTCAGGCACAGGCAGCCAGGACAGGCCACTTAAGGAACAAGGAGCCGGGTGGGTGGCCGGCACTCGTCCTGCAAACCGCGGGCTGGCCCCCAGGTGGGACACGGTACCCTTCCACAGGCGGCCAGCTCCCAGGGGTGCTGGCCCTTGAGGTACGGCGCTCGTGCCCTTCTTTCAAGCATCCTGGGGCTGATGCTTTTCACTCCAGGTGAGAGAAGGAAGTGTCCCCGGGTGTTTCTTAGGAACAGGAGAGACCCGCACCCTCGCTGTCCCAGCGCAGCACTCAGGGCCTTGGTGACACGCCGGATTCATGAATATGCACCAAACAGGCTGAGAAGTGTTGCCTATCACCTCTAGATTTTTTAGGTGTGCGAACATCCAAAAATCAGCATGGTTCTAATTTCTACTTGACAAGTCAGTGCAGCGAATTTAAAATGAAAAATGTGTTACCTTCCACTTCCCTTTGCTCCCCCCAGGCTAACTGCTGGTGGCTTGGTGCTGTGGGGCACAGGTCTCGCTCTGGGCATGAGGCACGAGGTGCTGGGACGGAGCCGAAGCCCACGGCCAGCAGGAGCCGCTGGACAAGTGTTCACAGAAAGCAAGCCTGCTCTGGCCTGGGGCAACGCGCTCACTGCTAGGCCACCCTGCCGCCCTGCAGAGAGGGGACGACCGGCCAGGGGACAGCCTGGGGCTGGGTGTCCTCCCACGCCCCACGTGATGTGTGACTCTTGGCAAACTACCCAACCCTCCTTTGCCTCAGTTTCCCCATCTGTGAATAGGGGATCATTTTAGAAGCCACCAATTAAGTGAATTAAATAGATTAAGGGAAATAACGCATGTGGATCATGGCCTGTCCCTGAACACTGTAAGTACGCCACAAGCCTTAGCTGTGATTGTCATAAAAATGCATGCTTCCCAAGAAATTATTATTGATGGCCACATCCATTAACAGGATGTACATTGGGAAAGGAAATGGCACTTATCATAAAATTCTGGTTTTATTTATTTTATCTTAATAGTCATTTTATGTGTATATAAAAGCAGTGGATACAATCATTCAATGGGGAAAACATAATTAGGAAGCTATTCTGCACATTATACTTTCATTTAAAATTTACTTTAAAGAGCAGTGGACTATTCTCCTCAAGTATTAGTCTTACAGGAGGGATATACTCACTTTTAAGGAGTCAGGGAGCAAATTTGTACTCATAAAAGAATAAAGTGCCAATGAAGGTGCTTTATAGGGGATACCACAGTTGGTTTCACTGATTCCTCCATTAAAAGTTCCAAAGGTTTATTTTCCAGAAATATTCAATCCTATAATTCCTATTCTGACTGTGCCCAAATACGGCCGCCTTCATCCGAAAGGCCTTACTCGTTGCTGAAGAACCTGCGGGTGCTCAGAGGACCACTGTGAGAAGCACAGCATAGGGGCCCCAAGAAAACACTTAAAAACACATCGTTGGAACAGGGGAGACCCCGGAGGAGTTTTCTGAATGAGGGTCCTTTAGCTTGGAAGCGAGAGGTAAAGGTCTTCTCTCCCTAGGGCTTTGCTCCTCTGCAGCCGCCCTGCCTTGATGGCCCCCAGGAGCCCCCTCATACCCCGCCCTTGCCTCTGTAAATATTAACTCACCCCGTGCTCCCCTTGTCTGGCCACACACAACACGCCCTCCCCAGACCACGGGGCTCTTTCTAAACCCAGTTAATCCGCCGCGATAGGCAGACTCTGCAGGATAAGAAGCTAACCCAGGAATCTCCCAGTCTCCCCAAACCGAGGTCGCCCCTTGCTCACACCACGAGTCTGTGTGGCTGGGGGACCTGGGCCCACAGAGGCTTGTCTTGGGACCTGCCTTGCATGTGGCTTCTGGGACTACTGGGACAGTGACAAGAGAACACGCATCCGTGCTGCTCACTACCCCATGGCCACAGCTGCCACAGGAGGAGACCGTGGTGCCCAGGAAGGAGGCCCAGGAGTCTGGGCCTCACCCCTGCAGTCGTGCCTGTGGCCCTACGACTTCCGAGCTCCCACCGTCTGCCCAGGTCCCCTCTGGGACCTTCCCACAGGCCGCGTTTCACCCTCTGTGTAGACTTGGCCTTGATCCTGCTTGCTCCCCACTGCCAGGGGACCTCTTCCTTGTCCCAAACACTTTGCTGCAGGGTCTCTCATGCCCTGTGACCACACCCCAGCACTGCCCTGTTTGGGGACCTTCTCTGCACACACCTGTCCCTGGCTGAACTGAAAGTTCTTGGGGACAAGCGCAGGGCCTCCGTCCTCTTCCCCCCAGGTCCAGCCAACAGACCAGCCTCCAGAGCCCAGAGCATAGTCCCCTGCTGCGTCCAGTCCCCAGAGCCTGGGAGGAATTGTTCTCAGCCGGACGATTACAGGTTAACTGGAGAGTGTGAGAAAGCTTATTTCTCTGAGCATGACACAGCACAGCACTGCCACGCTGGCACACAGCTCAGCTGGCACACAGGCAGGAGGCTCTGGGGCCTGCAGGCTCACAGATTCCTTGCACCCTGCAGTCGGTTTCCATCCCTGGACCTGTGCACATGGAGAACTGTTCTCTAAGATATGTCACAAGAAAAGATGTAACCCAGTGTACTTATTTTCCATTGCTGCTCTAACAAATTATCCTAAACTGGATGGTTTGAAACAACACCAATTATTATCTTATAATTCTGGAGGCCCACAAAGTCCAAAATAGGTCTCACTGAGCTAAAATCGAGGTGTTTGCAGGGCCATGTTCTTTCTGGAGCTTCTAGGGGACAATCTGCTTCCTTTTTCGCCCAGCTTCTAGAGGAAGCCCACGTTCCGTGGCTCCTGGCCCCTCCCACCCTCCAAGCCAAAGCGGCCGGTGGGGTCTTCCTCGGATGGCGCCACTTGGACACTTGCCCTTCTGCCCCCTCTTCCACACTGACAGGACTTGGGCCCTTTTAGATAATTAGGATGATGTTCCATCTTCCATCCCAACATCCTTGATTTAAGCCTGCCTGCAAAGTCCCTTTGCCATGCACAGCACCATGCTCACGGGTCCTGGGCCTTAGGACGCAGGCATCTTTGAGGAGCCTTCATTCTGCTCCCCCTTTCTGCGGACACCTACGGCGACAGGCTAGTGTCAGGAGGAGAAGACGGCCTCGGTGCCTCACCCATGTGTCATCTTTGTAATTAGTGAGCAACACCCCCAGGGTGTGATGGAGGCTCATGAACCCAGGAAGGACCTGGTCCCGTTTTTAGCCACCAGATAAACAGGAAGTTTCATCCAGAAGGTGGCATTTCTTCTGCTCTGTGAGTCACAGAAGGGAAAGAGCTGGAAGGGCTGGGCTTGAAGAGTGACCGCAGCCCCCAGAGGGAGAGTGCCCAGGGACCCTGAGCAGCCCTGGCCTGGGGTATCCTCTGGCGGAGAGGACATCCTGGGGACCCGGCTGAGGGTCTCCGAGGCAGGGTGAGATGCACAGTGTGTAGTGCCGAGCCCTAGGGACCACAGGAGGGTCTCCGAGACCCAAGTCCCTTTGTCAGACTGACGGTGGGGTGGACAGAGTAGGGCCAGGGCAGGGCAGGGCACTGTGGAGCGAGAAGCAGAACTGCCCAGCTGGGGAAAGCAGTAGCCCAGTCACAGCCATGCCCCCAAGGGCCAGGAGCGGGGCTGCCGGACAGGCTGAGCAGCCAGGAGCTGAGGAGGCTGGCCGGGGGCCGGGGGCCCTGGCGGTCAGCATCCTGCGCAACAACCTTCTGGCCCCGAGCCCTGCTTGTTTGAGCACAAAGACGTTCTTTATCATCAAAAATCTCCAGAAATCAAGACTCATGCAATCCTAGCACTCGAAGGCATCCTAAAATGCTATCTGGCCCACCCCACGGTGCTGGAGGAAGGCGCTGTCCACCCCTTTGTAGAAGTCATAAGGCCATCCAGGGCCACCGGGCAGGTGGCGGTCATGTGGGGCTGGCACCCTCTCCCGCTTCTTCCCTGATTATCAGATGATGATGGGGGGCAGAGACAAGGGCAGGGACTGCGCCCCCAGCTTCCTGTCCGGGACTTCGAGCCCCACCTCCAGCAGCTGTAGGAGCCCAGGTCAGCGGGGTGCCCTGTGGGGCGTGGGCCTGACAGAAATCGGAGCCAACGAGGCCTGCACCCTCATTCCCGGCCCCGCCACCCGTCCCAGCCACAGACCCTTCTGCCCAGTAGCCTCCCTGAGCCTCAGTTTCCCCATTGGAAAAGAGGGGGAGTCCAGGGCTTCCCTCAGCACTGGCCCAGGGCTGGCCCCCGTGCCCTCACCTTTCCCCTCCTGCTGACCAAATTCAAGTCAAGCCAAATTGATTTTCCTAATCAGCCCCACTAATTTCCTGTCCCGGCCGTTTCCAAAACTAAAATGCCTTGCTGTCCAGGGTCTGTGGTCCGAGCTTCCTGTGGTCTTCCGTGTGGGCCACATACCAACGGGGCGGGTGAGGACGGGGTCAGGCCCTGGGACTCTGACCGGCCCCGGCCCGTGGTGGTGGCGCAAACAGTTTAATCATTAACTCTTTCTCCAGTGCAGTCAGCCGCCCCCACGCATTCACGAGAGGCTAACCCCTTCGGCTCGTTCGACATAACTCGGCGCCCACATTACAACAGGACCAACATGCTTGCCTTCTGAGTCACTCACCAGCACCATATTAATGCCTTTCCAGAGCGCTTTATTGTCGGGAATCACGTTCGCTCTGCCCTCCCCTCCCCGGCCGCCCTGCCCCTCTGCGCTGCCTCCCCTGTCCCAGTGCTCACCTCCCTCTGCCAGCCTCAGGCCTCTTCTAGCATCCTCCAGCGCTGCTGCCCTTCCCAGGGCGGCAGCCTGCAGGCCCGCCCCGCCCCCCGCGCACTGCTGCCCTTCCCTCTCCCCTGCAGTCTTGAGCAGCCCGGGGCTGAAGAAACTGCACATTCTTCCTTTGTCTGCAACTCTGCTGTGAAACTGGAGGGCGTCCCCTTCACCCCCGTGGACTTCTGAATGAAGCCCAAATATTTTAAACGTCCTCACCCTGCTCTCGTCCGCGCCTGCTCTGATTCTTTCAGAGCTCCCCATCATGCGTGGCGCCCAATATCAATTCCTCTTTCCAGCTGGCGTCGGGCGCCAGCACCAGGAGGGCCCTGCGCACCCAGTCACTCCTGGGGCCAGGCCGCCGGCCTTCTTGCCGCCCTCCGCCAGCAGTGCCATCCGCCTGCCTCCTCCTCGGCAAGACCCTCTTGCCCCTGAAGGGCCTCCCAGCTCCCACCCTTGCTCTCCTTTGCTAGCAGCAAAGAATAAACCGCTTATGAGCCAGATGCGCACAGCATCCCACATCCCGGCAGAACTGACACAGAATTGTGTAAGTCACACGGCAGGAGCCGGGTGAATACTTGGTGCGTTCAGGTCCATGGCTGCCATGACAAATTACTATAAACCAGGTGGCTTAAAACAATAGAAACTTATTTTCTCACAGTTTTGGTGGCTGGAAGCCCAAAATCAAGGCGTGGGCAGTGTCACACCCCCTCTGAGACTCTGGGGCAGGATCCTTCCTTGCCTGGCAGCTTCGATGGTTGCCAGCACTCCTTGGCACTCCGTGGCTTGCAGATGCATCGCTCCAACTTCTGCCCCATCAGCACATGGCATTGTCTCTGTATCTTCTCTGTGTGTGTGTCCAAGTTTCCCTCTTCTTATAACGGCATCAGTCATTGGACTAGGCCCACCTATATGACCTCATCTTACTTTGATTATATCTGTAAAAATCCTATGTCCAAGTAAAGTCACATCCATAGGTACCCCAGGCTGGGACTTGAACACAACTTTCTGGAGGACATCCTACCCACACAATAGTCACATATCTGCCCAGGTTTTCTGATCTTTAAGATTTCACTCCCATGCCCAGGTTGTGATGAAATAAAGAAGATGGAACCCCGCCACTTCCTGGCAGAGATTTCTCAACCTTCTTCTGTCAAGACCCGCAAGGCATTCTTTCTTGCAGGTGTAACTTGGAGCCCACCAGCTGCGGCTACTCCTTCCCTGTTTCTCTCCCTTTCTCCTGAAACCAACTAGAGTGAGACTGACAATATTATAGATAAAAGCTGGAATCTGTTCTAATTTATGTGTTTTTAAATTTTAGGCATCACTGGCAAACACTGCCACTTTAAAACAAATAAAAGTTTGCCTGAAACTTCAATTGTCCTCAGACACTAGGAACCTTCAGTTCAGGTGGACAATTGCAAGCAGCTGTTCCCTCCCCCTACACAGCCCAGGGCAGCCGAGGAGGCCCTGTGGGCTTAGGTCTGGGTCTGGCCTCACTGTTAACCAGCTGCACAACTGTGGGCTAGCTGTTCAGCAATCTGAGCCTCGGTTTCCCATCTGCACAGTGCAAGCCCCTGCCTCAGGGGAGGATGGAGTGGAAGGCACTGAGAAACAGAACACACCCAGCAGGTGCTGAGGCTCAGTACCTGTCAGCTGGGGTAGCTGTCGTTACCAACACTCCTTGGGGTGGTAGGCCCTCCAACAGGAACCCAGACGTCAGGGCCAGAGGCAGTCTCTCCGGTGCTTGAAGGCTTTGCTAAATTCAACAAGAGGCTCTTTGCTGAGTGTTCTCAGAGACTCCGAGGCTCCACAAAGCCACGTTGGTTCAAGTCTGCACTTGGAAGCTAGAGCTGGGACGGCTCCTGGAGGAAGCTGACCCAGACAGGCTTGCAAGAAGTTACAGAGAAGATGTTTCCCCATGGCCCGTCCTTTCCCACCTCCCTGGTCTCGGGAAGGGTTGAGAACTCTCCCCACGGGCCCTGACTTCTGGGGAGCTTTGCAGGGACCAAGTCTCGGATATCTAGGCAAGCCAATGACAGCCTTTAAATCAAGTGATTTGAAACTCATTTTGTCCCAGGAGGCTTTGAGAGTTTGAGGACCCCTGGGTGGCTGAGAGTCCTGTGCTTGGGAACCAGGCCGCTTCCCCACCTTGGACGCCTGCAGCATCCCCCCGTTGCCCTCCAGAGTACTCTGCGACTGAGGTGGTCGTGTAGCAGCCCCCTGCACCCAGCAGTCCTCGCCCAGAACTTTTTTAAAGCGTGAACCAGACAACACCACCACAAATCTTGCTCCTTGTTGCATTTTCCGCCCTCACATTCCTAAAGTGCTCTCCTCCGTGAGTGGCCAGCCTCTGTTACTTCTGTTTACATTTTACAAAACTGGAGACTTTCAGAGGAATTGATAAGAATGAAACCCTGGTTGGAACAAGTTGCTCCCTTCTAATTAGACGTGAATGTTCGGCCGATGGGAAATGATACTGAAGTGCGAGGCGTGTTTTCCCAGAAACGCTGCTGCCTAATTATTCACCATTTTTCTTTCATTATCATTCATCCAACATCATTCATGTTGTAATTTTTCATGCTCGATCCTAGTCCACTTTATTAGCAGTGTGTAATTTTCTCTGAGTGGGTATGGCCGGGTTCGTTGTTTTGTCGGTGAAGGGGTTTGTTCATTCTTTTATGAAAAACCTCTTGTCTTTCTTGTTCTGTACCAGGGAAGAGAAAGGACAGCGTGAGAGGGGAGTCCTGGACACGGGGACCCCACAGCACTTCTAGATGGAGGTTTTCTTAAAGTGGATCCTGGCACAGTTGCTCAGATGAAATGAACCCTCCCAGAAGGGGAATAGCTCCGCCGGCTTTTCCGAGAACAGTAACAGAATACCAACATTCCTGCTCTCTCTTCCTGGAGGTGTCCTGCCAGGTGAAAACCCTCGTCAGCAACTCGGAAGGCAGCCCCAGAGTCCCCTGAATGCACAGAAAGGGCCCTGCCCCAAATGTCTCAGCACTCCCTGAGCAGGGCAGCGCCTGTCGGCCCACCTCTCCAGCAGTAAGGACATTTCCTAGAGGCTGAGGCAGGTTCTGGAAACCTGTCACCTGCTGCTTCCCATGCACTGATTAATGTTCAATTACAGCCCTGATTTTAAATCCAGTCATCCTAAATCTAGACTGACAGGATATAGTCTCAAAGTCCATCAGAAAAGGCATCGCCAGCTCTGGGTCTCTCCACTGATGTCGTTTTTGAAAGCCTATCCCCATGCCCTGCACCGTCTCTGAACCCCAGAACCATGAAGACAGCTCAGAAATATTGACTTCCCAGGACTCAAGCAATCACGGGGTGACTTTGACTGAAACTATCGTCTTCCCCCTTCCCCTCGTCTGTGGTGCAGACGTCCTGCGCTGTCCCCAGGAACCATCCCCAGAAGTGGTCCCCAGGGAACACACCTCTGCAACCTCAAACCCTCCAAGGGCTGCCTTTTAAAAGTCTCCAGAAACCAGAGGGGGTAATCTAACGCTCCTCCCGATAAGCTCCTGCCCTGTCTTCTGCCCAAATACAATGGTCCTCATTAGCTTGCAGAGGGGCTTTGGACTCACACCAAACCCTTCCCTGCGGAGCAGCGCTGGGGCCCACAGGCTCCGCCTTTCTTTGTTGTCTGTTTCTAAGGAGCTGATAAGGGGGCCTTTTCTGCCCTGCACGCACCCTGCAGGTGAAGTCTGTCTAGGATACTGTGGGGCTCTCCGCACACCAGTGGCTCTTTTTTAAATGCTGAGAGTAAACTAAGCTGTTCTGAGCAGGACCAGTTTGGGGAACTTTGTGGGGACAGGTGACCGTGAAAATGTTGATGCCCGTGGATAGTACCCAGGCAAGCTGACAGGCTCTGGGGACAAGCTGACAGAGGTGGCCTTGCAGGTGCCATTTTCCCCCTGGCCTCAGCCCACCTACAAGCTGTGCTCCAAAGAGTCAATAAGAAGTTAAATGGCTCAAATGCAAAATGCTCGTCTCTCAGAAGCAGTGTTTGAGCTGGTCCTGCGGGTACCAGCTAGCCCACAAAATTTGATTTCCTCCCTGGGGTTGCTGGCTTTCACATCAGTGATGACAACGTGCATGTTGAGTCCCAGCACGGGGCCAGCTCCAGGGGAAAGGGAGCCAGACAGAAGCTCCCCCGCCCCCACTCCAGACAAGTCAGCGTGAGGGAGTCCCGGGGGGGCAGCACTTGTCTTCAGTTAACTCTCACCCCTCCATCTCTGTGCCCTCCTCTCCCTGGGTGGAAGTCCCAGACTCTGACAGTGCCTGTCCTTCAGGGATGGGGTCCCACGGGCCTCCACCCCTCTATCCCGGGCCTCCAGCCTCCCAGGGCCCTGTAGGATCGGTGCAGGCTGGGGGCCAAGCCCCCTGGCTGAGCGCCCTGGAAGAACAGCAGCAGGTGAGAGGTGGCGGCCCTGCCTTGCCGGCTTTAGGACGGCCAATATCATGTCACTCCAAGGGATTTGCCTCCTCTGTCAGACAGAGGCACTGGGCCCAGACCACCTCATACAGGACATGAGCATTTTCAAAAAGAAAATATTGGTGAACCCTAATGAATATCTACCTGATAGATTTTCAGGCAGCATCATGAGACATAAATGAACACATGGGCAGTTGAGAAGAAGCTACTTTGAGGCCAGTTGCCCATAGTCCTCTCTCCTCAGCCACTGCTGATTTTTGGTACCTTTCCTTTCCCACCGCACAAGTTCTGAAAGCCCCAAGCTTCCCCGGACGGCCTCAGGTCAGCGAGGCCAGAGCTCGCTCAGCCAATGAGACAAACCAGAGTGGCTGTTTATAAACCCATGTGTTGGTGAAACTGAGACCTCCTGTTCTGGGAAGCCCCCCAGGTCACTGAGCCCCATGTCTGCACACAGCTAAGTAAATCGGACTCCCTGGGGCCCACCAGGACACAGTCCACGACATGGCCCATACCATTAGCACAGTTAGGAATTCTTAAGTGCGACACAGATTGGCCATTATCTGTGAATGCCCTCGACTTCTATTAATATATTATTGTTTTATTATCTCAATTCTCTCATTGACCTCCTGTCAATGTAATTGCAATTCTACATTCCTCCTGGAGGCCATTGGAACTTCCAGTGTTTTCTCTAGAGCTGTGTCTACTCTATTTTAAGCAAATCCAGGATGGGGAGGAAGATGATGGCCCCTGATACAATGAAGTGTTTTACTTTATAACAGATTTTCTCTAGGTTCACTTTCAGTAGAAAAGAGCACACAATGTGTACTCAGTATAGATTTCATAAGTGAATGCTTATTATCCTATATGCAGGCAACTTTTCAAAAACTCCTTAGTCCAAAAAGCAAGGCTTTCCTACAAGGATAATGAGCACAGTATAAAGAGCAAGAAGGCCCCCCTAAAAATCCTACCAGAGAGAAAACCTGGCAGCCACACTTGCACACCACGAGGACGATCTGCCCACAGAGCTCAGCACATGCAAACCGTGGAGGACCGCACACTGCATGAGCAGGCAACCCTGGGTGACCCTGCAGGCTTCGGACGGGGGGCTCCAGCACTTGCCCTGGGTGACCCTCCAGGCTGGGGACAGACACTGGAAGCATGCACCGATCCACTCTTTGGAATTGACTTCTCTGTCCCTTGCCAAGCTCTCGGTAACATCAGTGTCCCAGCTTGTGTCCCGGCCTCTGGGCCCAGCACCAGGCTGGACTCCGGGCAGTTAGAATGTTTCGGGTGTGGTTTCCACCACCTCAGGCAGGTGGTCTGGAGACATTCTGGTGGTAACAATGGGAGGAGGGTGCTACTGGCATCTGGTGAGTAAAGGCCAGGGATGCTGCTACACATCCTATGAGACGGAGGCTCGGCCTCTTCCACCGAGGCTGATCTGCTCCAGGTGAGGAGACGAGGCGCGGCGGAGCACACCTGATCCCACAGGGAACGTGTGCAGAAGAGCTCTACGCTGAGCGCCGCGGAGGCTGGGCGGAGGGGGGGAGATCGAGGGCCGCGGCGGCCTCTGAACCCACCTCTCTCAACACCAGGTGTAAAGGTTGTACTTCTACCACTGGCGGGGCTCTTCCTACCCCTTCTTCCCTTGGACCTAGAATCTCCTCTCTTCTCCTTTCCCGGTTTTAAATTAGGAATATTTGGTGGTACGATCATGTATGTTTAAAACCAAACAGAAATTTCCTGTTCCCTAGCACAAAATAAAATTCAAGTTTATAAAAGGGCCTGTAAAATCTCATAATCAAGCCCATTAGCCAAGCAAAATGCTCCCCTTTGATTTCGTGGTGTTTAGTTTTCTTTTCTTAGCACCACTTCATTAGCGCGCTTTTAATGGATGTTCTCCCAGCCTGCTGCTTGAAATTGCTGAAGAAGAAAAACACGACTTCATAAAGTACAAGATACAAGGGAAATATCCCTCCGCCCTTAGGTGTGGAGGCTCAGGGAGAGCAGAGACTGGGGGGGGGGGGGCCGCACAGGGACATGCCGCCTGGTCCCAGACACCGCGGCCGACTGCAGCGTCGGAATCTTCTACCGCATTTTTGCTCCCTGGCCTCGTTGCTGGCCTCGCTAATTTCCAGCTCTGTGCTGCTTCAGAAGACCAGATTTTCTTGATTAATAACAAAAGGTTTTGTTGGGATCAGAGCTGTTTCCCACCATCTCTATGCAAACCCGGCAACACAAACTGTGTACATTAGCATTTCAAGGCACTTCGTATTACTGATGGCAAGAAAAGCCCCTCTTGGTGGGTAAAATCTATTTTGTCCTCTCTTGTGACATCTGTTCTAACTTTTAAAGCCAGAAAGGAAACTAGATAATGCCAGAGTCCTTTGATTTACAGCACTTGCCCTTCGGAAGCTGCGGCTCTCTCTGAAAGCACGAAACCTTTCGGGACAGAAGCGGGAATCTACGGATTCCGTTCCCGCGGGAGAGAGCTGCAGAAGTGATTCTGAACTGGCCATTCAAACTTTTAATTGTCCTTTTCATGATTTTTTAGTTACATTTTCAATTACTTCTAAAATTCCCAAAACCGAGTCTCTTAAACTTCAAATTGGGGGGGGGGGGGGAGGGGAATGTGAATGTTTATCGCTACATATGCTATTGCGTTTCTTCTCTAATTCCCCCAAAGCTAAGTTTGCTTTCGTGGAGGGAGGAAATTGAAGCACATTCGTTTAGGCAACTGAAATAAGTGTGCGAATATGGAAGACAGTGACAGGATAAAGAGGAAAGGAGTCCATCAGATAGCTGCCTCCTCCCATCTGCGCTGCAAGAGCTGGGGTCCCTTACCCTGGTCAGCCCCGGAACAAAGCTGAAGGCAGAGCCCAGCCGGTTCCCATTCACTATTCATTCAGGGGTCCATCCGCTCCACATGCATGCAGCCCTCTGCGTGCTAAATCAGGGCCTTCTCCCAGGATTGACATGGTAATGAAGTCCTGGTGCTGCCCGAGAAAGGACCGCCCTAGGGATGCCCCTCTGACAAATCCACCCTTTTCACCCCATTGAGGCGCCAAAATTATCTCATAACATTACAACATCTGTGCACAGGACTCCTGCCTTTTGGAGCTGGGCCTGTTTATCACGTGGCCAAGCCTCCCACGCAGCTCCCTCGAGGTGGGGCGCCAGCCTCTGGCTCCCTCCCTCTGTGTCCTCAGCCCTGGGGCTCCAGCTTTGCCCAGAAGTGCAGAGGCCTGGGTGCTGAGAGTTAAAGGTGGACCGAAGAGTTAAACTACATCATGTGAACTTGCTGTCAGAGAACCTTGTAATTAGTTCAGCAAGGAAAACCAGACAAGGTGGGGTGTGGTGGGGGGGCAGGGCAGTGGGGGAAGTGAGGAGAAGTTAGCTCATGAATTTTGCTCAGGCTCTAGCAAATGACATTTGCTCAACTAATAAGTGTATTTGAACTTTATTTAAACTGGCCCAGGTCAATAACATCTAAGGGGGAGCATGAGATTGGGGGAATTTATAAAAGATTGCACCATCTGCAACTTATATGTGCTCTGCCCTGATACAATGATTTCATTTAATTTGATTTGACATTTAAGAGCCTTTTTTGGAAGGAAAAATGAGTATTTCTATATTCGATTTGCAATAACCTCACCTGACTCTGCTCATAGCCAAGACGAATAAATGTCACGTTCATTGCAAACAGTTGTGAGCCATCCTGGGGACAGGCCAGAGGGGACAGGCTGAGGGCCTTCAGCAAATGTTCCCGCGGCACATCGAAGAGCCGGTGGGCTGTGAGAGCTCAGGCTTGTTTTGTGTTGATTCCTGTGTCCAAATGCAAGTGATGGTTTGGATAAAATGTTCTTCACCACATGCGATGGATTTTTGGCTGCCAAGGGAAGCACAGAGCAGCTCATTCAGCCATGCCTGCACTGCAGGGCCGCAGAGCTGAGGCCAGTGTGACCCCAGCTCTTTGCCAATGTCCCATTCCCTCTTTCAGCATCTTTCACAAGCCTATAGGTCAAGATCAAGCTGTTCTGACATCACAGGCCCTGCAAATGCCTCCCTGGCCAATATTTTTCCTTCAACCATCCTTGAAAAAAGCAGCTCTCTGGTTGCTGACCTCCAGGGTCTACAGGCTCATGGGACAAAAAAAAAGCAGGAGGTGGAGGCCTTTGGTGGTTATGTCATGTTCTGGACCCTCCACTCAGAACACTGGGTGTGAGACCCACAGGATGTACCCCAGAAAAGTCTCCTAAATGGGTCTCCTGCGCTCATCCTTCAGTCACCACCTGGCTTCAGCCCTCCGAACAGCTCATCTGGGAAGGTGCAGGACCCTCCTAATGAAACCCCTGAAACCAGTCACCCTCCACCTCAGCCTCCACCCAGCAGCCCAGCCAGGCTCCCAAAGTAGTGGCCCCAGACTTGCTACACACTGAATGCTGATGGGGTCCCACCCAGAGTCTGAGGCCACTGGTCTGGGGAGCAGCCAGGCTGAGAACTTGGGTCCTGCCATGTAGGTCTGATCCCTGTGTCCCCCACGCTCAGGGGCTCTTCAGAGATGTCCCCCTGCCCCTCAGGCTTTCCTGAGTGAGTCTCAGGGCCTTCCTGGGCTCCTCACCCATCCGCCACCAGTATCCTTAGAACCCTGGCCCTACCCTGGACCCTAAGCTTTCAAGGGCCCCACACTGACCCTACTTGGTTGAGCTCCTCCCCACAAGGGTACGTGTCTGTTCTGGGTTGAATTGTTTCCTCCCCAAATCCTTTTGCTGGGGTCCTAACCTCCAGAACCTCAGAGTGGGACCCTATTTGGGGATAGGACTTTACAGAGCAAATCAGAGGAAGGTCATTAGGGTGGGCCCTGATCCAGTATGACTAGTGTCCTTGTAAAACTGGAAATCGGGACACACACACACACACACACACACACACACACACACACACACACGGGGAATGCCATCTGAACATGAAGATGGCATCCACGAGCCAAGGAGCGGGGCCTGGAGCCGACTCCCGCTCATGGCCTCCGAAGGAACCAGCCCTGAGACCTTGCTCTCAGACTTCCAGCCTCCAGGGTCACGAACAATGCATTTCTGTTGTTCAGGCGCCCTAGTCTGCGGGGCTGTGCCAGCCAGCCCAGAAACAGATGCTGGGACTGCAGGGCCAGGGGGTCCACCCACAGGGAGACCACACCCCAGCTTCTAAACCATGTCCTGGATGCCTACAACCCCAGAAATTTCTGCCAGAGGGCTGGGCTCCACTCCTGGGCTCTCCCCAAGGGACCACACCACTGCTAAGCACACCTCAAGGCCCAGCTTTTGTGGGCTGTGGAACAGGAGCTTGCATTCAAGGGCCGGGGTGTCCACAGGCACCTTGAAAGGCCTTCATAATTCCGTGCAGACCCAGAGGTTGGAAGAGGAAGGGGGAGACGTAGGCCAGGGGCCCCTGCTGCCCCCTTACTCTGGGCCTCATGACCATCAGTGGGCCTGCACCCTTTGACTCCCATCAAGGCTGTCACCCTCCTTCTCAGGGCAAGAGTGTCAGGGGCAGCAGGGAAAGTGACGGGGAGGTGGCCCTTGTCCCAGGCCACAGAGTTTCTTCCCAGGGTGACAGGAGGCTATGGATCTAGAAGATCTCCATTTTCCCAGCCACCTCTCTCCGGTTTATTACTTCACCAAGACTTACTTTCTCTCACACCATAGCCATGCCCTTAGCCAAAGCCCTTTCCAAGTTTCCAGTGCAGGCCACCAGCTGGTGAAGAGGCCTTCTGAGCACTACAGGGCGGTCAGCGCAGTGGGGGCGAAGCTGCCCCCCAGTGTGTGACCCACCCCGCATGAGCCTGGGTGAGGAGGTGCCCACACAGTCTTCAGCACAGCATGTTCCTGGAGCTGTGCCTCCCTGCCCAGTGCCCCCAGTCCCTACCGCAGGCCTCAGTGGGCAGCAGGCGCTGGAGCTGAGAGCTCTCGTCCCACCAGGCCCCCTCAGCCTGACTGCCCGACAAGCCCAGGCACCCAGTGGGCCACAGCCTCTGAGGTCATGGGGCATTGCTTTTCGGCCAGCGTTTGTGTGCCTCGGTCTGGCTAGAAGCCCTTGCCCCCAGGCCACCTGGCCTTGCATCACTGGCAGCCCCTCCCCCTGCACCCCCCAAGCCTTACCTGCCTCAACTCCACCTCGAAGGACCCGCAGAAACAACAGTATGTGGGTCACCTGACACTGCAAACCTGAGGCGGCCCCCGGCTCCACAGGCTTGGCTCCTCTGTCCTCCGAGGGCAAAGTCACAGCCTCAGTGCTGGGAGGGCTGAGGGCCCTTGTTCAGGGGCCCTCCTAGACCCTCCGCTCCTCCTCCAATCATCAGCTCAGTATCCTGAGCCCTTCCTGCTCCTTCCTGCACCCTGTCTGACACTAACTTTCCAGCCCCACCGGCCACTGTGGAGCCCATAGCTTACAAGACCTCACCTACCGCATGTCCACTTTCACACAGCCTGCAAAGAAATTCAGGGCAGACAACTGGGTGATGCGGGACTCCATGAAGAGAGGCCACACCGCGGAGAGGAGAGTACCCAGCCAGTGGCCAGCACCAAGGCCTCAATGAGGGCAGCAGGGTCCCCAGCCCCAGCCCAGCTGTGCCCACTTCCAGGCCCAGCGAGAATGTTGTTGCTCTGGGCCCTCACGTTAGAGAACTGTGCTGTCTGGTCCCGATGACCCGGCAATCTCTGCGCAGGCCTGAACTGTTTTCTGGGTTCTAATTTACCAGTGTTTTTGTTTTGTTTTTTGCTTTCCCCATTTCATGACCTTCCTAAATTATTGCTCACTGCTTCTCCAGAAGTCCAGCTTATAATAGCCAAATAGTCTGTACACTCTGGTCTCATTACAAAACCTATTTATCTTCCTTAAATATCCCAGAGCAGTAAAACTAAAAATATTATCGAGTTATTTTGGCTGAAGTTACCAACAGCCTTTCCATAGCCCTTAACTTCCTCCTTTTCTTTGACCTGGGTTTAAAGGAAAAAATACGTGTACAGATCACTCTGGCGACCTCCTTTTCGGAAAAATGTCACATGACCATCATTTTCCTTCTTGTCTGTCAGTATCTCTCCAATGTGGGGCAGTCGGTGCTCCACGATGCCTCCGCATTCGCAGGTCCCTTACCTCAAGGTCCTTACTTTTCCTGGCAGCCACCCCCCCATCCAATCATACCTATGGTTTGACAGCACAGCTCACACAGCTCACTTGTCTTCGTCAGCCAGACCCTGGCCTGCAGGTATTGTTGAATGAGCTGTTCAGTGGGTGTCTTCTGGATGGCCTCCCCTACCCCTCTCTCCATTCCCTGTTCAGCTACACAACCCCTGTTATGACATCCCCCCCTTCCAGATTCCTGCACTCCAAGGTGTCACCACCTTTCCCACCCTGGCCCACCCCACAAGCCACCACCCAGAGACTGCCAATCACCAGGACAGGGAAGGACGCACACATGGCCCGTTACATTTTTCAAACTCACAGTGTATTAATACTCAGCAAAACCACCTTAGCACCCAGAAATTCCACTGTAATCATTCAGTGGGTGCCCACCAGCCACACACTAACAAAATCATGCAAGACATAAATACAGAGAGCATGGTGTCTGACCTCAAAGGGCTCCCCGCCTGGTGAGGAGGAGACACAGACACGGGGAGAACGCACATGCAGGGGACTCAGGGCACGAGCAGAGAGGAGCACAGGGGCGGGGGGCGCCTGAGGGGAGGGGTCCTTCAAGGGTGGGAGGGCCTGGAGAGTTGTAAGAGTGAAGGGCACATTTGAGCAGGCCCTTGAAGGATGAGAAAATCTTGCCAGAACGAGAAAAGAGAAGGGGGTCCAGGCAGAGGGGTTAGGGGAGCTCTGGTATTTCCTTACCTCCTTCAGTGAATCTGGGCTTAGGTGGTACTGACAGGTAATGGGTCAGCCCAGTTCAGGACTAGGGTGAAGATTTGAGAGGCCTTGAGTGAAACATTAAAGGGGATGTCAAAAACTCAGTGGTCAAGATAAATCATATTTTACTGAAATATTTAAGAAACCAAAATTAATGCAAAAATCCCTGGTGAACAAAATACCTTATTTTTATGTAAAGATCAGATCAGTGTTACTGATTTCTCCTCCTGTTTCTGGCTCATTTTCACTGTGAAGACACCACTTTTTAAGTGTTCACAGCTATGTGTATTTGTACACTTATTTTTACCAATTCTCTTGATTTTATTTCTGGGGTAAATGAGAGGAATAAAAATATGCAAAGATAGTTTGAACCAAAAGCTCATTCATTCCTGTCTTGGTCTCTAGCAGGCTGTTCTGTCTACAAAGTCCCTCCACCTTTTGGGAAATCAAAACATTCTTAACTAAATGTTTTAATTTAGAAGGAGCTGGAAGCTTTCCTTCACATTGAACACGTTCCACGCCCTTTTCCTCTGTTACCCCACGCACAAGTCGAATGCACATGCCAAAGGCTCAAAGCTGGCCTGGGACCCTGCGGATGTGTGTGCATCCTGCAGGAAGCTGCAGAGCTACACAGGAAGCTGCAGTTACGAGAGGGCTGGGCTTCTGCGCACGTGGACAACGCTGGCCTGAGTAACTCGGGGCTTATCAAAAGAAGGTAGATGGGGTGAATCAGGTTGTAGGTTCTAAAGGAAAAGGGAGGAGGCGGCACCAGTGCTACTGGCGCCCCAGCACTTTCGCTAGACACAGACAGAAACGGGACAGGTGGCCATGGGGCCGGCCCACCGACGGGGCCCCTGCAGCTGGGCCCAGAGCCCCTCTCTTCGGGAACCGAGCACCTGCAGCTGTTGGTGCAGGCTTTCTCCTGTGCCTCCACCCTCCTTTATACCCACCTAACATTCACTTGTTACAAGTTATGGTCAAGGGGCTTCTATTATTCCCAACTCCTTAACTTTTCCAGATAATTACTATTTTGAAGGAAGTTTCTTACTCTGGGATCCTATTGAAGAAGTGAACTTACTTGCAGAGTTTAGGAAGATTTTCAAATTCCTATTGCAGCTTTCAATTTCAACTAAGTTTAAACAAAGCTTACCACTAGCAACTACATATTTAAAATGTATATTTCAGTAAAGGTGAATCAATTCAGTTCTGCCGGCCTGGTAATGCAACACAGGGGAGAGTTAGGGGTGCAGAAACTGTACCCCACTGAGATCTACCTCAAGCAAGGACAGGGCCATTCCTGTCTACTAGGTACCCGTGTTCTCTGGAGACCCCAGCAGCAGCTACCATGCCTGGCCACATGCATGAGCTGCTTTGCTGTCAGAACCACCAGCTAACCCGTGCGAGCCAGGCGCCTCTCCATTCAAAGGCCACAAATGCCTCCTGAAGCGGAGCATAAAGGGAAAAGCTCAGAGGAAAGGATTTCCCCCTTCTGTGACCCTGAAAGAGACCCAATTGTAGCCTGCAGGCTGGATGGAAAGATTCAGACAAAAATCACAGGACTGAGAGGACAAAAGGTCATACTTGGTTTCCATGGTGAGGTGGGGAGCCTGTTTACCTCAGAGTTAAGAAAGCTGCACTGCAGTCCTACCGCATACCTGCTGCATGCCTGAGGTCCACTCTGAGCCTCAGTGTCATCGTTGGGACAGGGCTGGGGCTGACAGTGCCGTGACTCGCCCCCCTCATCTCCGGCTCACTGCTGTCCTCACCTCCTGTCCAGTTTCCTCTTCCCCTCCCACCAGGGAGCACTGAGGAGTGAATCTCACCCTGTCCCCCTACCTGCTTCAGAATCACCCCTGACCACCTACATCAGGTGCTCACCTGCGAGGAACACCGCGGCCCACAGGGCCAGCCCCACCCTCCTGGGGCCTCGGGACACGGCCTCTCCCGGGCTCCCACCTTAATGCCTGCGGATCCTCAATGCCCCGTGCCCCCGTCTCTCGGCCTGGACTCCCTGCCCAGTGCTCAGACGGCCAAAGTGACAAGAGTATGCCCACCTCTGGAGGAAGGAGCACAGAAGGTAGACAGGCGGAGGCGTTTCCACAGCCCTGGCGTGGCGTCACCCGCTACCTGTCATCATCAGCGTCACCATCACTGCTGCCCACCTCCCCAGGAAGCCCTGACCCCGAGCCCCGCCTCCTCCGGTTGGGATGAGCTGCCTGCTCTGCGTCTCCGCCCACCAGCCAAGCCTCTCTCCTTGAACTGACCCTGTGGCCTCGCAACATTCACCTTCATTCATCTGCTTCACCTACAAATTTGCATCTTCCGTCTCTGCTTCCTGGGCTCCTATTCCAGTAGCTGCCACAGCACCAGTGCCCACGTTACAGGCATGAATGAAGAACATTCCATAGCGGGCCCGGAGTGTGACTGTGGCCCTTCTCAGACGGCTGGCAGTGGTGCCGCTCTGCAACCTCCCCCCGAGCCTCGGAGGTCTGCATGTCTCCAGATCACTGGGCGTCCGACAGCCTCCCCCTTGCCACAGCCTCCGCTCACCGGCCTTCGACCAAAAGCCAAGCGGAGGGTTGAACCTGTATGATACCTCTGTTCACACCAGTGTCTCCCTGCTTCGTGGGCCTGACAATTCCCGCCAGCTTTTCAGAAAACCAAGGGCTCGGTTTTCCTTACAAGCGGATGTCTTTGGCATCCCCATCAGAAAGGAGGCTTAGGCTGGATTTCCTGGTCACCGTTCACCTTAACCTCTGAGCTTGGCGACTACTTTGTAGTAGGAAGCAGCACATGGGCTGACGTCTCAGGAGGCAGGCCCGCCCTGCACACTGCTTGCCTCGGTGGGATGACGGCTGAGCGGTTCTGTGCAGAAAAGGAGATGAGCAGCTGACACCTTTCATCCTCCTTGACTTCTATGGGAAGATGTTCCCCGATCACACCTGACCTTTCCCCAGTTCACACACTTTCCCCGGTTCAATAACTTCAATAACCTTAAGCTTTCTTCAAAGTATCATTAACTCAGCAAGAAGAAAGAAACTGTTTGGGGCCCTGGAATGTGAGCAAGGCTCCATCCTCACCGGAGAAAGGGCCAGGAGGATCCGCGAGCAGAGCTGTTTTACAGATGACAGGAGGAGCTGAACATTAAGATTTTCAGTGGCACTTCCCTCCTGGGGCAAACTCCCAACTTCACGACCCGTCGTGGACCAGCTCAGAAAGTGCTGATTTTCATTAGGAGATAAATCAGAAAGTTCAGGGCATCATAGGAATGCCTCCCAGGAATAAGCTTCTAAAGAAGTAGCATTAAAATGGGTGAAAAGGAAATGCATCCTCTCACCCCCTTTTGAAATGGCAGTGATAGCATTCAGAATTAAGGAGATTTCCGAAAGTGTAGTACCTTTGGGCATAAAACAGGACAAGATGTTCTATCTAACAGTTCACACTGTACCTGCTTCCTTGCCTGGCTGCAGCTCTGCCCTGCTTTGGGAAATGAGTAATAAGAGGGCCGTAACAGCAAGCTGACCTCCACGGCCTTCAGCATTACAGGTCAATCGATTAAAGCAACAAGATAGCGGCTGACATTCGCGCTTCGCTCCCCCCGCTTGTTGGGTACCACAAGCCCAGAGGGGCCATGTGTGTCTGCCCACTCAGGCCCTCCTATTGTCCTGTTGTCCAAAGGCACCACATAGCAGTAAGCCTGATGGTGGGCTTTGGCTCTCTCAAGCCCAATGTAGAGTGTTCTAGAGGGAGAAGATTTGTCAGTAAATAATGCAATTACGCTTTACACGAGGCTTCATTCCAGAGAAAAAGGTGTGTACGTCCAGGTCTTTCTGTTCTTAGGGTGTCGTGAATATCTGTGAATCGGCTATGTGTCTTTTATTCATTGCTGCTTTAGTTCTGCTGAGAATAAATTCAGTCATTCATTTGTTCCATGAATATTAACGGAGTCCTTCTGTGTGCGTGGCAGGTGCTAGTGCTAGGGAAACAAGAGTGAACAGATCTCTAAGGGGCTTACCTAGTCTGGGAGAAGCGGAGATACCAACGACCAGGGTCCAAACACTCACCCCCTGGGCCCTCTTCGTGCCTTGAGAGGCATCTGCACAGGGCAGGGCGGAGCCTTCGGGGGGGAAATGGCCTCTTCTAACTGGAAGCTTAGGTCACAGAAGGCTTTGCAAACCCAAGGCATAAATGGGAGATCTTCCAGACTAGGCTGAGCAGTGGGGGAGGCACGGGGGTCTGCGGAAAGCTGAGGAGCCCCGGGGTGGTGTGCTCTGGCCTATTCAGAGGACTGAGGACAGTTGGGACCAAGCATTGAGTGGCAAGGATTGTGCAGGCCAGTCAGGCTGAAGAAGTAGGCTGTGGGCCACTGTCCTGCAGCGCTGGGTCTTCTGTCCCCTGTGGGAACCACACAGAGTGACCTGCTCAGATCTGAGTTTCTAAAGACAACTCTCGTGGCAGCTGAGGATGAGAACTACAGTGACTCCTGTAATCATGCACTTGCTGTTTTTTTCTGTGTGGGGGCCCCTGGGCAGAGCAGGCAAGCGGGGAGGCACTGCACCTGCTCCTCCCTCTGATGAAGCCACCTCACCCTGGGCCAGACCCAAGGAAAATGCTTTGTGCTTTGAGCAGGTCACATCAGCCAAGGGACCGTGCCATCCCCAGGACCCCTCCTGAACCTGAGAAGCTCATGTCCCTATGCCCTGCCTCTGGAGATACTGGGCAGTGGCACCAGGGGGTGGAAGGATCCCCTTTCTTGGAGATACGTAGGGAAAGTTAGCCAAGTCAGCAGCTAGTCTCAAATCACCCACCCCACAGTGGGCCCTGTGAGGACAGAGATGAGTAAGAAATACATATGACCTCTGAGGGGTCGCTGTGGTTCAGGCGGGCGATGACAAGACCCTGACGTGGTTCTTCCCAGGTGAGGCACAGAAGCGTTAGAAGGACCCACACCGGTCACAGGACTGGGAGCCTCTGTGGGAGAGTTGATTTAGGATCAGGTCTTAAAGGTATCCTGTGAAGCTGTGGGGATGAGGCGTTCCAGGGCCCGTGAGCAGAGGTGCAGGGGCCAGAGAGCACGGAGCCCAGTGGAGTGGAGACCTGGAGCCATGCCAGGATGGGGCACTCCAGAGAAGTCCTGGTGCAGAAGCCCTACTTCTTTCTGTCAACAGTGGGCAACTGTTGAGAGGCTAGGAGCAGAACAGCAGGACCCCAGTTTTGCTAGAAGAAAACTACTCTGGCCCCATTTGTGTACAAGACTGGCTGGGAGGAGGCTGGCAGCTCTCGGAAGTTGTAACTGAGTACCTGCTGTGTCCTTACATAGCCAACTGCTGCCCTTCACACCAAACTGTCCCTTACATCCAATTTCACTACCCTTCACCACAGGGCTGTGAAGTCACTCATCTGGTGCGCACAGATAGTGAGCAGAGAGGCACCAGTGTTTTATAACAGTTGCACATTGTGTTTTTGCTCAGTTGCCACGTGTCAGTGGAAACCTTTGCAGCATCCAAAGCGTCACCAACCAGTTTGTAGTTCAGCAACCATGTGGCACATTTGCCCAGGACCTTCGGGGTTCACACCTGCCCAAGTGTTGTTCCTCATTGTTAGTGGCATTCCCTGCTGCTCTCATAAGTGTGCTGTCGCAGAGAATCAATTCCATAGTTACTCTAGTCCTGACACCGTTGCTTGGAAATCCAAAGCTTTGTTTGTTGGGGTTGGAGGTGCATTTGTTACATGCGCATGTCTGCCACGTGCCCAGCCCATGCACTCTCTGGAGGGGAGCAGAGACGGGGCCCCTCTCACCTTTTCACTTCTCAGCATGACATGTGCTGTGTGGAGTGAACATTGAGTGCAAATTTGGCTTAAGTGGCAAACATTTATTTCTCTCAGTTCAGGAAGCTGTACTGCAGCAGATTCAGTGGCTAGTGAGGGCTCCCCACCTGGCTGGCAGCCAGCTTGCCACATCCCTGCATGCTCTCTGGTGGCTCTGCTTGTAAGGGCACTGATCTCAGCACGGGGGCCCCACCCTCCTGACCTCAGTCGCTCCCAAACACCTCCCAAAGGCCACACCTCCCAAAGGCCCCGCCCCCAAATACCCTGGGCAGACACAAACATTTAGTCTACAGTAGGGGGAGCAGGATAAAAAAACAGAGCTGGCATTCCCTTATGTTTCCAAAGGGTTTTACATAGGAAAGAAAACACTACTTATTAAGAACAATCATGACATCTCTGAGGAGTCCTGCACTGTCTTTCCTCTATCCACCGGCGATGCTGTTTCTGGTAGGAAGCAGATCACCTCAAAATACAATTTTCTTTCCAGACGTACTGTCGGGTAAAAACGTCAAAGGACGTACTGTCGGGTAAAAACTGAATAGAACAAAACTCAGACCATGTGAGTGTCACACTTTTGTAAAAAAACAATCAGTTGCTGGTTTTCTCCTGATCCGTCCAGGGTCAAATCACATTTGGCATCCTTGCCAGTGGTCAGACTCCATTCATAAATGGGTGCCCACGTCTGTGCTTGGCTGTGGGTGTACTTCCATGAGGGCTGCATGTCCTTCAACCTTTCTTTCTACTCGAGATTCCTTGCTCAGCCAGATGTCTTCTGATACACTCACAGACCTACGTATCACCCCATTCCTGCTCATTTAGAGGAAATTGGAGACACTGACCTCGTATTTTTAAATGAGGATCAATGAAGAGACTTTGACGTAGAGAATTTTTCATGACAGCCAGCTTTCCAAGTGCATCCTCATGCATTCCCTGGGTTGCTCTGTGCCACGCACTGCTGTAGGCTCAGGGGTACAGGGGTGCAAAGGATAAATGAGGCCCTATTCTGCAGGAGTGTATTCCATGAGAACACGCCAAGAGCATTAGGTGCCATACAGAGGACCAAACGAGGCTGGCAGGAGAGAGCACGATTCTGTGGAGGTTGCCTTACCCATGTGCTAAACCCTGACTAACTGGAGTGATAAACACTGAGGCCCATACAGCTGCTTGTGCACCACCCCCTGGGGACAGGGTGGGCATCCCTGCAAACCTCTTTCTCTTTCCTCCCTCCCAGGCCCTTCAAACCTTCAGTACACAGTCAAGACATAAACAAAACACAAAAGTCTCATCCAGTCTTCAAGCTCCACTTTATGGCCTAAAAAGCAAAATTTTCCTGAAACATAACAAGCTACTTCAGCTGAAGAAAAGAGTCAGCTCTAAAAGGCAAGGAATCCAGCCTATGTCCTTTGTCACGTGAACCCCAAATACCGAGAAACCATCCCAGGACGGAGGCCAGGGCAAACCAGCTGCTTCAAAGAGGCTGTTCTTTAAGTGAGACCCTAGGGCCGCCGAGGGAGAAGAGGGAGCTCCTTGCGGCTGTCCAGGGGTGAGTGCCAGCTCGGCCCTCACCGCAGGACCCGCGGCATGAAAATCCCGTTTGCAGAGACTGCCAAGTGTCTACGGATCGGCGCTGCGATGTCCTTTCTAACTAGCCAGACTTTCGTGCCACTTAAAAAGAAAAAAGGGAAAGACCCAAGCTAAAGGTTCGGTAAGCTCACAGTTGTGGAATGAACTGTACCTTTCCCCCCATTGCGGTGGCGGTCACAGCACACCCTGGGCGTGGTTTTCCTCCTGGCTGGCTGGTTTATTTCCAACCAGGCGGAGACACGTCCATCAGCCCCTCTGGGCAGAGAAGCTCAGCATTCTTACCTCCTCGTTCATCCTCTTCATTCCTTCTTCCTCCACTTTCTGAGCAACAGCTCTCCTGTTCGGCGCCAGGGAGAAAATGGCTTTTTCAACGTGATCCCTGCTTCCTGGACCTGATCTCCTGCACTTAGGGTGTGAGGAAATCTGGGCCTTTTTTTTCCTGGTGTGTTTAATTTACCATGATTTTGCTAAACAGTGTGAATGTTTACCATATGTTGGTGGTGTGGCAAAACCTCCTGACTCCCCTAAAAAGTCAGGTTGCTGAGTCATGCTGAGTTACGCGCCCAGAGGGAGGGAGGGCACCCAGGGCACCCACAGCAGCTGGAGCAGACTGGGCCGGCACCTTCCTCAGAGGCACAGGCGACGCGGGGAAGGGTGGAGGCGGGCCAGACTCCACCAACGGCGGAACCACCGAAGCTTTCACACAACAGCCGCGTGGTGTTAATACAGGATCGCCTAGAACTCTGCCTACAGAGAATGGTGCAGAGCCATGAGCAAAGATACGTGTAGACAGAAATAGTATGAAATAAAAATGAACAGCAGAACTTCATCATTATCAAAACATAAAGATCACTTAAATTTGATTTCTTCAAAGGCCGTCCTCTGATCTCTCTAATATTGTATAGTTTACATTCAAAGGAACAACCTAATTTATTTTGATTATAAATAATCATGCTTTTAAATGGAACGTGAGTAAACTCAAGTGGTTATTTCCTGTACTTCCAATGTCCCCAAAAGTCAGAAACTGCACTGCATGACCACAGGGCCACTTCCAATCTTATGTACAACCGTAAGATTCACCTGGGTGACCTCATCTAAAATGCAGTTACGTGGTCAATTTCCACCTGGGGTGTGGGTCTGAGGAGTGTTTCTTAAAGCAGAATCCCAGGATTGCCCAGGAATCTTGTGAAAAAATTTAAAGCCTTATTTCTCAGCCCACCCCCAGACTCTTATGGGATATGTAGGGGGCAGGCTACAGATCTGCATTTTCCAGAAGCTTCCAGATCATTCTAGACAGGTTTTCCTTGGCAGTGCTTTCAACAACGAAACAGCAAAGTCCCACCACTGCCTAGACGGCCCGCAGCTTCTGAGCAGACGGGGAAACGTTGCTGTCCTCCACTGGTCAATATCCTCAGTTTTCCCCGGACTTGACTAAAAGCAGCACAGCGTGTCTCCATCATCCCTCCACCAAACACTTAGTGGCTCTATGACTTGTTAAATAGAAACTCTGAGGAGTCTTGTTATTTAACCTGAGTCTCAGCTCCTTGCTCCCACTAAAATGGATCCCCTAAAGCTGTCACTGAGTCCCTGGGGCTGCTGGCAGGGTTATGTGCCCACCCACAGGCAGGGGAGCTCCTGCCCGACCCTCTGCTCCTTTACTGCAGTCAACTTCCAAGCGACATGAGCCGGGGGCCTCGCTTTCTTCAAGTCCCTGCTCGAATGTCCCCATCTCGGCACAGCCTCCCGGGACCACCCTCTTCGGAGCTGCCCCACCCCCACTGCAGCAGACCTCATCGTCTTCTAGGAACCCGTGCCATGCACTCACCAATTTTGGTTATTTTGTCCCTCCCCACTAGAAGGCAACATCCTGGCCTTCTAAAATGACGGGAAAAAAAAAACATTTTGCAGTTTAATTCGTGGATGATTCCTAAGTTGCTAGAAGAGTGCCTGGTGCAAAGTAGGTGGTCGGAAAATACTGACTGGATGAAGGGATGGGTGGGTGGCTGGGTGGATCCCTCTCGCCTTTGAGCTCTGTTTCCTCAGTGCTACCATTCACATTGGCTGTGATTTCTGAGCTTGGAAAACCTGTCTTCTCCTCCAGCCTGAGGTACGATCTGACTTCACAAGGCAGTCACTTCCCTCTTTAAAGCAAACTCTGTCGTTTCATTACTGACATGTTTTCATTAGATCTGTTTGCGTGTTCAACTCATGTAAACATTAATGAAAGGACTATGGAATCAGCTTCCTCCCTGTCTCCTCCTGCTCTCATTCAGGTATGTTTATACGCATACACAACGCCATATACACAATGGTGCGCATCCTCCGTACCGCGCTCCGCCGGCAACTCCCCCCTGAGGAGACACCCAGATACCAGATTTTTACATTTCCCTTTACCCCCAGTCTGCTCTTCCCTCTGCACAACTTCAGGGTCTTGAGCTAAGACAAAAGTACCCCTCAAAGCCCCCTCCCCACGACATGGCAGAGGCCAGACCCACTCCCACCCCAGGGCAGCCTGGGAATGCAGGCATTATCTTTAAAAGCATCTCTGAATTGTCAGGTCATTTCCTCTTCCACTGCATCTTTCTCAAAAACAGTCATCTATTCAAAAATGCTTACTGCTGCCAAACATGGTGGTGCCTTCCGGAATCCCTTTGTTCCATCCAAGTCCAGCCTGTCTCTCAAATTCTTGCTATCTCCCCTCACCCACTGGCCACGGCTCTGCCCCAGGCTTCCGGGTCATGACAGCAGGACAGCCAGCAGCATGCTGGAGGTCACATGTGAAAGACTGGCCAGCAGGCCTAAGTGGGCGTATTTTCTTCCTGGTCACACAACTAGACTACACGCCCAGTCCCACTACGGTGGGTTGTGGCCCCATGCCTGAGCTCCAACCCGGTGGGTCTCAGCCAGGGTGATGTTGCCCCCCAGGGGACACCTGGCAATGTCTGGAGACATCTTTGGCTGTCACAATTACAGGAGGGGAGAGAGGCCAAGGAACATCCCACTCAAGACAGCCTCTCACAACACAGAATCTTCCAGCTGGAGGGGGTCAGTAGTGTCAGGGGTGAGAAGCCCTGTTCTAACCAATAGATGCGAGCACAAGTGTGAGCTAACTCCAGGCCTGACCCACACCACCCAGGGGCTGCTCCCCACTTCTCCCTGCTCCCTCCACTTCTCCAGGCCTGCGGTAGATGAGCCCCACACGGTGAACATGGCAGAGCCACAAAGACGGGCCGAGCCTGCATCCCTGAGTCACAGCTCAGGGCAGAGCTGCCTGCCGTTGCTAACACCCTCTTTGGACTTTGAGTGACAGGCGGACCTCAGCCTGGGGAGGTGGTTACACACCCTCGGGTTTGCTTGTTACAGCCGTCCGCACTGCAGCAGCTAACTCGGCCACAGACACCTGCCCTGGAAATGGATTGGGACCTGATAAGAGGAGCAGACATGCGCAGAACAGTGGAGGGGAGCTGAGGACCCATTTAGGTCCAAGAGGGTCTATGGAAACTGCAGCTTTCAAAAGAGCCCTGCAGTGGCCTACTCTGGCCGTTCTGGTCCTGACGGCTCCACAGCGGTTTGGCTGTGCTCCACATTCTACACGTTATCTTCTCGCCTGTTATCTTAACTAGTCCCAGCTGGTAAATAAAAGCCAGTTCCTACTTCTTTACAGATTCTTAGGCTCTGTCAAAAGGAGTGGTTGTGGCTGTCACAGTGATCATTTACTGAAAAGGTTGTTAGATTTAGCGGATAAAATACGGGGACTATCACTAAAAAAACCCTCATTGTTTACCTGAAAATTAAATGTAAATGGATGTTCTGCATCTTATCTGGCCACCCTATTTATTGAGCATTTACATTCTTCCAGGTAGTACATCTGAAGTGCTTGGAATGTTCAAAATCGCATTCAGAGGGCGGTGCTGTCACCAGTCACACTTATGAACAGGGAAACAGGATCAAAAGGGCCGCCTGCCCTGGCCATGGTGCTGGGACAAGGCACACGCACCCAAGTGTGCAGCTTTCCCCTGGCACACCGCCCAGAAGACGTCCCACGCATGGACCTGTGCAGGGCGCTCCGTCTGTAGCCCCACAGACAGCGTGGCCTTTCTTTCCCCCAAGGGCGGTCATCAGGACACAGCGGCCCATAGGGAACCTGCAGGCATCGGGAGGATGGTTAAGAATATTTTTTTTCAAAATGTCATGTTTCAAACTATGGTAAAATATCTGCAGTACAAGCTTCCTTTTTTAAAGCAGGCAGTTCTCCCAGAGATAATTAAATGAGTCTGGCACACTCTCAGAAAGCCTTAGGAAGTAACTCAGAGAAGAGATTAGACTTTGAAGTCAGACAGGTGTGTGTCCAGATTCCGACTCCAGCATCTCCTGGCTGTGCTGACGCACAGGTTACAGGGCAGTCTTCTGACACATAAGCCAGGAAAGCAAGCGGGTCCCACCTCTGAGGGTCTCTTTCAGCCTTGGTGAGATCAGGCCAAACAACGGCCTGCGCCAGAATGTGGGAGCACCCAAGCTGCCACACGGTGTGGGGTTGAGGCCCTGGGTGGGGGCTTCAGCCCAGCAATTCTCAGGCTCTGTGGTCTCAGCCGAGTCAGGGCACCGTCCCTAGCCCAGTGCCCACACTGGTGACCTGGCACCCCCAGTGCCAAATGTGATGCCCAGACTTGCTTCCCACACAAGGCCCCTTAGATGTCCTTGCCCACAGGCATTCCCCCATGTTACCCTGGTGGGACAGCAAAGGAAAACGCACCCTCAGCTTCAGTCCTGATTCCCTTGTGACACCCCAGCCGTGTGGCTACGGGCTCACCTTTGCACTCAGCCACTTCATCTGCAAAATGGGACCGTTGCTCCCTGCGCTGCTGGTCAATGTGAAAGCCAGAGACAGCAGTGCTGTTAAGTCTGCTAAGTGATTCAAAGGGATGGTGTTGCTCTTGAAAAGATGCTACTTTAAAGGTGAGTGTGTGAGCATTTTTGCTAGATGGCTCTGTCCACAGTCTCAGATAGAATGTCAGTTCCACACGTCTCAGCTTCGCTGCCCAGGAGCCATCCAGGCTCTGGTTAATTGCAGCTTCCGGTTCATTCTCACGGGTTAGATCCCGACATCCTGCATTTCTCAGTGTGCCCAGGCTGCCGGTTCTCAGACTCACTTTGAGGGGTAAATTCCGAGTTGAAATGCTTCCTCTGGTCTTCTACCTTATTTAAACCTCAACATGCAGATGGAGAAGCTGGGAGCCCAGAGCTCACCGCGACTCACCTGGGGACACACTGCAGTCAGGTGTGCAGATGCTCACGAAGCATAAAGAAACAGAGGGCCATGTTAAAGCTGCCCCTAAAGGCCAAGGCTTTTTCAAGGGTTCTTGAAAGGGACAGAGGCGGGAGCCTTTAGCTCCCACCTCCCTCCAAGCACACCCCCCCACACACACTAGCAGTGGCCAAAAGAACTGGGACACTTTATTGCAAGAGTTCTGCTCTTCTGCATTTTATTGGGGCCCCTGACTGGGAATACGGGACTCATGACTTCAAAGCAGGATGTAATGAATTGTAGTTGCATCAACCCATTCCTGCCTCTTTTCTCAGGATCAGAAGTGGCCACGTGGGGATGGGGTCACAGGGCAAGATAGAGGCTTTTGGGCAGCTGCCAACAGCTATTGCCCCTTCTCAGCACTCAAGCCTTACCGTCTTCATACCAGTGGTGTCCTCTGAAGGGCAAACAGTATCACAGGAGACTCTGGACATCAAATCAAGACAATGAGATAAAGAGGTTGGTCCTAACTAGGAAGCATGACAATCCCATACCCAAATTCTAAATGTCTTGTAAAGAAAAAAATGTTAAAATCTCCTACAAGTTTTGATGATGGGAAGTGATGCCTTTGAGATGTTTCTCTGATACAGTTTCTAGAATGTCTGGAGGCACCAGATGCTCTTACACCCTCACTAGGGAAGCTTTAGGCCCTCACTCAGCCACCTTCCTCAACCACTCAGCCTCCTCGTCCTTTCTGGGGCTCTGGAGTCTGTTGGGCCCTTTATCCTACTTGGTTTGGTCCCAAAAAAAATATAAACACCACATTTGTTTATACAGTCTATACCTTGGGGGAAAGTTGGTAAGGATTCTGATTGGTTAAAAAAGGACCTACACTGTATTCCTAAATATGTACTAGACCCTAAGTTGTCAAATAAAACATCATGCATTTCTTTCCAAGGGATGCACTTTTCTTGGCTGTGAGGATGTGCTTTTTTATTCATTATAAATTATGTGTTGTAAAAAAAGTTATTTTCAGGGGAGAAAAGGCCAAATAAGTTATCAATGATTATAATTACAATGCATGCACAAAGTCATTCTTAGAAACTCTGATGCCCCCTCTAATTTTTCTTTTGGTGGCCATCTCATTATCAATGTAACAAACCACTCACAAACGGGGTGGCTTCAGACAACAATTTCCTCTCTCTCGTGATCTTATTGCTTGGCTTCCAGTGAGTGTGTGTGTGGTCAGCCGGTGTTGGAGTGGGGTCATCCTAGGGCTCTTCTGGGCCATCACAAAGCTTTCAATGAGCAATTACAAAGATGCTCCAAAAAACAGAAAACCAAATAGAAGATCTTGGCAAAGAAACAGAAGATATAAAGAGGAAACAAATGGAAATTTTAGAGCTGAAAAATCCAATAGCCAAAGAAAAAAACTCACTGGATGAGCACAAAAGCAAGCTGGAGAGGAGAGAGGAAACAATCAGTGAGCTCAAAGATAAAACAACAGAAAGTACCCAATTCGTACAACCAAAACAAAGTAGAGTAATAAAATAAATGAATAAAAAATAAAAATAAAAAAACCTTAGTCTCATATGTCTGTGTGTGAGACTATAATAAAAGAGCTAATATTCATGTTATTAGGATCCTGGAGAAGAAAGAAGGTGGGGCTGAAAAAGTATGTGAAGAAATAACGATTGAAGATTTTCCAAATTTGGCAAAAGTCTTAAAACCTACAGATTCAAGAAGCTGAGAGAATCCCAAACTGGAATAACACAAAGCAGTCTACACCAAGGTACATCACAGGCACATTTCTGAAAACTAAAGACAAAGAAAGTGGGCAGAGAGGAACAATACTTTATCTACAGAGAAAAAGCAGTTTGAATGACTGCAGATCTCTCATCACAATCCATGGGGCCAGAAGGAAGTGACACAATATGTCAAATGCTGAAAGAAAAGAACTACCAACCCAGAATTTAACATCCAGCAAAAATATCCTTCAGAAATTGAGGGGAAACCAGACCTTCTCGGATGGAGGAAAACTAAGAGAACTTGTCACCAACAAACCTACCCTAAAAGAACATCTAAAGGATGCTCTTGAAACAGAAGAGAAAGTATCAAAGAAAGAACACTAGAACATCAAGAAGGAAGAAAGAACAGGGAAAAAGTAAAAACATAGGTAAATATAACAGACTTACCTTGTCCTCTTAAGTTTTCTGAAAACAAATGTGTTGGTCCTCAGGTCCAAGATGGCTCATTCTTTCCCAGAAGGCAAATTGCACCAACTGCAGGGGTGATTCAATAAGCCAGTTGTTCACCTGAGGAGTCTCAGAGTGTGGTCCCTGCACCCCGCACATTAGCACTTCCTTGTTGAAAGGCTGGTTCCTAAGTTGCTCACTAAACTCTCTGATTCAGCAGTTCCAGAGGTGGGCCCCAGGACTCTGCATGTAAAGGTGGTACATACACTAAGCTTTGAAAAGTCCCCAGATCTAAGTTGACTTTTTGTTAATAAAGGGTCAAGCTCAGTCACTCAGTGTTAACTTCTGAGGAAGGTGAGAACAAAGTGTTTTGCAAATCCCTGGCTTTGGGTAATCCAGCACTGCAGGACTGGAACAAACTGCAAGGTATAAAAGTAATCAACACCCCACATGGGGTCAAGGTCACACACCTTTGCATGGTCACAGAAGGTTGTCCCAGGGAGTTTGGGCCCATTCATCTGTGCCTCAGCTTCTTCTGTAAAATGGGGTCAGCATCTGCCCTGCCTAACTCATCAGGTCAAGGTAAAGGGCAAAACAGGTGAGCTGTGAAAGGCTTGTAAATAATTCATTATTCTTACCCAGTGCAAATGTTTAATCTCCCTTAAAAAGGACCACCATGTGGCTCTTTTTTCTTTAAAATATAATATCTGTGCTCCTCACATAGTTCCAGAAAGGCAGGCATGGTTAAAATAAAATATAGGAGTTAATTCACCTGGCCTTTCCTCCAGGGTCCTGCTGATGGGTGCTGCAGCATGGAAGCAGACCCAGGCCCCTGGTGTCATTGGGTCCTGGCACTGGGAAGATGTTAGGACCCCCAGAATGCTGATAGCAGGTGCCGAGGGACTGCTGCAGGAGTCCCTACAGGTACCTTCTGCTCCCGAAGTCCCCAGCACTTGCCTCCCAGAGGATGCAGCCCTAGATCCTGTCCCCTTTTGCAGAATGGGGTAGCAGTGACACGTGACAGGTATCAAGGGCCTTGCAAAATGTTCTGTGATTTCGGTCTAACTGGGAAAGAGGTATGTAAATTGTCATGGAGATTGGCAGAGTGGGGGTGAGGAAGGGGACACAGTAAAGTGAAAAAAGGACAGGGAAGTGAAAGCCATCCAGCTGTAGGCAGGAGGTCAGGGATGGGTGTCAAAATCATTTTATAAACAAGTCTATCAACTCAACCTAAGATCAGCGATTACAGTTACCGCGCTGGTGCCGCCAGGCCTCAGGTGTGGGGCCGTGCCGGCCTCTGGTCGCCAAAGGGCTATGCCCAAAGCGCCGCCCGCCCAGGACCCGTGTCCGCCAAGCGCACCCCCCTCGGCTCCCCGCCTGGGCCCTGGAGGCGGCCCCGGCGAGGGTCGCGGTGGGGAGGCCACCCCCGTCGGGCGCGCACGTGCTGCGGGGCGGGCGGGTTCCTCCCCTGGTTCCTCCCCACTGAAGTCACGGACTTGGCGCTGCGTCCCGGCTGGCGCGCAAACGTGGCTTCGGCCAGAAAGAAAAAAAGTACACAATGTGTTTCTTGTTAGGGGCTCTCAAGCTGGAGCCTGGGGTTTTGCTTTTGGTGCCGCATTATAATATTAAGACGTAGGTCGATTCCGTGCAAGCCTGCCCTCGTCGCCGTCTGGAGGGGGCTGCGGCGGATTCCCACGGACGCCGGCGGACGCCAAGGAGGCCTGGGCGCTGCGCTCCGACGCGGGGAGGGCGAGGCGGCTGAGGGTCCCAGCTGGGGCCGGACCCCACGACGCGCGCCTCGGGGCGGCGTAGACTCGGCGACGCCAGCCCCGCGCCCGCCAGCTCGCGGGCGGCCCGGGATTGTTTTCCAAGACCTTATCTCTCGCTCAAGTTAATTTTCTTTTTTAATTTGGTGACCGGAACAAAAGTCACAGGAAAATCCTTTGTGAAAGCCAAGCGCGGCCACAAATCGGGGCCCTTCACAGCATTTGTAACTAAATATTTGCTGTGCTGGTAGTTAAATCGGCCCCTCCGCCGAACTTCCCAAACTTTGCTTTCTTTGAACGGAGCTGAAAGGTGATCTCCTTACAGGAAGATCAGACGGTTGAAAGCAATTGGATTTAGCACGGCATTTTTCCTGGTGCCCTTGAGATCCCTGGGCAAACAGGACCGCGCGCCGATCCTAGAAGGAATTAGGGCCGGATCGTGGTGGTGTGGGGGAAGGGATGACTGCTACGCCGTTGTGGTAGCTCAGGCGCGTTGTTAATGCAGTCACTAGCTTGTGCGTCAAGAAGTGGAGGAGCTTGGGCCGGTCTTAAAAAAAATACCCAAAGGGAGAAAAATAAACATCCCCGTGGTTTGCTTTCTGTGGCTCTGCTCCTTTCCTCCCCTCTAGTCGCCCCTATCTAAGGCTGTTTTAGACCCAAATTCGGTTATCTGGTTTCAGAGTAAGGGCCACCTCTTGCCAAGGTATTCAATAAACAAGTAAAGCAAAAACTTGAATCCTTATGTAATCCAGATGCTGTTTCCTCGAAAACCACAACAAACTCTGCTAACCCAGATAAGAGCATCGGGAACAGTTGTGCACCTCCCCCCAACCCCCTTCAGGGCCAGCAGAGGACATCCGTGTTCGGGATTTCTTCTCCAGGACAGCCGACAAGCAACTGCTGCTAACACTCTAAACTGCAGATGAGCGCCCTTGAGGGATCCGGATGCCATAAACTGTCCGGGAATGTTGGCATCTGGCTCTAAAAACGGAAGTTTCCCTAGAGATAAAGCCAGGACCGAAGCGGCGTCTGCGCCCGCAGGCTAACTTGGAAGTCTCTTGATGCGTCTTGATGTTCACAGAAGAAAAATGCAGCATTGGAAAGGGGCTGTGTCTGCCCGGCTTTGGAGTGGTAACGAGGACGCGGACGCGGGTCCGCGGGAGCGCAGAGGCTCGAAGCCACAGTCCCGGCTGCACTTCCTCCCGCCTTCCCTGGGGCGAAGGGGTGGAGAGGTCTGGAGAAATCTGATGTTCTTAGGGCAACCTCCAATAGTTCCGAGGAGAGGGGCGGGGGGCAGTGGGGGGTCCTTCAAAGGTATTTTTAGGAGTCCAGCACCAAAGTCATCCCCGAGAGGATCCAAAGGGATAAATAAATCTCGCCATCCACTAAGCCCTCTTCTCCCCATCCACCTTCCCTCGCGCCAGCCTCACCCTGAACGCCTCGGTTGCAAAACAAAGTAAAACCTTGTGCTTTGGTAACCTCTAAGCCCCAATATGCCTCTTTCTGCAAAAGGAAGATTTCTTTCTTCTTCCTCTCCCGGCTTTTTTCCTTCTGCCCCCGACCCTCCCTCCCCTGGCTTTCCTTCTCGGTCCTCCTTCCTTCCCCCAAATCGCTCGAAACTTAAGACGGGCGGCGGCTGCAGGTGCGCGCGGGCCGGGCGGCCGCGCCGGGGCGAGCCTGGGACCGCCGGGCCTCGCAGGCATTGATCAGCTGGGCGCGCGCGCTGAGTGACGGCGCGGTTGCCATGGCAGCCGCCTGAGCGGCGCCGCGAGGACAAGGCTGCAGGGCGGCGTGAATGGGCGGCGTCACGCGCCTGGCGCCAGAGAGTCTGCTCCGGAGCTCCGGCTCCGGCCCCGCCGCGGCCTGGCCCGCGCGCCGCCGCCGCCGCCGCCAATTCATCACCTGTCAGGGATCACTCGGGGGGTCACAGGCGGAATGGACACAGCTGTGAGAACAAAACCGGGGGGAAGAAAGGCGAGCGCTCCCAATTGCGCCAGATGTGCAGGGCGGATCTCGAGCCCCCCGCAGGCTCCTCCCGCCCCCGTTGCATCACGCGGGGATTGCACGGGCGGCCGCGGCCCGGCCGGAGCTGCTTCTGATTACCGCGAGGGGCCAGAGCGTGGGGAGCCGCCGGCCGGCTCGGGACGGAGACAGAGGGAATGAGCCCCGGAGCCCGGTCGGGGGAGCTTTAAGTGGAGGGCGTCCCGGCGGGTGAGCGGAGGCGACGGTGCCGCCACCCCCACCGGAAGCCCTTCACACCTTGCCACCACCCACGAATCTAGCAAATCCATGCCCCTTTCGGCAGCTGGGACCGTTTGAACTTTAGAGGCCTCAAATGCAAACCCACAGAGACACCAATTGACGGATTTTTCAATGCCTTTTAACCCACCCCGACAATGCTCCAGCACCATTTTCCCCACGAAAACACAATTTTTAAGGTAATTTCGTATTGGACTTCCTGAGACAGACATACTAGTAACGCAGGTATTTTTTTAGAAATCATTAACTTATACAGCCTCATAATCCCCTTAAAATGATCTTTAAAATGAATGTACAACTGGGTAGGTGCCAGTCGAATCGGATTCAACACAATCGAGCTGACTGGACTCTGACATGGCAGCTAAAGAAAGAAACACCAGAAAATGCTCACCATATTTAGCAGTTTTACTACATCAGGGTACAAAAATGATCATGGGAGAAGGCACTGCCTTGATCAACTTTGCAAGTGTGTAAAGCAGTACTGCACAAGGCTCATTACGAACCAGTCTGGCTGTTGGGATAATGAGGCTGGCACGAATGTTAACATACGGTGTCCTTGGAAAAAGCTAGGAATGCGTCAGTATCGCAGAGCCGCAATGTCCAAGAATCACAAGTAATAATTTGAGAATCCCAAAGATGTTTGTTTACGTTGGCTATTATTGTAAAATAGTCAAAGTATAACATCATGAACCAAAATAGTGTCAAAACAAAATCTGTTCCACTGTGGCATGTATGTGACAGAAACACATGCACACAAAGTACATCAAAAGGCTCGAACTGTGGGGGATTCGGGTGTTAAATCATTTCCAGACTTAATATCAGAGGAGAGGTTGTTAATCGAACACTGTCAGGAACGGAGTTGCAGGCGGCATTGGCAGGGCCAGACCCTCCACAGACTTCTCTGCTGGTCAGGAAACCATCCACCTCCGTCTCCAAACTGAAGTGGCTGGAATTTTTGAAAGTGCCACATCACCTCGGCACCACCAACTCTGCCTCCCTAAAGAGAAGCCCTGGGGCAGGCACATGGCTGCAGCTGGTGACAGGGACCTGCTGGCCCACCAGCTGAGGAATTCATCAATAGAAGGGAAAACTACTGATTCTCCATTATTTAGCCTTTCTTTTTCTTCTGCCCCTTCCTCTTTCTTACATGCAAAGGAGATGGAGATTGAGACAAAAGTAAGCAAGATACTTTCAACTACTACATTTTCTCGAAGTTTCTAGTTTATTGTTTTCTGGAAAAATAAAAGGCTCAAAGCACAACTAATTTATCCGTGGTCTTCAGTTGAATTAGGTGTTGAAGTAACTGAAAAGTATTTGAGTAAATAGCTGCACATTTTTTATTTAGACTACAGGAATGAGTTCTTAAAGATTTACAGCAAATTAAAAAAAAAAAAGAAAGAAAGAAAAAGGAAAAACCCTGAAGCTGTACTCGGGACCAGGACAGAGATTTCAAACTTCATATATGACAGAATGTTTTTTATATAATGTGAAGATGTCGATCAATGGCTAGGGCTGCCATAAAGCTTTAAAAATACTGTAAGTGCTGGAATGTGACACCAGCAATCACTATTTCTGCATAATTAATCACATTCTTTTGCCACCTACACTGTAAGGCACAGACCTGCAGCCTCTCAAGGGCAGTGTATGTAAATAAGCTTCAATATGCAAATTTCCCTAATGATTTCCGATTAATAGGATCATTATAATAACCCTGCCCTGTTCTGGAAAAGGAATTCTGAAAGCGTCCTGCCTCTGGTCGGTCTCCTTTGCAATCGGCACGATTTCCAGTAAGTACTCAGTTTACAATACTGCTTCCCGCGTTGCTCGCGGTGCCAGATCCCACACAACCTGTCGGTGAATGCGTGCGTGGGTGTTTTGGTTTGGGGTTTTGTTTTGGTTTTTTTACATAGCTTACCCTTGTCTTAGAGACCGAATTCACTCTACAAATGTCACTTGTCAATGGCAAACTTATTTGCCTTATCACTTTCTTCAGAAGTGCTATTTTGATGACATTCCGTCGGTCACCGTGGACGGTGGCTTTCCCTCTACCGTGAAGACCTTGCTCCTGTCGCTGTGATTCGGGGCTGCTGAAAGCTCCGAGGTGTTGCAAGCTTGTCGGGGGACACCCTAGGGCGAGGGTCCTGCCTGGACATTGAAATCAGAATTAAGATTCACATTAGGCTTCCCGGAGTCACCCGCCAGCCTCTCCACTCTGGCTTCCTCCCCTCCTCTCGCGTCCGGGTCCGCTCCCCTCCCGACCCCTCCGCTCGCGTCCGCCCGGCGCGCCCCACGCTTACTGTACTCTATTTACCACCCCAGCTGGGCTGGCGCCCGCCCCGCCCAACCCCCGAGGATTGGCTGCGAACGCGGAAGGACCGAGAGCTCGCCCCGCGCCCGCGCTCACCAATAGGACTGCCCGTACGGTCTGATGGACGTGCCGCCTTCCACCAATGGAAATGCAGGGAAACCGGATCGTGTGGCCCCGGCTAGTGCGGATAAAAGCCGCCCCGCCGAGCTCCCGGCTTCATTCTGAGCCGATCCCAGTGCTGAGCGTAGGAAGCTACGCAGGCGGCGGCAGCGGCGGCGGCCTGAGCTCCAGGACAGCTCGCTCCCTCCGGGAATCTCCTTCCCCGTGGTCAGCATGAAAGCCTTCAGTCCAGTGAGGTCCGTTAGGAAAAACAGCCTTTCGGACCACAGCCTGGGCATCTCCCGGAGCAAGACCCCGGTGGACGACCCGATGAGCCTGCTGTACAACATGAACGACTGCTACTCTAAGCTGAAGGAGCTGGTGCCCAGCATCCCCCAGAACAAGAAGGTGAGCAAGATGGAGATCCTGCAGCACGTCATAGACTACATCTTGGACCTGCAGATCGCCCTGGACTCGCACCCCACTATTGTGAGCCTGCACCACCAGCGACCCGGGCAGAGCCAGGCGTCCAGGACGCCGCTGACCACCCTGAACACGGACATCAGCATCCTGTCCTTGCAGGTAAGACCTCCTCCCGCCTTTGCCCGCGGCCGCGCACCTCTGCGATCGCCTGGGCTGCCAGAAGCTGACCTGTTGTCGAGACGCTGAGGTCGTGATTTACAGATTGAGCTCATTAACTTTAGTTTTGAACAAATCTGTAGATGGAGTAGTGCGTGAAATTGCTAAGTTCCGACGCGTTAATTCATCTATCTTTGAGTGAATTGTTGCATGGACGTGTTTAATGAAACTTGCTGTTCTACTTTTCTAAAAAGAGAAAGCGACCCATTCTCTGTAAGATTGTCTAACACCGGGCCTTTTATTCCCTTTCTTTCGCAGGCTTCTGAATTCCCTTCTGAGTTAATGTCAAATGACAGCAAAGCGCTCTGTGGCTGAAGAAATGGTGAGTGTTGGCTTGTGCCTTTGATAAACTGCCTCTTGGAGTGTGTGTGCGCGTGTGTTTGTCCATTTGTATATGCGGGTACTTGAGTATCTGTAAAGTGTTTAGTAAATGAACGTGTACCTTGATGTATTGCGCGAGTTACATTGTCTACACGTACAGGACCCGAAGAGGTTTCTAGCCTCTCTAACTCAAGATTCCAAAAAAAAAAAAAAAAAAAAGCCGATTACTTACTATGAAGGTAGCGGAGGAAAATGTGTATTGGCTTCTGTCACGCATGTAATACCCTGGTTGGTTTCTACTATTACTGCGGTGCTATGAGGTACTAACCTCCATATAATTAACCTTATCGCTACAAATTCCATTGGGATCCTCCTTCCCTAAAACTGTAGCCCTCCGGGATTCAGCTAGTCAAGCTTTGCTACCCTGTGCTCAGCCCCTGTGATGTGGGATGCCGACTTCCCTATCTGTTAACTAAAGGACTGTTTCCAATCAAATAATTGTTACAAGCAGCAGACTGGCGCCTGTGAGCGCTGCCGTTGGAGATCCAAATAGGAGATTGTGTTGGGAAGTTTTTCCCTTGAGTCTCTGCTGTTTTACTGTTTAATTTTCGCTGCCGAGGCCGAGTGCGTGTGTTGCATCTGGACGCCAGGGTTTGCCCAATCTCTGAGTGTTTGGTTAAATGTTCAAACTGCGGCTCCCTCCTGGCGCCAGTCTGCCGCCTCTGCCCTTAGGCTACATTCTCCTGAACACGCCTCTCTCTCCCAATCTTTTGCAGGTGTTCATGACTTTTTTTTTCCCCTTTGCACAACAACAAATCCACAGGATCTTTAAGGCGCTGAACTTACTTTTCAACCATTTCACAAGGAGGACAAGCTGAATGGACCTTTTTAAAAAATGGAAGGAAAGCTAGGAATGATCATCTTCCCCAGGGTGTGTTCTCTGACCTGGACTGTGAAATTAGTTATTTATGAAAAAGACTTTTAAAATGCCCTTTCTGCAGTTGGAAGGTTTTCTTTATATACTATTCCCAGCATGGGGAGCGAAAAATGTTAAAATCACAAGGAATTGCCCAATTTAAGCAGACTTTGCCTTTTTTCAAAGGTGGAGCGTGAATACCAGAAGGATCCAGTATTCAGTTACTTTAAATGAAGTCTTTTGGTCAGAAATTACCTTTTTGACGCAAGCCTACTGAATGCTGTGTATATATTTATATAAATATATATATATATATATATTGAGTGAAACCTTGTGAACTCTTTAATTAGAGTTTTCTTGTATAGTGGCAGAGATGTACATTTCTGCAAAGTGTAATGATGTACTTACTCATGCTAAACTTTTTATAAAAGTTTAGTTGTAAACTTAAGCCTTTTATACAAAATAAATCAAGTGTGTTTATTGAATGGTGATTGCCTGCTTTATTTCAGAGGACCAGTGCTTTGATTTTTATTATGCGATGTTACAACTGAACCCAAATAAATACAAGTTCAAATTTATGTAGACTGTTTAAGATTATAATAAAACATGTCTGAAGTCAATACCTGAATTCTGAATGATTTTTAAGATTTCTCTCTCTCGTAATCTCTCCTGCCATTTAATTCAACCCCTTCTTCATCCCTTCCACCACCCGCTAAGCCTTGGAATTTGTGTGCAAAGGAACTCACCAGATATGTGGTCAGGGCTAGGGGGCAAAGGGCTGCTTCTAGCTTCTTAGGAGACCTGAGGGGGACTGGGGAGGCTATAAACAATCTTAGTTCCTCAGGGAAAAATTAGTTCTGTGTCTTGGGGCTGAGTTTCAAACTAAGGAGTTGCTGTGGCTCCTGAGAGACCTTCAAAATAAATGTGGAGTCTGGAGTTGGAAGGTTTTTTCATTACCCATCTGGGTAAGTGTTACAACACACTTGGAGTAAATGAAATGCTTGTTAATCAGAAAAGAAAAGGCTCCATAGAATTCCAAACATGATTAAGATTTAGGGGCAGGGCAAAAAGGCGCCTCGGGGTGACTGCTTACCCCTGGGAATGAAGCTGTAGTGGGGCTTGAGCGATTGGCCTGTACCCCCACCTGTAGTTCACCCAGGCTCTCAGAGCCAGGGTTTGGACTGGGCCCACTTTCCAAGGCAGGTGGCTATTAAATTGCCCTTCACCCTTGACTGCTCCCATGGGCTGCCCCGGGAAAGGAAAAGGGGGAGGGAAAGGAGAAAAGCCTTTCAAGTCACAGGGAAAGTATCAGCAAGCTATTTCCTTAGCAGCCCTCCGGTGGCAAAATATGGACTTTAAAATACATAGTATAAAGTCGTGTCTAAAATGTATATGCACATATACTTTCAAAAGCAACCACTCTAGGTGTGAGGGACCTGGGGTGGGAGGTTCTGGAAGGCTGGCCTGAGGTGGCCGGAACTGGGGAAGGCGGGGGAGGGTGGCCATCTCACCTGGGGCCTGCTCTCAGGCCCACGGAGCAGGTGTTTGGGTGGTGTCTCCGAGTCTGCCCCGGCGGTGGCAGCACTTCCAGCCCCGACGCAGAATCAATCCAGCACCGCTCAGCGGGCTGGGTGGAGAGGTGAGGTCGGCTTGGCCAAACCTTGCCGATCCTGCGTCCGGCTAGCTCGAGACCCTCCTTCACCGGGGCGGGGGTCGTAGGGTGGCCTGGGTGGCTTCTGTGCTCAGAGGTGGGCACGTTCTTTGCGCTGGGCGCAGGACCTAGGGCCGTCGTCGTTGTTGATAACCATACACCGGAGAAGCAGGCTCTAGCAAGAGGCACCCGGCTGGAGCGGGTCATCCCGACGCAGACCACCCTTCGGACCTGTCGCCTGACGTCCGGACGCCTATCGACTGCTGGGACCCGGCGCGGCGAGGGCGGGAAGTGCAGGACAGGTCCTTTCCTCCGGGGGAGCGCCGGCGGGGGCGCAGACGCGCTGTGGCTACGATTGTGCTCAGCTCGGCTGGGCCAGGGCATCTGCCCGGACGGGGACGGTCATATGCAAGGGCTCCTTGGCTTTCCCGGGAAGCCGTGCGGCCGGGGTGGGCCCTTTCGAGCACCTACACAGCCTCTGGGGGCCGGGGACTGTTTGCAACGTTCGGATGACGCCCCAGAGTGCTGCCCCGTCCAGGAAAAGCGGCACCTGCGGAGGCAGGGTGCCCTTGCCTGTCCGGCCGGTGGAGGCCGGGCGCCACCTGCTGGCCGGAGGGAGGAAGGCAGTGACTCATGAGCGAGGTCCTCTTGTGCCGGGAGGCTTGGGCACTAGGAGCCGAAGGGCGAGCTTTCAGCTGCTGCACTGGAGAGGGGAACGGCAGGGAGAGAGAACCTTTTGAAAATAAGCCCTGATTCCATGACAGATTACTTCTCTAGCATGTTTACAGTCGTTTCCACAGGTGATCCTTATTTCGCCTTTGCTACATAACTTATAATCGCCTTTTGCTACATAGTATCTACCACCAACTCTACTCTCAGGTGCTGTTCTGGATTTTAATACAAGTATCAGACATGATCCCTGGCCTCAAAGAGATTATAACTGGATTGCAACAACAACAAGAAAAAAAGAATTTTGAGATAAAATTAAGGCCAGAACCTTTCCCCTTGTCTTACCTCAAGGTTTTTAATTATATTTCATTTTTCCAAACTGCTTAAATAACGTTAATGAGGACCTCCAAAGTTCTGTTAAAGGAGTAAGGGGTGGGAGCAGACACCCTTCCCTTAATCCAGAATTTCATGAGAATGGGTCAAACCTTCTCTATTATGCATGACCTGACTCTCGGATTTTGTTGTAACATAGTTTTTATCTAATTTAGGAAGAACCCTTCAATTGTTAGGTGGAGATTTTTTTTTTAATTTTAAATAATTTGGGGGTGAATTTGGTTTAATAGTTTTACTCATGTTGATAAATTTACTGCTGATAGAATAATTGATTTTTTTCCAGAGTAGTACAATGATTTTTCTAATGTGAACTAGCCTTGTGTTTCTGCAGTAAATCCTTACTTGAACATGATGTATTACTACTTTTTATATGCACTCTTACAATCTGACAGCCAATATTTTATTTGGAATTTCTGAGAATGAAATGGAGCTGTGGTTTCTCTTCTTGCACTATCTTTATCTGGTTTTGGAATCCAGGTCAAACTAACCTCAAACAATAAATGTGCAGGTCAGTTTACATTTAATTTCAGTTACCAAAGCCATGGATAAGTCCTCAGAGCTAGGCAAACATGTGGTCTCTCCATTCTACAGAAACTGGACTCAAGAGATGTGGTGTGAGTGACCGGAGCACATGGTGGTTCAGCCTTTTCCTGGAGTGGAGAAGGGGCTTCTGAGGACAAAGATGTGGGATTTAATAGGAAATAGCATTCTTGTCAATAAAAGGCTGTTTCATGGAGCTTTTAAAAAAAATTCCAGGATAATAATTTATAGGGCTCGCCACTATGTGGGTGCATGGCTACAGGACTTCCCGAATCCCTTTCAGCCTGACGCACCCCACACCCTTCCACTGCCTGGCATGCTCTGCTCCTGGAAGGGTGCGCCAGGCTCAGTGTCATCCTGGATGCTGGTTCTGCTGAGGCTCTGAACGTGTATTTCCTCATAAAGACAATCTAAGGCAGAGGCAGCAGGGTTTGTTGAGAAGCGTAAGAGTGGGTATTTTGCTTGGTGCAGGTACTGAAGTGCTACAGGGCGTGCCCACCCAGGACTGCGAGAATGCCAGGGAACTCTACAGAGGACCCAGGCAGGGACTGACAACCGGCGGGGGCATGCATGCTCTGCAGCAATGTGGGTGAGGGTGCCTTTCTCAGTAAATTAGGGGTATTGGCCCAACAGGAATTGGAGACACATTTTGACATTTGACAATGGTGAAGCCAGACACTGGAAGTGAGACCACCATGCAGGAGCTTTGAAAGCCTGTGTCTCAAAGTATAAACTAGAAAAAAAAAAACCTCACTGCCCAGGAAGATCATAAAGAGTCCTGTCTGTCAGCCTCAGCTCAGGGTAGGAAAGAAACAGCTCCCTTGAAAATTCATAGCCATGGGTCTGCCTGCATGGGCACTGGAGGCTCAGCTAGATATTACTAGGTTAGTCTGAAAAATTTTAAGGCCGATAAATTAACATAAAATAGGTTCCTGGCTAGTGATGCCCCTGGGCATTTGGCAGTAGCAGATACAGAACTTCTCTGGACAGAGAAGTCCTCAACACCTACTATACAAAATTCTCACGTGTAATGGGTTGGTGAAAGTTAGCTTAACAATTTGAAACATTTTTAAACCTCTGGAAAACAATCTACCAGGAGAGAAAATATCAGTAGATACAATGAAGAGAAAGATTAAAACCAAATAACTATAAAGGCTGTGAAGTAAGGATAACTAAAATGATTTAAAATATGAAGGAACTAACTGAAAACAAGAAAATCACAAGATACAGTTATTGAGATTGAAAACTCAGTGAAAAGGTTAAAACCCAGAATAAAAACTACTAAATCATTTCTATGCACTAACAATGAACAATCTGAAAGAAAATTAAGAAAATAATTCCATTTACAACAGCTACAAAAATAATAAAATACTTAGGAATTAACCAAGGAAGTAAAAGACTTTTATATTGAAAACTACAAAGCATTACTGAAAGAAATTCAGACATAATTAATGGAAGGACATCCCGCACTCATGAATTGGAGAACTTAATATTGTTAAAATATTGATACCATACAAAGCAATCTACAGATTCAATGCAATCCCTGTCAAAATCCTAATGATTTCTTTTGCAGAAAAACACATCTTGAAATTCACATGACACCTAAGGCACCCTGAATAGCTAAAACAATCTTGAAGAACAAAGTTGGAGAGCTTATGGTTCTTGATTTCAAAAATTACTATAAAGCTACAGTAATCAAAACAGTGTGGTGTCAGTATAAGGACAAATATAATGTCCAGTGGAGTACACTATAGAACCCTAAAACTAAACCTTCACATATGTGGTCAAATGATTTTTTTTTTTCACTGCTGAATTTTTTTTTTTTTTTGAGAGGGCATCTCTCATATTTATTGATCAAATGGTTGTTAACAACAATAAAATTCTGTATAGGGGATTCAATGCTCAAATGATTTTTAACAAGTATACCAAGACCATTTGATAAAGAAATGATACTCTTTTTAACAAATGGCACTGGGAAAACTAGTCACATGCAATAGAATTAAGGTGGACCCTTCCCTAACACCATATACAAAAATTAATTCAAATTACACCAAAGACCTAAATGTAAGAGTTAAAACTCTAAAACTCTTAGAAGAAAACATGGCCTGAACTTCATGACGTTTGGCAATGATTTCTTGAATATGACACCAGAGGCATAGACAACAAAAATAAAAATAGACAAGCTTGATTTTATGAAAATCTAAAATTTTGTGCATCAACAGATACTATCAACAAAGTAAAAAGGCAACCTACAAATGGGAGAAAATACATCCAATAAGGGATTAATATCCAGAATATAGAGAGAACTCCTAAAATTCAATCAAAAAAACCTAACAACCGAATTCAAAGATGGGCAAAGGACTGGAATAGACATCTCTCCAAAGAAAATTTAGGAATGGCTAATAAAACATGAAAATATGATCTACATCACTAGGGAAATGCAAATCAAAACCACAGTGAGATACCACCTCACACCCATTAGGATGGCTATTAACAAGAAGCAGAAAATAGTAACTTTTGGGGAGGATGTGGAGAAGTTGGAACTCGGCACATTGTTAGTGAGAATGTGAAATAATACAGTGGAAAATACATCCCATGCTCATGAATTGTGGAAATTCATGCAATTTCCTGTGGAAAATATTAAAGGCAGCTCCTCAAAAAATTAAAAAATAGAATTACCGAATCTCCTAAAATTCTACTTTCAGGTGTATACCCAAAAACATTGAAACAGGGCCTCAAAGAGATATTTGTGTGCCCATATCCACAGCAGAATTATTCACAATAGCTAAAAATGGAAGCTAAAATAAGGAAGCATGTATCCTCCAACAGATGAATGGATAAACAAAATATAGCATATACATACAATGGAACATTATTCAGTCTTAAAAAGAAGAGAAGATTTGACATATGCTACAACATGGGTGAACCTGGAAGACATTCTGCTAAGTAAAATATAGGAAGACAAGTACTGACTGATTGCACTTAGGTGCAGTGCTTGGCGTAGTCAAAATCGAAAAGTAAAAGGGTGGCTGCCAGGGCCTGCGGGGAGAAGGGAAGAAGGAGGCACTGTCATTGGTGTAAAGACGCAGAGGCGCAAAGATGAAGAGAGCTCTGGGGGGGAGGGGGGGGCGGTTGCCCAGCAGTGTGAGTGCACTTAGTGCCGCTGAACTGCACACTTAGGAATAGTTAAGAGGGTAGGTAAGTTTTATGTTATGTGTATTTCACTACAATAAAAAATGTTTCTAAGCTACTAGAGAGAAAATTCATGAAGTGGGAGACAGATCTGAGGAAATAACCCAGAGAATAGCCCCGAGAGATACAGAGATCCTATATACAAAATCAAAGGAGGAGACAGGATAGAGGGAGAGGTCCAACATGCAGGCTGATGTAACTGAAGGTTTTGGCGATAGAGGGGAGTGCATCACAGAGGCTACCACTGACTCTTTAACATCCGACAGGTCTAAATGTTAGACAAGCCTTCAGTTGCGCTGATAGGCCACACACATATATCCTAAAAACTGGGAAGAATAAGTTCAACAACACAAGGCAAAGAATTCACAGGTAAAGTAAAACAATGGCCTTTAAACATACAAAAAGATGGCTAGTTTCATTCGGAAGAAGAAAAGTGTAAATGGAAACCATGTGAGATACTGATTCTCACCCAGCAGATGAACAAAAGTCCACAAGCAACAATATATGCTGTTGACAAGACTTGGGGGGAGACAAGCTTGTACATTGTTCATGATAAAATAGCCCAGCCTGTATGCAGACAAATTGGACAGCATCTAGCAAAACGTGTATTTCCTCCTCACCCAGCTCCCACTCCTAGGAGTCTATCGCAAAGTTACACTGGCAAAAGATGGAACGATTTTCTCCAAGTTAATCTATTTGGCATTATTTTTAATAGTAAAAAAAAAACGATTATAAACAACCCATCAGTAAATGTCCATCAGTGAGGGACTAGAAAATCCGTAGGACAGTACACTGCGGGGAGGAAGCGCTATAGGTGCGATGTGGGCTTCCAAGATGTAATGTCAAGCGGAGAGGTTAGCAGAGCAGTGCGAGTGGCAGGCCAACATTTGTGTCAGAAGGAAAGTGTAAAATACACATAGAGATTCACATTTGTTTATGTTTCCAGAGAAGTGAGAGACTAGACCAAAAATCACTTAAAATGGTTGTCAATGAGGGAGGCACAGAAAGGGGAGAAGATGATGTAAACATGATGCTTCTGAATTATCTTGTTATATTGCTTTGACTTGGGATATGTAAATGTTTTTTAAAAATTAAAACAGCCACATATAAATTTTTTAAATAATGGAAACAAATTCATCTAATTCTATGTTGATGACATACCCACACAGAGAAAAGAATTGCCCCAGTTGACTGTAGAACACAGTAGCTTGATTATACATTCCCGGTGGTTACGTTCTAAGGACAAAGAACTACAACGAAATCATAAACTTCATTTAGTTGCCATACTATTGGTAATAGTATCAACATTGTTATAGTTAAGCTATTAAATGTATAGTGTAAGATAAGTAAAGAAGTAATTATAATGTTACTAGGAACTAAGATTTCAGTGTAAGAGAAATGAGGTACATATATAAAGTTAAATAAGTAAAAGCCCAGAAATCTTATATTTGAACTGAAAATGTCCATTTAGACTCATTTTTTCCTCTAAAAAATTTTTTTGCCCCAGCTTTCCACTGAAAATGCCTCGCAGCAAAGTGGCAGGAATCAGCACCTTCTACCAGTCTGTATTCTCTAGCACCGTTAGCCACTGAAAGGAACCAGAGTTCTTTGGAGAAAGGGCTGATTCCTAGGCTGGGACAGCAAGTAAAAGTAAAAAGAAAGAGACAAAAAATAAAACTAAACTCTGGATCCCAGTGGAGGTTTCTAGGGCATCAAATCATTCAAAAAAATGGATAAGCAAAAGGAAATAATAAAACATTTATTCTGCCTTTCCAGTAGAGCTGTATTTCAGATAACTGCACGAGAAAGACAAAATCAGAAAGCCCCCATTTGCAGTCCCAAACATAACAACGAATGTGATGACAAATGTAGTAGCACCTATACGATTACTAAGGTAGTTACTGACTCAGTCAACCATTGAGGTTGAGCAGAATTTAGCAGAACCATTAGGTGGAAGGTCGATGGGGAATGTTAAAATGAAATGATCAGGTTCTTTTTAAGAAAATAATTTACTTCTCACTAAAATTCAGGACAGCTATTAGGTGTCACCTACTAAGTGTGCTACAATCAGCAGTCACAGCATCACTCGTGCAGTATTTTAGGAAAAAGAATTGTCACAACCCAATATGAACTAACATAAAGCCTTTAGATCAAACTTCTTGTCTATGGGGAACAGATGAGAGGAAGCAAAATGACACCCCACAGAAGCAGTCGGACAAGCCCAGCATGGGGACTTTCTACAGGACAACTGACCCAGCTTTGCCAACATGCCAGGGGGGTGGGGGTGGGGAGAGAGCTGTCCTTCATTAAGACAACTTAAAGGGACATAAGAAATGTACCAGCCAAAAACAATGAATGGGCCTTGTTTGGACTGCTAAACTCCGAAAGGACAATCAGCTTACAGCTGGAGAAATTGGATTGAGAACTGGATACTTCTGAAGAATTAGTTCTGTTAGATATGAAGTTAGTATTGTGTTACATAGGAAAACGACCCTGCTTTTTAAGATGCATAATGAAGTATTTACAGGTGGTGAGACATGATGTCTAGTGTTTGCTTCAAAACACTCCAGAAGAAGTCAAAGGGGGCAAGGACGGATGATACAGGCACAGCAAAATGCTGCTGTGTCAGCCCAGGGACAGGCTCATGGCCATTCTTTGTGTTTGGAAATGTTCACGATAAGTAGGTTAGAAAAAAACAGTGCTGTGTCTACCCTGGCATGTAGACTGCCTGGGAAGCTTTCTCGCAGGTTCTGCCTCCTGCCATGTTGCCTGGTATTCTGTTCTTGTCCTCAAGATTTTCCGCGATGGAGAACAACTGAAACCTCCTTTCTTACCTGGCTCAGCTGCCTTTGCACCCGCTGAGACAAGACGCTGCTCTGGGTACACAAGGACGCCCATTATGGGTGTCACCATTTGGCAGCAAAGACAAACTCTACAAGGTCTAGAAATGTTCTCTTGTCCTTTCCTCATCTCCCCACTGTCACAAGCAGAAGAGAACAGTATGTACATTTCCACGTGCATGATTATGCCATCCTTTTAGAATATGATCTTAGTTTTAAATAAGTTTCCACCTAGAGTAAATGCTGTGAATTTTATTTTACAAATATAGTCTTCTAAATAAGTTCCATCAGTCCTGGAAGAAAGTTCTAAAACTCACACATTCCTTCAAACATTTTATGTCTCTGAAAATCCTATCGAAGCACCACAAGCAAGGAAAAACGAAAGGCCATTCTTAATGTTCTAATTTTATCAGATTTTGCTAAAGTCTCCCAGGGAAAAAAATGCTCATTAAAAAAACGTCAACTGAAAATTTAATCCTCAAAGTAAAATATTTAAGGGAGTGAAAAATCTCAAATTTCAATTTAATCCAAACTAGTTGAGTCAATCCAATCTTAGAATGTCTTGACTAGGAAAGGTATTTTGGTACAAGTTTGTCAAGCCCTGGTTTTGTTTGTACCTGACAATGATGTCAGAGAATCATTCCAAAATACGTATGTGCCTTCAGGTACTAGCCCCATAAACTCCGTTTGATGAAGGAGCAAGTCCAAATCATATCAGGACACACGATAATGGGGCAGGCCATGTTCTGCTGATTATTTTTGTCTGGTGTTCTATTTCTATGAGAAAAAATACTCCCCCCTAGTAAGCTGCTTCTGCTAAACAAGGAGACACTTCCTTCCAAAGAACAATCTCTGATGTGTCAACGGGGTTACATTTAGTTATAATTTGTTGATTCTACAAACATTGGATGCCTACTATGTGCTAGACATTGTTCTAGGGCTGTAGGCACAGCCAACCAGACAGGCAAAGCCCCCAGCCCAGCAGAGCTTGAGCTCCAGCAGTGAGAGAGAGACCATACACAAGTAAGTTTTATTATATATGAAAATGATAAGAGCTACGAAGAAAAATAAAGCAGGGCAAGGCTGGGAGGCTGCAAGGAGAGGCAGGAATTGAGTTAGTCACTGTCTCTCATCTCCAAGCCCAGTAGTGTGGGCTCTGTAGGCAGGTGGCCTCTGGGTTCAGATGGCCAATAGCAGGTGAGAGAGGGCTGTCCTCCAGCTCAGAGAGCCCACCACCAGTCAGGGGAGGGGCATCCCCTCCTCACAGCTTCTGAATGTTAATCATTCCAACGCCTGCTGTGTCCTCAGCCCAGAGCTGGAAATCCTTCTTCACTCACTACACTCATAATACCTTAGAGCTCTTTTTCCACTTTTTCAGTTACCTAGTTAACATTTTCTACCTACTTAACAATTTCATTCTCTCTGCTGAAGCTCCTGGTTGGACCCTAACTGGCCCATTAGGCCTTCCACCCCTGAACCTCTCCTGTCTGATGGGAGACCCGTGCTGCTCAGAGGAGAAACTCCCACAGCTCACCAAGTCTAGGATTTAAAATAGAGTTTAGTTAGTCCCAGTTCTATATTGCTGCACAACAAAGTATCCCAAAACTTAGCTTAAGACAAAAAATATTTATTGCCCTGCATGGTTCCTGAGGCTCAGGCACCGGGAGTGGCTTAACTGGGTGGTTCAGGCTCAAGTCCTGGCCACACTGGAGAATCCACTTTCAAACTCACTCACATAGTTGCAGGCCAGGCCTCTGTTCCTCACCTGCTCTTGACCAGAGGTCTTAAGTTTCTTGGGACATAGACCTCTCCATAGGGCTGCTCATCATATGACAGCTGGCTTTCCCCAGAGTGAGGCAGACAGAATGTCTAAGCCCAAAGCTGCAGTCTTGTATAGCCTAATCTCAGAGGTGACATACCACCACTGTCACACAGGACGACCCTGGTCTGATGGGAGGGGACCATAGGGTGTGGGTGTGACCACCAGAGGTGGAGCCATCTGGGATCATCTTGGACTGGCGACACAAGGTCTTTTTATGAAAAACTTTGGGTTGTGGGGTGGGCTGGGATCAGGGCAAGCCGGGTGTCCTGACTCCTTTGCTGCTGGTAAAAATCAAGAGACCCCATAATCTGAGCAGGACAATAACCCATCAGTCCTACAGGCAGAAAGTAGCTGACTTTCCGCTGCAGGCGCCACTTCAGAAGCTCACTGGAGACATTGGGTAGAATGGCAGGGATAATTGTGGCCATGCAACTCCTCCAGGCATATCTTGCTTTGTCACTAAAACTCAGTTCAGGAATTATGCTGGCGTTTCCTCCAGCTGCTGAGATATCTAGATGTCACTGGTTTACAGATGTTTTTTTTTAGTTAGAGCCAATATATTTTGAACTTATTAACTAGACCACAATTAACTTGATTTTTTTTTAACTAAGAAAAGAATAGCATGATAAGTAACCAGTTATCACAGAACATCATAATTCATTAGATCATTTTACTTTTCCTAAATATTATTCCCAGCTGATTAAATACCTGGCTATAAGAAGAACCTTCAACTGTGGTAAGTAACATTTCCACTTCTAAAATGGCAGGAATCATTTTGACATGTCTGGGAGACTAGACAGACAGACAGACAGACAATGATAGATAGATAGATAGATAGATAGATAGATAGATAGATAGATAGATAGATAGATAGATAGATAGATAACCATACTATTAAAGATTTTTGGACTTGAAATGATTATTCTAATAATAAATCGAGTGACAAGATACAACAGCTGAGGTTAAAATTCAGGAGTCCTTCCCTCCCTCCTGCCCAGCTGTATGTATGCAGCTTGTCTGGGGGAAATATTTTAATTACTGGAAACATATAATACACAATTGATAGTATTCTCCAATCTCACCACTCAGAGTGATACTATTCAAGCCCAAGGGATTGGTCAAAGTAGATAAAGGAACCAAAGTTACGGAAATGTTGAAAGTGACCTTTGGGCCATTTCCACACATACATACATGGGAAGTTGATAGCTTTTATGTAGCATCTAGATAGTAAAGACAAGGGACTTCAATCCTAAATGTTATGTTGATATGCAATCTGAAAATAGTATATATCGAAGATTTTTATATATTTCAACATTTTCTGTGTAAGAACTTTACATTCTTAGTTATAGGCAAAGGCCCAAGTTTTCTGAGATTTCAAAGCCAAATCAGTGAAATAGAAGGGGAAGAAAAAAAAACTCTTATTGGAAGCCATATGCAAGAGAGAGATGGTGACAGTGTCTGAAAAGAAAGCCATTTCTATTTTTTACATCTTTTTCACTATAGTAAGGGTGTAAATTTTAACTGACATTTTCCAAGTAAAAATCATTCTGGGAAAAAAATGGCAGTGATTACATACCAAAAGTACCTTGAAGGCTTCAATGCTGAGAGAAAAATACCTACTTGATTTCAAATATTTTCAACCCAGACAGTCTCTTGCCCCACACTGACCTCACGGACCTGTGTGGAGGAACCCAGGGCTGAGGTGAAGCCTGCAGAGAGGAGGGCACCTTGCCCTTGATGCAGTCACGCCCAGGGGACTGGGGACAAGCCCTTGCACTGGCTCGTCTTAGTCTCGCCAGAAGCCGAGTGAGGGACCCTTTCAGCTCCCCGTGCTGTCTGTCATTCTTCTCCTGCCCTAGATAAATGGTTCTCTAAGGTCAGGCTGGGATGCCAGCAGAGTTACTCTCCTACATCTTCGTCATTTTCTGCCACCATGGTATCATAGGACAGTGTCCATTTTCCTTATCCCTGTAGTGATCTGTGGCCATTTGGATTTTCTAAAAATGCCTACAGAAATATTTCTGGTCCCACATGCTCTTCTAGAACATTGCCACTCTGAGGACAAGCTGTGGAGGCTGTCTCCAGACTCTGAACCTGGGCTGGACTATGTGAGTGCAGCAGAAGGGACACTGAATTCCAAGGCTCAGTCATAAAAGGTGATACAACTTCTGTCTGGTTCTCTCCCTCTCTATCTCAGGACATTCACTCTTGGTATAGAGCTGCCATTTTATGAGGAAGCCCAAGCTGCAGAGAGAGACCATGTGTACGGGTTGCCACCAACAGTTGCCATGCCAAGGTCACCCATCGGACTTGCAAAGACTTTGAGATGCCGTCAGCGCCCCCCACCATCTGACCACAACTGCATGCAAGACCCTGAAGAACAACACCTGGCTGAGCCCAGTCAACCCCAGGACTATAAGAAAGATACTTATTTAAGATATATATATATATATTTGTAGTTGTTTAATACCATTCGGTTTGAGGTGATTTCTTGCATAGCAATTGATAACCTGCACATGTTCAAAAGGTAAGGTAGCACACGGTTTAACAGTTGTAACCTTCAAATATTTTTGTTTGTATAATCTCCTGAGAGGATTTTGAAAAACCATATATCTACTCACACATTTTTAAGATGCCATCTAAAATTTGTGTTACATGTTTAAATGGCTGCAAAATAGAATTTCACACAAAATTGTTACATTATTATCTTAAATTAATTCACTGGAATATCAGTGCAATTTGATAGCCATGATCACCCATATTTAATAAGATACAAGAACCATTTCTTCTTTGAGAGAAGAAATTTTCACACTGTTTCTTTTTCTCACTGAACTAGAGTTTCTATTCCACTCCCGCACAAAATTTTATTCTTGTAATAAAATGTAATATGTTTGCATTTAAGAATCATTTATCACCCTATTATGCCTTCCTACAAAAAGAATATATATATATGCACATATGTATTGAAATTATGAATGTTTTTGTTTCTAGTTATCACAAATTATCCTTCAACACTTGAAACATTTTATAAACGTTAATATTTTATAGACAATAATTCTCTTAGTGAGATGGGTGAGACTGGTTTCCAATTATTTTAAGTGTCTGTGGATGAATATCACTTCTGTATAGAATGAACCAGAGTTCAGCCTGAATTTTAATCCCTGAACTTTTATTTGTATAGGTTTAAGTGCCAAGAAACCTCACTCACATAAATAAGTAGGTGGAATTGGAAGCCATTTTGATAAAGCAATGTCACTGATTCTTTAAACTTCTTCCAAGTTATATGCTAGAAACTGCAGAGATTCATTATCAAACTTTTAGTATTCCATCCCATGACAACTTGATTGCATTTTATTGGTAGCAAAGAATTGGAAATCTCTTGACTTGACTACTTCCCTAGAAAATGTTCCGGGAGACCAAAGGGAATGGGCCTGCCTTAGATGGCAGGATAAGGTCTTTCAGTCAACCTTCCATCTTTCACCCCACCTGCACCTCTGCCTCTGGGGGCCCTGCACTGAGCAGTCTTCTCTTCAGGGCCCCTGGGCCAGCAGCCCCGGAAGGCTCGTGTCTCTGCTGAGTCCCAGACCATGCCTCCCTGGGCTTTCCAGACTAGGAGACTTGCCGAGCCCTCCCCCTGCTGTCAGCTCCCTTTTGGCGCTCTGCCCTTACAGGGTGATATGTCGGAATGGAGAGGAAAGAGAGGCACATGACCACTCTCCCATCCTGACCTGATACTGGAGCGACTAGCTGACAGAAGGTGCCAGCGTTTAGACTCCCAGATGAGTGTCTTACACTCTAAAGATGAGTCTTGGGGGGCTCTGTTCTGGAAATCATTTTAATAGGAACATCAAGAGTTTCTTGAATAGGCTCACTGATAGATTTGCTAAAAGTTTCTAAAAGACATTTAGAAGAAAGGCCTTAATTAAGCAAAGCCCTTTACAGGATGTTCTGGAGTCGTATCCTACACATTGCTCAAGGAAAAAGGGTTCCAGGTAAGATATATGTGGAAGAGATTGCATACCTTTTTCTCTTCTCAGAATTTCAAGATATGTATCAAAAGTTCTAATAAATAATATAACAAAGAAATCTGTTTGGATTTTCTAAACTCATTGGACCACAAATCTGGCTTTTTGTGTAAAACCCTGCTAACATCTGAATAACCAGCCTTCCACAGAACACCCCAAGGGAGAGGGTGAACTAAATGAAAACTCTGGTATCGCATTTTGGCCAGAAACTGCCTCTCAGAAAGTCCCCTTTCAACTGGGCCTTGGACGTGGTAAGGCCGGCAGACCCCATCCAACCTCCGTGTAGCGAAGCACCCTGTGGCCCTTTGGTCTGAGCACGTGACGAGAATGATGCCCTCTTGATCTCCACTTTGAACCGTCCTGCAGATGGCACAAGGACAAAGCAACATGCTCTTTGTGATTTCGACATGTGTGCTTTTGGGGATATCGGGAATGTGGTAATTTTCCAGGGCAAACTTTGATGTTTTGTTTCTGAGTCACAGAGAAAATGCCACCTTTCATCACCCATTACTGTTTTCTTCAAACCCATGCTATTTTTGTCCAGTTTCCTTGGAAAGAACAAATGCTAAGCCTTAGATTTTTCCACTTGTCACTCGAATTCCTGGTACAGATTTTTAAGTCTTACCTTGGGTTCGAGTTATCCTTCAGCACGATTCACTCTCAAAAGTGACCTCTTCTCCCAGGACTTGCCACATTGCGAGGATCACCGACTGTTCACTTCTTCCATCAGTATCTTCCATACTTGCTTAATTTTCAAGGTTGCACTTTCACTTCTGATGTCATTTCATTCCAAGAAAATCCCTTTTTATGTATTTATATTTTGCATGAAAATTTGACTTCATATAATCTTGATATTCTTTGCTCCAAATAATGGTCAATTCCTTTAAGCCAATACATAATCATACATTCTTCTATTTGTTAAGGCTGCTAGAACAAGATTAATTTAGACAATGTTGAGATTAATGCTGCTTCAAGTCAACAACTTACAAACATGCTGGAAACACTCTGAGTCTGATTATTTAACTTATAAAATAAGGGCGTTAGACTTGAATCTTTTAAGGTCTCTTTGGAGAAGGTCTCTTATGCTTCTATGTGTTGCTAAACTCAGGACATTTCTGTTACCCTAAGTTATACAATAACATTTATAATCACTTACCATTCATTAAATTTACCTAAAATATTTAAGGTTCAATTATTTTTCAACTTGTTGCAGCTCTTTCAGTAATAAACTCTATTAACTTGCTACCCGCCAAGTTCAAGTTTAGCCCTTGGCCCAATACCTTGTAAGTGGCTGTGGCTATGGCCTAAGATACAAACGGACACTCCCTCAGGTTGTGGTAAGTTTCCAAGCCTTAAAAGATAGCCCAAGAATTGCATTTCAGTAGAAGATACTGTGCTGGGAAGGAAAGCACTTCAGCACGTGGGGAAGAGAAGAGCATGCATCTGGGCATGAGACGGAGTAGGGGGACAAAGTCACAAAAATAAGAACCATCTGTGAATTTAATCTCCCAGAGATCTTTGTAATATTTGGGGAAATCATGTCAGTGGACAACTTTAGCTTAGCAATCAATTTTCACAGAGTAAATAGGGGCCGTGTTCTGAAGGGCCTTGAATGGCCAGGGAAGGTCCCTGGAACTGGATACTGTGAGTGACAGGTCAGTCACCACTACTGAGCAGCAAACGACCTCTGCATTTCTGGAGGCCTCATGTGCATTTGCGTGCGGACTGGAATGAAGAGGGGAAGAGATGGGGCAGGAGAGGGTGGTGGTTAGATTCAAAGTAGAGGGACATTGAAGGGACAGTCTGGAGAGACACTACAGGGACACTCTCAGAGCTTCGTGACTGAACAGATGAGGAAATGGAATAGAGTGGAAGCCAAGATTCCTCAATTTCTGGGCCTGAATAACAGATAATTATGGCACCAGTGACAAGGAGGAAAACAGGGGCGCTGGATGGGCCGGGGGAAAGTTCTAAGTTCTGTTTTCGACTAACTGCACGTGAAGTGCCAGCCAACAGCTGGGTGGAAATGTCCCACTGGTGCTGGAGAAGGGGAGGAATCGCAGGGCTCACTGGGCACAGGCACACTCTCCCTGCCAGCCCACCACAGCACCAGTGCTCTGAGCCACAGCTGTTTTCTCCTTGCTTCATTCCCAAACCAAAGGTCCTGATTTCAGCCTGTTTCCTAATGACAATTTCTTGCGCTGTCACTCACTCCCAGCTCCCAATGCCTTCATTAAGCTTCAGAGCATCTCCACATGAACTTACCTGGGAGGTTTAGAAAGGCAATAAACCTAAAGGGTCTTTGTTTTTGCGGTATTCTTCTGATTACACAAATACAAAAGTCCTCAAACTCAGAAATTTGAATACAAAAGTCCAAACTCTTACACATATAGCCCAAGACACATGTAACACATTCATACAAACAAAAAATTGGAAACCCAATATCCAATAAGGTAAATAGATAGGTTATATTTATAAAATAGAACACTACTTTGCAGTGAAAATGAATTACACCTATGTACATCAATAGAAATAAACCTTGCAAACAATATTTAATGAAAGAAGCCAGTCAATGATAAAAACAATGATTTTACTTGTATGAGATCAAAACCAGATCACATTGTTCAAGGATGGATACCTACATAAGTGGTACAACCATAAAGGTAAGCAAGGAAATGCCTAGGGTGTGGTACTTTGGGGCACTTCCAGAAAGACACACAAAAGACTTCTGTTGGCAGTTTGTTTGTTCACCTTGGCTGTGGTTACATTAATGTTTACTTTATTATGTTAGCCAGACAGAAGATTCACTTTGGGATACACAGGACTTTTAAATACTCAGGGAGGCCTGCAGCTCCGGACCACTTTACAGCCCAGCACTGAGACTGCCGTGGCTCAGGGTACAAGTACGGAAAAGATGAGCTGCTGTGGGAAAGCTGGGACTCATTCAGCTGAGCATGAAGACTCACAGGTGTTTAACACTCTGCACCAAGCTTTTCTACAATGGAATATGGAAAACAGAAGAATCCTGAGTTATGCGGTGGCAAAATAATCTGACTTGGAGTCAGAACGTCAGGGTTGCTGCTTTTGTTCTGTTTCTGAGCTGCGTAACCTTGGGGGTGAGTGAGTATCAGATTCCCAAATCTTCAGTTTTCTCAAAAATAAAAAGAATAATAATGCCAATATTTTAGGGAACCGCTATAAAAATCTAATGCATTGTTATGTAAAACTTGTAACTTTCTGTATCTTAGTCTCATCTGTAAATTCAGGATAATAGTGTTTACTTCACAGGTTTGTAAAGATTTAATGAGTTAATACATGTAAAATGCTTAAAACAGTGTCTGGCTCAAGCACTCAAATTATTAGGCAGATAGTTATATAAACTGAATTGTCAGCCAGCCATGTTCTCAGTGCACCGTCTATCCGCTATTACTGTTTGCTGGTTTCTTCCCTTTAGTGACTAGCTACCATTGTGACAAACAGAGGATCCCATTTTGCCTCTTGTCTGCTCTTCTCTCCTTAGGAGACAGTAACCAGAATTATTTAAAAAACTCCACTGCAGTAATAATTTTAAAAATAGACAAATATTATTTATCTATTAGCATTTATTAAGCATTAATGCTGTTCAATAATAGAATATAAAGAATACATATAGTAGTTTCAGGATTATAATTTAACACAGAATACTGACAATAAACATATACAAGCACAAGTATATGAAGGCTGTATCACAATAAGGCTGCAAATAAAATGGATATTTTCAACATTGTAAACTTTAATGTAGTGGTCCAGTCCATTAATAATAATAGGATAAAAGACATTTTAAAATGTCAATCTTTAATCAAACAATTGTTCCAAAATAATTAATAGGAACAAAGAAATGTTCTGTACGAAAATTTTTTCTTCTATAAATATGATTCACATTGCTATAGAATGTTAAAGACTTATCTTTCTTGGAAGAGCCCTTTGAGAGACACCAAGCCTTATTTTAAAACAAGTAGATAATGATGATGCAGCAAATGAAGCCAAAATTAAAATGTATCTTGGAAAAATGTAAGAATTGACTCATCCCTAATTAGTTAAAGAACAATAAAGATAAATGTAATATAAAGAGTGGGCATTGTGGAGCCACACAGCCTGGGCTTGAATCCTGGCTCTGCCACTTAGTAGCTATGTGACCTTGGAAAATTACTTAACCTCTGTTGTCTCTCAAATTCTCACTTGTAAATTGAGGATAATAGTAATCGGTACAGGAGGTTGTGGTGAAGATTAAATGAGTTAATACATGTAGAGGTCTTACATATTGTCAGGCAGGTATGTGTTCAGTGCATGTAAGCTATTTTTATTGTAAGTACATAACAATACCTAAACTACCCGAGATGAATACAGGATGAGTAATAACTGACAAAACATTCAACATTGAACATTGACTTTTGGGGGTCAGTGGAATATAAATCATCACTAGCCCATTCCTATTGCTTAAGATATAACTCAACATGACCACACCATACACTGAAATAATATCATCTTCCTTAAGCCCAAGCAAGACTCCCATCAACTGTAGGATGTGTCATGCTTTTAGGAAACATTGAGGAAAAAACACTGCCATGGATGCTGTCTATTTTAAGATATGGCAGAAAAGTCAAGATGTACATCTTAGAATTGATGAAACACTGATAGGAAAAAACTGGAAAATGGTCAACAGATTGCAGAGTTTTTTTGAAAACAAATTGTAGACATAAAGTCTAATTTTCCTAAGGATGGGAGCTATGATTTCTGGGACAGCAGTGGTCACTAACAAAGGTTTAACTTCTCATCAACTACCAATCCCCACACTGGGGGCGGGGGTCTTTCAGGGTCGCATCTCGCTGCGTGCATCTGCCAGGTGTAAGAAGCAACCAAGAGTCTGTTGCCCATGTTTCAGGAGGAAGAAAGTTTAATCAATAGCATCAGAAAGGCTTTATCATAAATATTTATAATCAAATCTTTAAAAAGCAGGCAGATTCTGAATGGTCTGAAAGTCTTTGGGTAAGAAAGGATGCTAAGAGTTGTGAAATTCTGTTCTTTTTCCCATTCTTCATTTTGCGTAATTCTCCCTGTAACCTGCTCCACGTGAACTATTTCTCAGATGTATGGAAAGAAGTGGCTAATTGAAAACCACCCTGTTTAAAATCCTTCTTCTAGGTTAGGTGATAGGGTTTTAAGAGAATTCCTAACAGAATGAAAACTGCATCCAAAGTCAACTGTAAAAGAGATATCAAGAAAAAGAACTACTGCTATTAAAGTTGAAAAGATGAGCCACAGTTTTAATCCGCTGTGGATAATTTAAGTCAAGTATCTGGGCAGGGAAGACTCCTATGTGCTCAACAAAACGTGTGTTTTTCCTACAGCGCATACAGTACACCTACTTGCAGCTCAGTCAACCACACGTCTTAGGAAGGCCAGTCAAAGTGGGGTATACACCACTTCCAGGCCTGACAGTATCCTCCAGGCTATCTGCCTCCTCTCGTGTACCACCGGATGCAGATGGGGCAAAGGACTTGGAAGCCTTGGTGCCTGGTGAAGCCACAGATGAAGAAGCCTGGTCCCTAAGTCCGTAAGTCAACTTAGGTAACACTGAACTGCTACAGGAACAAGAAATAAACTCCACATGTATTAAGTCATGAGATTTTTAGGGTTATTAGCCTAACCTTAATAAAGAAACATTTCAAACCACATATAATGGCCCTCATGTAAAATATTCAATATAAAATCCCAGTATGACACATTTACTGTAGGTTAAACTTATCAGAGCAGTCAACCTGAGTAGGGATTGACAGAGCAATGGAGAGTGGTCAGTGAAAATGATGACTAATCCTACTAAAGGCAAGGTTGAAAACTGAGCTATAGAAAAGGTAAGATATATACATGTCACATTTTCTTGTATGGTCCTATTAAAAATCCTCATTATAATGATGGAAGCCAATTTGGGCTCAGAGAAAATATGTTCACCATAGCTAAGCTATACCTGAAAACACTTTCAATATCCTAAAGTAAAATGTTCAGTTGAACTATTTTGACTCCACAAAGGGCTGAACAGAGGGTGCGAAGTGCACAAGGATTTAAAATACATCCATGCAGAACATAGAGCCTAGCACTTTAAATTGACAGCACTCGTTGAGATGGGCTGTGGATATCCTTCCCTAGGGTAACAGAAAACATAAAAAGCTGTTATGTCCTGAAAGAGTCCTGAGTCACAAACAGAAAGGTTTATGGGGGCCACTCAGATAACAGGGTGGGTAGAAAGGGGCAGAGCGGGTGGGGCCTGTAAGGAACCATGTCACAAACACAGTGTTAAGGTCTTCCAACTCAGTATTTTAAGACAGTGTCGGATTTGGGGGCAGACTCTCCATGTTTAGGTAGACTTTATTCACCCATTTACCAAGTACTGACTGTTCACTCACTGGCTATCTGAAATCCAGAATTTGGTCTAAAAGCTGTTGTGAGGTTCTTTTCCATTCTACTGCTCTTAAGAGAATGTTTAATGGTAAAACAGGGTGAATACATGACAACCTATAAAAAAACTGAAGACACAAAAGAGTGAAAATAACTCAGGTAGAAGAGGAAGAAAAACACAAGGAACTGAAAAAGAAAATAATTTTCTTTAAAAATAAAAAGTTTAATTTGCATTAAGTATAACAATATGCACTCTACAAACTCTCAGAAACACAACTAAAAATATCTGTCAGGAGCTATGATAATTTTGAAAATAACAGTCTTTTTATCATACATTTGACCAAGATGCTGTAAGATCTATGAAATGTCAGGTCATGTAGAATTCGTTTACATGCTTTTCATTATACACTGAGGCTTTTCCCTAAAATTGTACAGAAAGAACACTTCATTAAAACTCTTTCAAATTTTACAACTACAAAAAGCAAAGAAAACTGGTAGAGGTGAATGAATCTCTCTTCTCCAGGATAGCAGGACTACTGAATAGTAGACAGTATCTTCCTTACCCCCTTAAGTTTGATGAGGAGGCCAACTGCGAGGAGAGAACCGAAGTGCCAGGTGTATGGGCAGGGTACAAGAGCTACAGCCCTGGCTGCCTTGAAAGGAAACGAGGTGAGTATGACATACACATTACAATTAGAAAATGATAGTAATCAAGACGGTCTTAAATTTCAAACAACTTACTTCAAATATGAAGCATATAGTTCTATATTTTTTAAAGTAAAATTTCATTTATTCAAGTCCAAATAATTGTTTATTATCTCCTGTTTTATTAAATCCTGGCAAAACTAAGAAAGGGTTCCTAATATATATCACCAGTGTAAATAGCACTACAAGAAGCATGTTTAGCCTTAGAAAATTAAGGACTTAGGCATGTTCTTGGTAAATGACTGATTACACTCCATAGGCAGATTCAGAGTAATTTGTGCTTTAAGACAGTCACACTGCCTTTACTGTACAGTATTATGATCTGTGTTTTTGCCAACTTTGGTTGGTCTTCACTCCAGCTACGTCAAATCACTAACACTTCTGTTGACTTTTTTAAAGAGTCATCCTACTGACAGTCTGGAAATAATTGATCTTCCTTCTGGATTAACCCCTTTATTCCTATCAATCCATTATTTTCTGAATGCCTCACTGTAACTGGAAATTCAAGATAGAGCTAATCATATAGCCACCCAGCCCCATTCAAGTTTTCTGCTCCAAGTGCCAGGAAGGCCTCATTAGGAAACCTTTCACCCACCACCCAGACCTGGAAACAGCAGACAAGGCAGTGCAACCGAGGCTGTGCTTTACTAGTGATTTTACTTAACAAGCTTTGGCCGTGGAGGTGATAGTGGTTGATTTCTAAGAAGCATTTTAGATGCTTCTTAACTCTATTTCTTCAAGTGGTGAGAATATAAATTCTCTAACAGAGGAAAATGTTTTCAACAACTGGCTTAAAATGAGTTGACTTTGAAAACTAATTTTTTACATACCTTAGTTTAAAATGGATCCTCTGAAGATCTATCTATCTCAAAGGCAGCATTTTCTTCCTAGGCACGAAAGGGTTTAAGATTACGTAAGATGTTAAATTCTCTTTCTAGTTAATCAGTGTCAACCAAGGATTCTCAACCTTTCTGAAGTGATGAGCCATTAAAAGACCATCCAGTGTGGGCTCACTGTTAACATAAAAATTTCTATTTTTCAAAATAATTGCACAGTTATGGCCTATGCTTAAAATTCTGAGGTACGGAAGAGTATTGGGCACCACAACCTGGAAACTAAAAATACAGTATTTCAGAGACCCCACCCCACCCATGCTGGCCAATCCCTACCCTTACTCAAAGCAAGTCTCCACGCCTCTTTCTTCCCATCTGCCAAATGAGGGTCTAAGTCTGTAAGGGGCAAGTGGGGAAGGGAGGAGACCAGGTACTCGATCCCAAGCATCTGCCAAAGAAACCGGTCCTCTTGGACCTTCCCTCTGACCAGCTTCCCTCCTCATCACATCCTTAAGGGAACGGTATCCTCTAGTTCTCTTTTCAAGATAGTCATGTTGATTTAATCAAGAGTGAGTCAGGAATTCAGGGGTTTTTTAAAAACTCTGGAATACTTCTAAATAGGCTGAGAATTCCTGGTATAACCAAAAATTATGTAGTCTTAAAACCTTTTAAACTTAGTATGTTAGCCAGAAGAATAAAGGATTTCATTCAAAAAATATTTTTAATAGTATTTGTAAGAAAAAAAACCCATGATTACAGACATATTTCACTGCAGCACTATAACATGCAAATGATCTAAAGAGCTCTCAACTTAAGATGAGAATTTTAGCAAATAAATTTCTGAAGTTACTTGGCTAGGCAATTAAAATTATTGACTAGTAGCTCACATACGTAAAATCTAACACATAAACAAGTTTTCCTGTTACTATTGAAAATGTTGTCTCAGTTATGGATGCTTAAATTTCCCGGAATTTGAGACAATCCTTAAACACTCAGCATTGTGAAAGTCGTATCAACAGAGAGCGAGCAATAGCTTCACTTCTAGTCTCTCCTGCAGAGAGGCTGTACTCACAGGCACCATTCTGTATGTCTAACGTGACTGGATCTGGTTTAATATTATGCCACGTGAACTGAACTATGTGTGGCTTCAAGCTAAAATGGCTTACAAAATATGGTAAGACTCTAAAAAAGATGTAGCATTTGAAGGACTATCAAGATTAGAGCACCGATTTTCTATCATTTCCGACTCAGCTTTAAGCAGAGCTTTGCGTATGTGAGAATCAGACCGAGCTATGTATTATAAATAGATATAGATGTACACACACACTGACACATGGATTCAAAGGGATTACGGTGTGACTCAATAATCCATCTGGTTTGTCAATTTCTGTACCAAAATGAAAACGCAAACTTTTCCAGAATGTTCATATAATAATTAAATTGATACCCTCCCAGGATCTGATAAACTACTTGCAGCTTCAGAAATGCACAGTGCAGAGCTGTACAGTTGGGCACTAATGCTTCACTGAAGCACCATTTGGGCACAGGGACCACCCAAGAGCCAAGCTCCCTCAAAGAGACCCAGGGGGCAGCTCAGAAACTGTAGCCAGCTGCCATGACTGCTGCATGAACCTGAACATCTGTAACAAACATTACGGCAAAATGAACACACAAATTACTTGTTTATTTTTAATCAAAATATGAATCACCATCACTATAGTGAATAAAAATTCATGAGTCAGAATACCATGCAAATTTTTTATTGTTTCTAAATCTATTTGTACACTTAATACTCTAGTATTAACTCCACAAACAATGAAGAATCTAGTACAATATTAGGCTTCATCTACTCACCTGAAAAGGAACAAACTATTACCTCTGGTATAACCGCTAATGATACAAAACTGCACACTAATAAACACTATAAATACTAAAATATTAACATTTCAATATATAATGTCAATAGCATATTGCCTTCTTTTAATTGGTTAAAATAGTTGTTAAGGTTATGCAAAACAAACACATTATGAAAATGTTAGATTATACCCAAACATTAAGGCAATGAAACCCAAAAGAACAACTATTTAGTGCAGACTGGTCAAGTAAAGAATTTATTCAGCATATTAATAAAACTCCATTAAGTGCAAAACATCACAAATGTAACACTAAATTTAGGTAACTGCACATCTACTATCTAACCATCTACAATCTTATCTGTGACTGAGGATATACTGCCAAACTTAATTTTACACACTAAACAATGTAAAACGACAAAAAAATTTCAATGCACAATGACAGGGTACATTTCTAGTCTACACAATTCTTAAACATTATCATTCTCTTAACTCTGCTAACAATAAATGAGAAGTCACACAAGCTTTATCTTCTTTTTCCCCTTGCTTTGTTACATGTTTTTAAACCTTTTTTTTAAAGTATCTCCTTATGATCTTCCCCCAGAATTAACATGCTGATTTAAGAATAGCTGGAGTAGCTATACTCTGACCTGGGATAGAAGGCAATGATTTAGTTTTACCTAATTAAATATTTCCTTATCATTAGTCAATTGTCACAGACATTTTTTATGTTACTTCCTCATTCTCTCATTCCATAAATATTTATTAGTGCCTATTATTACCCAGGTCTTTCTGATTCTCCAGAGAATTTATGGGTTTTTCTTCTCTCATTGCTGGGCTAAGAAAAGTCATGCACACAATTTAAAAGAATTACAGAGTAGGCGAAGGTAGATTCTCAGGCAAGTGGATGGTGCTGGAAGCCAGGTCTGAGATTTGGAGAGAAGTGTGTCCAGGACACAGACAGGCTACTGGCCCTTCCCCACAGGCCACTCTCTTAGCAGCTCATAATGGCCCCACTCCTGGGATTCTGTATCAGGTACTGCTGACTCAATTTCTTATCAATTTTTAAAGCTTTTTATCATGCATTTTCTACTTAAGATTTAAAAATCTGTTGATAAGCAATGTCTCCATTATATAGAACACTGGCTTTCAATATACAGAACATTTGCCTTCAATCTCTGGGCTACTCCACAGCCTGTAAATTCTTATCTTTTATCCCTTATGAGCAAAATTTGCTTCTGGTTCATCTAAGACCATGTCTTCCCTCCAATATTTGATGAGTGAATGTTCTACAAAAGGGATCTCTAGCTTTTATTTTCTTTGGCAAATTAAACCCTTTATTTTTAATAAAATATGCCTGGCCTAACTCTACACTTAGATCTTATCTCAAAAAATTTCACAGGGTCATATAACAATAGGGAGTTTTTAAGCTTCTAATTACAAAGACAATGGAGACTAATTGATGAACCCCCCTTTCTTACACTTCCCTCGGCTGTAGGGTATATGTAAGTCTTCTTTACCAAAGGCCTTCCCATCCATTAACTATTCGTGAATGAAATGTACAAAGATGATGGGCACGGATGAAGTCACTATAAAACTCAGGTCAATTCTGTCATAGGGGTATATTAATACTATTCCATTTTTGCTTGATTTTCTTAAAGAATGCTTTCCCTTTCTTCCCCAAAGCCTGTACTATCAGAAGAGGCTACTGCGAGGAGCTCTGAAGCATCCTTTGGGAGCCTTGTGTAACTTGAACGTTGGCTTCGCTTGTGTGTGAGGCTTTTTAGATTTTCATTCTGGATAGCAGCTGGACTGGAACTGGAACTGGGCCTCAAAATGACTTGGGAAGTCTCCCTGATTCCCTCCATTTCATCAAAATTCTGATTGGCTCTATTAGCTGGAGCACTGTTGTTGTTCAGAGTCACAGTACTGGGTGTTCGATTCAGGTTGTAGGCTTTTTGGCACGCTGGCCAGTTTTCTTCAGGGCTGCTGGCTATCAAGCTACATTCAGAAGGGCTTTTCTTGTCTTCTGAACAAATAGACATCCGAGCTGTAACCGGATCTTGCAGGCCGCTCAGGCTATGAGGTATTCCTCGCTTCCCAGTGTGGCTGTCATCCTCAAGCTCTATGAGGTTTGCCTTTTCAAGCTGGGAATCGTCGGCTGCCTCGTTGTGCAGAGAGTGATTGGGGGAACTTTCGCTGGATCTCACTCCCGAGTCAGATGAGTCCTTTTTGTCGAGGAGGGCATCAGATAAATATTCTTTTGCTTTAATGAAGGTTCTTATTGGCTCAGCACTGTGTTCTGGAGACTTTGACACTCTCTCTACTCTCCCTTCAACTTTTTTGTCTTTATCGTCCTTGAGCAGTGGAGTATTATCAGATTCTTCTGTTCCAGATTCGTCCTCATCGCTTGGAAGTTTCTGATAGCGCATTCCACCTCCCTTAAGCTTCAGATCCGTCTGGAAGAGACTTGACCTTTCGGAGGATTTCTTACCTGGGAGAAGTTTACTGCCTGACTGATCAGATTTTTCATCTTCCTCAGTGATAGGATCCAGAGGGGAGGCATCATTCGTGGAGACCCCTGATGATGAATGATCCATAACATCTCCCCTCTTCATTAAAAATGACTTCCTCCCATCATCCTGCTTTGGTTCGCTATCCTTCCCTTTTTCTGGCTCTAAACTAGAATGAATGGAGCCCCCCGAAGAACTCTGACCCATATAGTATGTGCTATGTGGAGAAGATCTGCCACTAATTGTTGTAGAACCTGTACCCCCTTCTAACTGAGACATCTGAGCAATATATTCTCTATAAGCATCTCTATACTCAGCCTGCACCTTATCAGTAAGCTTTGAAATTTCAATACTGGAATCCTGGGAATTGAGACTTGAAAGACTCGGGGTTCTGCGAGTTTGTGACTGTGAAGACAGAAAAAAAATAATTTAGGAATTCAAATAAGAAAAAAAAAAAGCATAATAAACATCAGCTTAGGAAAAAAAATATATATATATATACACTACGAATTTTTGAAGTCCTCAAAGTGCCAAATTCTTTTTTAAAAATTCTGAATAACAGTTTAGTAACAGCTGTGAACTTATGGATAATTTTACTGTCAGTACAAAGCTTCATACAAATTTTTTAAATTAATTATTAATATTTAAAAGTATAATTCAAGGTTGTAGTAACAATCTTAGCACTTGTTTTTATAACTTCAAACTTTTATTTAAGGCAAGTGACTTTTATTGATAAAATACCAAAATTCCTCTTAGAAAAGAGAAAGATTAAAGATATGTCTCAAAAACAAAATACTCAAGTCCTCAATGTATGTTAAAATGAAACTTGTACAACATGAAGTTTCTACCAAATTCCAATTCAGATTAAGAAAATATACTCAAAATGCAAAAAAAAAAAAAATTTACAGGAATAGGATAGAGTGGAATAGAGCAGATAAATTTGTGATTCAAATGAACAGAAATGGGAATCCATGAGGCCAATAGTCAGTGCTAATAAACAAAGAAATGAAGTATTTTTAGAAGTTTGATTTCCAATGTGAGGTTTTAGGGTTAGAATTACTTTAAGATCCCAGAAAAGCTAATATATGAGTAAAAAGTATAGATTAGGAAAAGAGAGAGAAATGTAAGAAAAAGAATCAGTGAACTGTAAGAAGAGACCAGAGCAAACAAAGACTGAGCAAAGAAGCAGAAATAGGGGAAAGAGTTTTCCTTCCAGGGAGAAAATGGCCCATCGTGAGAAGGTGCCCGTCACCAGGTCCAGACCGTAAGAAGAGGGCCGTCCTCCGCTCTCCCATGCAATGTGTGCACCCCTTTCGGGTTCTACGAGGGTAAACTGTTCTGGGAACAGATGGCGCCGTTTGCCTTTCACGCTCATCCCTACAACACTGTCCAGTGGGGCTCCCAGAGGCTCCAGGACATGTGGTATCATGAGATCGGACACAGAAGCAGATGGGGGGGTGGGGGGGTCTTCTATTAAGCCAGGTATTAAAGAGATTTGCAAAACAATACTGTTTTCACTAAATTTCATTTTGCTTTGAAAAATATGGTCATTTTCATAAAAAATGCTCTTTATGTTAACAATGTAATTGGTTTATCTTAAATAAATTGATAATTATTTCTGAAGTTTCTCAGTTTTTATTTCTAATACAGTAAATATTGCCAGATTTAAAGTTATACAGACAAAAGCTCCTCAGAGTGTTCAATGATTTTTAAGAGTGTAAAGGGATTCTGAGATTTAAAAGTTTGAGAAGTGTTGCATTAATGGGAAGGCTGTGAGCTTCCAGGTGACAGTAAGAAATACTAAGTATGGAAAAGCAGAGGATGGAGATTTCTTAAGAAATAGTAAAAGAGATCCCAGGGAAAAAAAGAACTACTGTTACGGAAACACAGAGACCAAAGGATCTAGTGGACTTATTAAAATTTAGGGAAGTTTTATCTTGGTCAATACCAATAATAAAATGGCTTCTCAACTTAAAGAAGTAAGGTAGATACTAAGTAAAAGACAAAACAACCACCAAAATATTTTTACTACCAAACCAAAGCCCCTTACAGACGGCAGACCTGCAGGTACTGCTTTCTCTCAGTATCACCCTTGCCCAGTACAGACTGTCTGCAATGCTACTATCTTCCCTTCCCACTTGTCTTCCTCTCTGCTGTGCCCTGCTTCTCACTCTCCCCTTATTCCTCGTGTGTCTCTCGCTTTTGTTTTTATGGCTGATCCTTACCTATCCTCCCTCTTCTAAGAACATCCACAGAAAGAACTCACCTGTACCTAACATCAGGTAATAAAAAGAAAACAAATATCCATAAACAGTATATGTATGTACTAAAAAACCAACAGTGCTCAAAGGGATAGTATATGGCAAGTTTTCCAATAAGAAGTGTTTCAGCCAATGATCAATGACTTCAACAAAAAATTGCAAGTGGGAGACTGAACCTTGCTGACTACCTAAGGGTGGCCCAGTTCCTGTTTAATCTCTGTGCCATTAGCCGATTTTGTTTTGATAGTTCTTACCAATTTCTGAAGTATCTTTTTTTAATTTTACCAACTGTCCTTTCCAGAGGAATACAACTCCTTGAGAATAAGGAGTCCCCAATCTTGCTCACTTAGGTACTCCTTAAGTATTTTCTCAATGACATCATAAATGTACCGACACAATCTCAGTGAATTAGATACTGCCCCAAATCCTCATTAAAATGGAAAATGATATTTAATAAATACCTGCCAACTTAGATTACTGTGACGTGGGGCACCTTCATCTAGGCCGAGTGTATTCAGTTCTTCAAAGCTGAAGTTGAGCGTGTAGGGAGTTTGGTTGGAAAGCTCTGTATGAGGCAATTCGCTGTGTGAAGAGCGACGGGCAGGTTCACCATGCGGAACTGGGCCGCTGCTGTTCTCACTAAGTAGACGTGGGTCTTCAGGGACCCCTTGATTTTCTGCACTTCTCATTTCCAGTACCTTAAGAGAGGAAAAAATGTCATTCACATCCACATTGACAAATCACATTTTAGAAGCTTCCCAAGTTATTTAAAAAGTAAACATTATAAAGTTATTATAATGGAAATGAGAAGGTATGCTTCCTATAAGTGAATTTCTAATGACTTTGTACTGTATCTGCTTCTCTTTCATTTCAATTAATACTAAAACAAGTAATGGCAATAATCATATATATTACACTCTAATTTGACAATTACATATAACTTTAGTTTAAAATTTAACTTGAGAACAAAACAAAATGCAATTGTGGTGTGTCAAAGAGAATCAGTGCTCAAGTGGTAAAGCAGGCTTTCCTCAGAAACCATGGCAACAGGGGAAAAAAACGACCTCAGGACAGACCTGGGCTCAGTCTGACGCAGCATGCGCAGGCAGGCATTTACGACAGAGTGGGGTGCGGTCAGTGGATGAAAATTTTCTAAGAGGAAGCAACAAGGGTCACGGGGTGGGCAGGGTTCTGGATGAGCCTACTAGATGGGATTCTTGCTGGAGGCAGGCCAAGGTGATCAGACACCGCCTGGGGGACAGTGGGGGTGAGGAACATGATCAGGCATCAAGCCTGATCAGACATCGAGGGTGGGGTTCTTTCTCAATCGACTTAGCAGGATTCTTGTGAAGGCAATGCAGCAGGCCTGATGAGGACAGACACCAAGGCTGAGGCCTAGAAGCCTGGAGGGGCCAGACTAGAGGCAGGTCAAGGAGAGTCTTTGTCAGTGAAAGCACAGAGAATTGGTGAGTTGCCTCTTTCCTAAATTTCCAAGTGAAATGCCCAAGAGGCAAAGGTTGCCACGCGCTGCTGTGTATATTCTGCACAACAGAACATATAAAGGTTTACACAAGTATCCAGTGCAATTTTCACATGTTTTTTTAAAATACAGAAAAATCAGTTTAGACTGTACTTATTGGGCACTTGTTTTATACAATGTTATAAGTAGTTCTATAAATATAAAATATCTTACTGTGCTTTTAAAAAGGTGCCAATCTCCAAAATTCATATTCATCTCTTTCTTCAGTTCATCAACATTACACTGAGCTAACACACGGCCATTTATGTTTGCCTGAATAAAAATAAATACAAGTATATTATGTACAATAACCAAGATATGGAAGCAACCTAAATGTCCATCAACAGATGAACGGATAAAGAAGATGTGGTACATATACACAATGGAATATTGTGGGTGGACATTCTTTGTCTGAAGTTACTAACGTAACTGGTCATTAGAAATAAAAGAAATCCTTCCATTTGCAAGAACATGGATAGATCTAGAGGGTATTATGCTCAGTGAAAAAATCCAGGCAGAGAAAGACAAAAATCAAATGATCTCACTTATTTGTGGAGTATAAAAACAAAGCAAAACAGAAGCAGTAGACTCATAGACACCGACAAGGGAATAGTGATTACCAAAGGGGAGGGGCTGGGGAGGATGAAGGGGAGGGGGAAGGGGATTAAGGGGAAAATAATTTGCGATCACAACATAGGTTGAGCACAGGGATGGCAGTACATCACAAAGAATACAGTTAATGACTCTGCAACATCTTACTATGTTGATAGACAGTGTCCCCACTTGAGTGGGTGAGAATTTGACAATATGGGTGAATGCTGAACCATTGTGTTGTATACTTGAAACCATCATAAGATTGTATATCAATGATACTTTAATAAAAAAAGACTTGGTATATAAAAATAAAGCAAAATTTGGGATTAAAATAAATAGAGGTATAAACACAGACGAAATGTGAGATATTCTGAATTATTAGTGATTAAAAAGTGCATTTATATTTAATACTAAGGAAATCATTAGAGACTAGAAAATATCTTCCTAAAAAGGTTATCACCACATGTAATAACATCACAATCAAGCTGAATTTGAACAACAGAAGCCACACCATATTTGCCAAGCATCTTGAGCACTAAAGTAAAATAAACCACTGTTCAAGAATCAACCCAAAAGCTAACCCTCCCAACTATTTCCAAAAATACCTACCCTGTTATGAGCAATAACAAAACTGTTCGTTTTTCTCCTCTGATCTTGTAAAATACGAACATGAATACAAGCTCCCAGGAGGGGACAAAGGCATCTGTCCTCGGAAGTGTGTGGTTCACTGATTAAGTTCTAAGTGAAGTCAGCATTGACAAACTTGCTTACTGGTTTCATTAGTAACTTCAGATAAAGAATGTCCACCCACTAATGTCCCCATCTTTACACTCACAAAAAATGACCATGTCATATTGGGTCTCTGTAATTCTAGTCTCCCCCAAATAAGAAGTGATGGAATTTTCTTGATTAATAATAGGTAGCCTAGGGATTTACAAAATACAAAAACTTGACTATTAACTGTGGTAAAATATGGAGTACCTGTTTCACCAATTGGCACAATGTTCAGTTCCCAAGTTAATGTTGGCAAAATGCATGTACAGAGCAGGCTAGGACAGAAGACCTGCTGTAGGGAACACAGGGAACCTCGCAGCACTTAAAAGCCAGGCCTGGGAGCAAGGTGCTGAGTGGGAAGAAAACCACTGTCCTGATGGAAACAAAACTGTCACAAGGATTCACTCTTTCCTGACACTACCTGAGCTGTGGAGACGACAGCGTCAATGTACCTCCGAAAGACAGTACTCGACCCTACTGCAAACAGGGATTCGTGCTAACCAGATCCGTAAGGAAACTGACATTATCTGAAATCTTTCTGACTAAAATGTATGTTAAAATTAGTAAAATGTTATCTATATATGCTCATAATTTATATAAAAACCTTTGTAGATGCCATTCTTTATAAAGTATGCAAACATAGAGGCTTGATACTGATGTTCTGCTTTGCTATAATTCTCTGATAGAAAAAGCGTAACAATGGAAATATGTACTATAACTAGGACTCAGCCTTGTATAGTATAGTACAGGAAAATTTCCTCAAAATCCCATCCAACTTTATCTGCTAGAATTGCAAGAACAGGAGTTAGGAGTAAATGAACTTCCTCGTATGTGTTAGCCTTGACAACTAAAACCTATGAGGTTTCATCAGAGGGGACATAGGAAGTCCTATAAAACACAAAGGTGAGAAACTGGGGAAAAGGAAGTCAGTATGGTTTACTTTGAAACTATTAAGTCACAAATAAATGCTACAATTAAAGAAAATGTAACATAAAAGAAAAGGCCTTTGCTCATGACTATAGACTATCTATGGTTAAAAGAACATATGGGATGTGAACAGTTCCCAGAAATGGGCTGCTTTAATTTGTCTGATGGTTCAAGTACAGTTGGACAATATCCATCATATCATAGATAAATTTTCACAAATGCCTAGGGTGCCTAAATGGTTTTCTTGGCCTCACTGGAGATGGATGGTAATTATAGATTTGCTTTGTTTATGTCACCGTATTCCTATTATGTTAATATGTGTGTGCAAATTAGTTAGTAGTTTAAAACCTATACATACTTAAGGTACTATACAAGAAGATATGTCAAAGAAATAATCAATCCTCCCAAGTTTCCTTCATATGCTACCTCTATAGCTTTTCTTCTTCCTTCCTAATTACAACCCTTAAATGGAATTCGTGCCTCATATCGAATTTACCGAGTATCATAATTCCTCCAGGGGTAAAGATACCTCGAGACAAGTGCTGGGCATAGAAGCCACAGGGCATAAATCTGCAAAGAAGTAAAAAGCTAACCTTTGCAAACAATATGGCTTCTCTCTCACTTACCAACTTTACATTTCCCTGTATGGCCCCGGAAGATGACTGGTTAGCCAGAGACGGGTAAGATTCCTCAAGGGAGGAACAACCTAAGACAGGCACAGTCGCAGGGGGGCCATCAGGTGAGAATTTGGGGATCAACAGAGGTGAGGCTCAGAACCTCACCCCCCCTGCTTTGAGAGAAATCTTCTGCATCCGTGGATGTCTTGCTGCCCTTGTCTAGCCTGGATTAATACTTAGTCCATAGGCACACACCTGATCATCTGATCATCTACATTTGCCTTCTTACAGCACTAAACTATGTTTTCTACCTTTATCTTGCATCTACCTACCACTTCAGCATTTTATTAAAAATAAAAATAATAATAATAATAGGAGAAATGTGGGATCTACATATAAATCAAGTACAAAAATCAAACGAATATTCATATTTGACCTGATTGTTTATAGGTCATATTGCATGATCAAAACCGAAAGTTTCAGTGATGAATGCCCTTGTACTGTTCACCATGTAAGAATTTATTCACTATGTAAGAATTCGTTCACCATGTAAGAACTTGTTCGTTATGCTTCAGAAGATTGGAGACTGACGAGAATTAGGCTTGAGATGGATTAATGATTGTACAATGAGCGTTGACCCCCCTATACTGAATTTTATTGTTGTTAACAACCATTTGATCAATAAATATGAGAGATGCCCTCTCAAAAAAAAAAAAAAAAAAAAAAAAAAGAAAAGGCCTTTGAATGTCCTATGGGGCAGACTGGAGTTAAGTTTATCTAAATGTGAAATCCCCTGGAGCTTTGTATTTCTCATCAAAGCATTTTTTTTACTTATATTAAGTCATTTTAAATATTGTAATACTTCATTTTCTTCTATTCATTTATAAATTAAGGGATAATAGGGCAATTTTAGGATACAAAAAAGAACCATGTTTCCATTTAGAGCTTTCCCATTCACCAGAGACCCCATGTTGGATAAGCTCCTCTGAAGTGCCCCCGCCATCCACCCACCCCCTAGCCCTGTCCCAGCAACAGGGACACACTCGTCACCTTTCTGATGGTCGCACAATACTGAGGCAGCATACTCTGGTCCAGCCCTTCTACTTGTTTCAGCTTCTCACATATTGCATCCACATTCATTGAATTCAGTGATACTGTTCCTGAGGCTGGGCCTGATCCCTAGGCAAGTCGTGGAAAAACACATTATGAATAGCATTTAATGCCAGACACATGCAGTCACATGACAGAGAAACATTCGTGATATAACACTATGAAATGTCCTAACAAACTTCCAAACTTAAGGAAAAACAATGGATGTGTGCATATATGGGGGAAATGAATAGATTTAGCTCTGTTAAACCTTCACAAGCAGCTTTCATTATAGCAGATACAGCCTGACCCAAACCACTTTTCTAAGATACCAAGCCTACTTCCCCAATGTTTACAGCATAACCTCAAGACGAGAGGGTACAGCCTCTAATAACAGGAAGGACAGGGTTTTTTTTAAAAGGCAAAGGAACAAAGAGGGAAAGTTAATGACACCTTTATTATAAAGATACAAAAGAGAAGTCTGAAATAAAGTACCTATACCAAATAGCTTTAAGTGTTTCTATAGACTTGCTTAATGGTCCACAACAGCTGAAGTTCTCAGATCTTGATTATATTTTATGCCTAAGGGATCTAAATCGTCTCCTTAAGAATCTCTACAATAATCATGTAAATATTAAACCACACTATTATTTAAAGTATATACAACCCATTAAAATTTGGTCTCATTGAAAAGTCAAAATAAACAATTCTAATTTACCTAGAAGAGAAACATTTCTGAGTGTGTTGACATACTACAGAGGCATTTGTCTGTAGTCAGTTATATATGAGTCTCCCCAATTACACATGTGGACAGAGTGATCTAGAGAGGCTAAGTTCTGACTTCAAAATCACAGAATTAATAGCTAGTTAGTGGTAGATTTGGACCAGAACCCTATCTTACAGGAATTACAACTTCATATTTTTCTTGCTCCAACTGTCTATTTTTGAAGAGTTTGTAGAAACTATAACCATAATAAAGAAGACAATACTCCAAATGATCTGTCCTGTTTTACTGTTCAACCTAATCTTAAAATGATCAATAAAATATATCCTATCCTCAAGGATGTATAAATTTATATTTCTACTGCCTCTTTTAGCATTTCAGGACCAAAGTAGACTATCACACAGCCAAAACTGCTGGTTAGTCAGTTGTTAAACATTATTTGTAACATGAATGCATAATACTCTATTACAATAGAGTTTGTAAATAACTATATACACACAGAGTATATACTCAGCATATATATATTATATATAAATATAGTTAAGGAATAAGAGAATATTGAACAGACAGTTGGGGAAGGAGCAAGTTTACAAATATAAGACATGCCTGTAAAAGTTAGGAAATTAATGACTTGAAATATGCTGCATCAGAGACATGTATTCATAGTTTGTTTTTAATTAAAGATATATTTGAAACATGACAGGGACACACACATCACCTTTCTGATGGTCGCACAATACTGAGGCAGCATACTCTGGTCCAGCCCTTCTATCTGTTTCAGCTTCTCACATATTGCATCTACATTCATTGAATTCAGTGAAAATTATCTGGACCAAAAATCATATGGTCCAAAGTTCAACTGCTTCAAAAATACTAAGAGCAAAACACCAGTGTTTCCACTGTTTAGTTTCGTGAATCTATACATCTATTTTCTGCCTGGATCATTATCATCAATCCTCAAAGTATTAATTACCCATTATCTACTACAGAAATTCCAAATGCTTTCTATGAGTTTTAATAACTATATTTGTTTTTTATTTCTCTTTAAATAGTTTGAGATATAATTCACATACTATACAATTCTTCCATTTAAAGTGTACAAATCAATGATGTTTTAGTGTATTTACATACTTGTGAAACCATCACCATCAAGTTTAGGATATTTTCCTATCCCTACAAATAAATCCCTGTACCCATTAACAGTCATTATCTATCCCCTTGTAACACCCACTCCCAGGCGCTGGCAACCACTCATCTACCTACTGTCTCTATAGAGTTGCCTGTTCTGATATTTCACATATATGAAACCACACAGTATGTGACCGACCTCTTGTGACTAGCTTCTTTTACTTAGTATGTTTCCAAGGCGCATCCATGTTATAGCTGATATCAGTACTTCATTCTTTTTTTGTTGCTGAATAATATTTATCTCTTAAATGATCTTTAATACTCTTAAACGTTTTTATGCCTCAACCCATCTCTTCTCTCTAAATACATTTACTCCAGTTCACATTTTCTTGGTTCAACAATCACAAATGAAGAGTTTGAACACCAAAATATTGATCATACTGATTTAACTCACTGGAGAAAATAAATATTCATAAGTCCATACTGATATAATAAATAACTGAGTAAGTAAATGAATGAGGAAGGAACAGCTTTTCCTTCTAGAATTCCAATCAATAAATGTACAAGAGGGAAATAGAAAATTTCCATCAGGAAAACACCACCATAACAGTGGTTGTATACACAGGATGCATCAATGGACACTGAGGTTAATAGGCAAAGTAAAAGCAGAAAATAGGATATTTTCAGAGTTTCAAAATATCTCCCCCCAAATACTTATTCATTACAAAGGGAAAATAAAACTTCACAGTGTTGAAACCTGCCAGATGCCACAATCACTAAGTGATAGGTTAGAAATGCCAGTGCTGAGTGAGACTGGACCATCCGGGCGCTCGCACATGACGCGCGGCGAAAGCACAGCATCAAGTCTGCGACTGCCACCCTGCTCATCACAAGGAAGCGGCAGACACACCCAGACGGAGGGTTTACAGTCCACAAAATACATGACCGGTGTTCAGTTAGAAAAACACAAAGACTGAGGAACTGTGACGGATCAAAGGACTCTGAAGAGAAATAACAAAACACAAGTGGGCCAGAAAAATGACATTAGTGGAAAAACTGGTGAAATTCAAATCAAGTCTGTAGTTTAGTTAATAGTATTATACCAATTTCAGTTTCTGCTCTTGAAAAATATACTTATAAAAGATATTAACATTAATTGAATACTATTTTTGTACCTTTTAAGTCTAAAATTAATTTAAAGTAAAAAGGTTTTTTTTTAAATGACAAAAGAACTCTATTTCTGGTTGTTCTAAAAAGGGTAAGTACACTTAATCATAATATAAGTCGGTCATGGGGATAGCAGTACAGCATGGAGAATATAGTCAATGATTCTGTAACATCCTTCTATGTTGACGGATAGTAACTGTACTAGAGGGGGTGGGGATTTAATGACATGGGTAACTGTTGAACCACTGTGTTGTATATCTGAAACCAATGTAAGATCATATATCAATGATACTTCAATAAAAAAAGAAAAGAGAAAAAATTAAAAGGGCAAATATAGTAGACAAGGAACAGATTAACTCTGACAGCCTAGTTGAGATAAGTAAAATGTTAGAGTATCTTTTTTTCAGAGAGAATGTGAGAAATCTGCAATAGAGACATGTTAATAAAGATACTCACCTTTACTGTGAAATAGAAAACTCCACATAATTTTACTTTCATGACCCTTTAAAATTTACTTTTTATCAATTATTTTAAAACATGGTTTCTCCCTCACTGGGAATTATGTAGAAAATATACATTATATCTGAACAACCCTTAGAAGCTTTATAAGAAAAAAAAGACATACACATAGACATGAGATCCCTAGAAGTACATCAAAGCTATAGTCCAACTCTTTAATATTTGTAAATTGGGCTTTATCAAGATAAGGGACAAATATTCAATAAATTAAAATATGTTACAATGTGCTCCTTGACTAAATGAGTGTAATTACCTTCTAGGTCCTTTCTAAAATAATCACATATAATAAAATTATTTTGAAACCAAATGAATCTTGGTAACCAAAATAATGATTTTTGGCTGAAAATCTCATAAGTGTAATGAGAAAGAATACAAAAGTGATAAGGAAAAAGCACATTCAATAATTCAACAGGGAAATTACCAATAGAAAACTAATTGCATTACTTTGACAATACACAGAATGGTAATAAAGTTCATCACATGTTCTTACTTAAAATTTACCTGTTTGTAAATCAAGAACAGATAATCTCAGCATATATCACAATTTATTTAAAAATTTTTCTAATATGGAAAACTGAATGCAGATGTTAGTTTGTTTAAACTGTTAAATATAAACTTCAGAAAACGCAAAAAAAATACAATTTATCTAGGTAAAAGTAAAACTAACAGTGAAATTACCTTGATATAACTATATCATTTTATGCTGTAAGTAGATTAAAACTACACTCTGAAACATTAACACGTTTCGTAAATTTATTAAATAAGCTTAGAATTGATGAGCCAGAAATGAGTGCCATGCAAAGGCTTGAAAGCAGCTGTTAAAATAAACACAACGCACTGAAATGAGCAGTTTTATCAACAGCCCAGCATGAAGTTGCCAATAATTGCTTCTAACAGTCTAGTAAGATTTCACTGGAAGTTTCTGTACCTGTCTCTGTTAAAGCCAGAGTCACACGGCTTTAAGGAAGGAACAAAAAAAGAGTGAAGGACAGAAGCTTAAAGTACAACATGAAACACACACGCGGAACTGACACAACAGCACTGTTCTCATTCCTCCTTCTTCCCCATGACTCTGAACAGACCAACACAATACAAGGAATGCACACACTTACGAGTTTAATTTCATTAACATGTCTTTGGTGATTCAAAATTTTACTCTCAAAATTTATGTTCTTTCTATTAAAGAAAATAAATCATGGATCATACATTTAACAAAGTAAACCAGGTAAATAAAATTTGCTATGAGAACTTGGTGTTACTACTACAAACAAGCTTAAATTAATTTTTAAATATTTTGACTAAAAAATAACCAAAGTTAACCAGTTTCATAATAAGGTCTAAATACTTGGGAATTCACATGATCACTCCATAAAATTAAGTATTACCTCCCCATACTATAGTTAATGTTTAGAAATATACTTTTCAAAATTAGGTGTTTCATTCAGCATTGGGCACATAACAGATGCACTAAAATACCATTTGAGAAGAAAGGCTGTACATGCTTTACAGTTCAAGAAATTATAATGTAATGGCAAAAAATATCTGCACATTATGATTAACGTAACTATTTTAGTGATACTGGTTTTTAAAAACTGATCATTGCTATTAGTTACTTTCCTGTATCTGTTAGGCTGGAGGTAAATATTCTTAAAATAGTTACGATAATCTGGAGATGACCAACAAAAGTGGTTCAAAGTTCATTTACAATGTTGCCAGTATAATGAAGGGTAGAGCTTTGCTACCCTAAAGTTAAATATTTTTCTTTTAAAATATTTAATGTCTATGGTACTTCATGGGAACCTGTTTTCTAAGTTTACACATCAACCTTATTATAAGTAGATTTTTTAGAAAGTTACTATTATATCTATGGAGACTTGAAAAATTATCAAAAAGAGTGCTAATGAAATTACAATTTACTACAAGATACCCAAAACACAAAAGAAATTTTAGTTGGAAAATGTAACTTATTCTTCAAAATATATGAGAAACTAATCACTAGGCCAAAGCTGAAAGACGAGGCTTAACTCTACATTTGAGGGCATCTTTCAAAGAACACACAAGACTAAGCAACTGCAATGAGTATGATTTTGTCCTTCTTTAACTCTGAATTGTACTCTAGGATTTTGATGCCACTACTGCAGTACTTTTCTGTGACAATATCTCAACTTCATGGTGGTTTATTCATTGTTTAGGGAAAAAAGTTTTCTTGAGTTGAAGTCTGGCACAAAGACTTTCAGGCTGGAAGTGAATACACTTCTTCACTGTATTATTAAAAGAAAAACAAGCCAACTCTTTTCTAAATTGAAACAGAATAATAAAAAAGCACTTCCAAAATTCTTTAGAAAGTGTGAATGAACCTGAGAGAACTCACTGAGAGATGACAGTGAGTACCTGCAATCTAAACAGAACCTAAAACATGCCCTCTCCTGACCCACAGCACCTTTAACTTTCTCGTCCAAGTCTGCTCCTGAACAGTGAGAGAGAGATTGATTTGGATATGTATTTGTTTGCACACTGGTTCTAAGTTCTAAATCAGTGGTGGAAATAAAATATCTGCAGTTGAACCCCCATCTTTTTTTTACATCTTACTTAGTCACTCTACCAATTGGACCCAGTTCAATGAAAACCAAGACCTTCATTTTTAACACCTTTATTAATTCAGTCGTTTTCATCAATCTCTAAAAGTAAAGGTAACAGCACACTGGAAATCAGGATACCATCATTAACACTACTTTTACAATTCTGAAGTCCTTTATAATTAAAGCTTGTGTTAATTATTTTCAATGAGGTATAAAGGTGAGCTAAATAAAGGTGTCTACAGGTTATCAAGTAAAGGCTGTGGCCAAGACAGACAAGAAAGAATGACTTAGTGGTACTGATAATTCCCTAGGCAGCCTTCAAATCCATAAGCTCTATGAGAGCAGGTTTTCGTCAGTTTTGTTCCCGGCTGTATCCCAGTCGAAGAGTGCCAGGTAGATAATCAATGTGTCGAACCAAATTGATTGAACAGGCTCCTATAGACTTGATGATAAACAGTGGACGATCACACAGGCACGTGTAGTACTGGACGATAAATAATTCAAGGATAAGAGGGGGAAGAAATGCGACACCTGTCCTTCCTTTTCAGTGAAACACAGTTAGCTCCATGAGCAGAACGCTTTAAATAAAAAGAGACTATAATACTCAGAAAAGCAACTCTTTGAAATATCCTAACAAAACGCCTCTGTGGAGCCCTGGCTGGGGACAGTCCCCCCGGGATGGGTCCTTCCCTCCCTGGTCATGGAGCACCCAGAACACCACTACTTCCCAGTGGGGATGGACTGAATGAAGGCAAAGGCACCAAGTAAACCTTCTCTGGAAAACTTCAAAATTTTAAAGTGTTTGGAGCAAGTAACCAGGAAATTCTTCTAAATTCTACGAATACAGACTAATACCCTTTGGGCCACAGAAGCATCAACAGATGAAAGGCTGAGTTAATCTAAGTCCACGGTGGTGTATCCGTATACTACTCCCACTGCTGAGACAAAGCTGTTTAATGCGAAGGAGTTCTAGGGTCTGAGTCCTTAAAACTCCATGGAATTTGGCCTTTGGAGTAGTAAAAGTAGTCATTATTAATTAAGTACTTAAACTATGCCAAGGGGAGCAATCCTTCATCAAACTATGAGGTAGGTCTGCTTTTTCCAGATGAGGAAGTTGAGTGTCTGCCAAGTTGAGTAACTGTCCAAGGCAAAAAGCTCACCACCAGGGTCTATTTAACCTGAAAGACCAAATACCTAATCATGCTTAGTATTGACGGGAACAAAGGCAGCAGCGTGGGACTGGGGACAGGCTGTGGCACAGGCCACGCAGATCTCGGTCCACACCCAGCACTCCTCCTGTGAGCCTCAGGGACAGCTCCCAGACCCACCGTACGGTGGAGCTGAGCTAGACCACTGGCATTAGCACCCCCTTAGAAGCCTGAAGGGGGAAAGCGAGTCCAAGGTGGGGCCAGAGTTATACTTTTACCAGTTTTAGGAACTGGAATTCTGATTCTGATTTCATTTCTAAAGAGGGCCCTCTGCTTAGAGGTTTGAAAAACACCAGTCCTTTCTAACTCTAGTATTCTGGGGAGCCTATTTTGAGTGTAACATTACTTTTTTTTTTCAGTTTTACAAGATTTGGCATATATTTCTCTATTATAAAATTATGGGGGAACATTAGCATATAGCCCTATGTTATACATTTTCACCTTTGGAAACACATGGACATTTCTAAATGTACCTGGTAAGTCCCTGGTTGGCCCTCACAAACTACAATCATTATAGTGTTCCTTAATGTGAGAAAACCCAATTATTTTCTTAAGGATCTACTTTATAAAGGTTTGTCAGAAATTTCTTGTAGTAGAAAAAGATGGGACCACCGCTACACTGAAACCAGTAGAGTTGGTTAACTCTTTATGGACTGATTTTTTTGGGGTGTGTGTGTGTGTTTTTTTTTAACTAATTATTTTATGTCTGAATGGCAAGATGAAAATTTGTCCAAAAAGGTTTGTGTAGTTCCTGACTTATCTTATAAGCAACTTTGTCATCAAGTGTTGCATATAGGGTGGAACTGAATGAGCAGAGATGGGACTCAATCTGCAGTTCTGTTATCCCAGAAATATAGGGTTTCCTACTATAGGACTGGAAAGCCACATAAGCCATGAACAGCTAAATAATTTTTATATTAACTACTCCTATGCTGGTTCAGCTATAAAGATCCCAAATAATGTTCCCTGGCACAGACATTTCTCCACATTTCCACCACTGCTTTTAATATGGCTTTAAACTAAGTGCCTACTTTTTCTAATGTTCTACAGAACAAACTTTGCATGCTGTTATCATTGTTAATTTCTTAAAAGCAAAGAAAGCTTGGTAAGCAACTATTAGTCACTAAGCAAATCACAAAACTATCCGTAATATTAAAAGATCAGCAAATAGTATGGTTATTTTCTAAACAAAGGCACTAATATATGCAGAGTACATTTACTCTTCATTATTAGACTTCTAAACACATCTCAAGGATTGCATTATTTCCCCTTCCCCAAAAACTCATTTTAAAATTTGCCTAATGTTCCTTCATTGGCACCTGAAAGAAACAATAACATCTTTTAATTACAAGTGTTAGCCCACATTCTTAAGTATTAGAATAGCTACTATTTCAGCATGTCTGTGTCATTAAGATAATCAAATTCTTCACAGTATCTGATTTTCATCAAAGGTATGCTGAGGACTTTTAGCTCAGAGAATTGCACTGCATGCATGAATATAAGTATTAAAGGCTATCTGACTAAACTAAAAGTCATTCTTGCACCTAGTGGCAATGATCCATGGATTAAAGATTCCCTCAACACCCAAGCAGGATTATTATGGTTTACTGTGTCTATCATTCCTGGATAACTGAAGTCACTCAAACACTTCAGCTGAAATATTAACGACTTAAAAAGAATCATCAACCCCTCCTTCTCTTAATGACATTAACTCAAAGAAAATTAGAGTCAAAAAAAACAATGCTTACCCAAACACACGTTTTAAGTTAAAAATTATGGATAAACTCAGGATGTAATATTCACATTAATTCTAACTGCTATACCACATTTTAGCATAGCTTTAGATTAGATCATGTTTACATGGGCATTAACATTCTGTAAATAAATCAATATAAGTTAAAACACAAACTGAGTCTCTAAGTTCCACATTGACTGAGTAAAGAAAGATTTTAAGGCTAATCACATTAAACATAGTTCTTACTAAGTATAAAGTCTTGAATAATCAATATACAAAGTGATTTCCTATAAAAGTTTGTTTTATTTTGTTTTTAAAAGAAACCCACCTTATGGTGCTAGGGGAAAAAAGGTTTAAATAATTCCCTTGACTTGCTGAGCAACCTCTGTATTTACTTGGAAATTATATTTTAATAAACACACAGATAAAAAAAGTAGTACTGCATTCACATTGTCTGATAAACTGTGGATACCTAGATTGAGAATGATTCACTAAAGATCTGTTTTGGTCTACACCATCTAGCTCATAATGTCTTTCTGCAATCTTAAGGGGAATCTGGATATTTTCAAAAATACTCTCCATGTGTACACGTATATGCACATGTAGTTGTATACTACAATTGCAGTCTTCAGAAAAAACAGTTAAAGATGAAAATAGAGCTCAATACTAAGGAACAAATACCACCACCAGATTGCTCCTCATGGCGTATGGGAAAACCCCTTCCTAATTGGACAATTAAAAATCCTCATCCCTTGTCATTGGAAAAGGGGAAAAGCAGGAGGAAATTAACAAAAAAGTTAATATTAGCTGTGTCATTAATCCATGAACTATAATTATTAGTAGTCAGCTACTCTACACTAGATGCCCATCACACCAGATGCAGAGTTAGTGAACTGCTGTCAACACTATTACGGCAGTCGCTACTGCTACAGAAGCGATGAGATGCTCGCACTCCACACCACAAGATACTCCATTACCCTTGAGGAGTCTGTGGGTGAAGAAAGCCCCTCGGCCGCATCCTCTCTGATAACCTCCTAACAACACAAAACAAGATGTGGGTGAAAGGTGAGGGGTGAGGCGACCTAGGAGGATGAATGACCGCAATGCTAACGTGATAATCCAGGACGCTGAAACCTGGATGCAATTCGTCTTCCTTTGGTGACAATATTTTAAAATGTAAGGAATAGTTAAGCTCTATAGCTTATGCATCCTAATTTATAAAAATATATTAACTGGGAATTTCTTTTTTAAATTGTTAAACTAAGTTGATTATATAGAACACCTAGTATTTTAGGCACAAATGAATTTTGTTTTGCATTAGATTCAATAGTACATTTGAATAATTCCCTTAGTCTATTTAATTTCTGTCATTAGACTGAAATGTTCTTTCAATATATCCTCTAATTTTTATACCACCAGGGAAACATATATATATAGTATATATATATATACCATATATGTATGTTTTTTAAAAGCTATTAGAAATTAACAGACATAAAGGTTTTATTTTAAATGTTTTGGTAACAAACACTCTATAAGCCAGAAACTCTGGTTGTAAATAATATTTATTAACTGTGGCTTCTAGTCATTTTCCTCTTACTGATATTTACCAGCAATGAAAACAAAATACACTTCATATTAGTAATAGCTTATGTTTCTTAAAACTATTTATAAAGTAAGTTGCGCTCTTTTACTACAGAAAGGAAATAACCAAACTTCTAAAGCTATCTACTTTTCTTATTAGATTAATACTGTAGTTACCCTTTTATATACTTACTAGGCCATTGCTCTGATCTCTGGGCAAATTCGTTTTTACTGATGGGCGTGAGATGAGATGGGAACCGCCAGGGCAGTACCTTGGCGTGTAAAGGTAGGGGGCAAAGAATGGCTATGGAAAAAACACGTAACAAAACAAGGGGATAAACAATTACAGAAATCAAAGCATAATGAGACTTACAAATGAAACTAACCAGTAAACTACAACTCCAAGTCTTTAATGTAGACAAAACAAAAGAAAAAATGCCTCATTTATATTCTATACCAGACCCAAACTTAAAGCATATTATTTAAATTTTTACATTGTTGATTTAATAAAGCTTTTTTTTAAAGCAACTAGTCTTGCACCTTACAATCTGACAAGAGTTTCTCTTTACATTTAACAATTTTATAGGCTTACCATATGTCAGTGTTTTAACAAAAAAAAAAAAACAAATCTACAAATATTAAGTCACCATCTCTTTTTAAAAAGCAGAATGGAATCTTCAGAGAATACCATTCTTTACCAAAAAAAATTAGTCTTAAGGAAGACCAAAAAAAGGTCTTTTGTGAGACTACCCTAGCATGGATTCCAGGAATATTGTTACTCTGAGTTCCTACAGTTTACCTTATATCCTATACCCTAGAGTTTACTCTATCTCCAAAATAAGCAAGGGTATTTTTTTAATGGGGAATCCATTGTTTAGATGAGATTTATAACTATGACATTCACTTGTAACCAGCTTCATATAAACAGGAGATACAAGATTATATGGGCTAAACAATAAGATTAAAACTCACTAAGCTTTATTTCACTGAAGTAACATCTTCTCCTGCCTTTTTTACTTCTGCCATTTTAAGAAAATTCTTTTATTTTTTATTTCAGACTAAAAATATCAAATAACTACAGCAAAAAGTAATTAGACCTAAAAACATGAGAAAACTTTAAATGTCTTAAAAATAATGAAATGCTATTAAAGCATCACATTATTGTTATTCATGTAAAATAGCAAACACCAGGTCTCAGTCTAGACGGTATGGTAATTTAAAAAAATAAACTTCTTGGTCTCAAAACTTCACCTGTCATCTAATGATCAAATGACCAATCATATGTAAAATTACAGCAGATATCCAGATTGGTAAATAAAACCCTGCATTTCACACTGACACCACACAGTTAGATTTTATAAGGATGGAATACATCATAAAATGCCATTGTTCCACCTTCTCCTTGTATGAGTAAAGGAATGGATTACCATTCTTAGGACCTCTCTTAATGGTGTGCCTTATTATTTACATGGCCAACTTTTTCTAAAAACTGAAAATTTAATTTAAATTCTGGAATTCCTTCCTTGTCACATTAATTCTAAACTTCTCTTTCTTCCTGGCTCTTATGAAATTTAGGCATTCAGTTGGCTCTTATGACTACTAACCCCTGTATTTTCTTAAATCAGACTAAAGAGGAACACAACAAAAACAAGAAATGATAATGAATCTTTGAGCACAATTTCAGAAAGCATAATACTAGGGCTCATACTCCATTTTCCCATAGGAAATACTAAGATCATTACAATGAAGACAGCTTGGGCCTAATAAGCTTGACAGGGTCTGTATACCACTGATCATTAATTGCACTTTCATCTTTTCAGTAGAAAATTACCATATTTATATTAAGTAAACAATTATACATGACTGAAGATAACTTGAAATAAAACTCTAGAAGTGGGCTATGGTACTATATTACTTGGCAATAACATCTGAATCCTAGGAACACATTTTCCATTATTCTCTCATATTTAAAAGTATAACATGTATTAATATAAGTTTACTGAGCTAGTGAAGAAATTTATCATTGTTTTTAATGATAATATAAACTATTATACAAGATATAACAAGTGGGACACTTGTTTGTAACAGAGAAACTGATTCCTCTGAAGCACAGAGTAGTCAGTGCTGCCTCTGTAGAGTTCAGTTTCCTATCAAGAAAGTAAATAAAAGCAAAAACTATCTCTAATATTCAGACTCAACTGAGATCAGGAACCCATTAATATTCAAAATTCTTTTAGTTCTTAAAAACTTACATATTTTAAATTCAAACTTAACATTTTTCCTATTTTAAAACTATAGTTTCAAAATAATAATAGAACCCATAAGCAGAAAACTTCTGATTCTCCCCAACAAACAATTCTTAAAATTAAGATTCTTAGCCCTTCCTTACCCTGTTATAGAATGGATGCTGGGGTCCTGTCAAACCGCTGTAATAGCTGCTATGAGGCTGAGGGGACACAACCCCAGCTCCAAACGGACCATTGAAGGAGGTGGAAGAAGAGCAGACGGAGGGAGGCTGAGGGTAGCCTGAGGGTGGTCTAGGGGGCACTTCATGTAAAGGTAGTGGGGGATATGCAAGTCCTCCAATATTAATCTGGTCTCTTGCAGCACGAACATCTAGAAGATTAAATGGTATCTCAGACGGCAAAAAAAACATGACTTCAGTACTTAGTCCAATTACCACATCCCTCTTTAGTTCCCAATAGAAACATTATTTTAGCACTCCTGTCAGGGATTCCAACTGGCTTAAAAGTGGACAGAAATCTTAGTCTATAAACCTTCTAGTGAGAAAAGCCCAACTACTTTGCATAAAAGCTTTTATTACCACTTGGAAAGTCACCAACATCTGGATTCTTCTTTTCAGTTACCAGAACTATAAATTTTTCTCTTGACTTTTTAAGGTATTTGTGCTATTCTAACAATTCTTATGATTCAGAAAGTGTTACTATTAATAACTCACACTTTTCTAGTATTAACAAATGCAATATTAGCCAAACTGTCAGTGTGCAAACTATATAACTCACCCACCTGTGAATAACAATTCCATAGCTACAAACTGTACCTTTGACATAAGCCTTACAACAGGTATCTAAGAAAAGAATATAGGAGCAGTTTAAGGCTGTCCTTTCATAATACCTGGAAAACTCAAAAGTGGGTCAGCAGTGTCAATATCATACAAAAGATGGTGTGTTTCAATAAGTCATGTTTGTGCATGGACATGTATACAGTGCTGCTGCCACAAGAACAACCTTAATGTCACCATCTTCAAGTTCCAGCTCACAAATTTAAGATAACATTTAAAATTTTTGAAAATATAAAGTTTTTCTTACCCACCTGGACAGAGATCACCCCCTATTAAGAAAAAAGATTGGTGACAGAAAAACTACAATGGACTGACATCTTAAAGTGGTGACTACATGTTAAAAGGAATCTGATTCCAAAGTTCAATATTTCTTGGTTCTTCATGGTGCCAAGAAAAACTTACATAGTAAGTTAGAAATAGGAAATTTTCTGAGGACTTCAGAGAAGAAAAAAATTAAACTTACACTAATACCCACCTGCGATGATTTCCCGTAGTTTGGGGTCTAGGTTTACAGTGCACGGCAAAAAGGTTTTTACATCTCGAGCCACGAGAACTGGGGTCTTTGAAGACAAAAACACCTCAAAATTTCTTATATCTCCATCTATTTCAAGCAGCGGCTCAACATCTTTAGTTGTTGGAATATTTTTTGATATTCTACAAACATGAAACAAATGAAAAAGGTCATTAATGTCACTAACAGAAAGGAGAATTCTGCTTAAAACTTAAAAAATGATTTGTAAAAATAAATAAATTACAACCTTGATTTAATCTAAAAAGAAATTTTGCATGAAAGAAAAAAGAACAGGTTTTGGGAGATTAAAAATGGTGGTGTGACAGGTGAGACAGAGGCCTCCTCCCAAAACCACATATAATACGAAAATATAATTAATACAACTAATCCTGAAAGAGTAACAGAAAATAAGGTTGTGCCAGACTGCATACACCTGGAGAAAAGAAGAGACCTCACAGAACAGGGTAACGTATCAAAGCCGTGATCCGGCAGGACCCAAGCCCTTCCCCAAACCCAGCTCACCAGTGGGAGGAAGAGAAACGGAGTTGGGAGGGGGTGGAGGTCAAGGACTGCTGAACACCAGCCCAGGAGATCTGCTCTGGGAGCACAAACCTACATTGCATGTGCTCTGGAGATCAGCGGGGTTGGAAAGCTAAGACAGGCAGAATACCTAGAGAGACTGAGATTCCAGCTGCTGTGGAAAAGAGGGATCCACACCTGGCTGCTCTGGGACAAAAGAAAGGTGGGCAGTCTGAGAGACTTCCTAACAGTGAGAGGGCTGCTAAAGGGACAAGGATTGCACAGAGCTTACTGCTCAGGAGAAAGGACAGGAGCTTCAGGGGCTTCACCGCTCTGGCTAGCTACGCAGCTCCAAGGCCCCCCACCATGATATGCACCCTGTGGCGCCTTCCTCCCAGCCAGCCTGCAACAGCTCACAAACTGGCAAGCCCCTGCCCTGGCATCAGGCCAGACAGAGGGAAACCCTGCCTTTGGCAGCTGCAAACAAAAAGCATACAGGCTTATACCTGTGTGCTCGGCCCATTGGTTCTGGCAGTGAAGACGGGCAGAGCAGCCGGGAAGCAAGAAACAGCTCTTTCCTCCCTCCAGGCACCAGCGCCACTCCCCAGTGACCCCCAACATCACTCCAGGGGCTGAGCAGCACCAGAGAGTAGAGCTTCTGAAAACTAAGCCACATACAAATATGAACCGTCAAAGGAACCAGGTTCAAACCAAATCCCACAAAGCCAGAAAAAGGATCAAGTGAAACTGAACTCATCAATCTTCATGAAAGAGATTTTAAAATAAAAATCATAAACATGCTCATGGAGGTACAAAAAAATATTCAAGAACTCAGGGAAGAATTTCAGACAGAGATTTAATCATTATGGAATACAGTATCTAAAATGAAACATACAATGGAGGGATTTAAAAGCAGATTAGATATAGAGGAGGAGACGATAAATGGAACAGAAATTGGAGAACAGGAATAAAAAGAAGCTGAGGCACAGAGAGAGAAAAGGATCTCTAGGAATGAAAGAACATTGAGAGAACTGTGTGACCAATCCAAATGGAACAATATTCGCATTATAGGGGTACCAGAAGAAGGAGAGAGAGAAAAAGGGATAGAAAATGTCTTTGAGGAGGTAAGTGCTGAAAACTTCCCCAATCTGGGGAAGGAAATAGTCTCTCAGGCCATGTAAGTGCACAGATCTCCCAAGACAGGGATCCAAGGAAGATAGCACTAAGACATATAATAATTACATGGCAAAGATCAAGGATAAGGACAGACTAAACATTAAAAGGAGCCAGAGAGAGAAAAAAAGATCACATACAAAGGAAAACCCATCAGGCTATCATAAGACTTCCAACAGAAACCTTACAGGCCAGATGGGAGTGGCATGGTATACTTAATACAATGAAGCAGAAGGGCCTCAAACCAAGGATATTCTACCCGGCAAGATTATCATTTGAAATTTGAAGGAGAGATAAAACAATTTCCAGATAAGCAAAAACTGAGAGAATTTAACTCCCACAAACTGTCTCTACAGTGTATTTTGGAGGGACTGCTACAGATGGATGTTCCTAAGGCTAAATACCTGTCACCAGGAGAAATAAAACCACAGTAAAGAAAGTAGAACAATTAATTACTAAGCAGATGCAAAATCAAATCAACTATTCCCAAAGTCAGTCAAGGGATAGACGAAGAGTACAGAATATGATACCTAATATATAAAGAATGGAGGAGGAACAAAAAGGAGGAAAAAAAACCCTTTAGACTGTGTTTGTAATGGCATACTAAGTAAGCTAAGTTAGACTGTTAGATAGTAAGGAAGTTTAACCAAGAATCTAAAGCCTGAAATGGCAGTAAGTACATACCTATCAATAATCACCATAAATGTAAATGCTCCGAATGCACCAATCAAAAGACACAGAGTCACTGAATGGATAAAAAAACAAGACCCATCTATATGCTGCCTACAAGAGACTCACTTTAAACCCAAAGACATACATAGACTAAAAGTGAAAAGATAGAAAAAGATATTTCATGCAATAGGGAGAAAAAAGCAGGAGTTGCAGTACTTGTTTCAGACAAAATAGACTTCAAAACAAAGTGACAAGAGGCAAAGAAGAACATTACATAATGATTAAGGGGTCAATCCAGCAAGAAGATATAACCATTATAAATACCTATGCACCCAAAACAGGAGAACCTACATATGTGAAACAAATACTAACAGAATTAAAAGGGGAAATAGAATGCAATGCATTCATTCTAGGAGATTTGAACACACCACTCACCCCAAAGGACTGATCAACCAGACAGAAAATAAGGAAGGAGACAGAGGCACTGAAGAACACATTAGAACAGATGGACCTAACAGACATTTACAGAACACTCCACCTAAAAGCAGCAGGATACACATTCTTCTCAAGTGCACATGGAACATTTTCAAGAATAGATTATATACTAGGCCACAAAAAGAGCCTCAGTGAATTTAAAAAGATTGAAATTGTACCAACTAGCTTCTCAGACCACAAAGGTATGAAACTAGAAATATATTACGCAAAGAAAGCAAAAAATCCCACAAACACATGAAGGCTTAACAACATGCTACTCAATAACCAATGGATCAGTGACCAAATAAAAGCAGAGATCAAGCAATATATGGAGACAAATGACAACAATAATTCAACACTGCAAAATCTCTGGGACGCAGTGAAGGCCTCGCTAAGAGGGAAGTATACTGCAATACAGGCCTACCTCAGGGAAGAAGAACAATCCCATTTGAACAGTCAAACTTACAAATAACGAAACTAGAAAAAGAACAAATATGGCCCAAAGTCAGCAGAAGGAGGGACATAATAAAGATTAGAGCAGAAACAAATAAAATCTAGAAGAATCAAACAATAGAATCAATGAAAGCAGGAGCTGGTTCTTTGAGAAAATAAACAAATAAGATAAACCCCTAGCTAGACATATCAAGAAAAAAAGAGAATCTACACAAATAAATAGAATCAGAAATGAGAAAGAAAAAACACTACAGACACCACAGAAATACAAAGAATTATTAGACAATACTATGAAAATTTATATGCTAGCAAACTGGATAACCTATAAGAAATGGACAACTTTCTAGAGAAATACAACCTTCTAAGGCTGACCCAGAAAGAAACAGAAAATCTGAACAGACCAATTACCAGCAATGAAATTGAACTGGCAATCAAAAAATGACCTAAGACAAAATCCCTGGACTAGATAATCCACCACTGACTTTAATCAAACATTTAGTGAAGACATAATACCCATCCTCCTTAAACTTTTCCAAAAAGTAGAAGAGGAGGGAATACTTCCAAACTCATTCTACAAGGCCAGCATCACCCTAATACCAAAACCAGGCAAAGACACTACAGAAAAGGAAAACTACAGACCAACATTTCTGATGAATATAGATGCAAAAATACTCAACAAAGTATTAGCAACCGAATTAAAAACTACATCAAAAAGATCATCCATTATGATCAAGTAGGATTTATTCCAGGGATGCAAGGATGGTACAATATTAAAAAATACATTAACATCATCCACCACATCAACAAAAAGGACAGAAACCACATATCATCTCCATAGATGCTGAAAAAGCATTCAACAAAATTCAACATTCATTCATAATGAAAACTCTCTGGAAAATGGGTATAAACGGCAAATACCTCAACATAATAGAGGCCATATATGACAAACCCACAGCCAACATCATACTTAACAGCGAGACGCTGAAAGCTTTTCCTTTAAGATTGGGAACAAGACAAGGATGCCCACTCTCCCCACTTTTATTCAACATAGTACTGGAGGTCCTAGCCACAGCAATCAGATAACACAAAGAAATAAAAGGCATCCACATTGGCAAGGAAGAAGTCAAACTGTCCCTGTTTGCAGATGACATGATTTTGTACATAAAAAACTCTACAGAATCCACTCCAAAACTACCAGATCTAATATCTGAATTCAGCAAAGTTGCAGGATACAAAATTAATACACGGAAATTTGTAGCATTCCTATACACTAATGATGAACTAGCAGAGAGGGAAATCAGGAAAACAATTCCATTCACAGCTGCATCAAAGAGAAAAAAATACCTAGGAATAAACCTAACCAAGGAAGTGAAAGATTTCTACTCTGAAAACTACAAGACATCCATGAGAGAAATTAAATAAGATACCAATAAATGGAAACACATCCTGTGCTCATGGATAGGAAGAATTAATATTGTCAAAATGGTGATCCTGCCTAAAGCAATCTACAGATTCAATGAGATTCCTATCAAAATATCAACAGCATTCTTCAATGAACTAGAGCAAATGGTGCTAAAATTCACATAGAACCACAAAAGACCTCAAATAGCCAAAGCAATCCTGAGAAGAAAAAATAAAGCAGAGGAAGTATGCTCCCCGACTTCAAGCTCTACTACAAAGCCACAGTAATCAAGACAATTTGGTACTGGCACAAGAACAGACCCATAGACCAATGGAACAGACTAGAGAGCCCAGGTATAAACCCAAGCATATATGGTATGGTCAATTACTATATGATAAAGGAGCCATGAACATACAATGGGGAAATGACAGCCCCTTCAACAACTGGTGCTGGCAAAACTGGACAGGTACATGCAAGAGAATGAAACTGGATTATTGTTTAACCCCATACACAAAAAGTAAATTTGAAATGGATCAAAGACCTGAATAAAAGTAATGAAGCCATAAAATTCTTAGAAGACAACATAGGCAAAATTCTCCTGAATATAAACACAACCAACTTTTTCCTGAATGCATTTCCTTGGCAAGGGAAGCAAAAGCAAAAATGAAGAAATGGGACTACATCAAGCTAAAAAGTTTCTGTACAGCAAAGGACACCATCAGCAAAACAAAAAGGCATCCTACAGTATGGGAGAGTATATTTATAAACTACATACCTGACAAGGAGTTAACTTCCAATATATATAAAGAACTCACACACCTCAACAACCAAAAAGCAAAAAAACGGATTAAAAAATGGGCGGAGGGTATGAACAGACAATTCTCCAAAGAAGAAATTCACATGGCCAACAGGCACAAAACATGCTCTACATCACTAATTATCAGGGAAATGCAAATTAAAACCACAGTGAACTATCACCTCACACCAGTTAGGATGGCCAGCATAGAAAAGACTAAGAACAACAAATGCTGGCGAGGATGTGGAGAAAGGAGAACCCTCCTACACTGCTGGTGGGCATGTAAACTAGTTCAACCTTTATGGAAAGCAATATGGAGGTTCCTCAAAAAACTAAAAACAGAAATACCATTTGAACCGGGAATTCCACTTCTAGGAGTTTACCCAAAGAATACAAGTTCTCAGATTCAAAAAGACAGATGCACCCCTATGTTTATTGCAGCACTATTTACAATAGCCAAGATATGGAAGCAACCTAAGTGTCCATCAGTAGATGAATGGATAAAGAAGATGTGGTACATATACACAATGGAATACTATTCAGCCATAAGAAACAAATCCTATCATTTGCAACAACATGGATGGAGCTGGAGGATATTATGCTCAGTGAAATAAGCCAGGCAGAGAAAGACAAGTACCAAATGATTTCCCTCATTTGTGGAGTATAACAATGAAGCAAAACTGAAGGAACAAAAACAGCAGCAGACTCACAAACTCCAAGGGACTAGTGGTTACCAAAGGGTAAGGGTGGGAGAGAGAGGGAGAGGGATTAAGGGGAATTATGATTAGTACACATGGTGTGGGGGGGATCATGGAGAAGACTGTGTAGCAGAGAGAAGACAAGTAGTGACTCTGTGGCATCTTACTATACTGATGGACAATGACTGCAATGGGGTATACGGTGGGGAGACCTCGAGAATATGGGTATATGTAGTAACCACATTGTTTTTCATGTGAAACCTTCATAAGAGTGTATATTAATACCACCTTAATAAAAACAAGAACAAAGACAATTGGTATAATTACAAAATTACTTAGGTAACAAGTGTGTGGTCACAATTACATGCCTTTGGCTAAATAAATGCAGGACTTAGGCTGGGAAATAGAGGAAAGAAAGTAACATATATACCAGGTATGTCACATGTTATTGATACCACTCAGTGAAGATGAAAGGAGTTATTTTATACAGTGGGCCTCAGACAATTAAACAGCTTGCCTAAGTCACATGAATGGCTCTAAAACCCATGCTTATAATAGAATACCATGGTTCTTGCCTTTGCAAAGAAAGAAATAAAACAGCAAATTTTTACATCAATTACATAAACTAGAGAAAAGTTAACTCAGTTTTTCCCTTTACAAAAAAAGGTTTTATTTTCTATTACTTTTACTGCTTAAACCCAATACCTGGCTAGTCGCCAAATATTAAAATCCATCTAAGGGGAAAATACAGGGAACAAAATCAGAAAACAAGAAAAAAACAGGTGTTAGTGAGAAAAGAAGGATAACGGTTTTGTCTCAAGTTCATTCCTAAAATGAATTTCAGGAAGCCCCTTGTATAGACTCAGGTGTGCATACACAAAATAGAATAGCCCTCTGAACAGGAATTACTTCTTAATAAATTTAAATGGCACTCAAATTTATTATTCAATATATTTAAAGTGAAATGGAAACTTGGAGAACAATTGCACAGAACCATTTGCGGAAGTGACCAAAATTTCAGAGCTTCAATAGTTTCAAAGGTACTTCATCCATTTCAAGAGTTTAATGTAAAATGCAACGAGAAGCTAGAAAGATTTAGATAAAAACACACAGCTGACAAGTCACATGAAACATATTAACTGAATTTTAGTGCCAACTCTGTTTAGACGTGAATGTGAACAGTGTTCTCAATATGATGAACAATACTGCTGTTCACAAGCCAGCAGTCTACGGCTGGTTCCCAGATTGAAATCTCTACTTTAACCTTTTGAGCTCAATACATTAATCTTCTACTGAAAGAGATATTTATGTAAATTATAATCTTTTGGCAGTGGGCCACCAAAATTATATGTGCTTTTATTTTTCAGATATTTTTCCAAAGGTTAGTATTTAAAGAATTTAAGTAACTTCACTTTTCAATTAAGAGTGAATTTAAATTTCCAGTATTATGAATCATGTGAATTCAAGTTGCCAGCAGTTAAATGGCCCACAGAAAGCATTATAAAACCTCAGGCATCAAAGAGCTCCTAGTAAGTTTAAATGCAATTTCTTTCTATGCTACCAATCTAGGAGTATTTGTTAATGCCAACACCAATGTAAGTTAAAAGAATTCTGATTATAAATGACAGTGGTTTATAGAAAGTCCATATTAATTTCTTGGCAGAAACTACATAAATCATATCACTGCCATTCAAAATGAGGTTTTAAATTACATGGAAAAAATTTCTATTTTAAATCAAAATATAAACAGCTCTAGAAGTATAATTTATGAAGAAGGCATTATTTACCATCCTTTATCTAAAAGCTTGATTAATGTCCTAAAGGATTTAATCTTAAGAGGTTAAAAATAAATTTCCTTTAAAAATTTAAACCTGGAAAACTCTTAACTGTCTCAGAATTCTACTACCTTGAAACAAATACAATTTCTAGCAGACTATCAAATACTTTGTATCAGTGAGCGCTCTTTTACTAAACACCTATGCACACAGCACTTCTGACATTCTGGGAGGTAGGTGGAACACAGACAGAAAACAGCCACTCAGCTTTGTAGCCAGAGGGTCAAAAATGAAAGATAAAATGAAATACCTTGTTAAACCCACTGCTATCTGTGACAGACAACCAAAAACTTTTCACACAGAGAAGCTAACTGTGCTCCCCGTCTTTCTTAGCCCAGTAAATCCCTACTCATCTTTTGTCTCCAGGCTCAGTCCACTCTCCAGGGACATCTTCCCAAAACTAGGCCATACTCCTCCACTACAAGCCTTCACAGCACACATGCTTTCTTGCATACCGCATAATCACAATCAGAATTTTATAGTATTCGTAAGTGGAATTATTTATATCTCTTTCCACCTCTAGACTGTAGATTCCATTAAAGCTGGGAACAAATTTGATTTTGTTCACCACTGGGTTTCCACTGCCCAGCATAGAATACTGTCACCATTTTTGCTTAATAAGTATTTGTAGAATGAATATAAACTACACAAAAAGTATTGTTCCCAAAGAACTCTATTCTCTAAAATAATTTTCAGTTTAATTACCCTGATATTGAAAAAAAACCTGTGCTTGGGAAAAAATCGGTTGACCCATTTTGAGTCATTTTTGTGTATGGTGTGATATAGGGGTCAAACTTTCTTTCTTTCACATGTGGAAATTCAGCTATCCCAGCACCATTCATTGACAAGACTATTCCTTCCCCCATTGAATGGACTTGACACATGCATATGAGTTTACTTCTGGACTCTCAATTCTATTCCACTGGTCTATATGTTTATCCTTAAGCCAGTGCCACACTGTTTTGATTACTGAAACTTTGTGATAAGCTTTGAAATCAAGAAGTGTTGAGTCCTCCAACTTTATTCGTCATTTTCCAGATTGTTTTGACTATTTCAGGTCCCTTGCAACTCCATATGAATTTCAGGATCAGGTTTCTGTTTCTGGATTTAAAAAAAAAGGCCCTGGAATTTCACAGGGATCCCTTTAACTTTGGGTAATACTGACATCCTGATATTTAGTCTTCCTATTTGATAAAAATAGGCTCTCTCCATTTACTTAGATCTTCTTTGATTCAGCAATGTTCTGTAGTTTTTAGTGTATAAGTCTTTAACCTCACTGCTTAAATTTATTTTTAATAAATTAAAACTTTTTTTTAGATGATATAGTAAATAGAATTGCTTACTTAATTTCCTTTCCAACTGTTCATTGCAAGTATACAGAAACACAACTGATTTTTTTGTTGATGTGTGCCCTGCAATTCTGTTGCATCTGTTTATTAGCTCTAGAAGCTTTCTTGTGGATTCTTTGGGTTCCTCTACATAAGGATCATGTCACTTACAATTAGAGATAGTTTCACTACTTCTTTTCTGATTTGGGGCTTTTTACTTCTGTTTCTAGTGCAGGCACTAGCTAGAACAACCAGTATGTCAAAAAGCAGCTGTGAAAGTAGTTGTCTTAGTCAACTTGGGATGCTCTAACAGGATACCATAGACTAGGTGACTTAACCAACATTTATTTCTCACAGTTCTTGGAGTCTGGAAGTCTGAGATTAGGGTGTCAGGATGTTGAGGTTCTGCTGAGAGCCCCCTCCCTAGTTTACAGCTAACTCTCTGATCCTTCTTATAAGGACATTAATCCCATTCATGAGGACTCTCCTCTCATGCATGACCTCATCTAAACCTACTTACCTTCCAAGGGTCCTACCTCCAAATATCATCACACTGGGGAAAGCAGGTTTTCAACGTACGAATTTTGAGGAGGCACATTCATCCACTGTCAGGGGCATCCTTATTTTGTTTTTGTCTTAGGGGGGAAACTTGCAGTCTTTCACCATTGAGAATGATGTTAGCTGTGGGTTTTTCATAAATGCCCTTTATCATGTGAGTAGCCTCCTTCTATTCCTAGTTTTCTGAGAATATTTATCATGAAAGATTGCTGGATTTTGTCAACTGCCTTTTCTGTATCCACTGAATATTCTCTTATAATCCTTTTATTTCTGTAAGGTTGGTGGTAATATTCCCACTTTCTGCTATCAGTTATTTGTGTTTTCTTTTTTCTTTTTCAGTCTAGCAAAAGGTTTGTCCATTTTTTTTATCTTTTCAAAGAAAGAACTTGTGGTTTCCCCAATTCTCACTACTGTTACCCTATCCCTTACTTTATCTCAGCTCTAATCTTTATTATTTCATTCCTTCTGCTAGCTTTGAAATTTTTTTAATTTGCTCTTCTTTTTCTAGTTCCTCAAGTGTAAAGTTTAATGTAGGCATTTACCACTATAAATTTCCCTGTGAGCACTGCCTTTGCTGCATCCCATAAGTTTTCATCACCTCTGTTGTTCTTATAAGTACAATACATTGATAACAATTCCATGAGGCACCTTTCATATTATGTTGAAAAGACATTAGCCTAGGGTCAAAAAATAGGCACTTTCCTTACTATAACCAATTAATTATTTAGTAATAAAAGCTAAAAATCCATATGCAAAAGGCTGTGTTTAGTGCAGAAAAAAACTCAATGGAGCAAAAACATTTGTTAGAAGGGAAAACAAAGAAGCATATGCATGTAATGGTCAGAGCTGATTCTCAAGACAACAGTGTGCAGTGTCAGGTATTTTCATTAATACTTACTTTGCAAAGCCTATAAAAATAGTGTTTTATTTCATAGGCATCCTATTCAATAACTACACTAGGAAACAACAAAGCACTTACACATGCAGCACACTGAATATGCAATCATGCCAAACCTTCAGGTTTGTTTGTTTGTTTCTGGTTTCAACTAGTCAAGGTGACTGACTTACATGTTTGAGGATGTTCTAATTAGGGCTACAGAATGCAAACCATAAAAGAACTTGCCTAAGTTGCCCTTGAAATCATTTGCAGAGCTAAACAATGCTATTCTTTTACTTAATAGAAGAGCTTACTTTACATTAAGAAAAAAAAAAAATTCCTGAGGGTATTCTATTTGGCCAATTATTAGGGCCCAAGACTATTTTTTATGCTAATGGAAGAAACATGTAGCTATGTAATTTAAAGGATAAAAATGTGTTCAATATGCAAAATTAGTAGACTATCATTAGACACACAATTTGTGTATCTGCAGCTGGGCTTCAGTTAGGCTTAACCTGGACAGCACCAGATCTGATCTCAGAGGCAGAGATACCACTACAGCTAGCACCTCACATGACACAGCTCCCCCTTTTCCCAGTCATGTTCACATTTCTGGGCTGTAAGTCAGTGCTGCTGGCAATATCTTGTTCCTATGTTTCAGCTGTTCTTGCTTCTTTTTTTGAGCATGAATAACAAATATGATCAGAAACTGAAAGACACACTATGGCTAGAAATAATAGGAGGAAAATTTTATGACTATAAAAATCTTCTTTTTTATAAGTTAAAAAAGCACTGAATTATTATGACAAAAAAGCATTTACACTCAAAAAGAAATGATGCTTAATGAGTCTCCAATGATGATTCAATTTGCCAGTATGTTCAACTGACAAGAAAATTTAGTATATCCAATTCGGGAGGAAAATTAATCTCCCTTTGAAGCTATTATATAAATTTACTACATATTTACATGTTAGATGCATTCCATTAAAGGCAATGATTTCTAGGAATACAAAGCCCGCACTGCAACTTCAAATGCAACTTAGCGGTACTCCGAAACAAAACAGAGTATTCACTACAAAAACTCCTCTTAAATCCAGACTTCCCTTTGTCTCAGATAACTTAAGAATAAGGCTAGGAAGTTTGACAATTGAAACTAAGAGCAATGAGATTAATTTTTTTAAAGGTGTAAGAAATGTATTTAAAGGCTGGGTCACTTGTGAACTTTGTGTGATTTGGGACAAGTCACTTAACCTCTCCAGCCTCCAGTTTCCTTATTTCAAAGGGGCTGACACAGATTTCTAAGATCCTACCTATGGCCCTGCAGATGTGTCGCCACCACATGGGAGATGCTCTTTGTCTTGAAGCAATGAGGGAAATCCCTGGCCCACGCAGACATCCCTTCCATGTTCAAGCTCCTTTGGCTTTTGCTATAAAAATGAAACATCTGAGGAATAACTTTAAGGCTGCAAATTTGGTTAACTACAGAGATGAGAAAGGAGCAACCAACAGGGAGGGTAAAATGTGAAAGCTGAAGGAAGCATCTGCTTAGGCTCAGCCATAATACTGACAAGGCACTGTCTGCATTCATATGTGTTACGTACAATGTTCTGACTAAGGTCTAATAGGCAAATTACATTTCAAAGTTATAAAGAGTTGAGAGGGAAATAAAGAATGAGTATTTGTCAAATACCTACTGCCTGCTGCTCCCTGAGCCAGGTGTTTTATCTAGTTTATCTATTTGCTATCTCCCAACATCCCATGAGTTATTATTTCAATTTTTAAAATAAGGAAATCGAGGCTCAGAGAGGTTAAGCAACTGGCCTGACATCAGCTCATAGATAAATGGCAGAGTTGGACCCTGGGTCTGCCTGATTCAAAAGACTGTTATCTTGTTCCCTACACTGTTTCAAACAAGGTGCCACAGACATGGTTCAAAATTCTTAAATTAATGATTAACACCTTTTAAGGTCCTTAAAAACATAATAAAATGGAATGCTGTTATATATTAAATTTTAACACATTGAAGACCAACATAAAAGCCTATGTTACCAGGTCATCCTCATTTTTTGTTTCAGTTTTCTTGCAAACTTTGAAATATAGTTTTTCCTCACTTAATGTACATACTTAGATTCATTTTTTAAAACCCAGCACTTTTCTGTTCACAAAATTACACAAGCTACTACTCCACCCCATGTGCCTGAGTACAAAGTATAATAACCAGTTAGAAAATCAACGACAATTCATGACAAGATCCGGCTAACAACCTAGCAGCATCCAACACTTAAACTAATCATAAGAAATATGCTTTTCTAGGAATTTACCTGAAGAAAACAAAATCCCTGATTCAAAAAGATACATTCACCCTTTTGTTTACTGCTGCACTATTTACAATAGCCAAGATATTGAGGCAACCAGTGACCATCAGCAGATAAGTGGATCAAGAAGACGTGCTACACGGGGAAGGCAGTAGAGCACAGAGAAGACAAGCAGTGACTCTATAGCATCTTACTACGCTGATGGACAGTGACTGCAATGGGGTATGTGCTGGGGACTTGATAATGGGGGGAATCTAGTAACCACAATGTTGCTCATGTGATTGTATATAAATGATACCAAAAAAAAGAAGACGTGCTAGACAGACAGATTATTCACCCATAAAAATGAAAGAAGTCCAGGCTTTGCAACAACACAGATGGATCTAGAAGGTATTATACTAAGTGAAATAAGCCAGGCAGAGAAAGACAAATACCATATGGTTTTACTTATTTGTGTAATCTAAAAACAAAACAAAATGAACAAAACAACAGGGGACCCAGAGACATTGAGAAGTAACTGGTGGTTACCATGTGGGTGACGTGGGTAGGTGGATGGGGAAGGTGAGGAGGATAAAGGGGCACAGAAATACTCAATCATAATATAAGTTGATCACAGGGATAGAAGTGCAGCATAGAAACTATAGCCCATGGTTTTGTAACATCTTTCTATGTTGACAGTTAATTGCACTAGTTGGAGTAAGGATTCAGTAATGTATGTAACTGTTGAACCACTGTGTTGCATACTTGAAACCAATATAATATTGTGTATCAACTATACTTCAATTAAAAGAAAAAAGAAATGTGAGCAACTGTGAGGTAATATTGGTGATTCATCTATGGATCAAAATTTCCAATTACCTTCTTCCAACTTTCTGAATCAGATTAATTGAAGACCTCTTGCCACTACAAAGCAAGTTTGAAATTGATATTCTATAGGGTGATAGAATATTTCTTGATATTATATTACCAAAATTAAGTAGATAAGTAGATGTTTAAACCATGTAGAACTGCAACAATTAACCATATGCTTCATTTTTAATATTCTTCATAATAGCTCATTTTTCTTACTAACTGGAGTTATTAGAAAATGTTAGAATTTGAATCAATTCATATTCATTCTGCTTTATTTATCGGATTCTGCATAAGATTTATTTTTTATTTTTGTTTTTTTAATACTTTTTTTTGGTATCATTAATATACACTTACATGAACAACATTGTGGTTACTAGATTCCCCCCATTATCAAGTCCACACCATATACCCCATTACAGTCACTGTTCATCAGTGTAGTAAGATGCTACAGAATCACTACTTGTCTTCTCTGTGCTATACTGCCTTCCCGTGCTCCCCCCAATACATTATGTGTGTTAATCATAATGTCCCTTTTTCCTCTTATCCCTCCCTTCCCACCCATTCTCCCCAGTCTCCTTCCCCTTGGTAACTGCCAGTACATTCCTGGGTTCTGTGAGTCTTCTGCTGTTTTGTTCCTTCAGTTTTTGCTTTGTTCTAAATACTCCACAGATGAGTGAAATCATTCGGTACTTGTCTTTCTCCGCCTGGCTTATTTCACTGAGCATAATACCCTCTAGCTCCATCCATGTTGTTGCAAGTGGTAGGATTTGTTTTCTTTTTATGACTGAATAATATTATTCCATTTTGTATATGTACCACAGCTTCTTTATCCATTCATCTACTGATGGACACTTAGGTTGCTTTCTACATAAGATTTAATTTGCAAAAAAGATTTTCACTACAGGGAAAAAGCCTGAAAAACTGTGTACTACAGCATGATGCCTACCCAGTTACTATCATGCAAGTGATCAGATAATAGCGATTCTGATGACAAAACAATAATTTCGAGCTAGCATAATGGGAGAAGACCTCAGTGAACAGGTGAAGAGAGGCAAAATAATTCAAGATGAGTCAAATGAAAATTGTATCTATCATAAAAAAAGCAAAGCCATGGTTTTATATCAAGGGTTTGTACTATGATATGATATGAAAAAAAATACTGATAAAAGTAAATGAGATCCAATCTTCATAGCTGTTTGAGGAACACTAATAATATGGTAAAGAGCTACCAAGAGCTAAGGAATGTTCATATTACTGTTATCTCTAAGAAATCTTTTAAAATGTCATGTTATTCATATATAGGAAGCAAACATTTTACAATAAAACTGAACAACAGGCATAGAGAATGGAAATAGTGAACTCAAAGCCTGTCTACGAATGTGCCTCAGATTAAAGCAAGACATGTATTAAACAAGTCATCTTAAATATTCAATGCTTAGTAAGTTAGAACCCAAGTTCTACAATGTTTAGGATTTAATATTTTAAAATCTAAATAAAAACATGCAAGCAGATGAATTTTAAAAGACTACTCTTTTTCCATAGCCATTCTTCTCTCAAAAGTTAATTCAAAAGAATTTTGGAAGAAAAAGGTACTTAATAAGAAGTTAAATATAAAAACATTAATAGAAAGTATCCTATATGATCAGATAACCATTCATTTGACTATGATTATTATTCTCAGTGTCTACGAATGTCCTATAAAGCCATTTAAGAAAAAGGAATAGAAAATGAACTTTAGAGTTTAAAACAGTCATTAAACTCAGTGTTTCTTTTTCTGCTATGAAAAGGGGAAAAAAGCAAAATGCATTTTGCTCTCTTCTTGGCTGAACGTGCTAATGTTTCGAATGAAATACTCCCATCTTGTGGACTTCTTGGATATTGCTAACGATGCCACTTCAGCGTGGCTTTCCATCAATACCTCACCTTGCCTTAGCATTTCAATTAACTAGCATTTTTGTTATACATTACTTCTGTTTACTCTCATATTTTGAAGTCTTGACAACAGTTTGATTTGAAATTCTGAATTCACAGGCCTCTGTTGAAGAAAAACAGCTTCAGAAAAACACAGTTTTTGGCAAATTTGAATTCTTCAATATCAGATTTATTTTTCTAAAAATGCAAACAAGCATAATACTCTTAGTGTATTATAAACTGTAAACTCACATAGGTAGTAGTACTTTTTGTTTTACATATTAAAGCATACATTTCATAGAAACTGATTTTGTTACTTGTTTTTAAATAGCCTTATTGATATACTTGAGTTTTTCACGTTTAAGTCAGAAACAAACAACTTTGGGACATCTAAAATTCTTTGTTCTCCATTACCATAAAACACTAAAAAATGGCATAATGAGTTTAAAGGAGAAAATGTTTTAAAAATCAATTTTATCTAATTAAAAGCAGAAGAAAAGCTATTGAAAAGCTACCTAGAAAAAAATTACAGCCACTTAGCACACATAAAAATGGCATGAAGGCCTAAATAAACAGATGTACCAGCTGTTTAAGTGCTAAATATCACAACTTATATTTTTAAGCTTTCCATACAAAACCTACCACAGTTACTAGACACAATTAGAACCAAATAAAGCCTTTATTAGGGTTTTACATAAGTTGGTAAGAAATTTGAGTTTTCTTAATAGAAAAGATCAATTCAATCCTCTGAAAATTTTCTACATACTCCTATCAATACATAATAAATTATTCTAAATATCCCTTTGAAAATAAATAAAATATATCTGGAAACAAAAATAAAATTAGTTTAGTGTCTGTATTTCTAATATCTCAGACCTACTGCCCACCAGTGTAGTTACAGGCCATCTTTTGGCTTCAAGAAATAGGTCTGGGGAAGCTCTACCTGTTAGACATACCTGTATGACCTCAGGTAACTCCTGCTATACCTCCCAGACTTATGAATATTAAATGAAATAATCTAGGTAAAGTGCTTGACCAAGTGCATGGCATATATTGCAGGCATAAGTAATACTTGCTAGTACTTTTATTAGCATGTGCCCAGAATATAATATACCCTATAAATGAACAAACACAATCAAAATGTTCAGTATAACAAAAAGGAAGTCCAAGTAAGTCACATGCCTTTTTAAACAACACAACAGCCTATAAGTAGAAACTGAAGTGGGAGGGACCTGCCTAAAAGTGTACCCATACAAAGCAACTCTAAACCTTGGCATTCATAAAAGAATTATAAACGTAAGAAACCTTTAATGTCGCTGACCTCAAAGTTACAGGGATCTGCCTATGAAAACAGCACTCTGACTTCAGTAGTAGGTTTAGCTGAAATATGTAATCATCATTTAGTCTCTGTGCACTGAGAATTTACTATGTGCCTGACCCAGGGATATACTAGTATAATAACAAAGGAAGCATTTAACCTACATTTAAAACCAAAGAACAAGAGTCTATAAGAATAGTATTCTTTTCAAGATAAAATGTGGCTTCCCATTCATCACCTTCTTCCAGTCCACGCTTTTACCTCAACCCAAATGCCATTATCCTATTTATTTATTCTTTCATACATACCCACTACTGCCTACTCTATGCCAAGAATGTCTAGAAGTAAGGAATTCAGCAAAGTTTAAGGAAGTTATAGTTCATGGAGTTAACAGTGTAGTTCAGGAAGTAAACATTAAGGAAATAACAAACAACACAAATATTTATAAAAGGATAACTATGCTAAGTGCTATGAAGTAACATCCAGTATATAATGAACACATCAATAAAATCTTGGAGAATGGTATATGTCTGGTTACGGAAGGCTTCCTGAGGTAGTGGCACTTGAGATGAGACCAGAAGAATCAGGTGGGAGAGGGGAAGATGGGCCAGAGAGAAGTTAAGTGCAGGCGGAGAGGTGGAAAGCTAGAGGAGAAGGCGTAAGAAGGGCTGGAGAACAATGCCAGGACTGTGTGGAACCCCAGATAAACTCCATTCCTCTATATAGAATTCTGACCAATTATCTCTCTTTATCCTGAGAGGCCAATTTGACATGTAATGATTATTATTTGCACGTTATGCCACTCATATATCAAATCTGGTATTAGTCTATAAGCAATTCATTAGTTGTTCTCTAAACCTGTTAGTTCTAAATGCTATGGAAACCACCTTCCATTCACTCTCAACCAAGGGTCTAAACGCTGAGGTCAGGGGGACAGGCCATGCAGTCGGCAAGTCTAAAGGGAAAGAAGGCAATTTTTCAAATGAGCCAAAAAGTAGGCTTATAAATCCATCACTTTATTAGAAAATAAAGACTTAAATGATCTTAAGAAACAAGAAACTATTACAACAGGAATGACACACAGGAAAATAAGTTGTATCAACTGTTGAAGATATTTAGAATAACTAATTTGTTTTCTTTCATCAAGACTACAAATGATGTTAGTCATTTCTTAGCTTTCTCGTATTCATGGCAGTGCCACTATGCACCACTAATTTCGTCTTTACTGTAGGACTGCCACCTACTTTCTGCATTTTTCATTTACCCTAACTTTCCACCCAGATTCACTCCAATTCCCTTCCCAGCATGGGATTCTCAAAATATGCTCCCTTAGGTCAACAGGATTCCCTAACTCAGGTCAAGGTATACTGGCAACAACCAAATAGGTACCTTAGGGCATACAGGGTATGGATACAGCTTTTCAAGACCCTGGAATGGATCTCCATCTTACCCGGGGATTAAAGCCAAAGTCCTTCGAATGGTCCTTTAAAAGCTGCCCATGACCTATGCCCCCCGACCTCCCCAACCTCATCTCCAAGCCCTCCCCCTCTCTGGATCCCCTCTAACCACACCAGATCTCTTGTTGCTGTGACCTGAACACTCCAGGCACTCTTTGGCCTTAGGACCTTTGTCCAGACTATTCCCTCCACCTAGAAATGCCTTCCCTAGACAGCTGCTTGACTAATTCTCTTGCCTCCTCCAACTCTTTGCTCATCATCTCCCTTCTCAATGATGTCTACCCTGAGCCTCTTAGGAAATGTGCAACCTGCACTCCCCTCCTCTCCCTGACACTGATCTACTCCTGTTATTTTTGACATAGCACTTGTCACCTTTTAACACGCTATGCAATTATGTATTATAGATACTGTTTATTACCTATCACTGCCTGCTTGGGGTAGGATCTGTGTCTGTTTGTCCAAGCTCCTAGAATAGTGCCAATTCCAAAATAGGTGCTTACTCACTATTTTCTGAATAAATGAATGAATTCTAAGCTTTAGAATTAGTTCTCCCATTAATTTCTCTCACACTTTGAGTGTTGCTGCAAGTCTGGGAGCAATATAAAACAACGAAGCAGCAAAATATATAAACAGATAAACTCAAATAACAGTCAAGCATGTCTAGTTTAACAATTTCCTTTTTTTCCCTGCAAACAACAAAAGTAGGCATCATTTGCAGGCAAATCAAAATAAACTAAAACATTCTTCCCTTCACCTTTATCTTTAGGAACCCGGGCTTTCTAATTAATTTCCACAGACAATGAATCAAAATAAACAATGCACAATCAGAAATGCACATTTAATTATCAACATTACATCTGATTACAGGCATCTTTGTCCATAGTTTGAAGGCTTAATTTTCACATTATACCTGGCAAATATACTAGTTATTTATTTCTATCCAGATAGAACGTGATTTCTATTTTAGATTATGTTTTCTTTTTTTCAACACAAACTTTAGTTTCCCCTTCTGTATGAAGAATTATTTCATGTTTATGCAAAGGATTATTAGATCAGGCTATTTTTTAAAAAGATAAAGATACTGATAAAACATTGAGCCCCTGAATGAAGTATTTCCATTACATACACATTAAGGACAAGTGTGTTTGGAGAATAAAGATGGAAACAATAATCATATACAAGACCATAATTTAATAAATGTTGAATGATGACAATACCAACACCTACAGAGAAGTCATTATCATATCGAGAAGAGAGAATTTCATTAAGATTCTAAACCGAATAAAAACACCAAAACAGAATGTATGAAACACTGTTTGGCATAAACATTTATACTAACACAAAACCTAAATTAAGAGAAAAATCATCAGTACAGAGGATATACTTTGTACCACAAAGGAGATGAGACTTCTTCACAAATCTTAACTAACTAGCATCCAATTTTTCATGCTATTGCAATTTATAACAAGTCCACAAGCGAAAGAAATAAGCCTGTGCATAATCATGGCCACATGACGGGATGGGATGGGGGACAACTAATGATCACCCAGAACATTAAGAAAAGAGGAAGGAGAGAGTGACAGCTAAGAGAGGAATGAGATAACTAAGGTTATACAATTAGCTCAGGAAAACTTTGGCTGAGTGTCAGGAAGAACAATCATAAGATATGATGTTTTACTGTGAAAAATATCTTACATAAAGTACAGAAATACCACTCCTTCAATAATTTAAACATGGTGAATTTGGTATAAATGTTAAAAATTAGATGTCCATTATGTCTACTTAGCAAGTAGCTATTTCAATGAAATGGAAAATGGCTGCCATTTGGAGGCTCTCTCAAAACATATTCAATCGTTTTAAAAATCAAAACAGAGTACCAAAATAAAGCCTGGTATACCCTTATCACAGAATTATTCTGACCGTATCATCCTGAGTAAAAGATTGCTTCAACAGTGTCAAAACAGAAATTTAAAACATTATCTTCATGAAAACTATTTAAACTGATCTTTTAAAAGCCTCTATAACTGCTTAAAATGCTTACTGAAAAATGCCAGAAATAGTGTTTTATACTAAAATATTTCAATAGTTGTCTAAAATGCTGTAATAAAAGGTAGAGAGAAAAATCTTATCTACAGTTTTTATTTTACTCCCTTTCTTCTTACTAAATGTATGTTAACAAAAAAAGCCCCTCAAATGATCTAGACAAAAGCTTTTAGCTCAACACATAATTGCAAGAAAATTACAATAATTGTACCAATTAAAATAATCTTGAATGAACAGTATGTCATCTTAATGTTCCAATGGTTTATAGAGGGATCTACTTAATTAGCTGAAATTGCTTTCCAGTGTTAGTATCAAATGTCATTTGTTAAAAGTTGAACAATTTAGAAAATAATTTAACAAAGCAATTTTACCAAACACCAAGAACCAACATTTTCTTTTTCAACTGAATAAAAGCAAGCAGATGTGTCATCAAATTGCTATAAAAATAAATGAGGCTTTTTATGGATTAAAAAAATAAATTTTACTACTAGAGTTAAAAATACTATTTTCTGACTGTTTTTACCAAATCAGATTTCTTTAATAAATGAATATCAATTATATACTGCTGCTTTTTGTCTGCTGTAAATAAAACTTTTTATTATTCAAATGACAAGCCATAGCATCAAAGAACTCAACTATGGTTAACTAGAAGCAGTCAACTAAATTATTCTAACATATTTCAATATACGATTTTTCAATATGTTGATCAAATTGTCTTCCTATAGTTTTTCATTCCAAGTAATCTTAAATTTAATGATTTTAAGGCAATTCCTTAATGAATTCTCAAAGATTGTTAATACATTGTCTGTTTCTCTTCCTTATGCTAGCTAGCTACAAACATTGTTGTATTGTAGCATATAACACGTACTTTTTTCTCAAAAAAAAAAAAAAAAGCATCTCAAAATGACCCTGAATCTAACCCATTAATGATGGATGGCAGGCCCACCAAATGCTAAAGTCTAAACTAATGGATTCATTTAATGGCAAAACAAAGGTCTTATCACCTCGTTACACCTCCAATATATACTATTCTATATTTACTTGAACAAAATAAAATATTCCCCCTACAAAAATTCACTCCAAGTTACTCTCACTAGATAATGAAAAATATCCCCACCAAAAACATTTCACAGATTGAAAATTACTATTATCTTTAAACTGTAAGTGATATATATATATTCTCTTTTGTCTGTAAAATATATTTTAATTAATTAAAAATGTAAATTTTTAAAAATTTCCTTGAACATTAGGAAGTCATATAGCTTGAGGCTCAAATGCTAGAAGTTAGGGTGAAAACGTCAAAAGGTCTAACACTTTTCTAACAGCAAAGCACAGTACTTTTAGTCTGAAAAGTTTTCCATCATCCAGAAAGCAATGCTTTAGCCTGAGGTTGATAAAACTACCACTCACTGGCTGTGAGGCTCTCAGCAAGTGACTTACCTTCTCTGGGATTCAATAAACTCATACATAAAATGAGAATAATAGTATATACCATCTCACAGATTGTGAGGATAAAAGGAGTTAAAATGTAAAATTTGTAACAGTGGCAAGCATGTAAGTTTATGGAGTCTGACAAACCTGGATTGAAATAGTTCTGCTACTTAAAAGCTTAGTGACTTCAGTTAAGTTACTTAAATTTTCTGAACCACAATCTTCCTTGCTAATAACATGAAACGACTCTAACCACCTCTCTGGGCTTTGCGAACATTCAGAGGTACTAAACCAGCTGGCTGAGAAGGCACTAAGGAAGAAAAATCTCGATCCATATACCAAAAGGAGAAAATGCTAATGCTTAGCCATCTCTCCTCCTTAAACAAGGCCCTGTGAGACAAGCAGCTCCCGTTTCCAAGTTTCCAAATATCTTGAAACCAAGAATTTATTATTCTAGGACCAATTCAAACAGACTCTAAAAATCCAGTGTATAGTCCCTAAATGAAAGCTTACCCCTTTCTCCAAGATGCTTTTATTTACACACAAATAATATCAATTTCTCAAAGATAAAGTGAGGTGTCAAAGGACTACCTGTCTATGCTAATTAGAGCTTTACATAAAAATATACCATCTGAAAATAAATCCCATTATATTGGTATGAATTATTACTGAAAAAGTTAAAACATTTTAAATGTTAAAATTTTAACTGTTTAATAATAACTGTGCTCATCTAGCAAACATTCATAATTAAACACACCTGTTATGATGCAAATGTTTATTCATGAACTATAACAGTATTTTACTACACAGTCAAGGGAAAAGCCAATCATGTATCTCATGGTAAGAAAATGATTTCTAAAACATCAAGATGCAGTGCCACTTCCCTACAAGCCTATGGTAATTGTATGTCACTGCCATCTGCTGGAACACCTACTTGGTACAGCACGCGCAGTTTACACAACTGACTTAATTTAACATAAACAGCAAAACCAAGAAGAGCTCAAATCTGTAGATTAATACTACAACCATCCTCCATAATTCTAAAACTATTTACCTAGAAAACAAAATAAAATGTGTACATGAAAAATGGGGATTGGAAAATAGGAAAAGCATCTGCTGAAAGAGTCTAAGAAAATTATTTGTAATCTTGAAAGTTTCAACATATGAACAATAATACTTTGTTAGATCTCCCCTTTCATTTACATGTGTAAGTTTCAATTATAATATAAAACAATTATATACAAATATAAAACAATTTATAAAATTGTAGAGTTGCCTTCTAGTATCTTCTTTCTAAGACACAGTTTATTTAGAATACAGCTAGAAACTATGAAGGTACTAAGTGTCATGGTAAACAAAAAGATTATTGTATTTGTGAACTTAGCAAGAAACTAGTAACTCTTATTAAACTTTATGTACTTAACAGATCTGAGCCTTACCTTAACATCTTCCAAGAAAAAAAATTTCTTTATCAGAAGTAGAAATTTTAAAAGTACTTCAAATGACTGACTATAAAAGAACAATAACTCCTTTATGGTTTGATGCAAAAATGTTTTCCAGCCAGTATTCCCAGCTCCCAAACCCTCCAGATAAAAAGCTGTCACAAGACCTACACTAATGATTTGGAAAATGTAACCTCTTTAATACTCTATGAAGGCACTAAGAATAACAAATAAAGTGGAAACAATAATGTTTCAATGTTTGTATTTTGTATATATAAATATATAAAGCCATTAAGACTACTGAACATTTTTTTATCATATAGATTACACTGAAAAAAGAATATATGCAAACAAAGCTATAGATTTTACATGATGGGATGAATACCTGTGCTAACAACTCCAAAATTATAATGGAATTAATGAGGATTATTAGTTGAATCCAGAAGTACACATTTTATATATATTATCTTGCATTCATTTTGCTTTACACACATTCATTTTGTTCTGAAAAGTCAACTCAATCTAAGATAAATATAAAGAGGTCAGACAAAGTACCTTTCGTAGATGGTTTTTAGTGTCATTTGATCGGGAATACCTTCAGTCTCTTCCAAATATAATATGAGCCATGAAGTTCGGTACGGCCACTGCTCAGTAAGGTTGATCCAGCTCGCAAGCCTATCCCAGTTGAAACTAATCTGATTGGCTCTCAATAATCGTCCTTTAAGGAATACAAGAACAGTTTAAAATTAATAAATGTGTAATATTATGCTTAGCAAAACATTTAGTATACTCACAAATAATTTTACTTTAAATCTTTAAATTTTGCCATTTAATTTACACTATAAATTCAAGCCTAGTATTTAAATGGCTTATAATCCAAAGAACCTATACTGGAAAGCTTCTAGGGCTTAAAAATAATTCTGTTTAATCCTAAAGTAAAATTTTTGTGTGATTTGCCACTGGTGCTATACACTATTTTAATCATGCACACGCACACAAAAATCTTTCAAAACTGTGTGTCAGACAGTCTCAGTGCTGCCCACAACCACTGGGCAGAACATCAATGCACCCATGATGGGCTCCACCCTCTAAAGTACAGTCTAAGAGCCCAGTGATGAACCTTAAACCCAAACAATTGGTCTGTTCTTGTTTCATTATAGATGGACGTGCAAGCCCATCACTTTCATTTTTAGATACTCAGGATGGTCAATGTAAATAACCTGCCAGGTGAGTTATAATGTATTTCTAAAATTTGTTTACATATTTTCTAAAAACCCTATCCATCCCTAAGGTTTTCTAGGACTCTAATTTAGTGTTCTACCACTGGGCATGCTGACAGGCAGACAATTGCAATCTTTCAACTTTCAGAATGGATGCTTTGTTTCATTGCTTCATCGATTTCTTCTAGATTTCATTGGGATTCAGAACTACTTGTATCAATGCTTTTTAATTTTATCAGTTTTACTTCATTGTATCAGTTTAGCTCATATTTAGTCTAAGATATCTATTCCTTTTGGTTCAAATATGAATGTCTTTTCTCTTCTACTAATAGGTATAGATAAATAATCCCCCCAACCAATTCTTCCCATGTCCTCAGAACCTCACCCCCTCAGCAAATTTGCTTTCACACACAAACTACATTATCATCACTGGATTCTTTTTTCCCTGGAATGTGGATTATTGTCTGTGAGATGGTTGACAGGGTCTTTACCTTCAATCTAAGTGAGCTGGAGTCACAAGCATTTGAGAGCTACAAAATCTAACTGGAGTATCTCAGTTAATGCTATATTAATGTTGAGGATAAAACGCCTAACTAAGTAGAGATGGTTTCTTTTGTTTGTTTGTTTGTTTGTTTTCTTCTTTTGTTTTTTTTTTGTTGGAGATGGTTTCTTCATGACACTTCATGACAGCCTTCATGGCACTTACACTCCAATGGGACAGAAGAATAAACCAATAAAAAAGTACGAATACATCAGATATAAATTGTGATGAGAGGTGATCTACTCTCAGCAGAGTATGAACAGGTTACCAGAGAACTAAGTTTTAAAAACCAGGCAGCTAGAAGCAAGGCATTAAATGGACATGCAACACTGACAACACACTTCTTGAACTTTTGAAGATGAGGAAACTGGTGAAAAAACTTTTAGAACTAAACTGGAGACAAAGATGACAACAATGTATATACAATTTCCATCCCATAATAATTGGGCTTGATCACCAAAATAATAATTCGTGGAAAAGGCAGTGAAGATCTCAAATCTAACTACAATTGCTTGACTGAGTTTCTAAAACTCACTCATTCAGTATATTTACTGATCACAGAGATTCAAGACTTACTCCCCACCCTAAAAGAATTCAAGGATGTATTGGGAAAGATGGATAAATTAAAAAAAACAATCGCAACACTATGAGATAAGACTCTACTGGGGAAACACACACATTGCTGTGAGAGAAAAGAAACTGTGCACCAAGTCCAGAAGGAGCAGTTAAGGGAAGGTTCCCTCCAGAACAGAACCCCTGGAGCCGAGCTAGGTGAGGTTGAGTTTGGGAAGAGAGGACAGTCAAATAAAGAGAACAGCAAATGCAGTCAAGAATTCGTGAACCTGGTGACAGACAGAACTGGAAAACTATTTCAAAAGTGTGTCAGTGAATAAAAATGATGCAGGTATTCTAAGTATTCTAGCATATTATAGTTAAGAAATAAAGCAGTAGCAAGAAGAAATTTTGTTCAATGAATGTGTCTACGGTTACTTTTTAATTTTATCTTCTAAAGTAACTCACTAAGACAAATTTTAAATGAAGCACATTTGAAAAAGTACAATTTTTAAGTAGAAAGCCACTTAATTAAATGCCCACCAATACTTCATCTACTAAAACTCCAAATTATTTTCTGATTAGTCTCATGTACTGTATATCTTAACATGCAACAGAGAATCTTATGCATTTTTACACATAAGGGAATGGAACCTACCAGGGGATAATTAACATGCTCAGGACTCAAGCCTGTTTTTTGCCTTCAAATTCTATCCAATAAATTATTTATTTTTGTATTTCAATTAAATAAATTTCTCTACATATAGCTAACTAGTTTTAACCAATTAAGTATAAAATCTATCATGTAATCTATCAAAAGTCCATTAAAATACAAAGGTTTAAATTCGTAAGTTATTTTTCAACATAACCCTTCTATATTGAAGCAATGAAACTAATGGTATTAAGGTGCTTTCACAAAATTAGATTTTTACCTAGAAACCTTTCATTTTCAGGAAGAACAAGATCTGATGAAACAAAATAAAAATAGTTCTGATGTAATGGTCTAGAAAGACTGTTATTTAGTAGAAGACTAACATTAGAGAAACTCTTGCATTTAAAATGAGGCTTTAGGAAAATACTTTGGTTCTACTCTGAAAAGTGTAATACCATTAATTCCTAAATGTGCTTATCTCAACATAAACTAATAAATGACATTAACGTGGTCATCTTCTGAAATGACTGAAAGTGTCTAAATGTAACCCAAAGTGCTTGCCATGGATGTGGGCCTGTAAGGGCCAAAATGAATGAGCCACTGGTTATTTCTCTGATGTCACTTCCCAGCACCCTCCCTTTTATTCCCTGAACTCCAATCAGATTGGTCTCCAACTGTTCTTGGGATCCTACATGAGAGCATTTACATTTGCTTTTCCTTCTGCTCAGGATGCTTTTCTCAAGATGTTTGTAAAATTCAGCTCCCACTGCGTTGAGGGCTGTGATTCACTCAACAACAGGGCCCCTGTTCTGGGCACTGAGGAAAGAAAAACTAAACTAGATAGACAAAAATCCAGGCCACGTGGGTCTTACGTTCTGCTGAAAGGAGACAGACAAAAACAAAATAAATACATAAACGGTACAGTATATTAAAAAGTGACCAGTTGTACAGAGTGCAATAAAGCAGTGAAGGGATAAAGCCAGAAGTGCCAAAGAGGGAGAGGTGATATTTAAGCAAAGACATAAAAGGAGGTAAGAGAATATATATTATGCATCTCTCTCCAAAGAAAGATCATTACAGGCAGAAATGGCAAGTGCTGAAGCCCTTAGGCAGGAGCATGGCTGGCACTTTCAGGGAACAGCAATGAGGTTAGTAAGGGGCGGAGGCAAGTAAGTAGAAGATGAGGTCAGAACCCTTGTGCACTCTTGGTGGGAATCTAAAATGGTACAGCTGCTGTGAAAAACAGAATGAAAGTTTCTCAAACAATTAAAAACAGAAATACCATGTAATCCAGCAATTCCACTTCTGGGTATATACCCTAATGAACTGAAAGCAGGGTCTCAAAAAGATATTTGTATACCCATGCTCACAGCAGCATTATTCACAGTAACCAAACCATGGAAGCACCCTACATATTCATCAACAGATGAATGGATAAGCAAAATGTGGCCTATCCATACAATGGAATATTACTCAGCCTTAAAAAGGAAGGAAATTCTGACATATGCTACAACATGGATGAACCTTGAAGGCATTATGCTAAATGAAAACAAGCCAGCCACAAAAAAACAACTAACTGTATGATCCCACTTAGACAAGGTACATAGTGTAGTCAAATCAGAGACAGAAACACTAAAATGGTGTTTGCCAGGGGAGAGGGGCAGGGGAGAAAGAGGAATTATTGATTAATAGGTATAGAATTTGTTTTACAAGATGAAAAGAAGTACAGAGATGGATAGTAGTGATGGCTATACAACAATATATTTAATAAGGTATTCAGTACCAGTGAACTGTACCCTTAAAATGGTTAAGATGGTAAATTTTGTGATGTGTGTATTTGGTTTACCACAAAAAAAAGAAAAAAATAAATCATTTGAAAACTAAAACAAAATAGCAGTGTACAGAATCTGAACGTCAGCATTTTCAATTACAATTATACTGTCATACAAATTAGCCTAAAATTATCTTTACACAAAGAGAATAATTAAACCTGAGATGAAATAAAAGCTTTTTTAAATCATCAAGTTTTAAAACAACAATGTTCAAATAATGGTAGATTTTTGTTGTCAAAACTAATACTGATTTTATTAGATAAACTTAATGCAAACAAAACTGTACTTAGTGTAAACAAACACAGCACATCCTTTTGTTCTGGAAACTGAATTGTTTTGTTAATATTAAAGCTGTAAGAAACAAAGGTTACCTGTCACAGAAACAATATTAAGTAATCTTCTCATGGTCTGAGGACTAATGTCACTGAACCAGTCCTCCGTAACCAGCAGTTTCGTAAGATCAAAGGACATCTGCCGAGTGATGGTCCGCTGAATCTGCCTTCGGCGGTAAGTATCCTGAAATAGTGTTATTATCAAAGAGCATGGACCCATACTTCGAGTCTGAGAATTTACAGCTTTTTGAGAAGTGAATATATGTTTATGACAACAACAAAAATTCAAAATTCTGGTCAAAGAGGCAGATTACTTGATAATAATAATAAAGAAACCACAGGGAGATGACACATAATAATTCCCTGAGACAGAATCCTTACAGACGCATTAGAAAGTAATATAGCAGCAACTGCATCAAAGGCTATGGTTTAGCTTCAGTTGTTTCTGGATTTGCAGCTGGACAGTCAGAGAAGGCTAAATGAATGCCTTGAAGATTGTTAAGTAAGCAGAATTACATAAACAGAATTCAATTTGAACTCTCATAGGAGCTCAGTATTTATGGGAACCCTGAAATAATAAAGCATGTAATCCCTTGGGTAGTTTTAAGGAGTCAGCATTTTGATTTTTAGGTTAGTTTTAAATATGAGACAACCATCTAAAAGGCACAGCTGCTCTAACGATCCTCACAACTGCGTAAGAATTAAAGACCCTCAAGTGGGCAGGGTGGATTAGGGAATCCCATGTGATCGGAGGAATGGACACCACAGAGGTGAGTTCTCATCCAAGGTCAAGAAACAAGGGAGTGATGCATGCCACCAAAGGGAGCTCGTGAGTCCTGATCAAATGGTAAACGATACCCTCCTCTTAAGTTAGCGCTATTAGTTGTTGTTCATAATATTAATTTTGCACCCCTACTTTAATACAGGGTAGAGGCATAAAATCAGAATGTCACTGAAGACACACTTTAAAAACTGGAAAGTCCAAATTTACTGGTAGCTAACTAGGAAAAAATGAAAGCAGCACCAAAGCTAGCCCAACCCAGCCATCCTGAAGTAGTACTCCTGCCATAACTTACCTGTGAGTGGACATCCTCCTGTCTTGTAATACTCCTTTGTTCTATACACAAGAAGACTCTAGGAATGGAATAGGTCAGGGACAACTAGAGCGTTCAAGGAGAAACCCAAGGTGGCTGGGAAGGGCATGGAAAAGCTATGTGGGTATGAAAGAGTCATACCTACAAACATAAGCGAAGGAGGAAAGCCAACAGGAAGGTGAAGCCAGGAGCGTTTCTCACCTACAAGCCTCTTTCTCCCTCACAGCTGAGGAGGCAATGGGCACCTGGAATGAATACAATCTGACCTGGAGTGAATACAGTGGCTTTCAACCCCGAATGAAATCATACGGGAAGCCTTAAAACCTCATTCTCAGAGACTTTGACTCAATTGGTCTGGGGTCTGGGGTGGCCCTTGGGTTGAGAGCAAGATAGGACAGGTCAGGGACTCCTATACAATTCACAGTGATGGCTCTAGGTTCGACATTCCCTGAAAAAACACCTGAAGCTGAAAGGAAATTCAGTGATCAAACTTATTTGATGAACTTAATGCACTACTTACAACAGATTATTTAAGTGGCATCACCTTATTTTTATTTGAATAATAACAAAACAAACATTATGGCACAAAACAAATGGCACCTTACCCGTCTATTGAGGGCTGTCTTGCTACCGAGTTTTGTCATCTCTCCAAGGCTGTTTTGTGAAACTCTTCTGTCAGCATCTTCCTGTATCCCTTAAAGAATTTATCAAGAGAACACCATTTGTACTAAAATTCTGTTGTACATGATATTTAATGAGAACGGAAACACCAACAATATTTTTCAAGGTAAAAGGTCAGTCACCATAAAAAACTACAGAACTACTTCAAGTACCTGAGGAACTTGATCTTTACCTGTAGTATCTGAGCATGTAATGTCTCCATTTGTTGTGGAAGTTACGAGAAATTTTCTTGCACTGCTTAGTCCACGACTGTTAAGGAAAACGGGCAAATGAACTATGTTGCGCATATAGTCATGTCCATTTATATTTGAGTCACGAAGCACACTGTTGAGGTTCTGGTTAATTGCCTTTATAATAATATGCGGATCACTTGCAAAAATGGCAATGAAAGGGCCTTTTGAAAACAGAACTCGGACCTGTGGTAGAAGAAATGTAAATTTATGATATAAATATAAAATTAGCCACAGTAATAAGAATTGTCTTCAAAATCTGTGTTACCTTTGATGACTACATTTTTAAAATACTGGCTCCTTTTCTTTAAAAAATTATTCTATATGAAAACAGTCTTTTACTGAAGTCTGGTTTTTCACCATCTGACAATTTTTTACCATCTGAAAGTGATAAAACCTCCTAAGACAACAATTAATCCTCTCCTATTTTGAGACACTCATGGTCCACATTCTTTTGGTCTGCATGCTTAAGGTTTTCTACCCACTATGGTCTATACTCGTGGCCACATGAGAAATACCCATGAATGTACATGAGGTACTGGGCACACTGATCTCCGCCCCCAGTCACACACTATGCTTATCACACACCTTACGGAGAGCCACTGACATGCCCTTCTTTAACAAAAACTCTACAAATTCTGTGGTTTCCCCACTTTTGTTTCCAGTTCTAACCATAACCATCTGCCAAGAAAAGCTGGAGTCACACTATGGACTTCAGAGCTACTCTGTTCATTTTGTTCCCTCCCACAGCCATTAAGCTAAAATTGTTTAAATCTGTTTGTGATAAAACATACACTCTTTTGCTCTTATTCTACATTTTTAAAAATTGGTTATTTTTATAAAAGAAAAATTCGAATTCCATCTGAGCTATTCATGAAGTCATTCCTCCCAGCTGCCACGTAGGTGAGGATTGCAGTTTCAGGGCGGCTAGGACATACAGTGTCCAACATCTGGAGTACTTTGTCCTGCTCGCAGGCATCCAAGCCATCAATGATAACCGCCAGCCTTGTCTGATTCTGAGTGAAGCTGTCGATGCTTTTTGCCATCCTGGCCATCAATTCCACTTCACACTTAAGAACCTATACAAAGCAAAGGACAGACAGCACTGATCAAAGGAGAAAATTAAGCATGTTTCTTAAGAAGCCTGATAAAAAATCGTCTAACGGGAAGTAAAGAAATCCAAGTTCCTTGCTACCATTGCAGTTTTACTGATAACTGAAGTGAGTGCTTCACAACTTACAAAGTGACTTCACATAAATTAGGGCATTTCACCTTACAATGAGAAAGACACTGTCATATCCCTTTTAAAAGGACAGACTGAGCTGAGTGACTTACTTGCCAAGATCAAATGCTCTGAATGTCAAAATACTTGGAACTGAATGCAAATTCAAATGATTTAAAACCACAATACAGTTGGCTCCTGATGACACGTGACCTTGATCAAAGGAAGGGGCTGCAGACACTGCATGAAGTCCCTTTTGGTTCTTAGATTATGACCCTATCATGTATGTTTTGGTGGTTCAATGTGCTTAATCTACAGAGCTCTAGAGGAACCTATATTATTAGGCAGGAATTACCATCTGTGGAGTAATCTGACAAATTCTTCGAGAAGTCTCTTTTATAAAAATATGGTATTACTATAACTTTGTCCACTTCAAGTATACTTTTTCACAGGAAAAATGTGAAATGAAACTAAAAACAAATGCAACGCTGTTAACATTTAAAGAGTACACTCCTTAAAGCCCAATGGTCACAGTCATGGTAACATATTCACATTAGGATTATTTTCTAAGAACCCATAAGCGCTTACTTTCATGAATCCTTCACTTTTCAATTTGTGCAGTTTGGAGGCAGCGTTATGGAGGCGTTTCCTTTGAGAATTCAGGAGAGAGTCTAACACCTGCCACCACGTACGACAATTCAGAACCAAGGCCAGCCCCACTATAGACGCAATTGATATGAGGACAGCGTTCACTGTCAGATGCTTGGGGTCAACCCTAAATATAGCCAGTAGGGTAATTCCAGCAATAATGCAGCCAAAGACAAAAAGGAAGATGACAAAAGATGGGAGACAACATGTTTTTTTCCATTTCTTTTTACCTGTAAGACAACAAATGGTTTTAACAATTATTTGCATATAAATTATCTATAAAGTCTTAGTTGCAGTCACAGCATATGACAAATCTGATGGTCAGTTTGTGTTTTCATGGAAATACACTGAACATTCATCCCATCCTCAACCTCTACATACACACAAAGAAGAAGGAGGAAGCCCCACCCTGTGTATCTTCAGTCTTGAATACTCGAAAAAGCCTGGTTGCCAAAAAGCCAAACTCTCTTTCACAAGCATCTGAGAGGGTTGCAATCATTTCAGCCATGGACGTTTCTCCGCCTACACTGGAGAGCCTATTGTAATCTGTGAACAAAAACCTTGTAGGACAGAGGAAATAAAATGTTACTCAGGTACTCAAGGAAACAAGTAACTTCAACATACATCATCTCTATACTTATATTTACCCTATACTTTCTTTATTTCAAATTACTATCTTTAAAATTCTTAGGGAAAAGAACAATTAGGTGTTTTCCACTTCTAACATCCTACAATCTTTTCATAGGAAAAGACAGTAACTACAGTTAATGTAGCAGAGTTAGATGGAGTAATTCTGACTAATGGCAGAAGGATAAGAAAGTTAGGACAGAGCTTAGACAAGAAATCAAACATTTCAAAGATCTCATAACACAGAGATCAAAAGGTGCCCCCCCCCAAGTCAGGACGCAACCAAAAGGAGCTGCACAAAGTGCTCTGAGTGCCAACTGAAGAGATTAGAACCTTGAGAAAATAGTATAGTCATTAAGAATTTATGCCATTTCAAAACTCAAGTTTTAGAACTTCTTATTTATAGCTTAAATATCACCAGATTTAAAAATAAGTTGTAAAATATTCACTTCACAGTTGTTCTTTGGTAAAGTGAATTATTTTATTTTGATTCTCTGAATGCATATAGTTCAGCATTAGCTCCTTTCTCACCTCCCATTCCTGAGCTCTCATCTCAATCCAGAAGACTGTATTCAAAACACAGTGTTAAGATCAGACTGTACTGTACTGTGCAGTCTTGATTTGTGTGGTTTTAATTAACTTTTTAAAAAATACCACCTCATCCATGTAAAATGTTATTTTCTGTAAAAGTAATCTCCCAAATTACTTTATTCTACTCTATAATAGTTTTCTTAACTTTTTCATTCTAACTTTTCATTTTAAATCCTATTCTTAATACTTAATCCTATAAGCTATTATATGTAGTTTTTATCTTTATTTTTCCTTCTTACATTTGTAGGCCTATTTCATCTTAAGTTACACGTACTTTATCTTATAATAATTTAAAAATTCTTAATCATATTTAATTAAGTGTATACTTAATTACATTGCTACTTTTTGTTGAATTGCTTTGGCTTTCAGTCCTGTAACCTTCTGTTTTCATGTACTTTCCTCCGGAGCCCTCTACCACTCCTCGACTTCATTCCTTGACATACATGTCTTTCATCTTTTCTGAGCTGTTCTCTCATGTATTTCCTATTTGACATTAATAATAATTTTAGATAGGCGAGTAAATACTTCCACAGATGAGGAAAGAGCAGCTCAGAGAGTGAACCAAGCTGTTGAGGTTACACACTAATGTAAGGAGATGCCAAGACTCTAACCTACACCCAGCACTCTTCCAAGTGTTTCCAAAGGATGACAACAGGTGTCTTAAGGTGTTGGGGGCACAGGAGCTAAGGGAAGGATTATGCTCAAATAGAATGTGGTAAATCAAAGTTAAATACATCTCTTTATGGAAAGGTATCTCTGGTCCTTTAATGTACAGGATGGAGATATGATATAAAGTGTTGCCCAAACATATTTAACCAGGACATGTTGTTTGCATTATTTCTCATATAAAAAGTTCAAGGGACCAGTGTTTTTGGAACGTACATTGAGAAATGTTGCATTATAAACTTGATTTTTGCTTCATCTTACTAAAAGTCACTTGTCAAAAGGCCCAACTTACCTCACAGGCAATGCTTTAGTGGTTTGCTCTGGCAGTTCGGGTGGATTCACAAACATCAGTTTGAGAAGAAGCTCCAAATAGCCAATGTGCCTCGCCAACCTAGTACTGAGGACCCAGGCCCAGTTCCAACTCTCTCCTTCCCTTCGTCCACCAAAGTAAATGACAACTGAAATACAAGGTTTTAAAAATGTTATCCAAAACAGTCATTAGTCAAGCTGCCTATTTTCTCCAAGTAGTCAAGTATCAAGTAATGACAGACTTACATAACTTCTCATGGTCTCATGCTATTTCCTAACTACTCCTCAAAGAATTCCTCAGGGAACCTCCCCAAAATACAGAAGAAATGTGAAAAGGGGAAAGTAAACTGACTAAAATATGACATAAAAAAACACAGAAAGATACTACCTTAAACAGAAATATATCACTTAGTTGAGATTCGAATGTTAATGACTTTGGGTCTATCACTATTCGCACTGTTGAAGTAACTAGCTCCTCCAACAGTAAATCTATTTCCTTTTTTGAAACTGAAGATGCCCTCACCAAGAACAAGAACTTTATTTTACATTTCTATTTTGCTTTAAGTTAAAATAAAAATTAGTCATGATCAAAATGCTCAAGAGCATGCCAGAGATGGCTGTGAAGAGTTATTTTCAAGAGATTTAAATAGTAGTCATTAGTTAACATATAAAAGGGTGAGTATTATAAATTAGAGTTCTGTTTCAATATTTACAAGTAGTACACTCGCTTTTAAAGCAAACTAATCCATCCAGGCTGTGGACAATGTTCCTCTAAACTAACTTACAAAGTATCAAAAAAAACCAATTTTCTCACCTATATAAAAGTCACAAGTTTTAAGAGATACAGATAATATTTTAAGTAAACAATGAGTCTTGATATTTTCTCTGTTTTTGAAAAGGACTGAAAGCAAAGACTTACTGAAAAATATATATAAGACAGCTAAGAGGCTCAATGACACTGCAATTCCAAGATTTGGGTCGACCGTAAAAGCAAACAATAAACCAAGTCCTCCACAAAGTAGCAGTGTCAGAAATACTATCAGCCAGGAAAACTGAAAAAGAGGTTCAATTTGTTGTCCTGCAAAAGTCTTCATTTCATCTGAAAGAGAAATTAATGTGAAACTGTATTACTGTTTTGCTTAAGAAATACATCTTCTAACTCAATTTGAAATTTTCACATTTTCAGTATAAACATTTATTAGGTACTTACGAAGTCCCTAGAGAGAATATTACTATGTAACCATATTAACCAATGCTGTCTATGGATAAACATAAAAACCTCATTCCCCAGGAGCACACCCACATTTGTCTGAGCTACTCCCCTGCCTCATACTGACAATGCCCAAAATCCTTTTTCATTTCAAAATCCTTTTCCTTTTCCCATCTGTCAAGATTTTGTTGAAATTTTTTTTTGTGGTTTGTATTATACAAGCAAGAGGTATTGTTTCCAAAAAGAAGACTAAATACCATGGTCTGCTATGTGCCTTCAAAACTCCGCACCTCTTTCATTCCTCTCTGACTCTCACCCCTTCTCCCTCCTATCACATTTGAGGACCAGGGCTCTTAAACGTATGTGCTGAGCCCAATGAGACTTAAAACAGTAATTCTTCCTCCAAAAACTTGGTAAAAATTTTATAGGCAATCTTGAAACCTGTCCTTGAAGGAAGGATGAATAAGATGTTGCCAAGCAAAAGGTGGGTGGGGAAGCTGTCTAGGAAGCTCCGAATAGAGGGTGGAACTCAGGAGGAGTGTTCAGTCGGTTAATGCAAGAGCAAACAGCCCGTGACTGCAGAAGGGGGGCGCACAAGAGGTAGTGCTGGCAACTGTGGCCACGCAAACCAACAAGTCTATGAAGGGCTCTGGATATATTTATTCATAGCACAAGCCAAATCTGCTGCCAAGGGATTTTAGTGTGTTATAACACAACTAGATCTTTGTTTTCAAGAGACTCACATAACCATGTGATCAACTAGTAGGGAGTAATTAATTTCAATTTGGTAAATTGCGTCACACACACCCATATCATATAAGACTCTTTTTCTCCACTTCAGAAAAAAAACAAGAGAAAAACTTGTTATATATACAGGTTTTGTACCAACATGCCCTTTACCTTCTAGTTTCTTGAGTAAGAAAGATTTCCCGCTTCCCCACTGTGCATAGAGCCCCACACAAATGGGGGGCTGCATGGTAGGTTCGCTGAGAATATCTGCCAGGGCACTGCTATACAAATCATAACCAAGCATGTCACCATCTGTTTCGGTTGGAGACAAGTGTCCTGTAATTATAAGCACACCATATTATTACATTAAAGAGAGATACTACTATTAGAAAGGAACATCAATTCTCATTTACCAACTGCTATTCAATTAGAGAAAAAAGTTATTATAAATGGTTAGACCTGTGTCAAAAGAGGTTCAGAGATTCTTAAATTAAAATTGTATTTCAAAGAACTTGATACCTACTGATTGTAAGATGCATCATCATTATGCACAACAAAGAAAAAATGCTGCTAAATTGTGACATAATACTTTCTTATCCATCAATTATAAATACATTCCAATTTCAAAGATGCTAAAATGTGGAACAGGGTACACTTCAGAATCAATAAAATATTAAAATACACACTAGTACACAGGAATAAATTTAATATGTAATACATATATAAAGATAGTCATAAAATATGAGTGAAGAATATAATGGGTATTCAGAGAAAAAGAGAAATTCTACGGTTCTAGAAGAAAGGTTCAAATGTTAGCAATTCTCCCCAAATTAATCTCATTTTAAGGCAATTTCAATAAAAACTGATGAGAATTTTTTGAAAAGTTGAAAAGCAAGAACATGTAAGAACAGCTGAGAAAAAGTGTTGAAGAGCACCAAAGAGTCACTGTCTTTGGAGAAGAATCAAAATATACTGTAAAGCTATAATAATTAGAACACTGTCGATCCAGCACAAGATATAAGCCTAAGTGGCATCTCAAATCAGTTGGGAAGGGATAAATTAGTAAGTGATGTTAGGAGAGGTAAGCCATCCATTTTTTTTAATAAAACTTAAACTCTATATTCTCATACCTTAACAAAAATAAGTTTCTGAAACATTAAAAAATTAAATGTAAAGAGTAAAGCCATAAAAACACGAAAAGAAGATATATGAGAAAAACTTTAATCCTTGCACAGGAATGGCCTTTCTCAATATAATACTAAGGGCAGAACTGTAGGAAGATGGACAAACTACAAAAATGTACAACTTTTGGATGAAGAATTTTTAAAAATCACTATAAGTAAATAATAAGCTAGGGACAGGGATGCAACATATAGGATACATCCAGGACCAGTATCTGTAACATATAAAGATGCACAAAATCAATTTTTTTAAAAATGTTAAAAACTCAAGAAAAAAGTAGGCAAATGATGCAAAGAGGAAAATGGCAAAAAAATAAATAGCTTATGAACATACTAAAAGATCTCAATCTCACTAATAATTTTACAATGCAAATTAAAATGAGATATGTTTCTCTTACTGATCTGATTAACAAAGGTTAGGGAGGCTGGAAATAGCAGTGTTAGCAAGGTTGTGGGGGACGGCACTTCATATTTGCCCTGATGGAGAACAAACTGTTATAACCATTATGCAAAATCAGTGAAAACTGTGACTTGTCCATTCTACTTCTGGCAGTTTATTCCAAGAAAATAAGCCTAAAAACAAAAGTAATTGGATATATGCAAAAAGATGTTCACTGCAGCATCCCTCTTTTAACAGCAAAACAAACCAAACATTCATCAGCAGAGAGCTGAATGTGGTACTAAAACCTATAATGAAAGATTATGAAACAATTAAAACATGATATAATTCATTATTAAAAACTGTTACAACATGGTATGACCTAATTTTTATTTTTTTAAAGGTTATATGCATATTATAAAATATTTTTAGAAATGTAGAGAAAATCCTGGAGAGTCATTAAAACAATTACAGGATAAAAGATAAGGGACAATGAGAAATTTGCACTTTTTACTATATTTGTGTCTTCATTCTTGAAATTTAATTTCTGTGCATTGTTATTGTAATTAGAAAAAAATGACATATAAGAACTCATAGTATAATAGATTCATACTTAAAAACAAGACATAAGTAAGAAGCTAAGCCGGAAGATGGTGGTATTCTACAATCTCCTGTTGGTTTCTGGGACCTACTTACCTCTATTTTAATTCTAGTAGAAAATTGTCCCGTATTTCAAAACACTGCATATGAATGATTACATTCTCATGTGAAAATGAGTATATTTTCAATCAAAACCTATTTTAGTACAATACTCCAGGCATTATGCTAGATGTTATGGAGGACACAAAGATAAGAAGAAAGAGCCCCTGCCCTGAAGAACTTGGAATCTGGAAGGGAGAAAATTCTAAAAGAAATAGAAAAAGAAGCCACATAGAATAAATATAAAAACAAAAATATAAACACAGGTGGGTGCATAAGTATTCCAACAAGGCAAAGATTTTACTGGTTAGGCAGACCAGTTAGAGCCTCACTGAAAAGGGGACACCTGACAGGTGCCTCGGAGAGAGATGGTTTTAGTAAGCGAAGAGCCTTCACCAGGACGGAGAGGCACAACCTGTGGTGGGTCCAGCACCAGCAAAGGAAAGATCTCTAAGTGCTGTGCTAGAGCCACACAGGAGAAAGGCAAAGTATACATGGGGAAAAAGACTTAGAAAAGTAGTCACCTTTTTAGAGGTCTTAAAGCTGCTTGATGACTCTGAATATACTTAATTTAGAATGCTACAGTACAACACACAAGAGCTTTTGAGAGGAAGGAGTATTTTTCTCCATAGAAAGATAATAACTTCCTCAAATTTTGTAATCTCCTGTTAAGTGGTAAATGGAAAATTGCTCTTGATCTCTTAATTTATTCATACAACATTCATTTTTTAAAAGTTCAGTCAGGAACAAAAAACAATACTTACTGGCTCCAAATATTTGAGTTAAAATACTTTTCTGATGGCTACAGTCAATGTTGTAAGGAGTCTCTCCTGCTTTGTTGGGCCTGTAAAGTAACCGTCCATCTTTGGGATTTCTTAAAAGAAGTTCTGCCAGTTTCCGACTCCTCCCACGAATAGCAATATGCAACGGAGTGTCTCCTTTCTGTAAAACAGCGACAGGAAACTTGAACTCTCATGTTTTTCACAGTCATATACGGTAACAATTTTCATGTTTCCGTAAAATTATAGAAAAACTTCATAAATAATATGAATTTTTATCTCTATCTCCCTACAGTTTCTATCTCTAGTTCCTTACCTAGCTTTTCTCTGATATTATTTCTCCCACAACCCTCTAGACAGAAGGTCCTTCTTCCCTCCCCTCAACTCACAGAAAAAGAAGCAACAGGCTTTCTCCTTGCAGCTCCTCCCAGGCCATGGAGCCACTTACATCGTAGGTTAGTAACTATCCACCATCCAGATATTTACTGTCCACAGATGTCAACCACTTTTTATATTTTGTTTCATAACTTTCATCTCCATTTCTCTAAAAAATGTCACAATCCATGCTGCTATCCCATCTAGCATGAGTGATCTCATCTACTCCCATGGCTTGTGTCAGCTGGTCACCATGGCATGGTGCCCTTCAACTTCTCTCCCTCCGAGTCCTTCATGCTGTAGTGATCCTTCTCTAGCCACTCCAAACTCTTTCCACTTTCCTCACCTGTCCCTTCTCCTTAACATCAACTTACCTTCTTACCTTATGAGAACCTCCAATTACATTATTCATATTCAGCACTAATGACAACTAAAATGTTAAAAAAAAAAAAAAGGTTTCTTCAGACTGCAACACATTCTCCCACTTTTACATCACACACACTGGTCTTGAAGACAATGACCCAGAAGTTAACCAATTAAACCAGTTCTCACTGACTTGGATCACTCTACAACATAAATGAAAATGCCCTGCAATGAAATAAATAAAGCTGAGAAGAATAAAACAATAGAAAGAATCAATGAAAGTAAGAGCTGGTTCTTTGAGAAAATAAACAAAATAGATAAACCTCGACCCAGACTTATGAAGAAAAAAGGAGACTCTACACATATATACAGAATCAGAAATGAGAAAGGAAAACTCACTACAGACACCACAGAAATATGAAGAATTATTAGACAATACTATGAAAAATTATATGCCAACAAACTGGATAACCTAGAAGAAATGGACAACTTTCTAAAAAATTCAACCTTCCAAGGCTAACCCGAAAGAAACAGAAAATCTGAACCAACCAATTACCAGCAACGAAATTGAATTGGTAATCAAAAATGACCTAAGAAAAAATCCCTGGACTAGATGATTCACCGCTGACTTTTATCAAACATTTAGTGAAGACATAATACCCATCCTCCTTAAAGTTTTCCAAAAAGTAGAAGAGGAGGGAATACTTCCAAACTCATTCTAAGAAGCCAGCATCACCCTAATACCAAAACAAGGCAAAGACACCACAAGAAAAGAAAATTACAGACCAATATCCCTGATGAACATAGATGCAAAAATACTTAACAAAATATTAGCAAACTGAATTCAAAAATACATCAGAAAGAGCACCCATCATGATCAAGTAGGACTTCTTCCAGAGATGCAAGGATGGTACAACATTCAAAAATCAATCAACATCATCCAACACACTGACAAAAAGAACAAAAACCATATGATCATCTCCATAGATGCTGAAAAAACACTGACAAAATTCAACATCCATTCATGATAAAAACTCTCAACAAAATGGGTATAGAGGGCAAGTACCTCAACATAATAGAGGCCATATATGACAAACCCACAGCCAACACTATACTTAACAGCGAGAAGCTGAAAGCTTTTCCTTTAAGGTCAGGAACAAGACAAGGATGCCCACTCTCCCCACTTCTATTCAACACAGTACTGGAGGTCCTAGCCACGGCATTCAGACAACACAAAGAAATAAAAGACACCCAGATTGGCAAGAGAGAAGTTAAACTGTCCCTGTTTGCAGATGACATATGGAACATAAAAAACTCTAAAGAATCTACTCCAAAACTACTAGATCTAATATCTGACTTCAGCAAAGTTGCAGGATACAAAATTAATACACAGAAATCTATTGTATTCCTATACACTAATGATGAACTAGCAGAAAGAGAAATCAGGAAAACAATTTGATTCACAATTGCTTCAAAAAGAAGACAATACCTAGGAATAAACCTAACCAAGGAAGTGAAAGACCTATACTCTGAAAACTACAAGACACTCATGAGAGAAATTAAAGAAGATACCAATAAATGGAAACATATCCCGTGCTCATGGATAGGAAGAATGCATATTGTCAAAATGGTGATCCTGCCTAAAGCAATCTATAGATTCAATGCAATTCCTATCAAAATACCAACATCATTCTTCAATGAACTAGAGAAAATCATTCTTAAAATTCATATGGAACCACAAAAGACCCCGAATAGCCAAAGCAATCCTGAGAAGGAAGAATAAAGCAGGAGGGATCTCACTTCCGAACTTCAAGCTCAACTACAAAGCCACAGTAATCAAGACAATTTGGTACTGGCACAAGAACAGACCCATAGACCAATGGAACAGACTAGAGAGTCCTGATATAAACCCAATCATATATGGTCAATTAATATACAATAAAGGAGCCACGGACATACAATGGGGAAATGACAGTCTCTTCAACCATTGGTGTTGGCAAAACTGGGCAGCTACATGCAAGAGAATGAAACTGGATTATTGTTTAACCCCATACACAAAAGTAAACTTGAAATGGATCAAAGACCTGAATGTAAGTCATGAAACCATAAAACTCTTAGAAGACAACATAGGCAAAAATCTCCTCATTATAAGCATGAGCAACTTCTTCCTGAACACATCTCCTCAAGCAAGGGAAACAAAAGCAAAAATGAACACATGGGACTACATCAAACTAAAAAGTTTCTGTACGGCAAAGAGTACCTTCAGCAGAACAAAAAGGCATCCTACAGTATGGGAGAATATATTTGTAAATGACATATCCAACAAGGGGTTAACATCCAAAATATGTAAAGAACTCACACACGTCAACACCCAAAAAGCAAATAACCTGATTAAAAAATGGGCAGAGGAGATGAACAGACAATTCTCCAAAGAAATTCAGATGGCCAACAGACATATGAAAAGATGCTCCACATCACTAATCATCAGGGAAATGCATATTAAAACCACAATGAGATATCACCTCACACCAGTAAGGATGGCCAGCATCAAAAAGACTAAGAACAATAAATGCAGGCGAGGATGCAGAGAAAGGAGAACCCTCCTGCACTGCTGGTGGGAATGTAAGCTAGTTCAACCATTGGTGAAAGCAGTATGGAGGTTCCTCAAAAAACTAAAATTAGAAATACCATTTGACCCAGGAATCCCACTCCTTGGAATTTACCCAAAGAATACAACTTCTCAGACTCAAAAAGACATATGCACCCCTATGTTTATTGCAGCACTATTTATAATAGCCAAGAAGCAATCAAAGTGTCCATCAGTAGATGAATGGATAAAGAAGATGTGGCACATATACACAATGGAATACCATTCCGCCTTAAGAAAGAAACAAATCCTACCATTTGCAACAACATGGATGGAGTTGGAGGATATTATACTCAGTGAAATAAGCCAGGCAGAGACAGACAAATAACCAAATGATTTCGCTCATTTGTGGAGTATAACAACGAAGCAAAACTGAAGGAACAAAATAGCAGCAGACTCAGAGACTCCAAGAAGGGGACTAGTGGTTACCAAAGGGGAGGGGTGGGGGAGGGTGGGTCAGGAGGGAGGGAGATGGGGACTGAGGGGCATTATGTTTAGTACACCTGGTGTGGAGGGGTCACGGGGAAAACAGTGAGGCACAGAGAAGGCTAACAGTGACTCTGTGGCATCTTACTACACTGATGGACAGTGACTGCACTGGGGTCTGTGGGGGTACTTGATAATATGGGTGAATGTAGTGACCACATTGTTTTTTCATGTGAAACCTTCATAAGAGTTGACTATTGTTGTTATTCCCACATTCCTGTTTCATCAAAGCCAAAAAAAGGTATATCAATAATACCTTAAAAAAATTTTTTAAGAAGAAAATGCCCTGCAATGTTCTTCCTATGGCTTCTGTGGCATGACTTTATCCTGATCTTAACTTTCTTCTGTTGCCTCAGGCCCACTTCCTGCTTTCCTAGATTCTCTTCCTACATCACAGATCTTCACAATGACTACATATCGGGCTCACTATTTGTAACGCACTGGGCTGAGAACTTTAGAGGATGTAAAGACAGAAGACAAACAGTCCCTGACCTTAAACAGCGCACAATAGGAAGAGACTCAGTAAAACAAACTAGAATGCGACACATGCCATAAGAAGTGAAGTTTTCATATTTCTTCCCATAGATGATCTTAAGAAGTCATTCCCCAGCAACTCTCTTCTCTCAACTGCCACAGTCCCACCAAGGCCTTGATTTCTTATCCAAGTTCTAGTCCCACACTTCCCAATGCCTGCTGTCTTCCTGAATGTCCTATCAGCCCTCAAACTAAACATACCTACACCAGATTTCATCACCTTAATACCTACTGAACCCCATTTCTTATCTCAAACATGTGAGAAGGTAAAAGTATCATCAGTGGCATTTCTGCCAGACACAAAATTTCTGAAAATGCAGAGATCAGTGATGGGCTAAGTAAAAATAAACTAACCTTTATTTTAAATGTATTTTTATGAAATCCTCTACAAAGAATCATGTTCAAGACTTACAATTCCTGTCCCTTATTCTAGCAGGATGGCACTTGGTCATGTCCCAGTAAGATGTGCTGAGTGGATGAACAGCTGTTCTTAGGGATCACGTGCTTGTCAGCAGATATGTGCTGACTCAGAGCAAAGCAACAAACAAAAGGATACGGAGACACAGTTCCTTCAGGAAACTTACATTAATGAGGATGAAACAATTACTTATAAACGCATGTTACAGATTAATGAAGCCATAGGGAATCTTAAAGGGCACTCAGTCGGGTGGTAGACAGCAGAATGAGAAAAACAGGCAAGACAGAAAGTTTTCTATAAAGCCAAATATATTCATGTGAGAATCTCTTCTCTGACTTTGTCTTTCCTGAGTTTTAATATTAAAATTTCCTTTCTTTTATATGAAACTATATTAATATGGTGATGATGGCTCAGAGGGTTTGATGTCATTTTTTAAATAATGCTGTTTCCTGATAAAATAAAGAGCAAATACATATTGATTCTCTGTAATTTGTTTAACTGCCTCATAAACAATAGAAAAATAAGCTTCAATCTGTTATGGATTAGTAAAGCCCAAATCACATTATACTTTTAGAGGAAAAAAGTTGTTAATATTTCTTACTTCATATGTAAATCAATTAGATTCTTTTCAGGGAGGAAATCAATTGAAGTAGATAAAGAAGCCTGTTTAAAAAGAAAACAAACTAAGCCCAGGAATCAAGTGTGTATGAAGTATCACACACTGCAGTTAATCACCTTACGGGGAGTATGCCAGTGCCTCTGAAAGGGCCGTGGTGAGCACGTACGGCTGGGCACCTTCTCTCCTGTCGTGAACGTTCATGGCAGCCTGCTCCGAGTCATCTGCTCCTGCCCGTCTGGGCAATTCACCTGCAACCTGCTATGCACCTGCTCACACCCTCCTCATACGGTCATCAATGGCAGCTCCCGTAACCGGGGCAAGCAGGAGGACAGTCGGAGGCAGCCTCTTAACAAAGCATACTGAGCCCGCCTGCTCCTCGGCCTGCTACTGGAACAGCTGAGAAGATACCATAGCATCAAACCCCACACAGACGTCTCCAGCAAGTAATCTCTCCCTCCACGAAATAAAATCAGATCCCCTTAGGCCACCACATACATAGGTCAGCCTACCAACAGCTTTCCAAAAAGTTTCTTTATACACAGATATTTTACCTTATCTATAGCAGACACTTTAGCTCCTTTATCCAGCAGCAGCTCTACTACTTCAATATTTCTCATCTTGGTAGCCTTTATCAGTGGCGTTTCACCATCCTGCAGGCAAAGATAAGAAGGTTTGCCAGATTAACAGCTTTACTCCTAAGTGTTTAAAGTCACAAAAACATACACATAAGAATTCAAATAGCTAACTGTGGTACTAGTCTATGTTAAAAATATGAGAATTTTGTTAGTAAAAACTAACACAGAAAGTGCTTTTCCTCTCATAACCAATCGCTTGTATCAAAATAATTTTATATCACTCAGCTGAGTATGGGACGTGCCCAGCTACTTATCAGCCGTTTCTGGCAACAGTTTTCCCTGCCCCTTGAAGCTGCTGCCATCCCCCAGATTCCACCACTGACACCTGGGGCAGCACCTCCAGGGACTACTTCCCAGTCTCACCAACTCCCCACCAACCAGCCAGTCATGGCCATTATCTAGATTTTTCAGAAATCGATACCAGCATCACTTTAGTTTTCTGTGCACCTAAGAATCTGTTTGTAACAGGTAAAACAATTTGATACAAGCAATATGCCTCTGGAAAACCTCAGAAGAGTTCATGATTGCTTGCAAAATCAATTAAGGGAAAGAAGAAGAGACCACAGTTCATCACTGAATTAGAAAGAGAGAAACCTGGTCAGAAGCTACAGAGAGTCACAGTAGCTAATGCACAGTTCCAAAAGAAAATGAGAAAGATTATCAAGGAGCCACCAGCAAACCAGAAGGTATCCCAGGAAACTTTCTGCTCTAGGGCCCCGAAGTTACCATCACCAGTTTAGAAAGATGCCAGCAAATGAAACACAATTGTTTCATGGGTGACTCCAAAACTTTATTCATTAAGAATTCCTGCCATCTCAACCCAGAGTTCCAAATATATCTCCTCTTGAGAAACTATTATCCATAAGAGCAAAATACAATCACTGAAGTCTTACATAGTTTCATATTTTTCACATGACTTCAGTAAAACAGACTAAAGTGGCTGGTTTCGGGAACCAATAACCACTCACAATGGTCTTTTAAAAGGAAACATATTCTGTGTTCCAAACAACAGGAGCATAAAAGAATTCTGGGGAAATAAATGATCTGTCCATAATTGATCAACAGCTGATATTGTATATTCTGAAAGTATTTAAAGTAACAAATTACACACTATATTTTGCTGTGAATGCACAGCTCTTGGAAGGATAACAAAGTTACTCCTCAGTTTTATATAACCTATAAAATCAGTTAAATTCTAATATCAAATAAAGATTACTAAAAAGAAGGCACTAATATTCAACACTAGGTATTGCTAGGAGAACAGAAATGTCTTTTATACCTTTGTGCATATTTCTGTGTCAGGGTTGCACTGTAAGATATCTCTCACCATCGTTGCATTTCCTTTCTCAACAGCCCAGTACAAAGCAGTTTTATTGTCCTATATAATAAAAAAGAAATCAACAATCACTTCATGTAAGATATAATACTGGGAACTGCTATTCGCAACTATAAAACATCATTCTTAACATTTCTAAAGAAGTAACAATTGATAAGATGCAAGAATAAGATTTATATAAAACTTTCAATGAAAATTGTTAAAAGGAAAATTACAAATACATATTTTGGAATTAATGGATCTTAACCAACAAGCAGCATGGTGGAAAATATTACCAATTCTTATTCTATCTTGCATTTACTTTTGAGAAATTCTTTATGAAAGCAGCCTAGGAAAACTTAGTATTACTTGACTTAGAAAGCAACAACCCCCCAGAGCTGAAAGGGCAGCAGTGCTTTTGTTACTGCAATCAGATCGCAGGAGTTGAGGGTCGTCAGTCCCTGAGATCTGTATCCCTGGACAAGTAAGTGTTCTGACCCTTCCACTCTTCACCTGCCCAATCTTTCCAAAAAATCTTGCATGAGAATGTAATACACAGACTTAGGATGAATTGTTTTTTATCATTTTTAGCTTTCTTAATGTACACCCATACCACACCTGTACACCAATCTTGACCAGATCTTTTAAAATCCTATCTCATTCAAAAACCAACAGATCCGCACAGCCTCTGAAAGCAAAGCAAGAGATACGAAACTAAACTGACAACAGCATAGGAAAACAGGATTGGCAGACAAAAAGGCATTAGATAAAAGCCTAAATAGATGATCCAGTAACCATCTTTAAGTGAAAATATTATTTTAACCCAAAAGACAATGAATTATTTTCTGCTGCTGCCACACTAAGTTTCCTATACCAAAATTTCACCAATGGAGTTCCCCTTCTCAAAAATGTACACTAGCTTCCCAATTTTCTTAGGGTGGCACTCAAACCATCCCACCTCCTATCATTCCACCGCCAGCCTGACTTACCAGCTAAGGGATACAGTCTTTCACTTTCTCATTTTCTTGAATTCACATCCTATTATTCCACTACCTTGCTGAAATGTCCAGTCTTCCTTTCTCTGCTAAATCCAACCCATCTTTCAAAGTTAGCTCAAATTCCACCTTCTCTCGAAAGCCTTCCTTAATGCCCTCTTTCCCCACCTCAAGACTCATCTATTTGAACTTTTCACTAGGCAATCAATCAGGTACCATCTTGCACCAAAAGTGGCATCTCTTTTTATATTTATGTAAAAACATAAAAGTAAAAGTAAAGAGAGCAAAGTAAAATGTTCCTCACAAAAATACATGTTTCTTACAGGCAACAGTCCCCTGTTAAGCTCCTCATAGCATCTGGCATAGTATTTATTGATTGAAAAATGGATTTGGACGCAAGCTAAAACCAAGGAAAAACTGAGCAGAAATGCAGACTGTCCAGCAACAGAATAGGTTATTATGCACAGGTTTTTTTAAATCTAAGGCTCTTGAAATACTGGATAAATTAACAACTTTAGGGAAGCTTTTACATAAAATTAATACCCTTTGTAGCTCTATGAGTTATGACTGCCTTAAGCAAAATCCAGAGGCACTTTCAGCCAAGTGGTCCTAGGGGAGGCAAGCAGAATGGAGAAAGAGGAAAAGAAAGATAAAACAAGAATGGAAGAATAACATATGAATGAAGAAAACAAAACAGAGGTTAAATACTAAAGAAAATAAACTGCATACACTCAAAGTGCCACCAACAGTCTCAGTACCATAAACTACTCATTTCAGGATTGATTATATGTTACACTAGTAAGAGAGGTATATTTGAAAAAATTAGCTTCTTTTTGGCTTACTTCCATCTAAATCTAACTTAACATTAATACAGAAATTTCATAATAATGTCAGTGAAACTTAGTAATACAGGCATCCATTAAATAGATTAGGGTTTACAAGTCTATCTCCATAGAAAAGTTGGAAGAATGATATTGTGTTCCGTCAACACATACAACCAAGGTTACTCAGAGATAAAGACAGCACTGTAGCCACACATACCTGTCCTCTAATGTCTATGTCAGCATATTTTTGGAGAAGTGCTCGAACAATTTCCACATGACCACCTCTGACAGCACCAATCAACACAGTGTCCCCACTCTTAAAAGACAAAACAAAGTATATTTAATGATGGGAACAAATAAACACTGTTCTGAAGTTAAGATTAATCATGTATTAATATAGTTTTTTCTGCAAATTTCTTGTAAAAAAAAAAGGATCTGTAAATAAGAGAAAAATTTTAGTTAACTAATACTAATACCTGATATTAACAGCACTCGGCATAAGGGATCAAAGACTTTATACCTCAAAATGAGCACTCTGAAATTCCACAACAAAAGCTTAAAAAGACAAATCACCTAGAACAATAAACCATTCTCTTTGAAGGTAACCTCCCATTATAAATGTAAACTAAATAAAATAACATGGCTGTCAATGAACCAGATGAACATTTGGAAATTACATAATATAAATCCTTTGGAATAACGTTATGCGATGAAAGCCATGGATTCTAAAAAAGGGAGTCGTAAAGCTGGAGCCATCAGTGAGTGGGTCTATAACTGCATTTAATTAAGGTAGAAGACAGATTCCCAGAACGGCATCCATATTCTAGTTAATTTGTAATTACAGGCCAACAGTACATAAGACTGACTCATTCCGCAGTACACGACCTAGATAAAATTCATTACTTCATAAGGACATCTCTTTGTCCTGAAATTACATTCACCAAGCAACAATTATTAATTATACCTTTGGTAATGGGGATAATTTTCCTTTCGGCTGAGTAACAAATCAGTTGTAGGGATTCGGGCTGGGCAGGCCCATGAGCTGGAGCTCATCTCCATCCTTAGAGGGCCCCATGGGCTATGAATCAACACGCAGGTCCTTGAGGATTTAGCACCACTGTGCAGTATCCTAACTACTCTACATTGGAAGCAGAAACAAACCCAAGGCAAACAAATTCTAGTTGAGAATGTTAGCATTAATATGGGTCCAGACTAGTAAATTAATAAAAAGTTATAAATATTTCATTGCTTACTATACACCATGCCTTGTTCTAGGCACCAGGAAACAGGAGATTCAAGGTCACAGCTCTGAAAAATTAACAGTCTAGAGGAGACAGACAACATACAATAAACACAAATAAAAAAATCAAACAAATGCCACACAAGTAAATTCAAATACAGTGATGTGATAGGAAGTGACTGGGCAGCTACTTTGGATTGGACAGCTGGAGAAGACCTTCCTGAGGAAGTAAGATTTGGGGTGAGACTGGAATGACAAGGAGGAGCCAGCCACATGAACATCAAGACCAGCAATCCAGACAGAACTCCACTGGGGCAGGGGCCCCAAAGGAGCACCGGGATCAGTGTGCAAAGGAAAGGGAAAGTTAATATGGCTGCAAGCTATTGAAACAGGAGTGAGAATGGTACAAAATAAGGACGAAGAGTTAGGCAAGGACAGTGTCATGTAGCGTCTATGAAGTAAAGAAGTAACACTTATCCAATGCGCAAAAGGAAGCCTTGGATGACTTTAAACAAAGAAGTACTTTTTGTCTCAGGTATGAGACTTACTGCTTTGAAGGTCACTCTGATAACAGTGTGGAGAGTGAATCAGAGACAACAAGAGAACTCAGTTCAGATGCTATTGCTGTAACAATGGGAGATGGTGGCTTGGACTAGGCAGGTAGTAGTGGAAATGAAGGAAGTGGACAAAGGTTATATTTTGGAGGAAGAACCAATAAAATGTACTAAAGAATTAGATGTAGTAGCTGAGGAAGAAAAATCAAGGCTAATGTGTAGATCTGGGGCTTTAACAACAGGGCGAATGGTGGTACCACTTACCGAGATGGAGAAAACTGAGGGAAAAGCAGGTTGTCTTGAAACAAACAAGACCTCTCTTTTGCTGTAAGCTTAGAAGGCCCGTTAGACAATCAAACAGAGCTCAAGTAGAGTGGACACACAAGTGTAGAGTTCTGAGAAGATGATAGAGCACGAGATACAATTCTGAAAATTCTAACTGTAAAAGTGGTACTTGAAGCCTTTGGACAATGAACAACACCAACCATGAACAACATGTACAGTGATATGTATCAAGGACAGTTATAGACCAATAGCACATGTGACATTTTCAATAACAATAGCAATGGAAAAAATTGAAAAGAACACCCTTCACAAAGACTGAGTAGTTTTTAACTTGTTACTTCTAAAGTAGAAATAAAATTTTTCTTACAACAAGTGTATGAAGAACCCTGAAGGGTGGCGAAAAGTTAACATAACCACTAGAAGACAAGTTTAAACAGGTAACCTACCCTATCAGGTATGTTCACATATGTTCCAGCATCAAGTAGATCCTGTACAATCTCGGTATGTCCCTCCTTTGATGCGATCATCAAAGCAGTATTTCCATCCTTATCTGTTAAATTTACATTTGGATTCCTCTTCAAAATTTCTTTTACTGACTGTGTGTAGCCTCCTTTTACTGCCACAATAAGTGCAGTCATTGAATTCTTAAAAACAAAAACAAGCCCAAGAAATTGGTATATTCTACAAAACATGATTAATGTGATAGTCTTACAACTAATATTTTCAAAAGGTGGCCTATTACTAATAGTTATTTCTGATAATAAAATGCCAATATCAATAACCAGACATACACCAAAAATGGCCAGGAGCTTATTTTTCTTTTCGAAGATACATTAATTCTTTTGAGTAGATAGGTCTGTTATGACACCCAATTGTTTACATGATCATTTGAAATTGGACCTCTTAACTAATAATGCATGAAGTATAAAGTAGTTGACAGGATGATTCAAAATTAAATGCATTCTAAAATAATAGTCCAAAGTAAGGTCAATAAGACTTCAAATGAAGAATTGTTTAACAACAAAAGCTATAGGAAAAACTGAAGAAAACAATGAAACAATAACAGTTATAGGATATTTCAATAAAAGTATAATATATCCTTCTGTCTATCACAGTGATCTAGAAACATTTGCAAAATCTGTATTATTTTCAGTGGTTTTGTAAAAAACTGCACATCTCATTTATAACAATACATCACCTAATAGAAGAATCTGACTCATTACCAAAAGGAATTGTTAAAATTCTTCTTTAGATTTCATCTATTTTGAGATGTCATATAATTTCCTTATAAAATATTTCTATTAGATCAACCCCCAAAACTAAGCTATGATTTTCTCACATATTAAAATAGTTATAGCCTTTTCATTTCTTTAGCAGTCTGTAATCACAGAGACAAGCCACTCTTCCATTTGATAAACTGTCCCAAAAAGAAGAAAGTAAAAGTATGACTTCCATGGCTGTCTATGAATTATGCTCTGTCTCCAACTGCACTAAAATATTACATGCTCCTTGAAGGTCAGCAGTAGCTCCTGCCAATATGGAAAACAGGAGGACCTGGGTGATATTAAGTCAAGCATGATTTAGAGTTCATTTTTGTTACACTGGAGCTAGAGATTTGGTAGTATGTCTTCTCAGAATCCTTGATCGATTTTACGTAATATTTAATTATGTAAATAGTAGTCTGTATTACTTGTTTCTTGTTCATAGATGTCATTTGCTTTCATGATAAAGTCATTTGTTAGGCTTCTCCAGTATCACCAGCTCACATGGCACCAGGCTGCACACACAACAGGTGTTCAATGAAGAACTAATAACTGCTGGTCAGTAAGATGTATTGAACCAATTTTTAAAAGTTTTCTAGGTTTTACCACTGATTTCTAGTATTTTAAAAATCTGTCTATTGTAGAAGGAAAATAAGTCACAGCTAAAAAAGTCTCAAAATTAAAATACTAAATTTTTAAAGAAAAGGCAATTTAAGAGAGCTTTCTAAGCTTTTTCCCACAATTAATAGTATTTCAGACTGATCTGAAGAGTATTTCAATTTATACTGATTATTGAAAGATATTCTTTATAGTTTTAGCCTTCCAAAATTAATGTGCAATAGATACTTAAAAACACATTTATATTTAATACCTATAATATATTTATCAGGACAAGTGGAAGAAAATGCTTATTTTTCTAAGTATCATTTAAGAACTACAGAGATGTTTTTCTAGGCTGTGAAGAAAAAATATTCTCTCTCTTAAAACTAAAATCATGTCTTTATTACTTACAGCTCCTTCCTGATCAACATCAGCTCCCATGGCCAGTAAATGTTTTACACATTCCAAATGACCCTTTCGTGCAGCCCAAACCAGAGGGGTGGTTCCATACTATTAAAACAAATAATAAATTTAAAATTATTATCAGAACTGTACTGAAAAGCTGAACATGAATTTTTTATTAAAATCATGCTTTATTATTAGATTATATTTACAATTACAATTTTAATCCTAAATAAATCATGTATTTCCCATTTGATGATTGACCACCACATAAAAGAAATGTCTTTTAACTAACTTTACTTTTCATAATCAGTGAATTTTTTCATCATAAAATCACATAGCCTCTAACTTTCAACAGGTTTCACTGCTTCCTGTACGTTGTGAAATAGTTTAAAGTCCAACAGTCTGACTACATGGAAAAATAATAACAACCAAATACCAAATACAGTTCTAAATACTCTGTGTGGGTTAACTTATGTAATCCTTACCACAAGAATAAGTACAACTCACAATAACACATTTTCACAGATGAGCTAATGAGAACTTGAGATACTAATTACAGGCTCAAAGTCACAAAGGTGGAACAAGACCAAGGAACCCAAAAAGCCTCGCTTCAGTCTGTGCTCTTAACCAATACCACTATCAGCCTCTATACTTCACAAAACAAACTACAATCTAGAAACTACACCCCAAAGCACCTTCTGCTTGTAACATGATTTAAAAGACATCAAAGAATATAAATCATACATAAAACCAATGCTGTATCTTGGGGGAGTCTGGCAATCAAGAGACACATGAATATCCAGTGATATTCAACTGCATTGGAGACTGCAGACTGAAAGGAACGTTTAATGAATGCCTACTCTCTCTAACAGCTCTGTCCACCAGAACTTTGTGTTGACAGAGACACACTATAATTCTGCACTAGCCAGCACACTCCCATATGACTACTGAGCACTTGGAATGTGGTAAGTATGACTGAGGAGATTTGTTTTTCTAGCATCTGTGTTTAGTACAGATATAGGGCACTGTGCACAGTAGGTCCTAGACATTTCCTCAAAGTGTAAGAGTGACAAACTAGGTAGCATAGTACCTGATTCTGGAAGGGCCCTGAATGCCAAGTTATATATAAACATTTTTCAATAAGCCAGAAGGAGAAATTAAAGGTTTCTTCATCATTGCAAAGTGTGAAATCTGAAACACCAAGAGATAGGAACCACAAACAATAAAACCTCACTAACCTGAATTATAAGGCAATCTGAATTAATGAATTGTCTCAAATACAGAATTTTAAAATGACAATTACAAGTATTTGCAATAGTCTCCTTACGGTCCTTATTAAGCTATTATATTTTGTAACATGTTTATAAAAAGGATCTGTGTAGTACACAAATCTTAGGTGTACTACTTGATGATTTATGTGTGTGTGTGTGTGTGTATATATATATATATATAGATATAGATATATATAGATATAGATATAGATATGGATCTATAGGTAGATATAGATATATAAGCTGTATCTATATATACACACCTGCATAAACACCATCCAGAAAAAGAAAAGGATGATTTCTGCCACTCCCAACAGGTTAAGCAATACTATCTTATTTAAATTTATGATGAGAATATATTCTAATTATCAAAATCTCTCTAATTAATCACTGTTTTCCTATATTTCACTATTACCCACAATGTGTCAAGTTCCAAAATAATATGTCAATATGTCAGGTTCTTAAATACTTATAAATGTTCAGGGTGAATATTAAAGATTTTAAAAAATGAATAGAACAAAATGAGGCGCTTTCTGGAACTAAGGCAAATGAGCTGAGTGTGAAGGACGACGAGAAGCGAAAGCAGACAAGGAGAGGGCATGCCACACGGCGAAGAAGCACTGTGATGGCATGGAAGGGGTAGAGCAGATGAATTCAGGAACCTACATCATCATCATTTGGTAGTCTAGCATGCAAAGTAGTTTTTGGATACATATAACAAAAGAAAAGGTAAAAAGGGAGGAAAGGCCTGTCTTCATACATTATACCAGGGACTGATGCCTTTAGGATTTTAAGCATGAAAAATAGGTAACTACACTTGAATTTTAGGAAGATCATTCAGGCAACAATACACAGAAAGAATCAGGACTGATGTAGGAAGAAGAGTTACAACAGAAAACTTCCAATAACAGAGACAGGAAATCATCCCTATCTATTTTCCAGAGAATGATGGTGTGATATAAAAAATAATAGAAGGGCTCATGAACAGGAAGAATGAATATTGCTAAAACGGATATACTACCCAAAGCAATCTAGAGATTCGACGCAATCCATACCAAAATACCAATGGCATTTTTCACAGAACTAGATAGAGCAAATAATCCTAAAATCTGTATGGAATTTAAAAAGACCCCAAACAGCCAAAGCAATTTTGGGAAAGAAGAACAAAGCTAGAGGTATCATACTCCCTCTGTACTACAAAGCTACAGAAATCAAAACAGTATGGTACTGGCACAAAAATAAGACACATAGCTCAATGGAACAGAATAGAGACCAGAAATAAACCCACACTTACATGATCAATTAACACATGACAAAGAAGGCAAGAATATACAATGGAGAAAAGACAGTCTCTTCAATAAATGGTGCTGGGAAAACTGGATAGATATATGCAAAAGAAAGACCACTGTCTTATACCATACAAAAAAATTAACTCAAAATGGATAAAAGACCTAAATATAAGACCTGAAACCATAAAACTCCTGAAGCATAGGCAGTAAACTCTTCAACATCTGTTTTACTTTTTTTTCTGGATATATCTCACCAGGCAAGGGAAACAAAAGCAAAAATTAACAAGTGGGACTATACCAAACTAAAAAACTTCTGCACACAAAAAAAAAACCATCAACAAAACAAAAGGCAACCTACTGAATAGGAGAATATATCTGTAAATAATATATCCAGTAAGGGGCTAATATCCAAAACATACAAAGAATTCATACAACTCAACACCAAAAAAAAAAAAAAAACAAATAATCAGATTAAAAAACGGGCAAAGGACCTGAACAGACATTTTTCCAAAGCAGACATACAGAGAGCCAACTGACATGGGAAAAGATGTTCAACATCACTAATAATGAAAATAAAATCACAATGAGATATCACCTCGTACCAGTCAGAAGGGCTAGTATCAAAAAATCAAGGAATAACCAAGGATTTGGAGAAAAGGGAACCCTCGTACTACACTGGTGGGTATGCAAATTGGTGCAGCCACTATGGAAAACAGTATGGAGGTTCCTCAAAAAATTAAAAATAGAAATATCATATGACCTAGTAATTCTACTTCTTGGAATTTACTGAAAGAAAACAAAATCACTACTTCGAAAAGATACATGTACCCCTTTGTTTACTGCAGTATTATTTACAATAGCCAAGGTATAGAAGCAACTTAAGTGTCATTCAATAGATAAATGGATAAATAAGATGTGACACATATATACAATGGAATATTACTCAGCTTTTAAGAAGAAAGAAATTCTGCCATTTGCAACAACATGAAAAGACCTAGAGGGTATTACACCAAGTGAAACAAGTCAGACAGAGAAAAACAAATAACATATGATTTCACTTATACGTGAAATATAATAGCAAATGAACGAACAAAACAGAAATAGACCATTAAACATGGAGAATAAACTGGTGGTGGCCATGGGGGAGAAGGGTGAGAGGACAGACAAAATAAGTGAAAGGGATAAAGAGGAACAAACTTCCAACTATAAGATAAATTAAGTCACGGGGATTAAAGTACCACATAGGAAATATAGTCAATAATATTGTAATATCTTTGTATGGTGACAGTTGGTAACTACACTTAACTGGTGAGCATTTCACAATGTATGTAATCGTTGAACCACCATGTTGTACAACTGAAACCAATACTGTGTATCAACTACATTTCAATTTAAAAATGTAAAAAAAAGAAAATAAAACAATGGAAGGGCACTTAGTACATAATACGTATAAGGTATCTTGAGCATATACCTTTTAAATGTATATAAAATACTTAATACACATAAATGTAAGGTACATGAGAGCAGTCTCATGAGATCACAAGAAAATGTAACTTGGCCACACTGAGTGGACACAATTATGGACTGGAACCTGGAAAGAGCCTGCTGACTTACCTTATCAGAGCAGTTGACTTTAGCACCATTTTGCAGTAAAAGATGCACTATATCTGCATGGCCTCTCCCTGCTGCCCAAATGATTGGGTAAACACTGTACTGCTAGGAGACAGGCAGGTGGGGAGGTAGGAAAATAAGGAGGAAGGGAGCAAGGGAGGCAAAGACAAAATCTTTTAGGTGAATATTTACAGAACACATTTGCTAAGAAAAGTAAATAACCAAGGTACTATAAAGTAATACTTTAAAAAATCAAGTTACAGACCATTCTCCACTTTAAAAATATACACAATACTCATAATACATAATTGGCAACTAAGATGCACTCAACATTAAATAAATACATATTATGAACACATTATTTTTATAGATTCAATACATTTAATGTGATTATCTAGCCAACAGGCAAAACTAATAAAAGGAATATGAAACTTTTCTTATCTAATCCTTCCATTAACTTTCCTTTTTGCAGCTTTACTGAGATATAACTGCAGTATATCCTCAATATAAAAATACAACTATAAGATAAAGTATATGACATGATGTTTTGGTATACATATATATTATGAAAGGGGTAGCCATCAATAAAATAGTCTCAATCTACAGTCTGAGATCAAGTTTCAAGCAAAGTAGTAATGCATGTTATCACCATCTGTAAAAATATACAGACAAATGGTATCAATACTGGTAAATGTCCTTTTCATTAAAGACTTTAGATTAAAAGAACATACCCACATGGACAGTGACTGCATTGGGGTATGGGTAGGGACTTGATAATATGGGTAAACGTAGTAACACATTGTTTTTTCATGTGAAACCTTTGTAGAAGTGTATATCAATCATACCTTAATAAAAAATTTAAAAAAAAAAACATACCCACAGAGAACAGGCAAGATGACTAAGGATTTCAGAATCTCCTTTTGAATGTTATATAGTTTTAATTAATATTTTAGCTCCTTTACTTGCCTTTTGTTGATAAAAATTGAGATTTTTTTCAGCTTAGCCTGAGAAAAAAACTCTCATGTTTTGAAGTCATGTTATGATATTTAGTAAGGTCTAGATCATTTCTATCTGCTATGAAGTCTAAAGTACAATTAGCCTTAAATATCTATAAACTACTTTACCACTTATATTACAGATGAATTTTTGTTAGGCTTACCAGACCAGTGACACTCGGATTAGCACCATGAGAAAGAAGCAACTCCACTACTTCAGTACGGCCTTTGTAACATGCCCACATAAGAGCTGTCCATCCTCCCTAGAATAAAAGAAGGAAGGAGAGAGAAACTTTACACCATCTCCAAGTACAAAAACGTCATTAATGAAGTTCCTTTTGTGAATATTCTTCATAAAACCATTGTTTTATGAAGGCATCACCATGTAGTTTTAAATTCCCAAGCTCAAGAAAGAAATATAGTAGACCTGAAATAAATCAAATCTCTTAAGACCAGAAATGATTACTCCAAAGTTTGTACAGTATCATAGAAATTGAAATAGGGAACATTCATGTTGGATTCTTCTAAATTTCCCAGATGTATTTTTGCCACTTAAAACTTTTTCTTAAGGAAACGTTCTATGTCCCTAGATATTCTCCTCCTTGTACGAGTCTAGACTTTGTTCCAGAGGGAGATCCAGCAATCATATTCAACTCCTGCACTTAAACACATCCTATGAATCTCAGATCATTACAGTAACCTCTTGATAAAAAAGAGAGAATGCTAAGGCCATGATCTGGATGTAGATCATGATTTTCAGGGGTCAGCAAATTCATCAAGTATGAATTAACAGCATAATAACTCTCTATTTTCTAAGCTTACAGGAGCAATTTTTTTTCATTTTTTTTTTTATTGAACAATTTTCTATTTAGCTATGATGCAATTCAATAAAAGAGACCAATATAATCAAGTTCTACTAAGAAACACATGTTTTGTTTTGTTTAATCAGTATTTAGACGATTCCACATTTGGTTCTGAGAATATAAATCACTTAATCCTTCTGATTCTGTTTTATCATCACTAAAACAAATTTTAAAAATACTTGCCCTTAGAATTGCACAGAGCTTACTTACTGCTCAGGAGAAAGGACAGATAGACAAAATTGTCTGGGTACACTCTACCCAACAGGTTGGGAACTTTCTCGATCTTCAGGCACTCCAGCTCCCTGACTGGCTACAAAGCTCAGACCCCCTCCGTGAAACACAGCCTACCGCATCTTTCTCTCAGCCAGCCTCACCTGACTCGCTATCAGGCAAATCCTACCCCAGCATTAGGCCAGCCAGAGGGAAGCCCCATCTACAGCAACTATGAACGCAAAGCATAGAGGCTTGTATCTGTGTGCTCGGCCCACTGGTTCTGGCAGTGCAGGCAGGCATAGCAGCCAGGAAGCAAGAAACAGCTCTTTCCTCCCTCCAGACACCAATACCACTCCCTTGCAACCCCCGACATTGCTACAGGAGCTGAGCAGCTCCAGAGAGTAGAGCTTCTGGGCACTAGAGGGCGCCATATACAAATATGAAACGCCAAAGAAACCTGCTTCAAAGTAAAATTATGAATAGAACGCCTGAGAAAGATTCAAATGAAATCAACTTCATGAATCTTCCTGAAAGGGATTTCAAAATAAATTATCATTAACATGCTCATGGAGGTAGAGAAATTTTCAAGAACTCAGAAATTAATTGCAGTCAGAGATCCAGTCGTTCAAGAGCACAACTGAGGGTATTAAAAGCAGATTAGATACATTGGAGAAGATAAATGAAATAGAAATAAGAGAAGAGGAATACAAAGAAGCAGAGGGACAGAAAGAAAAAAAGGATCTCTAAGAATGAAAGATATTGAGAGAACTGTGTGACCAATCCAAACGGAACAATATTTGCATTATAGGGGTACCAGAAGAAGAAGAAGAGAGAGAAAAAGGGATAGAAAGTGTCCTTGAGGAGGTAATTGCTGAAAACTTCCCCAATCTGGAGAAGGAGACAGTCTCAGGCCATGGAGGTGCACAGATCTCCCAACACAAGGGACCCAAGGAAGACAGCACCAAGACATATACTAATTAAAATGGCAAAGACCAAGGATAAGGACAGACTATTAAAAGCAGCCAGAGAGAGAAATAAGATCACATACAAAGGAAACCCTAGCAGGCTATCATCAGACTTCTCAATAGAAACCATATAGGCCAGAAGGGAGAGGCATGATGTATTTAATGCAGTGAAGCAGAAGGACCTCGAACCAAGATTACTCTACCCAGCAAGATTATTATTTAAATTTGAAGGAGGGATGAAACAATTTCCAGATAAGCAAAAGCTGAGAGAATTTACCTCCCACAAAACATTTCTAAAGTGTATTTTGGGGGGACTGCTAAAGACAGAAGAGTTCCTAAGGTTTAATAGCTGTCACCAGAGGTAATAAAACCACAGCAAAGAAAGTAGAACAGTTAATTACTAAGCAAATGCAAAATTAAATCAACTATCCCCAAAGTCAATCAAGGGATAGACAAAGAGTACAGAATATGATACCTAATACAGAAAGAACAGAGGAGGAAGAAAAAGGAGGAGAAAAAAAGAACCTTTAGATTGTGTTTGTAATAGCATATTAAGTGAGCTAAGTTAGACTCTTAGACAGAAGGAAGTTAACCTGGAACCTTTAGTAACCATGAATCTAAAGCCTGCAATGGCAATAAGTACATAGCTATCAATAATCACCCTAAATGTAAATGGACTGAATACACCAATCAAAAGACATTGAGTCACTGAATGGATAAAAAGACAAGACCCATCTATATGCTGCCTACAAGAGACTCACTTTAAACCCAAAGACATACACAGACCAAAAGTGAAGGGATGGAAAATGATATTTCATGCAACTAACAGAGAGAAAAAAGCAGGAGATGCAGTACTTCTATCAGACAAAATAGACTTCAAAACACAGAAAGTAACAAGAGACAAAGAAGAACGTTACATAATGATAATGGGGTCAATCCAACAAGAAGATATAACCATTAAAATATCTATGCTCCCAACACAGGAGCACCTACATATATGAAACAAATACTGACAGAATTAAAAGGGGAAATAGAACTCACTGTTTTCATTCTTGTAGACTTCAACACTCCACTCACTCCAAAGGAGAGATAAACCAGACAGAAAATAAGGAAGGAGACAAAGGCACTGAACAACAGATGGACCTAACAGACATCTACAGAACTCTACACCCAAAAGCAGCAAAATACACATTCTTATCAACTGCACATGGTACATTTTCAAGAACAGATCATATACTAGGCCACAAAAAGAGCCTCGGTAAATTCAGAAAGACTGAAATTGTACCAACCTGTTTTTCAGACCACAAAGGTATGAAACTAGAAATACATTATGCAAAGAAAATGAAAAATCCCACAAACAATATGGAGGCTTCACAACATGCTCCTAAATAACCAATGGATCAATGACAAAATAAAAACAGAGATCAAGCAATATATGGAGACAAATGAAAATAATAACTCAACACTACAAAATCTGTGGGACGCAGTAAAGGCTGTGCAAAGAGGAAAGTATATTGCAATACAGACCTACCTCAGGAAAGAAGAACATCCCATATGAACACTCTAAACTCACAATTAACAAAACTAGAAAAAGAAGAACAAACGAGGCCAAAAGTCAGTAGAGGGAAGGGCATAATGAAGATTAGAGCAGAAATAAATAAAATCGAGAAGAATAAAACAATAGAAAGAATCAATGAAATCAAGAGCTGGTTCTTTGAGAAAATAAACAAAATAGATAACCCTGAGCCAGACCTATCAAGAAAAAAGGAGAGTCTACACACATAAACAGAATCAGAAACGAAAAGGAAAAATCACTCCGGACACCACAGAAATACAAAGAATTATTAGAGAATACTATGAAAACCTACATGCTAACAAGCTGGAAAACCTAGGAGAAATGGACAACTTCCTAGAAAAATACAACCTTCCAAGGCTGACCCAGAAAGAAACAGAAAATCTGAACCAACCAATAACCAGCAACGAAATTGAACTGGTAATCAAAAAATGACCTAAGAACAAAATCCCTGGACCAGATCGCTTCACCGCTGAATTTTATCAAACATTTAGTGAAGACCTAATACCCATCCTCCTTAAAGTTTTCCAAAGAGTAGAAGAAGAGGGAATACTCCTAAACTCATTCTATGAGGCCAGCATCACCCTAATACCAAAACCACGCAAAGACAACACAAGAAAATTACAGATTAATATCCCTGATGAACATAGACGCAAAAATATTCAACAAAATATGAGCAAACTGAATTCAAAAATACATCAAAAAGATCATCCATCATGATCAAGTAGGATTTATTCCAGGGATGCAAGGATGGTGCAACATTCGAAAATCCATCAACATCATCCACATCAACAGAAAAGGACAAACACCACATGATCACCTCCATAGATGCTGAAAAAGCATTTGACAAAATTTAACATCCATTCATGATAAAAACTCTCAACAAAATGGGTATAGAGGGCAAGTACCTCAACATAATAAAGGCCATATATGACAAACCCACAGCCAACACTATACTTAGCAGCGAGAAGCTGAAAGCTTTTCCTTTAAGGTCAGGAACAAGATAAGAAAGCTCACTCTCCCCAATTCTATTCAACATAGTACTGGAGGTCCTAGGCACGGCATTCGGACAACACAAAGAAATAAAAGGCATCCAGATTGGCAAAGAAGAAGTTAAACTGTCCCTGTTTGCAGATGATATGATATCGAACATAAAAAACTCTTAAAGAATCCACTCCAAAACTACTAGGTCTAATATCTGACTTTAGCAAAGTTGCAGGATACAGTATTAATACACAGAAATCTGTTGCATTCTTCTACACTAATGATGAACTAGCAAAAAGAGAAATCAGGAAAACAATTCCATTCACAATTGCATCAAAAAGAAGAAAATACCTAAGAATAAACCTAACCAAGGAAGTGAAAGACCTATACTCTGAAACTACAAGACACTCATGAGAGAAATTAAAGAAGATACCAATAAATGGAAACACATCCTGTGCTCATGGATAGGAAGAATGAATATTGTCAAAATGGCGATCCCGCCTAAAGCAATCTACAAATTCAATGCAATTCCTATCAAAATACCAACAGCACATTCTTCAACAAACTAGAACAAATAGTTCTAAAATTCTTTTGGAACCACAAAAGACCCTGAATAGCCAAAGCAATCCTGAGAAGGAAGAATAAAGCTGGGGGGGGTGGGGGCGGGGTGATTAAACTGCCCAACTTCAAGCTCTACTACAAAGCCACAGAAATCAAGATAATTTGGTACTGGCACAAGAACAGACCCATAGATCAATGGAACAGACTAGAGAGTCCTGATATAAACCCAACAATATATGGTCAATTAATATACGATAAAGGAGCCATGGATATACAATGGGGAAATGACAGACTCTTAACAGCTGGTGTTGGCAAAACTGGACAGCTACATGCAAGAGAATGAAACTGGATTATTGTTTAACCCCATACACAAAAGTAAACTCGAAATGGATCAAAGACCTGAATGTAAGTCATGAAACCATAAAACTCTTAGAAAACAACATAGGCAAAAATCTCCTCATTATAAGCATGAGCAACTTCTTCCTGAACACATCTCCTCAAGCAAGGGAAACAAAAGCAAAAATGAACTCACGGGACTACATCAAACTATTAAGTTTCTGTATGGCAAAGGACACCACCAACAGAACCAAAAGGCATCCTACAGTATGGGAGAATATATTTGTAAATGACATATCCGACAAGAGGTTAACATCCAAAATATGTAAAGAACTCACACACCTCAACACCCAAAAAGCAAATCAACCAATTAAAAAATGGGCAGAGGATATGAAGAGACAAGTCTCCAAAGAAGAAATTCAGATGGCCAACAGATGAAAAACTGCTCCACATCACTAATCATCAGGGAAATGCAAATTAAAACCATAATGAGATATCACCTCACCCAGTAAGGATGGCCAGCATCAAAAAGACTAAGAACAACAAATGCTGGCGAGAATGTGGAGAAAGGGGAACCCTCCTACACTGCTGGTGGGAATGTAAGCTAGTTCAACCATTGGGGAAAGCAGTATGGAGGTTCCTCAAAAAACTAAAATTAGAAATACCATTTGACCCAGGAATCCCACTCCTTGGAATTTACCCAAAGAATACAACTTCTCAGACTCAAAAAGACATATGCACCCCTATGTTTATTGCAGCACTATTTATAATAGCCAAGAAGCAATCAAAGTGTCCATCAGTAGATGAATGGATAAAGAAGATGTGGTACATATACACAATGGAATACCATTCAGCCTTAAGAAAGAAACAAATCCTACCACTTGCAACAACATGGATGGAGCTGGAGGATATTATGCTCAGTGAAATAAGCCAGGCGGAGACAGACAAATAACCAAATGATTTCGCTCATTTGTGGAGTATAACAACGAAGCAAAACTGAAGGAACAAAATAGCAGCAGACTCAGAGACTCCAAGAAGGGGACTAGTGGTTACCAAAGGGGAGGGGTGGGGGAGGGTGGGTCGGGAGGGAGGGAGATGGGGACTGAGGGGCATTATGTTTAGTACACCTGGTGTGGAGGGGTCACGGGGAAAACAGTGAGGCACAGAGAAGGCAAACAGTGAATCTGTGGCATCTTACTACACTGATGGACAGTGACTGCATTGGGGTCTGTGGGGGTACTTGATAATATGGGTAAATGTAGTAACCACATTGTTTTTTCATGTGAAACCTTCATAAGACTGTATATCAATAATACCTTAATAAAAAATAAAAACTTGCCCTTATCTAAGAATGGCAAAAACTATAGAAAGCACAAACAGATGAGTTGTGACCCAGGGCTGAGGAGCTGGGAGAGGGGTGGATCGCAAAGGCCTAGTGTGGGGGTGCTGAGGTGATGAAAGTGT